>NC_092873.1:350301889-350901889 GCF_028372415.1 Notamacropus eugenii | reverse complement strand
AATGTGATGGAGACAGGATACACACAGGAGTGTTAAAATAGGGATGTCCATTGTGAGAGATTTTTGTGGTATCTAGTTATTTGATGAACACTCGACCTTTATGCATAGAGGTGGGGAAGGCAGGAATATTGGAAAAGTACCCTACAAAGAATATGTGCTGTCACCTGTTCCTTGGGGACATTGGAGTGGGCTCATCCTTCGTCAGCATTCATGCTGTTGTAACCTTGTTTCCAAAGGCAGCTGGTTACTGGGCTCTGGTATTTTACTGATAAAAGCTAATGTTTACATAGTGCTTTAAAGCTTGTCAAATACTTTACATCTGTCATCTCATTTGGTGCTGCAGCTCTGTGAGGTGGGTACTGTTATCATCCTCATTTCACAGACGTGGAAACAGATCTGAGAGCTGTTGAGATGAGAGGTATTAGGTGACTTGTCCAGGGCCATGCAGCTAGTTGTGCTCAGGGGAGGCGATAGTGGCATTTTTGGCCTACTATAACTCTTGGTTAGATATACTAATTAGTATTTAAACATAATAGTGTATAATACTCACTGCCCACCAAGTTGTTTTCTTTGGTCAGAAATGTAGGTACTTGTAATTGGCTAACCAGGGCCTGATTGTTTTATCTCTGTCCAAGTGGAAGAGTCAGAAAGATGGTTCCCTGCTCCCCCACCCCCAGTGAGGGGTTGGGTTGACTGTATTTATTATTCATAAATTTGTTCCAAGGCATCATGTTATCTCTTGTGTCACCACTGGGGAATTCAGGTCTAGGAAGTCAGTCAATGAAGATTTTGCTTTCCTTGGCAGGTTATTTGCTCTCCAAAGTAGAAGAAAAGGTTGGCTCCCCAGAACGCCCACTGTCTGATTTGGGCCTCATCAGCTACCGGAGTTACTGGAAAGAAGTGCTGCTTCGATATTTACATAATTTTCAAGGCAAAGAAATCTCTATAAAAGGTAGGCTTCTGGAATGTGTGAAGTTCTAAGGCAGCAGAGGTTAGTGACTGACAGCAGAGTTGTCCTAATCTTTATCTAACAGGCATGTGACCCTAGGAAGGTCACGGATTCCACTGTGTTTGAGTCTCCCTTAAAGCAAGGAAGGTGAGGTAAGCACTGAGCATATGGGATCTTAGCTTTGTAATAGAGGGAGCCTTTCAGGCTATCCAGTTCAGCCTCCGCCCGGGCCCTTGCAGCTTTATAAACTTGTAAAGTTAAGGGCCAACATTTGGAGTTCTCTGTGAAGGTTGTTGGTTGCATGAGCTGCTTTTCCACATCTGGATGGCCAGCCACTTGTGTACATCATGCTTTCAAAGCCTCCAGAAGGTAGATTTTTCTTCCTGTTGTTCAGATCTGCTAACACAGTCTTCTGTAGCACTTGACTGCATGAACTATGTGCTAATTGTGGTGAAAAAATAGAGTACAGTAGTCCCCGGATAGTGATGCTAAGGTTGAGATACCTCACTTGTTGCCTTTCACTTGTAGCCCGCTCTTTCCTGTACCAGCTTTCAGAACTCACATGAAGGCCACAACTTTCTGTTCTTCAGACATGTTGGAATTCAGTATGAAAGGCATGATTCTGAGTCCAGTTGAATGACATTTGAGGTGTAAGGAAGGAAGGGATGGTGATGATGATAGTGGTCCTCCTCTCTCTGTGCTCATGTCCTTGATGGAACCTTATGTTACAGAGATCAGCCAGGAGACTGCTGTGAACCCTGTGGACATTGTGAGTACTCTGCAGGCCCTTCAGATGCTCAAGTACTGGAAAGGGAAACACCTGGTTCTAAAAAGACAGGTAAGAATTTGTTCTTTTCACCTGCTTGGGTGGAGCAGTCTGTATCTTGGGATTCAGCGGGACAAGTTGTGGAATTTTACCTGACAATAGCTGGATTTGTCCTTAGGAGAGACATAGAAATTCTTTCAGTCTTCGTTTCTTTAGCTTACTACAGTTCTTGACTTTTGCCTCCTCCCTTTTTGTTAGGCCCCTCTGTGTGTTGACCAGTGTGAGTTACACAGCTCCAGGCTATGCTTTGGGAGAATTTCTATCTCATAGGGATAGGAAACTTTGCTGTTGAATGATGGCATCTTTTGACAGGGAATCTGTCTGCCATGGACCCTTGGTCTCTTAGAGATGGTTTAGTTTGCTGTCCTTACTCATCCATGACTTTTAATTTAGTATGAAAGGTGACTGATTTTTTTTTATCTGTCTTCATTGAGGTCAGAACATGAAAAAATGGTTTTAGATTACAAGAGAGAATCTAATTATACTTAGGGGACTTCTGGTTGATTTTTCTCCTCAAGTTTTGAATAAGCTTTGGAATGGGAAGTGGAGGGAGTGAAGAGACCTAGGTTTTTGTCTCACTGGATTCTATTAGTGACCAGCTTCTGTGAAACCTTTTGACTTATTAGTAAGGTGGGGATGATACTGTACCAACCCCACAGAATTGTTGTGAGAATCAGATAAAGATGAAGGTTGTGAAAGTGCTGCACAAAGCAGAAAGTCTGAACACATGTTGAGTATCGGGATCCTTTTAGAGGCGGTTTCTGAACTGTGGGTGCTGTACGTGGGAAGCCCTTGGTGACCCTGTTTCTTTCTGTTCTTTACTTCTCTCAGGACTTGATCGATGAGTGGATAGCCAAAGAGGCAAAGAGATCCAACACCAATAAGACCATGGATCCCAGCTGTTTGAAATGGACCCCTCCCAAAGGAACTTAAACTGGCTGTGGATCCCTGAGCCAGCGAACCCCCGCAGTAGGAAGCCCCCTTGGGATGTCTGTCCATTTCTGTTGCTGTTGTGATTGGCATGTACAGTATCCTTTGGGAAGGTCATTCCCCCTTGGGACTGTCTTGGCTCCAACCCTTTGTGTAAAATGCAGACGCTGGTTCTGAGGAACTATTGTTTCGGCCTCAGTGAGGTTGCCTGGAATGCATCTGTATTGGACTCGATTGAAGCTCCCACATAAGCACTGACCCAAGGAGTTCGGATGCGGTACTGTACCTGTCCAGTCACTGGTTCCCCCCTCATGTTTCAAGCCTTACAGGGTTGTGTTGTGTCCTTTAAACTGTCTGTAATAGTTCCCCTTCAGGTTGATGAGCAGGATCACTCCTGTTCCCTTTTGAACCTGGTTACTCCCACCTTCACCTTGACGGTTCCCCAGTCTCTCAGAGGGTCAGGAAGGAGGTGAAGATGCAGAGTGTGGGGGAGATGGCCACGGTTAAGTCATGTTGCATTTTCACCCTGTTTTTGACCTTCTTAGCTCTTTTGTTTTGATTTAAGGACTTCTAACACACTTCCACCTCCCCCCCTTTTAAGAAATCCCTATCAGGCTGACCAGGGCTGGGGGTTAGTTTAAGCACCAGTGCAAGATGGAGGAGAGGACGAGTTTAGCAGCGCGTGGTGATTTTGTGCTCTAATTTGGGACCACTTCCAGGGAAGGTAACTTGTTTTGATGAAGGGGAGGGAACGTTGGCCTCCCTACCACACTGTCAGGGAAGTTCCCTGGGACAAAGAGCAGAAACAATGGCCTTTCCAGACCTTGCCCTCTTTCATGCTGGCAGTCCCCAAGACCATTTCCAGTGCTCATTTTTCATGTCATGTCTTAGCTTATTCTTTCTATTCCGCACTTCTTTTCCCCTCCAGTACCATTCAGGCCCAGGACAGTCCTTTGCCCATCTTTGTAGGGTCATAGCAAATGCTGGTGGGAGCACGTGCAAAACATACTTCCTTTCACACTGGTTGCATTAACTTTGTCACAACAACCACAGAGGAGGAGAAAATGACTAAACAATCATTTGTCTGCTGCCGCCATTGTGGCCGTGCCAGTCAAAGTAATAGCAGCCTCCTCTAGCATATGGCGAGTTTGCTCCTCTGGCGGCAGCACCTCATACTCTTTGAGAACAGAAGCGCTTTTACCCCTTCCCAGATGCTACCCTCCCCAGCCTTACCTTCCTTCCCCTGCTCTTTCTCTGGTCTACAGTTCACTTCTGTTTTTGATGTTGTTAAAGTGATTCGGGGAGAGGATGAGACATTCTGGCTCACTTCTCACCAGTCTCCATATGTGCTATCTCAGAGCAGCCTTTGATGTTTGACATGTCCCCCTTGCCAACTTGGTCTCCTGCAATACTGTTGTCTTGATGTGGAGCCCTCACCACAACCCCTAACCTGTGGTCAGTCGTGCCTTGCTCCTGTCACTTCTATACACTATTTATAATCACCGTGGGTTTGTGGGGGGCTGGTTTCAAGCATGCTCAGTGGCGGCTCCCCTCCCTTCCCTCCCAGCCCCAAACTTCCCTGTCACTGTAGAATGTCAATTACTGAAGCAAGCTGGCTGGGGATTTTCTCCTGAGGGGTATAGGTCTTATACAGAAGCTGAACCCTTTTCCACATGTGGTAGAATGTGCAGTTCTGTATCTATTTCTCAATAAAGCATGTTCTCTGCTCAAAAGTCTTCTTTCTTTTTGAGGCTTTCATATGGGCTGGTTGGGGATCACTGATGTGTTATGTATTGAAGGTGATGGTACTTGGTCTCCTGTTGGCAGAGCACACACTTTCAGTTGTTTTTCCAGTGGTAGAGGTTGTGCCAAGGACTATGTATCCTCTCACCTAGCTTTCTACATCTGGGAGATGTCTGACAAGGGTGGAAGAATCAAGTCTATGACCATGAAAACAAGTTTTTGTGTTTTTCTTTTTCCCTGTGTGACTGACTTCTATAGGAAATGAACCATGACTTGAGCACCATGCCCTAATGATCTTGAGATAAAACTCCTTGTGACCAGTGGGGTAAGATTTGTTTTTAGTTCTTTGATTTCTGCCCTCATCATTGAAATTCACTAGTTTAATCTGGGTGGAAATAGGGTGAATAGGTCCTACCCATCCTACCACTTTGCTCACAGAAGCATGGATTTAGAGCTGAGTAGAAGAAATTCAGGACATCTAGTCCAACTGCTTTCATTTTGTAGATGGGAAGCCCAAAGAGAGGTGATTTACTCATGGTCACACCAGTAGAAAGTGGCAGAGTTGAGAATGAACCCATGGCTCCAGGCTTCTGGTGCTCTTTCCACTTAAGTGCCTTCTATTTCTCTATCCATTTTGTCTAGGGTTGGGAGGATTAAATGAGACAATAATTGTAAAGTGCTTAGCGCAGCGTCTGGTACATAGTAAACGATATATACGTGTTAGCAGTTGTGGTTATTATCGTTGCCTCTCTCTCCTGGAAAAGACAAAAGATGTTACTAGCACTCCCCCTTTCCAACAAGTATGGGCATTTTGTTTCTTCTTTAAATGTGTAGCTGATATGGGCCAGGAAGATTCTGTTGATGCTAGGATGTGGGGCAATGTTTGAAAAATAAGAGTCTTTCTGCCATTGTTCTGTATGCTGTGCCTCTAGGCCTCCTGTATCTGTCCCTAAACAAGGTTTTTCTATTTTTCATAGCCTCTTTAGGGTGGGGATTTCATCTCCTTCTGTCATCTTCAAAGCTGGACACCGTTTTCACTTCTGCATGAGAGAATAACTCTTTCTCAAATAAAGAATCAGTAATTTGAATTTCACAGGTCATGAAATGTTACAGCTGGAAGAGACTTAAAAAAATCATCTAGTCCAACTCCACTTTATATATGAGCAAATAGGTCCAGAGAAGGGAAATGCCTTTCTCAAGACACATAGCTAATAAATGGCAAAATCAGGGCTCAAGTTTTCTGAGTCTTTGTGATTACAAGTTCAGAGCTTTTTCCAATACACCAGAATTCAAGGACTGTTAAGGTGAGATTTTTAAGTTAGACCTATTAACAAAATTGTCTATCTTAGGAGGAAGGCAAGCTGTTTGGATTCTGTGATGGGTCTTCCCATTTGTCCTTTGCTATGTAATACTACACAGAGTCCCATTCTCCAAAACAGATCACTGGTTTTTAGTGCTTGGACTTAATGGAGCAAAGGAAAGTGATATATTCAGCAAATAGAGAAACATTCTCTTTTTCTTCCTTTCTGGCCTTCCATTTCTTCGCTCTTTCCTCTTTCTCCCTCCATCCCTCCTTTCCCTTTCTCCCTCCATCCCTCCTTTCCCTTTCTCCCTTTCTCCCTTCCTTCCTTCCTTCCTTCCTTCCTTCCTTCCTTCCTTCCTTCCTTCCTTCCTTCCTTCCTTCCTTCCTTCCCTACATCTATTCATTCATTTATTTGTTTGTTTATTTCCCTGGGCTAAGTAGCATTTTTTTAGGTCTTAACCTTTTTTATGTCATCAGTCCCTTTGGCAGATTTATGAAGCCCATGTACCCTTTCTTAGAATACCATTATAATTCATAATTGAAATTCACCTCCATTTCAGAGCTGAGACTAAAGATGTAATTTTTTTTCCCCATCCAAATTAATAGGCCCCTTGAAATCTATTCATGAACCCTCAAGGTAAGGGAACCCTGGACTAGAGCTGGGAGACAGGATACCTCTGCCACCAACTTTGTGATCTTGAGTAAATCAATTAATTCCCATGGACCATAGTTTTCCCAAATTTCTTGAACTTGGTTTGGTCATTGAAGCTAACATGGGAGAAAATAAGAGTGAGCTGCCTCAAAGGAGGAGGATGAGATGAGTTGCCCTTTGCTAGATGGTGGCTTTGACCTAACATCTATAGATTTAGTATAGTTGTGTAGGAAGGGAAGGCTGGTTGTGCTAGGCCCCCATACTTCTTTCTTCTGGTCTAACCCCTTCATTTTCCGGATCAGGAAACAGGCCACAGGACTTTCCCAAGGTCTCACAGGCAGTAAATGGTAGAGAACCTGAACCCAGGACCTCTGACTAGAGCCAGAAGAGCTCTTTACCTCTTCTTCCCCATTTAAGAGGGATTAAGTATATGACCATAGGAGCAAAACTGGAGCTTGAACAGACCTTATGGGTGATCTGATCCAGCCTAATCATTTTGTAAGAGGAGGGGAACCTGAGAGGCCCAGAGTTAGAGCCAAGATTTGGACTCAGCTTTGGAGACCCCAACTTCACTCAAACTCAGTATTCTTTCCTCTGCACTGGGATGCCAGGAAACAGTACTAAATCATTGGGTTTTTTTGGTTTTTACCATGTTATGTGGGTTTGGATGGCCCACTTCATAGTACATCCTGTATTCTTGGTCTTAGTGCTACATGTCATTCCTAAGTGAGTACAGGAAAAGAATAAAAAAATAAGTACCATCCCTTAAAGTTCACTCAGGAGCAGACCTTTAAAGTTGTCTGTCTTAGGAGGAAGGCAAAGTGTGATGCAGTGAGAAGATGCTGGTTTTGGAGTTAGGATCTGGGTTCGAATTTCAGCTCTCCCATAGACAACATTTTGGGCCTCAGTTTTCTCCTCTGTAAAATGAGAGATTTGGACAAGATGTCTCTGTAAAGGTCCTCTCCATTTCTAAATACTATTATGATAGTGTGCTTGTTTTAAAAGGTAACTTTGATTCTTTAATTCTCTTGACTACTGGGAATAGTTAGGATTGTAGATTCAGAGCTGAACAGTAGTGTCATCAAGTCCAACCCCCTCATTTCAGAGCCAAGGAAACAGCCAAGAGAGATTAAATGCTTTATTTAAGGTCACACAGGTAAGTGGCAAAACTGAAATCTGAACCTTTGGTGCTAAATCTAGGGCTCGTTTTCGCTAGTTTTTACTACCCTCCAATAGCTATTTCTTGAAAAATTATCAAGTTGGAAGACAAATGGCAGTGGCACTAAGTTTTTCAGGGAGGCTCCAGTTATAAGAGCTTTGTCTAATTGAAAAAGTGCTAAGCAAGGAGGCAGGAATCACCTGCATTTCAATCCTGCCTTTGCTACCCTTTGGCCTTGGGCTGGTCATTGAAACTGTAACATGGTGGAAATAAAATTTGGAAATTTTGCCAAGCAATGGACTCTCGGCAAGTGCTAGAGTTTGTTAGCCTAGAAATTACAAGATGGGAACTATGGAGTTTTAATACTGAAAAAACAAACAAACCCCAACAGAGCTCTTACATCTCCTCCAGCCTCCCTCTTCCATGTACCACGTTGCCTAAGCCAGACTTGAAAGGAAGGAGTCTCCATGACCTCCTCCAGATTCTTGCCACTAGGGGCAATCCTATTGTCCGAATTCTCTGGTATCCTTTAGCAAGTGCTAATGAAGGTACACAGATGCCCTGAGAAAAGGAAGAAATGAGTACACCATGGCAAAAATGTTCTTTGTAGAGACTCCCTGCCCCTTTCCACCTTGTGCAATCTGTATGCCAAAGCTTAACGCTGTGGTGTCACCCTTTGTTTATTTGTGCCCAAGAATGGAGAAAATAGCTCAGGCTCTTGCACAACTTGAACTCCACTGCTTCTCCCAAATGTCCTAAGATCAAATATAGACAACTTCAGCCCGACAAGCAACTCGCCTCCCAGGCAGCCAGCAGTGGGTCTTGCCAAGTGTGCGGTCATTTTTAGTTCTGTATTTGTGGCTGAAAGCATCTTGCTTCGCTTTCCTCGTATACCAAAGCTCTCCTAAATCTCCAGCTCTTAGTTTATGGAAATGCATGTGGAAACGTCAAGACTGGCTTCCATTTGCTGGCCACCTGTGATGGGAGACAAGGTGTGTCCAGAGTTGGCTCAGCTCAAGGCTTTTGCACCTTGCCAGTAAGAAGACAAGGCCTGTACCCCAGCCCACCCGCTCTGCTCCTGCCAGACGCAGCTGCTCAAAGCTTCCTTTGTCTGACTGTCCCTCTTCTATCTCTTACCTTGTACTAAGCTGTGTCTCAGCCCAGAAACACCCCTCCCAATCTGCTCCAGGGAACAATTCTTGTTTCTAGTTCCCATCCCTCTAGTAGGGAAACCTTCCAGATGAGAGGTGACTAGTTTCTAGCCCCGTGGGTTTTTGTGTTTGTTTTCTGGTTTAGAACTTCCCTAGCTACTCCTTCCCCCTTTGCTCTGGAAGTCATTAAAGCAAAATGGCAGAATAGCCATTCATTCTTAAGACTCTGCTTTGATCATATTCTGTTTCTTTGCTCAAAGACCCGTGATGATTTCCCATTGCCCGTTGGCTCAAGTCCAAAGTTCTTATCCTAGCATTCAAATACAAGGTCTTCTGTAATCCAGTCCCATGTAACATTTTGTATATATAAAGTTTCAAAAGTTTCTTCTATTCAGTCTTATTTCATATTGCTGGTGTTGAGTTCTTTCAGTTGTGTCTGACTTTTCGTGACCCCATTTGGGGTTTTCTTGGCAAAGATATTGGAGTAGTTTGCCATTTTCTTCTCCAGCTCATTTGACAGGTGAGGAAACTGACGCAAACAAGGTTAAGTGACTTGCCCAGGGTCACACAGCAAGTGTCTGAGGCCAGGTTTGAACTTAGGAAGATGAACCTTCCTGACTCCAGGCCTGGTGCTCTACCCATTTTGCCATCTAGCTACCCATCTTATTTTATATTCCACAAAATTTACTTCTGTAATATGAAGCAAGTTTACTCACTTTAAAACCCAGTTCAAATCTCCTCTCTTACACATTTCTCCCCAATAACTCCTCCTGTGGACTCCCTACAACACTATCTGTTTAATACATGAAACATAATAAACGTAAAGAATGATTTATTTTTTTTCATTTTTGCACTTTATTTTATCCTGCCACATTTCATTCTCTATCTTCCACCTTTTCTCCCTAACTAAGCCCTTCAAAGTCAGAGTCCACTTTCTGCATCTTTTGTATTCACTCTCCACACACCAATGCCTACTAAGCAGGGAATATTTATGGAACTGGTCTTAGTATCATCTTCCATAGGCCAAAATAATGCTCGTGATCCTCTTCAGCAGGTCATGCTTTGAGTGTCTCCCTAGTAGTAGGGACAGATGATACTGTGCCACTCCACTTTGACCCAGGCCCTCTTGGGATCTACAGCACATTTGAGATGGCTAGTTAGGATTAGGGTTCCAGGTTGGGATTTCTCTGAAGTTAACTGGCCCAGTCAGGAGTTATACCCAAGATCTCCCTGGTGCCCTAGGCCCTATACCTAACTGCCTAAGTAAACCAGCCCCCTCTCTACAGACTGGGTGCCAGTCAACTAAAATGTCTTGGTTTGAAGGAGAGGCCATTCAGAGACCTTAGAGAATAATGCTAAGGCTGGAGGGAGACATCATTAACCACCCCTCAGATAGATGCCTAAGTGGATTGGGATTCCTCTTCCAACCTTTGTGTATCTTTTCCAACCATCTCAATATTGGGGGAGAGGGAAGGCCAAGCTATGAATGTAACTATATCCTACCCCAGGATGCATGGTAATAAAAGAAGGTTCTGGATATCTTGAGTCCAAGGGCACAAGTCTATAGATGTCTCAGGACAGGGAGCAGTAGAGCACCTGAATTGCTTTCTCATGGGGTCAATGAGGTGACCTGCCAACTGTGGGGAGGGCAGGGCCTCTGGCTGTCCTGTGTCCTCCCTCATGTATTTTATTCCTTCTTGCTTCTGCACTGTTGTTTACACTATTCCTGGCACATGAACTGCCTTTTATCATCACTGATCCATGTCCTTCCCTTTCTTCCAAATCTGACTTAAGATTCTCCCCTTCCTAGCAAATCTTCCCTGTTTCACCTCACCCAGACACTCAAGACCTTAACATCCGTGCACTCAGTTTGTGACCTACCCTTTTGCTCCTGCTGATTCATATATGTTGCTTTATGTATAACGTATTTTTGAGTTGTTTCATGTGTATAGTTTCCCATTAGACTGACAGTTCTGCAGACAGGGCCTGTCACCTCACCTTAGCCCCTGAGTTTGGGGGCAGTCTTGCTTACCAGACTAGGGGTTCCATGAAGGTGGAGATAGGAGGAGGGAGGGCTGGGCTCCCTGATCAGATTTGGAATGCTCCTTTGAGGGTGATGATCATACAGTAATTCTCTTTTTACAGTGCTTACCCCAGGCTCACAACTAACCAAGCTCACCTAGACTTGTAAGGCAGACACTTAAATGTTTACTAACTTCTTTGGGCTTTAGTTCTTCATTTGTAAAATAAGGGGATTCAGATAGATGACTTCTAGGGTTCCTTTTAGCCTTAAGTCTGTGGTCATTCATGACTCTGCCAAGTCACTGAGTAGTATCCAGGATGTCCGGACCATTTGAACTTCCTCTCTTCCTTTTTTCTTGGAAACAGAATTGAGGCTCCATTGCTTTTAGGTGGGGAGTGGGAGGTGAGAACAGTGACAATGGAGCGAGTTGGCAGAGAGAGCCAGGTTTTGGTGGTAATGCTTGGCAAACAAACCCAACCCCCCCAGATTTCATGCCTGAGGGAGAAGCCCCCCAGGGTTTTTGAAAGAAAAAAAGCAGACTGTCCAACAAGATGTCAACACATTTTAACATAGCAGCAATTTGACAGGAGAGTACCATATACTCAAAAAAGACACAGTCAGTTTGGTATCAGTGCAAGGCCGGGGTCAAATGCCAGTGGGAGATTATATTTGGGGATTCTGGGAGGCTAGCAAACACATGGATAAAAGGTTGGCCTCATAAGATATGATCTTCAGGTGGTTGGGGGATTTGGATAGAGGGAGCTCTCATTCTTGGTAGTGTGGGGTCAGGGTTCCCACTCTGACACTCTGTTCTTATCCTCCCAATCCACAGAGAGGGCTGAAAACGAAAAAAAATTGAAAAAAGATTGAGAGTCTGGAATCATAGAATTTCAGAGGCAGAAAGACTTGAGAGATGATCTTGGTCAACTCCCCCATTTTACAGATGAGGAACATGGGGGGTTAAGGAAGTTGTGTGTATTGTTCAAGGTCACAAAAAAGAAAATGGCAGAGTGTACATCTCCTCACTTCTTAGTTCAGGGCTCTTTCCCTATAACCCTGTGTCAACTCCAGAGTTTTTGAACTGTAGGCTTATATGGTGGTTTTCATCTGTCCATATCTAATGTGAAATTTCAAGTTTCTGGGCAACAGGGACTCCACTAAAACTCTGTAGTCGACTCAGTTATACAAAGAACTAATAGAATAGAGGGGAAGTGGTGGCTCCAGAGGATCCCCAAACACTGGTTAATCCCCCAAGTCCCTTGTCTTTAGGTTTGAGATGTCAGAGTCTTGGGTTACATTATTCCAGTTATGACATTTGATGATTTCTCTCTAAGTATAAAATTAATATTAGAGTATTTTATTCTTCTAATAGATTTACCTTACTAAAGATGTTTGCCTTAGGTCACTTTGACAAAGTCCCAGGACAGGATTCAAACCAAAATCTTCCTAATTCTATGTCCAACATGTCAGCTAATTCTGCTCAAGGTCTTGGCAGGTGATGCCTCCTGCCAGAGATACCTGCATTTCCTGGGGAACCCTAGAGAGCCAAAAGAAAGAATCTCTAATGGTGAAATTTCAGGCTCTGAAATAGGCAACAGCAGAGACCTTTTTGGATATCCTGAGGATTCTTTTTTCAAATATCAATAATACTCCTGACTTGTGTATGGTGCTTTAGAATTTACAAAGCCTCTTTACACACTTTTATGTGATCAGGTTTTTGAAACAGTCCTGTGAGGTGGACAGGACAGGCATTTGTCAAAATACTTTTTGGTCCTGAGCTGGGACTTCATTGTAAGGGACTTCCAGTTTGGAAACTGCAGGGGCTTAACTGTAACTTACGGTTTTAAGTTAATTGCCAATAGCAGCTAAGAGGTTAAATAGCACACTCATGGTCACACAACTATTACACGTCAGAAGCAGAGTTTGAACATAGGTCTTCTGATTTGAAAGCTAGCTCTCCATTGCACCATGACGCCTCTCGGGATAGGCTGTATTAGCCTCATTTTACAGATGAGTGGAACTTGAGGCTCAGACAAGTGAAGTGATTCTCTCACAGATTGTGAGCTGATCTTAGAGTTGGGATTGGAAGGTAGACAAATCATGTTCCTGGTGCTACTACTGGGCCCACTTACTCTCTTCTCTCACCTACTCACTCCCATACCTCATTTACCATTGGAAAGGGTCCAAGGAGGGTCTCACAGAGGGAAACAAGGTCAGAGCTTGAATGGGAGCTGCTTACTCCAGGAATAATAATAACAATATAATATTTACATGATTCTTCCTATGTCCTAGGCACTGTGCTAAGCACTTTATATTTAGGATCTCCTTTGGTCCTCACAACAATCCTGGGAGGTATCCCTATTTATCCCTGTTTTACAGATGAAGAAACGGAGGTAGCACATGTCTGAGCCATCAGACATCGTTCAGCATCCTGGATTTGTTGGAATTTACCCACCTGACTTGGAGGGGTAGATGTCCTACCTGGTCAAGGGGTGCCATTTCCTTGGGTTGATAAAACTTTGGTCCTTTTTTTATTGAGATGCATTGGGGATCAGCTAGGGAGTGTCACCCACCTTGGTTAGTTGATCTCCCCATGAGGCCTATAAACGTGTCTCCTTGGTTCCCTAATGTGAAGGTGGGGAAGTAAAGAGAGAAAAGGAGAGACAGAAAGACTGCTTTTGTCTTAAGAGTCATGACAGGGCTGGAGACCTGTGTCTTCTAAAAAGTTACTTGTTGGTTCTCCAGCATTTGAGAAAGGGAATTGTGGCTTTGTTGATCATTCATGGTTACTATTCTTTTAAAAAAAATTTATTTTAAAAAATTATATATTATATAATATATTTAATAAACAAAAAATCTTTTATTTCCTTCTTCCCATCTCCCCATCATTGCATGTTTACTTTTCAAATCCCAGGTGACAAGCCTCCTCAATTACCCAGCCTATCTGTAGCAGGACTGAATTTTCTTCTCCCTCCTTTTCTCCCCACCTTTCTCTCATCTCATTTGACCCTGTGAAATAGGTATTGTTATCCCCATTTTACAGATGAGAAAAATACGACTAAAGAGGTTGGGTGCCTTGCCAAAGATCACATAGATTATGTTTGGGATAAGCATTCAGTCTCATCTCTTTCCTGATACCAGGTACATACAACACACTTTTCACTACACCACATCGATCTTGTCTTAACCCCATCCATTGTTACCCATTGACTAAACCCAACTTCTCTAGGGGAAGGTAGCTTGTGGCCAAGACTGCCCTGCTCTACCCACTGTACAGCAGACCTTCCTGGCTGGCTGCCCTGGCCTCTGGCAGCATGCTTCTCCTCTATTCCTATATATTTTGGGCAGGGAGACTTTTGGAAAGAGGTATTGAGGGGAATAGAATAAGCATCACTTACCTTTGCTCTCCCTTGACTGGGTCAGTGACTTCCCTGGGAGTAAAGAGAGAAAAACAAACTTCAGATTTTTTCACTCTCCCCCATGAAGGTTATATGTGGGATGAGAAGTGGAGTAGGTGAGGAAGGGGGTCTCAGTGTCTCCTTTAATTCCCAGCCCAGAGTCCCAATTACAAGGACTCTGATTGTGAATAATTATTTATATGTGGATTATTTGATTTTAAGATAGAAGGAACCTTGGAGAAGCATTGTACTATGTAATGGAAACCATGCTGGACAGGGCATCAGAAAGACCTGGGTTCAATTCCTGCCTCTGAAACTTAAAAGCTAGGTAGTTAGGTGGTATAGTGAATAGAGTACTGGGCCTAGAGTCAGGAGGATCTGAATTCAAATCCAACTTCAGACACTTACTAGTTGTGTGACCCTAGGCAAGACACAACAATAATTGCCTCAAAAAAGAAAAAACTTGCAAGCTGTGTGACCATAGGTAAATCACACCTCTGTAAACTTCTGTAAACTGTAGAATAGGGAAGGTGATAATACCTGTGGTACCTACCCCACAGGATTGTAAGGCTCAAATGAGATTTTTGAAAAGCCCTTTGCAAATTGAAGAGGGCTATAGGAATGTTGGTTTTTATTTAGAAATTGAAGTCCCCCTTTTCAGATGCCAGAAATAATGTAGAGGAAAAGATGCTTCCTGGAGAGATGAGAAATTTGGGTTCTAGATCTGATTCTGCCACTAACTAGCTGTATAACCTTGGGCAGGCAAGTCATCTTTTGTCTCTGGGCCTGAGTTATTTTATGTGTCAAATAGGGATGATAATACCACTATGGCCTGAAGGTAGGAGACTGGACTAAGTTAGCTTATTGAAAGCTCTTCTAGTTCTAAGATCTGTGATATGAAAGGGTTTAACTTTCTAAGGTTGACTTTCCTTTAGTATGTGAAGTGACAAGCAAGAACAGCCTCGGGGAGTAAGAGGCACATTTTAAGGTCTGTCTGAGTGAAACAGACTTAGTGCCTACAGGCTCAGAGCATCACAGAATCAGAGGTGGAAAAGACTTTAGAAGTCATACCATTTTATGTATATATGTATCTATCTATCTATTCAGGGAATGTATCTATCTAGGGAATGAATTTCTCTCTCTTCAATCTAGTCTAATCTAATCTATCCAGGGAATGGATCTATCTGTCTGTCTATCAATCATCTATGTATGTATGTATGTATGTATGTATGTATGTATGTATGTATGTATGTATGTATCTATCTATCTATCTATCTATCTATCTATCTATCTATCTATCTATCTATCTATCTATCTATCTATCTATCTATCATCTATCCAGGGAATGAATCTGTCTGTCTGTCTGTCTATCTATCTATCTATCTATCTATCTATCTATCTATCTATCTATCTATCTATCCATCCATCCACCCATCCATCTATCTATTTATCATCTATTCAGGGAATGAATCTATCTGTGTATCTATCTGTCTGTCTAGGAACGAATCAATCTTTCTGTCTATCTGTACATTAATTCATTTCTTTACTTATCTCCTAATTAACTAATTCATCCATTTATTTATTTATTACGAGTGATGACACCGAAATCCTCAGAGAGGTTAGGTGACTTTGCTGACATCACAAAGGCAGCATAAGTAAGTGGGAGAAGCATCATTAGAACACAAGTCCCTCTTCTGCCACACATAGTGTGTGCTACTTAGATGTCTTTTATTTAATAAAATTGAAGGAAGATTTGCTGTTGAATATAAAGAGGTCTTTGATGGAATCCTAAAGCCAGTATAGAGCACTGATTAATTTTTAGTCACCACTTTGGATTTTTAGTGTTATTACTCCCCAATATAATCCAAGTCAGTCAGTCAACAGGTATTTATTAAGCACTTAGTTACTAGCTGTGTGACCCTGGGCAAATCACTTAACCCTGTTTGCCTCAGTTTCCTCATTTGTAAAATGAGCCGGAGAAGGAAATGGCAAACCACTCCAGTATCTCTGCTAAGAAAGTCCCAAATGGGGTCACAAAGAGTCAGACACAACTGAAATGACTGAACAACAACAAATATACCAGGACTGCGTAAAATTGGTGATACTGTGGTCTGGGCCAGGAAAGTCAAACATAGACCCTGGAAACAGATTAAAATGTCATTGGGAAATATTTAACAAAGTAACTAAAAATACAGCAGAATATAGATAACATCAATATGTGGTTGTATAAGTCATTATGTGATCCATGGGAGTCTTTGAGTGTCCTCCGCTTCTGTTTGAGTTTGACAGCCCTGGTTTGAGGAAATTACAGTGCTTAGTGGGGACTCAGCCCATGGGATTCAGACAATTGTCTGTTGTTTTGAGTGTTAAGAATGAGAAGACTGGAGCGAGATGGGAGGTGGCCTTGAGAGTCCTGGTTCCTTTTACATGCCTTTTCTTGTCCCAGAATCCCTTAATCCAAGCAGAATTCACTCTCTACAGATTTAGAGAACTAGTCCTGAATGGTCCCTTTCTCACCTTCCTCCCCACCCGCCAATGTCCTGGCCCACTCACCTCTTGCCCGTTTCCCCATCAGTGCGTAGAACTGGCCTGTCTTTCCTCTTTTTATCTCCTGCACCAGTGGCTGGAGGAAGATCCTTGGCAACTCTCCTTCCTAGAAAAGCCAGAAGGGAATTGAGGGTAAAGAAACAGTAATAACTAGAGTTCCCATAAGCACTTTAAAATGTATAAACCCACGTTCTAGGCATTTTCTTATTTCAGCATCACATACCCTGAGAGCCAGGAACCACAGGTAATATTATTATCCCCATTTTACAGCTATTCTGTTTGTTTTTTTAACCTGTGATTTCATTGATATAGGGATTTCCTGGTGAGGAAATTCCTTCTACCAAGGCAGGTTGGCACTTTTCTATAATTTATGGTCTTAGAGAGTTACCTAAAACACAGAGAGATTAAATGACTTGCCCCAGGGTCACATAACCATTGAACCCAGGTCTTTTTGATGGCCAAGTCCAGTCAGTATTGTAACCACTAGTTAAGAGGCCTCAGTGGTGAAGCCCTATGACATTAGGGCTCTAAGACCAACCAATTGTGTGAATGTCTCCAACCTTGACAAAGAAGAAGTTAAGGAGTGTAGTTTGGCATGATCTTCCCCTCCCACTGCTCCCCCAGCTGATTTCCTCTCTATTATCTTCATCATCCCTCATACTCCCATGTTCCTGTTTCTGTTGCCATAGTTAGGTGATCCAGACAGGGCTTACCCTTCCCTACAGGGACCCACATTAAGGATACAGGATGAGGGGGTCTGGGATATTGCCAGGAACATAGAAACAGCTGTTCTGTTGCTTGATGGATCCCAAAGCCTTGCTTCAAATTCTAGTTTCTCTTCCCTGATGGGTGATGGGGCCCAAATTCTTCATCATCTCAGAGGTTCTCCACCTTACCAAGAGGGGACTGATCACCTTTAGGGAGAGAGAATGTGAGCAAGGTCCATGCAAGCCATTTATCAGCCTTAGGCTAATAGGCCATGGAAAGAACCCCATTTGGAATGGGAACTTAAATCCCAGCTGTGTTCTGGAGAAATTGTTCAGTTTTTGTGAGTCAAGTCAAAAAGCAGTTATTAAGTGATTGCTGTGTTCTGATTGTACTGTGCTAAGTGTCAGAGATACAAGAAAAAAAGAAAGATGGTCCCTGCCTTCAAGGAACTAATGGGGGAAGATGCCACATGAATGGAAGCTGAAAAGGCCCAGGGAGAGAAGGTGCCCATACCAGGCATGGTGGAGAAAGAAGTGCAGGGATTCAGCAGTAGAGAGGGAGTGACCCAGTGGGCTTCATTTTCTTCATCTGTAAAAATGAGAGAGTTGGTTGGACAGCTTCTTAAGTTCTAGCTCTAAAAGCCCTGAAATTCCTCATAACTTGCCCTACCTAATGAGGTGGGAACCTCCTCTGAGACAAGGGTTGATGGCCCCTAGAAGTGAGTTTAGGGGAGGGAGATGGATATGATGGGAAAGCCTGTGCCAGAAGTGTATCAGGGAAACACATAGAGAGAGATGTCATTGACCAATGGGGAATCACATCAGGATGGGGGCGGGGGAGGTAGGTTATGTAAACCACCTTTGATTTTCAAAGCCTGTCTTTTTCGGAGCAGTCTTGAGGATGAGGAAGTGGGCTGATTCAGTCACTTCCAATCAGTCTCCTCCTCCTAAAGAAGGTCAGCCCCAATTCATCTGTCTCCAGGGCTATAGTTTCTCAGCCAGACAGGGAACCTGAAAAGTCACTTTGGAGATTTGGACCCACTTGTGAAAAGCTCTTTGCAAACCACTTAACCCAGGGAAAAGACTAACCCTTGAAAGGCAAGCTTAGAAAATGGAGTGGTTTGTTCCAGTGTGAATACCAGGTAGTTCCATGAGTCTTCAGTTCTATGTCTCAGAAAAAATCTGCTAACTGGTGAAATAATGGGATTTTAGGACTGGAAGTAACCTTAGAGACCATCTAATCCACTCCATCCACTTTCCAGAGGCAGAAATTAAAGCCAAGAGAAATTGACTTGCTCAAGGTCATCTGGCTAATGAATATCAGAGCCCAGGATTTGAACCTGGTCTTCTGACTCCGAAACTGCAATGCTCCTTAAAAATTTTTAAAAATAAATTTTTCTGTTGCTTTTGTTTTTACATCATACATTTCTGTATATACTTGCCCCCACATAATAATAACAACAATAACAAATCTTTATGAAAATGAAAAACAAATAAATCCAGCTGACACAGTGACCTCATCAGACAATTTATGCAGAATTATGCAAATGTAACCCCACTCTTTACTACTATTTAGGGTATTGCTTCCATAGCTCTTCTCTGGAGCCCAAACTGGTCAGTATAATTACCTGGCATTTCCCTTTGTTTCAGTGTTCTTTTTTATTTACCTTATTATGCTTGCTGACTTTTTATCCTTCCTGTTTCCCTGTAGGACTACAGAGAAGTCATCCTTCCAGGGAAGGAGCCCTGGGTTGCCTCTTCAGCTCCCCACTATCCGTGGATAAACAACCTACTGTCTAAGTCCTTCATCAAGGCTGACTTTAGTTCCTCCCACTGTGGTCCAAGTCCCAAAACCAAGAAGGAGAAAAAGAATTGAGACTGGATTAAACTGTAGCATAAGATGCTGATACTGAGGAATCACTTCCTTGATTCCTCATGTTGGCCAAGTCTACAGACTTAGTTGTTTGTTTATTAATTTATTTAAGTCATTGACGATCAACTCTCCATCTGGACTTTGAGGGCTCACCACAGCAAATAGAGAGCCACATCCTTCTCCAGCTGGCCTCCACCCTGCTTCTCAGCATGTTGCTGGGTATCATCAGGGCTGTGAGTGTGTTGTATCTGAGAGAATCATGGAGCCACAGAACATCTGGGCTGGAAGGGCCCATGGGGATCACCAAGTCCAAGAACTTCCTTTTACAGATGAAGAAACTGAGACCCAGAAAGAGAAGTGACTCACTTCCTAATCACACAGATGAGCAACAGAGCTGGGATTTGAGCCCAGGTCTCTTAAATCCGTGGCCTCAACACTTAACTAGCTGCATGACTCTGGTCAAGTCACTTAACCTTGTTTGCTTCAGTTCCCTCATCTGTCAAATGAGCTGGAGAAGGAAATGGCAAACCACTCCAGTATCTCTGCCAAGAAAATCCCAAATGGAGTCATGAAAAGTTGGACATGACTGAAAAATGACTGAAGTAAGAACTCTTAACACTTGGTCCAATGTTCTTCCACACTGCTTCTATGGGGAATATGGCCTCCTCCAAAGTATTCCGGCTTAAAAAGTTAGAATGAGGGTGGCTTCTTGCTGCTTGAGCTGGCCTCAGTTTTACTACCCTATGTGCAAATATTCCAAGATACAGGTCTTAGATAGTGGTTCTTCTAGACTTTCCTGCCCTGCTCCTCACTTCTCTTGACCTCTAGGAAACTCTCCCTGACTCACACTCCCTAGAATATACCCTCCCCAAACAAGCCCAGAGTCTGGACTCTTATTATTCATCGGCTTTTGCCTTCGCCTGCCCTGGGGGAGCAACAGAATCCCACCTCTTCTTTTTTGTGGCTTTACTCAAAATGACCAGTGGAGGGTGTTTAGTCTGAAGGTTGGTGGGAGATAATAGGCAATTAATCAGTTCAAGAAATAAAACATTGAAGTTTTTACTTCAGATGATGAAAAATTGTTCCTCTGCTGAAAGCTTTCCTCTTTAGGGGAGATACCTACCATACCTTCATCACAAACTTAACCTCACACACGTATACATGCTCAGAAGCTGTATGATTGGGAAGAAAGAGCACTGTATTCAGTCAGGGGACTTACATTTGAATCCTAGGTCTATCACTTAGTACCAGTGTGATGCTGGGCAAATCATTACTGATCTAGGATCCAATTTCCTCATTCGTAAAATAAGAAAGTTCAATTTGATGGTCTCACAGGTTCCTAAATGATCCTATGATTTCTGAGTACATACACACACACACACACACACACACACACACACACACACTCACACACTCACACACTCACTCTTACATCTATACCTGTAGCAGCAACACAACACCAGCATCCAGATACATCATATACATTCACACATATACACATAAACTTCCTTGAAGTATCATTGAAATATAAAGGGCTTGCTCTCCCAGCCCACTGTAAACAAATCTTGAGGTGAGGGCTGAATTCCTCTAAACCAGGCGTTCTGAATCTTTTCTGTGTGCCACAGATACCTTTGACAGTCTGGTGAAGCCTGTGGATACCTCAGAATCATGTTTTTAAACAAGGGAAGGAAATGGATAAATTTCAGGTTAGTGAGACTAAAGATGTACATTTTTTTCCCATCTAAGTTCACAAGCCCCCTAAAATCTATCCATGGCATCCCTTGAGGGCCCCTGAATCCAGATGTTAAGAGCTCCTGCCCTAGGGTTCTGTCTTATGAATCTATTGAAAGAACACAGACAGCTCCTAGATCCCCAGACAGGTTAGAGTCCCATTCAGCTATTCTTAGCATGGTTTTTGTGAACTTGTTTTCTTTTTAAAAATTAGAGAACTATTTGTTTTTCTTTGTAATCCTGGGTGTTTTACTTTATGCATTTCCAAACATTCTGAGATGTCTATAGGCTTCACCAGACTGCCAAAGGAGTCCATGACAAAGAAAAGGTTCAGAATCCTTGCTCCTCTTGGGCATAAAATAGAACAGTGATGAAAGAGTAAAAGCCCTTAAGTCAGGGGAAGTCCTCCCCTTGCTTGCCCCCCCATGGATCCTCAGATTATTCTCACGGATGGCACTCCTGGTTTGGGAACATAGGAAATGGGATGATGGGCAGGGCTCCCCCTCATTGCCCCTCCTCACTCCATGGCATCTATTAACACCTCTTGCCTACTTCTGACTTCAAGGATCCCCAGCACGAGGTCACCATTACCTGGCCCTAGTACCCAAACCCAACCCTCTTTCCTGACAGTACCTTCAGGCTCAAGATCAACCAGGGCTCATCTTCAGAGTAAAAGGCAGGCTCCTCTGTCTCAGAACCAACCATCTTCAGAGACAGACACATTAGGAGAAGCATGGCAAAGCAGGAGGGCATGGTGACTGACATTCGATTCTTTTGCTCAATCTGGGACCTCAGTTCCACCCTAGGGATGTCCCTTCTTCCTCTAGGCTCTGGGCTGTTTGGCTGAATGTCCAAGAATGGGCACAAGAGGGAAAGTTCTTCCCTGAACCTCTCAGTGGGTTGAATGGTTCACCCAACTCTGGGGTTCTCAGTCTCCTGATCTTTCTTTGCTCTATTTATCTGACAAGCTGGTGACCAATCTCTTAGCAGCTTCCCTCCCAAAGTAAAGTGAGACCAATGATTGCAAAGAAAGATGCCCAAGAAGGAGGGATTTGGTTTTGTAAATGGGGAGGTTGTCTTCCAATTCTACCAATATAATTAGATCACCTAGGGTATTGATATCAGCTTAGCTGGCTAATACAAATTCCCAGAATGGCACTCCTTCTACCCATTGGCTAGGTTCCTCTTTAGGCTCACAATGAAGTACTGTCTGTAGCTTGGGTTTGAAAAAGAACCTTACTGAGAGACTGGAATAGCAGGCCAGCCTCCCTGGGCTTACATTTCCTCACCTGTAAAATAGGGAGAGTGTCGAGGTTGTCAAATGTATTCTGGGACTTCATCGTGCTGCCTCAGAAGGGTAACCCAGTAGTAGCAAGGGGGAACAAGATGAAGTCACAACATATAACACAAATGACAGCTTCCAATTCTGACTTGAGACCCTCTAGCTCTGCTATTTAGTGCCCTGATCCTTAATATGATCCCCTTCCCCCAACTCTGACATTGAGCTCCCATCTTAGATGCTGAGCCCTTCCACTCCAGATGCTGAGCACCCATCATTGACATTGACAATGACAAAAAACCTTTATCCTTGACACTGAGTCCTCTCCCAGACACTGAACTCCAATCTGTGCCAATGTGTTTCTCAGTCCTTGGTACTAATCCCCAGCCATGAAAATAAACTCTATCCCTGATACTGAGTCTCCATCCCTTATACTAGGCATCCCCTCCTTAACATTAATACTGAGTTCCCCATAACCTAACACTGAACCCTCTTCCAGGCATTGAGGCCCCATCCATGCCAATAAGCTCCCTAGTCCTGACATCAAGAATCTCATCCCTAACATTAATATTGCACCCCCCCATATCTGACACTGAACCCCTTTCTAGATGCTGAACTTTCTGACCCTGAGCACATTGCACCTTCTGCAGCCATCTGGGTTTGAGGATATTTGAAAGTATGGAAGTCTAAAGTGTTGCGAAGAAATCCCAAGGAGTTTTCAGTTGGACTGGAGAAACAAGACTAAGGTATGTGAATCAACTGTGAAGAACACAAACCAGAATTCATTAATCTGGTACAGAATATGGGGAATATTCTGGAGGGGAGTGGGCAAGGGTGTGTTGGAGCCAACTCTAACTAGCTCTCAAGTTTTTTGTTCGGTCATTTTCAGTCATGTCTGACTCTTTGTGACTCCATCTGAGGTATTCTTGGCAAAGATTCCAGAGTGTTTGTCATTTCCTTCTCAAGCTCATTTGACAGATGAGGAAACTGAGGCAGACAGGGTTAAGTGATTTGCCTAAGTCTCAGCCAGTAAGTTTCTGAGGCCAGATTTGAACTCAGGAAGATGAGTCTTTATGAAAAGATGAGTCCACTTTATCCCATACTTTATCTACTTCAGCACCTAGCTGCCCCTAATTAGGTCAATTAGGGAGGCTTGAAAGGATTGCCTTGAGGTAGTACAGATTCCATTTGACCTCAGATAACATGTACATATGTATGTAGTGGATCTGTTGAGGTTTAGGGGTGCTGGAACCCCGAAATAATGATGTGCTGGTCCTGCTTCCAGTGAATTCAACCCAAGCCTTCTTTCAACCAGAACAAGATTTTTTAGAACACTGATCAGGGTAGGCATAATTCTAAAACTCTGTTCTTTGGTAGACTAGACTATTTTTATAGGAAAAAGATCTGAGTGGGAGTGGCCTTCTAGAAGGCTGGGGTGACTGGAAAGTAACAGAGAAGGACTGGTGTCCTCGGCGAACACCAAGGACCTGGATCACGTGGCCATGGGAGAATGGGGTCTAGATAGGATCAAGGGAGGGAAGTAGCAGACAATCTTGAGGTAACAGACACTGTAGGGTTGAGCTAGGTTAGGGATAACAGAGAATTGGGAGACTGGGTGTAGGCCACAATAAAAGGTCAGTTGAGAGGATTACTGGGATGGGTTGATGCCTCAGGTGAACTCCAGAGACTTACCCCATGAGAATATTCGAGGAGAGTTCAAGGGGATTCCAGGCCCATAACCCGTCAGATCCAGAATATGGGGTTTCATGACTTTCTTCAGCTCCTTTCAGCAAAATGGGAGTAGGAATTGAGGAGGCAGATGCAGGGGAACAGTCTAAGGTTTGAGATTGGCAAGGTGACCATCCCTGTGTGTGACTGTGTGCAGTGAAGGAGTAGATCATGGAAGATGAGAATGAGGAACTGAGAGGCTTTTATATTTGAGAGAACATCAACAAATACATTAAGGAATTGGACTGTGAGCTGGGTACTGAAAAGGCTGACCTGGGATTTGGTGTTTCCTGGAATGAACCAGGCTCTAGAACTCAAGTACTAGAAGATGGAAGGAACACAATAGGAAAAGTTCTGAAATGAAGAGAATTTTGTTAATGATAAAACAGGAATTCCAGAGGGCACAGTAGAAATCATGGGAAGAGCAAAAATGGAACATGAAAGCAGTAAGATTGAGATAAATAAGAATGAAAGAGCAGGAAATGGGGATTGGACAAGGGGAATAGTTTACCTTCAGGTAGCCTGGATACAGTATCCTTGGCAATAGAAGAGTAAAGGGTAGTCAAAGTTTTTTAGCTTATAGATACAGTAGCAACTGTTCCCTCTCAGTTCTGCAGATGAGTGGACCACTCAGAGTCTGAGCTACACCTTATGGAATCTGGTGCTATTATCAAAGTCTGTTTCTAGTATGGGGAGGAAAATCTCGTCTTCCCATTTTCTTGTCCTCCATTCTACTGTCTCTGTCTCATTTCTCCTTCAAATATTACAGCACAGCTTACCTTTTTAGTCGCACTCCCTACCCCCACCTTCAGCTTACTTTTTTTGTGTTGCCTTCCCCCATTAGAGTACAAGCTTCTTGAGAAAGGGACTCTCTTTTTGCTTGTATTTTTACCTCCAGCTTTAAGTACGGTGCTTGGCACATAGTAAGCCTTTAATATATGCTTGTTGATTTGTTGACATACATAGATATGCTCTTTCTCTACATTGTCGATGAGTTGGATAGATGGATGTAGAAATGTTATCCTTGTTTAAACTTATAGTTGACACCAAGCTGGGAGGGATGACCAACCATAGAATTTGTTGTTGTTGTTCAGTCTTGTCCAATACTCTGTGACCTCATTTTGGGGTTTTCTTGGTAAAGATACTGGAGTGGTTTGCTATTTCCTTCTCTAGCTCATTTTATAGGTGAGGAAACTCATTTGTTAAGGTTAAGGGTTAAGTAACTTGGCAAGGGTCATTCAGCTAGTAAGTGTCTGAGGCTGGATTTGAACTCAGGAAGATGAGTCTTCCTGAATCCAAGCATAGTGCTCAATCCACTGAGCCATCAAAAATATGTTTTTACCTAGAATAATAGGGTGAATTGAGTAAGATGAAAATGAAAAGAGAAATGAAAAATCCTGTGCTCTGGTTTAAAAAAAATCAACTGCATTAGTACAATATGAGAGTTAGATAATAGTTTTCATGAAAAAAGATAAGGGAATTTTAGTGATTTGCAAACTCTCAGTCAGTCCCATGACATGTCATCCAAAAATAGCTAACAGTCTTCGGCTACCTTACTAGAGACAATCTGTACATAATGAAATGGTCCTCTGTACTCTTCTCAGGTTAGACCACATCTAGGATATTGTATTCAGTCCTGGACATCACATGCTAGGGAAGGATATTGATAAACTGACATCCAGAGTGGGGGACCAAGATAATAAGAGGAATGGAAACTATGAATTTTTTGAAATGATGAAGGGTGTTTAACGCACTGAAAAAGAAAAGATTTAAGGGGGACCTGATGATTGTCATCAAGAGATTGAAGTGCTGTCGTGTGGAAAAGGGATTCATTTTATTCTTCTTGGCCACAGAAGCCAGACCAAGAGATAATTATTAGAGACTTTGGAGAAGATTATTGGTCTGCATAAGTTCTTAACAATTCCGAGCTGCCCCAAAGTTGGAATGGGCTGATTCCAGATGTAGTGAGTTCCTCATGACTAGAGGTCTTTTAATGAAAGATGGCTTGGATTTCTTAAAGAGGGATAATTCTGAGGACAATTCTGCTCAAGTGTAAATTAGAATAAATGATCTCTGGAAGGCCAACTCAGATTCTGTGATTCTATGTCCCCCTCCTCCTGGATCTGACATGGAGCACCTATTCAAGCACAACTTAAGACTAAGTGACCTCGGATATCCCAACTCAGATTCTGTATTTCTTCTTTTCTCTCATCTGACTAGGAGCTTCCTAAAGGTAGGAACAATGTCTCCTATGGTGCTCTCTGCGATATCTAGACCCCCAACAAAGGACTCTGATCCTCGATCAGCTTGGATGGGGTGGAAAGGAAAGGACAGTGATAGAAAATTCTTTCCTGAAAGAGACTGGAGGTGTACTGCTCTTGGGGGTATATTCACAGATCGTTGGTCCCTTTGCGCCTAGGATTACTCCTCCTGACTTCATGGGAGGGAGCCTGGTTGATTTGGCCTCTTCTGTTTCTTTAGTGTGGGGCAGGATGTGGTGGGGACGCCCATGCAGACGCCCCCTGGGCTGGGGACCGGGGTGGAGGCTGCAAGGAGCTAGAGGGATGTGGAGACGAGTTAAAAGGGAAGGCGCCAGAAAGGAAGGGAGGGGAAAACCCAAGCCAGGAGTGCGGGAAAGGAGAGAGGGAGGAGAGGCCAGAAGGAGAGAGGAAGGAGGGAAGCAAGACGAGGACAGAGGGAGGCGGGGAGGTCGCACGGGATGGAAACTGCGGCTATTTCCGTCGCTTCCACCTCGGTTGTGGTCTTGGCCAGAGTTTCCAGCTTTCTAAACCCATCCTGGGCGGCCGAGCCTTCGGCCAGTCCTCTCTGCCCTCTGCCACCAGGGCGCTGCCCCCGGCCAACCGCACCTCGCCGGGGCAGGAAAGACAAAGCTGGGCCGGCTGTAGTAGAGTCGGCGCCGCTCTGTGATTACCGCAGCCCGCTGCTGGCCCCTTCCCGCCCACGCCCTGGGCGCTGAGGCTGGCAGCAGAGGGCAGGCCGGGCAAGGGTCAAGGATTCAGACGAGGGCATAAGCCTCCGTGCCCACGAAGCCGACAGGGAGTGAGGGGAAGAGCGTGCAAATGAGAGAAACTAGAGGCGGAGGATCTTCTCTCCACCTCCAAGTGCCCAGTCTGTCGGTCCCTTAATTAAAAGGCGACAGATTCCCCCGATGCAAAAATTGGGAAATAGGGGCTCCACACCCCAGGAATATCCTATCTCTCTCCGGAGGGAGGAGGCAAAAGGAAAGAAGAGGAAGCATGAGGAGAAGGAAAAGAAAGAGTAGGGAGAAGAAGAGGGGAGGCGGAGCTTTATCTACTTTCCCACTCCTACCCCTTCCAGCCCCAGAACAGATGGAGAGGGGAGGTCCAAACTAGGAAAGGTGAATGAAGCCTGGGAGTCAGAGATGAGAACCAATCAGAAAAGGGAGGATGAGACCAGTGATGAAATTCCCCAGGAAAATGGAAATGCAAGAAATGTGACTTTAGTTGACAAATATACATGGCCTTACTGAACAGTGTAAGTGAAGGAAAGAAAAAGAAAGAGGGAGAAATGGATGAAGGAAGAAACAGAGGGAGAGAGTAAGAAACAAAAGGAGAGAGAAATAAAGACAGAGGAATGAAAAATGAAAAAATAGGGAGGAGAGAGGGAGAAGTAAAAGATGAGGGCAACGAGAATTCCTTGGCACCTGATGTGTGTCTCAAAACCCTCCAGAGAGATTCTCAGAAAGGGGCTTGGATCTGATCCACAACTGAGGCATTTTGAGCTTTTCACTGGCAGAGGGGTGTCCTTTTCTCTATGGAATCTCTATGGGGATAAGAGATCCACTGGCCTTTGGACCTTTATGTTCTGAATGCAGTAAGTTCAGGAGGCAGAAAACTTAAAAAAAGAAAAAAAAAGATGTTACCACCCAGATCTTTTAAGGTCATATGCATTTAGGAAATGCTTTAGGAAAACAAACATACTCCCATCAAACCCATAGTTTGGAGAAGGAAACTGAGCCACCTGTCCCTTCCCTAGACACTGGATTTTAATGGGTTCCTAATCCATACTTCATCTTATCCATTTCTTTCGTGAATCACCCATAGAGTATCTATCTAAATCATTTGAGGCCTTTTATCCTCCTAGCAATTCACTACTAGGCAATCCTTGATTATTCCCACGTGGACCCAAAGTCATGTTTCATTGAAGACTGGCCTTTGGACCCAGTACTCTTTGTGGTTACCTACCTTTGGCATCTGATGGTCTCTGCTGGGGGAGTTTAAACTCATTCTATTATCAAACTAAGTCACATAGGGCTGATTCAGTGACTTCCCCATCGACTGGAAGCTCCCTGAGGATGGATGTAGGGATCTGTCCTCTGAAGAGAAGGAACAGTTTGAGAAAAACCTGAGAAAACATATGAACTGATGGATAGCAGGACAGAACCAGGAGAACAATTGGTACAATAGCAACATTGCAAAGGCCAATAACTCTGAAGGAATCTTAAGAACTCTGATCAACACAGTGACCAGCCCTGATTCCAGACAACTTACAATAAAACATGCTACCCATCTCCTCACAGAAAGGTGATGGTCTCTGGGTGCAGAATGAGACAGGGGTTTTTGAACTTGCCCAGTGCTAAAATTTGTTTTGCTTTACTCTGCACGTTTGTGACAAGGGTTCTGTTTTTCTTTCTTTTTTATTTTTTCAAGAGAAGGAGGAAGTGGGAAGGAGAGAAAACAAATGCCTGTTAACTGAAAACAAATTCATTCCTCAAGGAAGGAGAGGGGAAATGACATGGGGGTTGGTAGGTAGCAGCCATGGGAATCTGGATAGTGGAAGGAGTGAAGGTCAAAGGAGAGGATATCACTGAGCAAAGATGGGGAGGGAGAGACCTGGAAGAGGCAGTTTGGAGTGAGGAGCATGCCTACCCCTCCTCCCAGCCCACTATGTTGGAAGCATGAGGAAAAGCACAGCCAGTACAGGGGGAAGTTGCCTAGGGATGCATTGTCTTCAGGAGAGAGCTACGTTGCCATGACTGCAAGGAAATGGAAGGAACGTGAGCAGAATGCAGTTTCTTAATTTCAGAGCAAATTTTAGACTCACTGTTTGTTATCTCATTGGTTTTCCTCCATCAATATATTAAGCATTCCTTACACCATCCACATCAGTCTGGGGACTCTCCAGGGTGTCTGTTCTCAGATTCGGAGCTTGAAGGAGGCAGGCACCATACTATTGCTGCTTAGACAGATTTTTTTTTCCCCTGAAGGATGAGTTCTTTGTATCCCCAGATTATGTGTATTTCAATAAAGGCTTCATGATTGTGACCTCATTAGCTAAGAAAGGAAAGCTTAAACTAGAAAAGTCTGCTGTTTTCTTCCCAGGATATTGGTCAGAGAAGGCTAATAACTAATTAAAAAGATAATTATAATGTGTTGTGCCTGGTTGATGACAAGGACCCTTCTGACCCTCTGCTGTTAGTCTGAAAGTGGTGGGGAGCCAAACACTTCCCCAAGCTCTCCTGGTTCCTCCCAGCAATAACACATGGGGGACACAATTAGCTTGCTGCTAGGGGCACAGTCTCTATCAGAAACAGTAGTGTAGCAGAATGCTTTGTTAGGATGTAGAACCTAGACTTCATTGACAATCTTCTCTAACCAGTGGACTCTCTGGAACTGAAGAGAATGGATCCTCTTCTCACAAACCCCTTATAGTTTCTCAGGTATTTTTTTTGTCCCATCCTCTATACTCTGCTCCCCGGGCAACCAGCTGTCTGAGGCTGGCCTTTAGGAATTAACACCCAACAACACAGGGATAGAGAAAGAAGTTGGATCTCTGATTTTGCTAGGATAGGGAACTCCCTGGTAAGGAAACTCCCTGTACTATCTTCTATCCTCATTGATCATTGTGTTCTCCCTCCTAAATTCTTCCAGTCAACCAAATCAGCCTTCTTTCTCTTCCTTACTCTTGATACCCCATGTCAATTCAATTCAGTAAATATCTATTGAGTGCCTCCTATGTGCCAGGCACTGTGCTAAGCACCAGGGATATGAAAAAGAGGCAAAAGATCTCAAGGAACTTGCAATCTAATGGGAGAGACAACATGCAAACAAATCTATGCAAAGTTCTCTGTGCCTGGGATGCAGTCCCTTCCTCCTCTGCCTTCTAGAGTCCCTGTCTTCTTTAAAGATGCTGCTCAAACACCAAGCTTTCCCCAATCTCTCCCCCCAACTGCTAGTGTCTTCTCTCCAGAGCTACTTTGTATTTGGTTTGTTTATATTTGCATTTATTAACTTTCTATTAATGCTGTACATAATTTTGTCAATACTTGTCTTCCTCATTAGCTCCTTTCACGCGAGGATTGTTTCATCATTTATAATATAAATTTATACTTGTATCCCTAACACCTAGTATAATACCTAGCACATTGTAGGTGCTTCATAAATATTTGTTGATTGATTGCACATACCCATCATCCTAACCACATCAGGCAAATATCTTATTCCTTCAATCTGGGTTGGCTCAAACAAATGCTGGTTTAACAAAAGGAGGAGCAGGTGAGGTAGGTGTAACAAAAGGTACTGTCTTTTGTGAATTTTAGAGATAAACTGGACATCAAACTGAACTATTCTCTTCCTTTCCTCATCTCTTCATTAGCCATTATCTATCTTGTGTGTACATAGCAGTTTGCATGTTATCTCCACTATTAGAATGTGAGTTCCTTGAGAGCAGGGACCATATTTTGCCTTTCTCTGTATCAGAAGCTCTTAATACAGTGCCTGGCACATAGTAGGTGCTTAATAAAGACTTGTTGACTGACTCTGAGTGAGGGAAAAAAATCTTTATTTGAATGTGATAAGTTTAAAAAAAAGTATTTTCCCATTGGGGGTCAAAGAAGGGATAGTACCTAGTTATTAGTCATTAAGAAATTAAATGGAAGAAGGAAAAGAAGGAGGAAGAGGAGGAGAAGAAAATAAGGGGGAGAAGAAGAAGGAGAAGGAGGAAGAGGAGAAGAAGAAGAAAATAATGGGGAGAAGAAGGAGGAAGAAGAGGAGAAGAAGAAAAGAAGAAGAAAGGAAGGAGGAGAAGTAGAAGAAAAGGGGGAGAAGAAGAAAAGAATGGGGAGAAGAAGAAGGAGGAGAAGGAGAAGAAGAAGAAGGAGAAGAAGAGCAAAGCAGTAATAAGGGATTATAATAATGTGTAATTATTAATGTAATAAATCATGATGTGGCAACTCTTTGAACCAAGATAACCAAGAAGGCTCAGGGCCAAGATCAGGATGCTGGCTCCCTCTACTTGGGGTTTGGAGATAAGGGAAGCGTAGGAAGTAAAAGCCATGAACCAAAGTCTAGGTTGCCAAAATCATTTACAGTAGAAGGTAAGCTTCTTGAGGGCAGAGACTGATTCACTTTTGTCTTTGTGTGGCACAGAGAAAAGTATTTAATTTTTAAGAAAATCTTGTTGAAAAATTGCTGAAGTCTCAAGGAAGCTAACTGGGTCATGAAGACCTTTAGTGACCCCCGCCCCCCAAAGTGTTGGCTATGTCTCAGTTTCCTCATCTGTAAAATGAGCAGAGAAGGAAATGGCAAACCACTCCAGTATCTTTACCAAGAAACCCCCCCATGGGGTCACAAAGAGTCATACATGACAGAAAACGAATGAACAACAACATGCCATGGTGGTATACAGCTTCTACTGTTAGGGAGGTTATAATCTTCATTTAGTTCATGCTTCACAGCCTCCTCGCTGAAACCTGTTATCCAAGACCCACTTTTTTCAGACTTTCCTTCTGCATTCTCAATAACCCCAATCCTTTTAGCTCAAACATCCTTATTCATTGAGTTTTTTTCTTCCAGTGCTGTGAGATGTTGGACCCTTTTCTTTTTCTTCCCCATGAAATGAGGGGGTTGGATTAGATAAACCCTAAGAGTCCTTCCAGTTCTGACATTGTCAGTTCTCAGCTCAGCTGTGACCAATAGTTCTCTGTCCTTTTAGAGGGTCTTTTGTTGAGAAAGCAGACTAAAACTTGATTTATCAGAAAATATATCAGACAAAAATCACATAAATGCTAAAACCCAATTGGAGATCGAGGAATCTCCATTATCTGTGAATGTCTGTCAATTTGTTTTTGTCTGAAAACTAGGTTTTACTTTTGACCTGAACAAGGGTAAGGTGATCTCGAGACCAAGGTCAGCTCTGAGCTTTGCTAAGAATTCTGGGAAGTGAATACTGGCAATAATTACAAGATAAATAAAAAATCACTGAGATGCAAGGAAGAGCTGTGTGTGTGTGTGTGTGTGTGTGCGCGCGCATGTGTGTGTGCACGCATGTGTGTGTATGTAGGGACAAAGTTTTTTTTGGAGGGGAGGAAATAATAATGCTGCAACCCCCCCCCCCCCTGCCAAAAAAAGAAAGGAGTATTTTTTTAAATACCCAGAAGAGAGTAGAAGGGAAGTTCAGAAAGGGAACAGCAATGAAAGCAACTTTAGAACGATTGTATTAAATGTATTATATACTTGAAAAACAAAGTAAAACCCAAGCTGTAGGTATAAAGATTTCTGCCTTTATATACAATCATCTTTTTCTGTTTTCTTTGCATGTAGAAAGATCATGGTTGTCAAGTTAATCATAATAAGAAAGAAAATTCGTATAAAGAAAAACCCATTTTTTAATTAAATTTTTTCTTTAAAAAAGATCTTGGCATAGAGGGGAGAATGGCATGAACATTGCCAGAAATGGTATTGGTTAATTTTGCTTAATTGCTTTCTCTGTTCTAAGAGAACGTTTGATTGGAGATGTGAAATGGGGAGCCAGGGAGGGGGTTTTATATCCAGAGAACACTGTGATGTAAAACACAGAAGACATCAGTAAAACTGATTTTTTAAATAATGGGTGCTGGGATCTTACTATCGATTCTTCTAGTCTTGTACATTGTTAAATGCTAGCGGTCCAATGCTATGGTATTTTATCTTTGTATCTCCAGAGCTGAGGCATATGCCTTACATATTGTTGTTGAGTTGTTTTTCAGTCGTGTCTCTTCCTGATCCCATTTGAGGTTTCCTTGGCAGAGATACTGGACTGGTTTGCCATTTCTTTCTGTGGCTCATTTTACAGATTGAGGAACTGAGGCATGAAGTGACTTGCCCAGGGTCACACAGCTAGTAAGTGTCTGTGGCCATACATTAATAAATGTTTGCTGAACTGATTTGAACTGTTGGTGGCTGGCTAGCACTGGACTCAGTCAGTAGACCTGGGTTGTTCCTGACTCCCACTTTCTTAACACATGAAATAAGTGATTGTAAATTTTGTCCTACCTATTTCACAGGGTTGATTTACATTGTGAACTTTAAGGTACCATCTGGATGTGAATTATTAATAGTATTAATATTTTCTGTGTAGATTATCTGTGACCTCCTCCTTCTCCTCTCCACTACGCAGCTGGGTCTTGGTACTGGGTGTGTATGTGTGTGTTTATGTGTGTGACTCATTCCAAAGCCAAATAGAATCATTTTCGGATTATATGCTTTTGGATTATTTACTTTTAAGAAATGATGATTATCTGACCCTCCTTTGGCCATAAGCCAGAGAGTCAAGAGTTGTCTCTGTTTGCTGATGATTGAGTTGTCTGCATCTCTTTCTCAAATGGAAATCACTTTAGTATCCCCCTAAGTATGCAGCAGGAGGGAAATAGGTTAGTTTTAATCAGGCCCTAGTGCTCTGTGAATAGGAAACTTGATCCCCTGAATGGGTGCCTAAGGGAGGCTGCAGAATTTCTTTTTATAGAGCTCTAAGAGCAGAAGAGAAGATGATAGTCTGTGGGCCAGTGGAGGCTTGGGTTGGCCCTGAGGCAAGAGGATGGCCAAACTGATTTGGACATGAATCTTCGAGTCTCCAGAACCTAAGGGCAGGTGGGTAAGGACAATGTTGAGGCTTGAAAAGACTACCAAAGCCAAGGGGAAGGAGAAAGGATGCCCAGGCATGGAGAAAGGGGGGAAACTTGGCAGGCTGAAGGCTGAAAGATGTAGTGCCAAGCTGAGAAAGAGAGAGGGGGATGCCAGAGCCCAGAGATCTGAAGGAGTGGGCGGAGAGAAGGATGAGTGGGCACTGTCAGGGCTTGAAGCAGGAGACAGACGGGGAGTAGGTGAGAGATAGAGAGAGAGACAGACAGAGAGAGAGTGAGAGAGAGAGAGAGACAGAGACAGAGAGAGAAAGACAAAGAGAGGCAGAGAGAGAGAGAGAAAGAGTGTGTGTGTGTGTGTGTGTGTGTGTGTGTGTGTGTGTGTGTGTGTGTGTGTGTGTGTGTGTAGGGGGATACTAAAGTGAGAGGCACAGCACTGAAGGAAGCTGACGTGGCCAAAGGAACCATGGGAACAAAGACTGAGTGCCAGTTGGGTACCGGGGAGAACATAAAAATCGAAAGGATGAAGGTCTCTCATTTCTCCGCTCCCTGTTTTTATCTACAGCAAAAACACTACCAGCTCATCAGTTTGTCTGGATTACAGAATTACAGGGTTGGAAGGGACCTTATAAAGGAATGCTAGTGCTGGAAGGGCCCTTAGACCCTTGAATGTGAGAGCTGGGCAGGCAGGACTTTAGAAGACAGAACATAGAGAATGTCAGAACTAGGAGGGCCTTTAAAGATGATGACAATATCAGGGGCTTTAGAACAGAAAACTTAAAAAGGCAGAATTGGAAGGGACTTGAAAGCATGTGATTGCTCAGTTGTTCCAGTCGTGTCTGACTCTTCCAAGACTTCATTGGGGATTTTCTTAGCAAGGATACTGTAGTAGTTTACCATTTCCTTCTCCAGTTCATGTTACAGGTGAGGAAATTGAGGCAAACATGGTTAAGTGACTTGCTCAGAGTCATACAACTTGGATTTGAATTTAGGTCTTCCTGATTCCAGCGGTGCTGTATCTGCTGTACCACCTAGATTAGAGTACATAGCATAGCCTATCAGAATTACATGAACCTGAGTTGGGAAGGATCCTAGAACAGAGAACCTAGACTGTTAGTGCTGGCAGGGGTGTTAGAACCTAGAAAGTTAGAGCTGGGAGGGATTTTAGATTATAGAATACAGAATATCAGTGTTGGAAGGGACTTTTGAGACCCTCCAGTCTAAGCCCCTCAGGACAAAGAAGTTAAAGCCTGGAAAACTTGCTCAAGGTACTCAAGCTACTTAGTGGCAGAAATTAAAATTCCAGTTAATCATTCATTCATTCACAAAATAAACACTAAGTGCTGGGCACTAGAGGAAATAAATAAGTCACCAAGGGTCTCTGCTGTCAAGGACCTTACTGTATGGCAGTTACTGTTTGGGCCTTTTCATTGTATCTTTAGCTCTTAGCACAGTGTTTGGCACAGTAAGTGTTTATCAAAATATTTATTTATTAAGCATAAGCACTATTAAGTATAAGTATTAAAATAAATGCTTGCTTGATTGTTGATTAATTATGGTTTGCTTGGATTGATGAGTCTTACATAAAAATATAGTATAAATTAGAATATGATGAATATGCTTGGGGAAACAGCATGGAACAATGGAAAGGGTACTGTATTTGGAGTCCAAGGACCTTAGTTCAAATCCCAACTCTTCCATTATGTGGCCCTGGGAAAGTCACTTAATGTTTTAAGATGTAACATCTCAGGGCTTCTGTTCCTTCTGTTAAACGATGAGCTTGTTCTCGATGGTCCTTCTCCAAGGTCCCTTTCAGTTGCAGATCTATGATCTTATGATTCTCAGTTATCTGTGCAAATGGAGGGATGCAGGGAGATGGGTAATCCAGAAGTTGCTATTTAGAGTCAAGGGATCTGGATTCGAATTTTGAGTCTGTAGCTTGTTATTGATTGACCTAGGGTAAGTCACGTGTCTTTTCTAGTTGGACTAGATGATCTCAAAGTTCCCCTCCAGCTCTAAATCCTATTTGTATTGTGGTCAACTCTCACATAGAGGAAAGCTGTATGTGATCTATAGATCACAGAACCACAGAAGCTACTTTTAGAGTTAGGAGGGACCTTAGAAACTGTCATGTCCAAGTTCAGACTCAGGAGGAACTTGAAACTTGAGGCCTGAAGAGACTTTAAACTAAAAGGGCTAGGGTATACCTTTTATCCAGCAAATTGGCAAAGATAAAAAAAAAAAAAAGATGGGGATCATTAATGTAGGAGCGGTTTGGGGAAGATAGGCACACCAGTACATTGTCGGTGGAGCAGTGAATCAGTACAACCATTTTGGAAAGTTAATATGGAATCATGCAAATGAAGTGACTATAATGGCCATTCCTTTTGATTTAGATATTCTACTACTATGCATATACCTCTTGGAAGTCATTGATAAGAAGAAATACACCAAAATATTTATAGCTGCACTTTTTTTTTTGTTGGTAGCATAAAACTGTAAACAATTCCATTGATTGGAGAATGCCTAACAAATTGTGATATTTAAACGTATTACTATTGGATATTACTATACTGTAAGAAATGACGTATGCGATAAATATAGAGAAGCATAGAAAGACTTACATGATGATACAGAATGAATTAAGCAGAGCCAAGATAACAATATACACAGTGACCTTAATAATTTAAATAGATAGAACAACAAACCCAAAACAAATACAAGTGAATACTGCAAAACTGCAAAGAACAAGCACAGCCCCAAAGAAGAGACATGAGAAGACACCATCCCTTACCCCTTTGCAAAAGTGGAAGGTCCATTGGTGTGGAACATTACATATATTTTCAAAAAATTTTTGAAGTATTGGTAGGTTTTCCTGATTTTTCTTTTTTTCTGTTAAAATATCTTTTTTATATAATAGATGGTTCGTGGGATGAAATAAGCATTTATTAAGCACCCACTATGTACCAAACAAATATCATCTTATCCAGTCCTTACAACAATTGCATGAAGTAGGTGATCTTATGATTCCCATTTTATAATTGAGGAAACTGAGACAGATAACGGTTAAGTGACTTGCCCAGGATCATGTAGTCAGTAAGTCTCTGATGTCAGATTTTAATTCTGGTCTTCCTGATTCCAGGCCTAGTGTCCACTGCATAAGCCAGCTGCCTTGACAATGGGGAAGGACACTGGAAGAAGGTAAGGGTTTTAGGGATTTAGAAGGTTTAGGTTAGGGAATGTAAAAACAAAACTATCAATAAAAATTTATTTTTTAAAAGAAAAAAATGAATGAAATATTTTTAAAACACATGGAAGCAACAGGAAGAAATTCAGGAGACACAGAAAAGCAAGGCAGTATTGGAACTACTTTTTTTTTAAAGCTGTACATGGAGAGTCATATATATCCAATCCTCTTTTTTTTGCATTTTTAAAATAATATTTTATGTTTCCCAATTACATGTAAAGACAATTTTAAAAAATCATTAAAAATATTTGCATTCTAAATTTTCTCTCTCTCTACTTCATCTCCCCCTTACCTTGGATGGCAATCCTCTTTTTATGTTTTTTTTTTTAATATAAGAAAATGTTCGTGTTGATGGAAGTTTTTCAAGTTCATAATAATAAAAAAGAAAATCTTAAAACTTTTTGTTGTTCCTTTTTTTTCTTTTACAACATAGTCATTTTCCCTTAGGAAAACATTTAAATAAAGCTAAATGACACAGCAGCCATGTCTGAGATCATAAAAACAATAAAGAGAGGGGAAGCAGAAGAGCATCTGTGTATATCACTCCCCCCAACCCAAGTCAGATACCATCAAGAGTAGCTACTGTGGAGAAAGAAAAAAGTGATGAGACACCCAGAAATTAACAGAAGACTCAAATACAAGAAATGAGAAAGTGGTAAAAACCCATGGCCTCAAATGTCCACATACAAATGCCTAAAGTTTAGGCAACAAACACTAAAGCACTTAACACAGTGAGGTGAATTTGATCTCATAGGTAGGGCTGAGACTTGGTGGGATGAAACCCATGACTGGAATGTGACTCTGGAAGGGTACACCTTATTAAAAAGAAGCAGGATAGGTAAAAAGGGTGGGGAGTTAGTACTTATCGAAAGGAGGTATAATCATGTGAGGAAATCCAGGAACCCGAGGGGAAAAGCATGATGGAACCAAGGTCAATGAAGGAGGAGAAAAGTGATTTAGTGTTTGGAGCATCTGCTGCAGACCACATGACCAGAAAAAGGAAATGGATGAGAAGTCTGGGAAATACATCACAAGCTGGGCACAGAGGCATGGCATATGCCTCTGTATGTATTTGTGTATATATGATATACACATACATATATATATATATATATATATACACACACACACACATATACTTGCATCATATACACAAAAATATATGTGTGTATACATATATACATAATATATGAATAAGTATACATATATGTGTATAAATTTCAATTATTCTGATAGCTGCTGAAACTCTACTGAAAGTAGGTAGCTAATAATTTCTTGACTTGTCTTAAGGGCCATTTCATCCTTCAAAAGATGGAGGAGACAACAAGGGGAAAATTCTACACTGAATTTACCTCTCACTGACAAGGAAGAAATGATAGGATCCTAAGAAAGGATGGGAAAAATAACGATTCTCTCTAGGAGTTTGTAATGAAGGAAAGGAAATCCAGTGTGACATGCACCCTGGAATTTGGAGTGAGGAACTCAATTTCAAAGGCTTCAGAGAAAAGTTAAGTAGGATCCTGGGGATTTAAATGCCACAGAAGATGTCATCGCAAGATGGATGGAGGAGGCTTTGAAGACACAAAGGGAAACAATTCCATTAAAGAAGAAGATGGATTTCTTTTTACAAGATCCATGTGGATGCACAGGGAACTCTCTCACCAACTCACATTTTTAAAAAAATGTACAGAAGACAAAAAAAAAAGGCCAAATATGCTAAAGCTCAGAGTGAGGTAAGGAAGTGAGTAAGGCTAAGGGCAAAGAACAATAGCCATTAAAAAAAAGCTATATGGGTGGAAAAAGGTGGATAAAGGCTGCTCATTTCTTCTCTTGCTTCTGTTTTGTTCACCAAGATGGATGATCTTTACATTAGAAATGTCGGGGGTGGTGATGGAGGAAATAGTTAATAGGGAGTTGATGCCCAAACTAAGTAAGGAGAGAGTAAGATACCATGTAGCCACCCATGATGAATTCAACCTCAGGACCTGTGAGAGCCCAGGATGGTTCCAGCGAACAGAATCCAAGGTTCTTTTGAAGAGCAGGTGGGGAGGATGGCTAGAATGGAAACAATGGAGATGGTATGGAGATGGCCAGGACATAGACTGAAGCAGAAGTGGAGAGAGGCAAGTGTTGCCTGAAACTTTGAAAAAGAGAACAGAGGTTGCAAACTATAGGCCATTGACCTTGACCTTGAGTATTAACTCTAATTCCTGGGAATTTTAGAATGGATCATTAAAGAGATCTTGTAAAACATCTAGAAAGGGAAGCAGAGATTTCAAAGGGGTGCTGGTTTCATCAAGAGCAGGACACGCCAGACTAGCTTTATTTCCCTTTCTGACAGCATTATTAAACTAATAGATGAGGGGACTGAGAGCCATGGTTCTAGTTTACTTAGACTTTAGCAAAGCTGTTGCTAAAGTATCTCGTGCCATTCTTGCAGAGGAGATAGAGAGAACTAGATTGGATGATAATATAATGAGATGGATTCAGATAGGGTTGGATGGCTGCAGTTAGAGTTGTTATTAATGGTTCAATGTCAACAATGCAGGAAGTCTCCAGTGGAGTATCTAGGGATCTATGTTTTACTTTGTGCTGCTTTAACATTTTTATAAATGACTATTAAAAGACAAAGGCATAATGACTACCTATGTATAATCTATATCAAATTGCTTGCCTTCTGAAAGAAGGAGGAGAATTTCGAACTCAAAATTTTAAAAAAATGGATGTTAAAATTTTTGTTTATATGTAATTGAGAAAAATATAGAATAAAAATTAAATGTTAAAAAAAAAGAACAAGGCATAGATGACATGTTTAACAAATGTGTGACACCAAGCTAGGAGAGAGAGCTAACGCAGTGTATGACAGAGTTCAGATCCAACAGGATCTCCTCAGGCTTAGGTCATTGGGCTAAATCAAATAAGATGAAATTCAATAGGGATAAATGTAAAGTCTTACCCTTGGGTACAAACATTCAGCTTTATAAGTTAACACATTTTATAAGTTTATATATATATGAATTTTATAAATATATATGTATATATATGTATATATACGTGTATATATGTATATATACATACATACTATATATATGCTTTATAAGTTTAAGACAGGGGAACTATGGAGAAACATCAGTTGTTCAGAAAAAGTTCTGGGGGATTTAGTGGGCTATAAGTTCCATGAGCAGGGGTGATGTGGTGCCCAAAAAGAATCCTAATATAATTTTGGACTGCATTAAGAGACAGGAATATTGTGCCTAGTTTTAAGTTTAAGGAAGACATTGATATGCTAGAGAGAGTCTAGAGGACGTTAGTCAGGATGTTGGAGGACCTTGAGTCCATGTCTTATGAGGAATGTGTTGAAACAACATATTTAGCCTGGGGAAGAGAAGATTTGGAATGGGGAGGTAGATGAGGTGTAGAATATGATACCTGGCTTCAAGTATTGAGAGGCTGTTATTGGGGGAGTGATTAGACTCGTTCTGTGTGACCCAAGAAGAGAGAACCAAAAGCCACAGGTCAAAGTTGCAAAGAGATATATTTAGGTTGGATGCCAGATCAACTTTCTAACACTGAGATGTCCATACCTGGGTAGGACTACCTAGGAGGGTGGTGGGTTCCCTCTCGTTGGAAGTCTTTAAGCAGAGCGTGAACGCCCACTTTTCCTTTTATGCATAGGTTGGACAAGATGTCAATTGGTAAGCTGCTCCAATATCTTTGCCAAGGAAATTCCAAATAGGGTCATGAAGAGTTGAGCACAACTAAAAATGACTGAATAGTAGGCATATTTTACAATTTGAAAATTCATCATATAGAGGTATGGATACTCTCCTAGTGCACAATCATTGGGATCTATGAATGAGGCTTCCTTTGGGGGTAAGAGGAAGGATGCAGGTGCCAATGGGGAAACCAGTCCCCACCCTTTGCCTTGGGGGAAAGAGAGCAGTCATGATCTGTGTTGCTGGACACTCTGCCCTATGGCCTAGATTTGGCAGGGGTGTCTGACCAGCTTTGGGGATGGTGTCCCACCCCAGCTAGGGGTGGGGTGTCCAGGCTACTCCCTGGGGGCTGTGGGATGGGGCCAGATTTAGCCTCTGTAGTCATCTGACCCCCATGACTCAAGCCTGGTCCTGCCCAGGGGGAAGGCACCCTGCCAACCTGAGCTCATCACCACTGCCCTGAGGAGAAGCAGTAAACAAGTCTGCCTTCCCAACCTCCCACCCCTGGAAGGAAGCAACCAGTGAGATATGGACTGGGGGTGGGTGGAAAGAAGGTGAGACTGAGGGACCTAGACCTCTTACTTTCTTCATGGGTGGGATGCTTTCTCCTCTCCCCCTCCCCCATGCCAGATGACCAGGCACATCCTCCAATTGCCAGGGTATGGGGTAAAGTATCTTTGTATGTGTGTGATAATGATGGAAACAGTGAGAAATAAAGGGAATGAGTCTACATTTCTGCCTTCACCATCTTGTTCACCTTGTGCATGCAGGTGTATTTGTAGGCAGGCACCAACCACCATGACCTGGCCTCTTTAGATTTGGGAGACTGACCATCTCAGATTAGTCCTGGGATGCAGCTGGAAGAGAGTTCCCCTTTTCTGGGCTCCAGGAACTGGCAAACCCTAAGCTCAGAAAACAAGGTGACAGACTAGGATTGGGGAATTGAGAACCAGTCTGGGGATATCCCTGGGGAAATAGGAGAAGAGTTGGCTGGAACAATTGACAACCCTACTGTAGACAGACCCTATGGCTACCTAGGATCCATCTGCTTCCCTGTTCTAACATTTTATGCTTTTATCCACATCCCTTGTCCTCCAACCAACCTTTCAAAATCCTTATGTTCCTTTAAGAAGGATATTGTAGCACAATGAGTCAGACTTATAGTTAGGGAGCCCTGGGTTCAAATCCTGCTTCAGACAGATGTCATCATTTGATTTCAGTTCAGTGTAGTAAAAAAAAGAAATAGATTTGGAATCAGAGGAACCTGGGTTCCTCACTTATAGTCTCTGTGATTTCGGGCAAGTTACTTATTCTACCTGTTTCCTTGTTTGTAAAATGACAGTTTGAACTACATCATCGGTTCTCAAAGTATGATAGAAGGACAACTGACAGTCCCTTTCACTAGTCCTCAAGGTCAAAACTATTTTCATAGTAATTTTATTGTAATATTTTAATTTCAAACATGGTAAATATCTATAGATAGGGCAGCTAGGTGGCACAACGGAAAGAGAATTGGGCTTGAAATCAGGAAGACTCATCTTCATGAGTTCAAATCCACCTCAGACACCTTCTAGCTATGTGACCCTGGGCAAGTCATTTAACCCTGTTTTCTTCAGTTCCTCATCTGTCAAATGAGCTGGAGAAGGAAATGGCAAACCACTCTAGTATCTTTGCCAAGAAAACCTCAAAATGGTGTCATGGAGAGTCAGACACGACTAAAACAACTGAACAACGTCTATAGATATAACCCACATAAACAAAAGCTCTTTTGAGGTGGGGGCAGCAGAACTCAAGAATTTTTAAGTGTTGTACAGGGATCTTGAAATAAAAAAGCTTGAGAACTTCTAGATTAGATAGCTTCTGAGATGCCTTGCAATCCAGAATCCTGTGATTTCTAGCAAGGTGACCTTGGATTAATCATTTAATCTTTTAGTGGTCCAGGCAACCTTCTAAGCCTCAGTGTTTCAGAAATGATGACAGTCTGCATTACTGGAGTACTGGGAGTGCCCTACATTGAGAGCACAAGCCTGGATTTTCCTTCTTACCCTGCCCCTGATCTTCCTCCAAGGCTGTTACGTTTTCTTGTCTCTCTTCCATCTCCCCTCCAAATAATTGTCTTTGTCCTCTGATTTTTCTGGAATACCTCGTCTAATTTCTTTCTTGTCTCCGTTACTCCCCATTCTTTACTGTATTATATCCATTTGTGTACCTGTCACCTCTTTCCCGCCACTGCCCACCCCTAAGTATAAGCTCCTTGAGGGAAGGGATTGATTATTTTTCTTTGTATCCCTGTCTCTTAGAACAGTGTCTTGCACATGGTAGTTACTTTTCAAAAAAAAAAGAAAACTTGTTAAAATGCATCTTGGTCCATACATCAGACCACTGGGAACTTCTTGAGGGAGGATTTAGCTTCATTACAAACACCTATCCCTCTCTCACCTGGAAATCAGGCAGAGATGGCACAGGGAAGTGAACATGAGACAGGGGTTAGTGAGTCTCTTCAATCCCAACCAAAGCGGGGGAACTTTCCCCAAAAGACACTAAGGCCTGTGCTCAGAGTTTAAGCTTTAGAAACTGCCTGCTTTTCCCTTTAGAGAGGAAGAGGGGGATTCCACCCTCAGACCTGGGTGGTCAGGAGTTAGGATGGAGAAAGATGGGGCTATTGAAAAAAAAACACAAGGTCTTCTCTCTCATTTGATCCAAGGTAGGATCATCCCCTTCCTTAAATGGTATTTGACAGTATTTGGTCACTAGGCAAATAATCTAGAGTGAATTAGGTAGTGCAGCGGGATAGAGCACTGGGCCTGGAGTGAGGAGAACTTGAGTTCAGATCTGGCCTCAGATACTTACTAGCTGTGTAACCCTAGGCAAGTCACTTAACCTTGTTTACCTTAGTTCCTCATCTGTAAAATGTGCTGAAGAAGGGAATGGCAAACCATTCCAGTATCTTTGCCAAGAAAACCAAAATGGGGTCACCAAGGACTTGGACATAATTGAAAAAATGACTTCACATCAACAAGATGGTACCATAGTACACAGGTCTGGGCTTTCAGCCAGGAAGACCTAAATTCAAGTCTCAGCCTCAGACACTAACTAAGTATATGACCCTGGGCATGTCATTTTGTCTGCCTCAGTTCCCAGCTGTAAAACGGGGATGATAACAACATCTGCCTTCTAGGGTTGTTGTGAGGAATAGATGAGAGAATAATTATAAAGTGCTTAGTACAGGGTCTGGCACATAGTAGGCCCTCAGTACATTTTTGTTCCTTCTTCTGGCTCCTCTTGGAAGCCTTTCTGATTCCTCTTGCTTATGTGTTACTTAGTCCACTCCTCAAATTGTATTTGCCTATTTATCCATTGTCCCTTTATTCCTTCCCACCCAATACGATGGAACCATGAACTACTTCCTTTTTGTCTAAGTATTCTCAGAACCTAGCTCTATGTCTTGTTGAACTGAGTTGGGGGCCACCTTCTCTTTTATCCTTGCATAATCTCTCATTCTCTTATCTCTGCCCCTCTTTTCTCTGACCATGTGTCCAAAGGCCTTACCACCAGGGCCGACCTGTGCCAACCCCACCATCCTCTGACCTAGTGTAGTAGCCTAAGGACCCCTGGGCCTTTCTATCTACCTTGCAAATGAACTTTCTTTTATGGTGTTGTCTCTGATTATAGTGTGAGTTCCTTGAGAGTAGAGACTGTCTCTGGTTTTATTTCCATTTCCAAGCATTTATCACAGTGCTTGGCACATAGTAAGAGCTTAAAAATCCACCCATCCATCCATCCATCCATCCATCCATCCATCCATCCATCCATCCATCCATCTATCCATCCATCCATCCATCCATCCCTCCATCCCTCCATCCCTTCCCTCTTTTTCCTTTCTAGACCCCGTTTTTCTTGCCTATCTCCCCTCACTTTCCTCCTCAGAGGTTCGGGGAGAACTGTCATTTAAATCTATGGCCACAAGATGGAGACAGTTCCCCATCCTTGCTCTCCTTGTCCCAGCCTTCCGGTTCCCGGTTCTCCTATGGTGTCTGATCCTTCCCAAACCGCCCATCTACAGCTTTCCTGGGGCTATAATGGCTAGTCCGGCAAAGGGCAAGGGCTGGAGGGACAAGGGGCAAAAGCTCTGAAATGGGCTGAGGGTAACCTTCTGCCTGAGAGTTGGGGTTTGGGGAGGGGAGAGCGGACTCTAATGGAGATTAGGGGATGTTACCAACCTAATAGGACAGGTCACAATTCTTCTTTCAGAGCCTCCCTACTCCCCCAGCTTCCCTCTGCCAAGACACCTTCTCTGATTAACTCCTCTAACTCAGACTGCCCTCTTACTCTGGGCTCTTTCACCCTTTCTCAATGGATATCATATTAGTAATCTCTCACACTCTTGCATTTCTGTGTCAGTATCTCTGTCACTGTCCTAAGTGTCCTATGTGTCTGCTCACGGCTACCCATGTAATTGCCTGATCTGATGGAGGAAACAGTCAACAAGCATTTATTAAGCACTTACTATGTGCCAGGCATCCTACTAAGTGCTGAGGATACAAAGAAAGGGCAAACATAGGGTCCCTGCCCTCGGGAGCTTACTTTCTAATAGGGAAGCTCATATGCAAACAACTGTGTATATGTAAGATATATACAGGGTAAATGAGAGGAAGGCACTGGAGAGGGGAAGACCGGAAGCAGATACTGAGCCAGACTTTGCAGCTATGAGCATCTCTCCTCAGTGGGGAAGGAAGTAATTGGGAAGGAGAAAAGAAGGAGCTTCAGGTGACTGGAGTCAGGGGAGGTTTCTGGAAGAGGGGAGTGTGGATGAGATCTGGATAAAGCTAGAATGGATACAGCCAAGTCCCAGAGAGAAGAAGCAGACCTTGGTGCATTCTGGATGCTGGGGAGGTCCTCTGAGGGGCAGTGGAACCCTAAGGGCCTAAGGGGCAGAGGGAAGAGCACCCTTCCTTTTCCTTTTGTCCTTTTGCTTGAGGAGGTAGGAGAGGAAGCAGCAGAGACCTGTGCCCCTGAATCTCTGCCCTGTAGCCTGCTGTCCTGTGTGTGCTGATGGGGGTGGGTGGGCTGCCACTCTGTTCTGTTGGCAGGCCTGGCTATGGCCTCTCAGGGAGGGGCAGGGTTGCTTCCTTCCAGGCCCTGAGTGGGAGAGTGGGAGCAGGAGCGTGGCTGGGCTGAGGAGCCAGAAAGGAGCCGGCCACCCGCCCCCTACCCCCCCCAGCAGCCCCTCTGTAATTAGGGATATTTTTAGGCTTCTCTTCCTTCCTATTTCAGGCCTCTGGGCTGAGCAAGGAGAGTGGGCTGGCCTTGGGGGCCTTGGGCTGGGCGCAGCTAAACTGGGCAGGGCGTGGGAGCTATAGCCTGGCTCAGACCACAGCAGAGGGGAGGAGTCCACAGGGAGAAGGAGGGGAAGCTAGGATGTGGGCCCTGAGGGGACTGAGACGTTGGGCTTCTCACAGGGACCAGGGTGGGGTGGGGGAGCAAAGGGCCGAGGAGGAAACTGGTCCCACTTGAGTGGGGTCTTTTCCCACCCTTGTTCCACATTCCCCGGCTCTAAGAAGCTTACCTGACTCAGTTACCTGGGTTGGCTTCTTACCCTCCCCACCTTCCCCAGCCCTAATGTCCAGAGCCTTGTCTCCATGCCCTTGATATGTGACTTGCATTCCCATTTAGGAGATCTTTTGAATTTACGATCACGTCCACATCTAAAGCTTGCCTAAAGTCAGTGTCAAGACTAGGATAGAGGCAAGCATCTCACTTGCCAGTGTCACTTCAATGCCATATGATTTTTTTTTCAGTCCCACAACCCAATTTCTTTGCCCTGAACCTGAACCTCCCATTTTAAAGGTCAGGATGGGGAAGGAGCATCATGATGTGGAAAGAAAGCCTCGAACCAGAGTTAGGAAAACTAGACAGTTTTCAGCTGGCTCTGATGAATACTTCTAACTTCAGCTTGCTTTGGCTGTGTGGCCTTGGGTAAGTCACTTAGGTTCATAGGCATTTCTTAGCCAGATGCCCTGCAGTGACTGTTGTAGTATCATGGACCTGGGAGGCCATCTAGGTTACCTGATGAATATTTTTTTCAGATAAAGAAGGTTAGGTACCCTGTCTAAGGTCACACAAGTATGTAAAGTGGGATTTGAACCCAGGCCTTCCAACTCCAGAATCAGAGCTCCTTCTACCACTCCAGACTTTAGTTCCCTTGTGTGTAAATTGGGCATAATAATATTATAAGTATTACTAAAAATCTCACTGGGTCTTTGTGAGGAAAATATTTTGTCAACGTTAAAGAATCTGAGAAAAGCAAGTTATTATAGAGTGACAACACCCCCTAGTTCCTTCCTATTACCAGGACCCCAAAGGAGGTTATAACTCTCCCCTTTACCCAACCTCCTCCCTCCTGGGATCTCTTCCTTCAGTGCCTCCCCAGCCTGTTTGGGGAAGAGTCCAACTGTATGAGAGGCGGAAGTGCTGGGGTCTCGCCCTACAGCTGGTTTGAATTAGGCACATGAAAGCCAGTGAGGGGGGTATATTTAGCCATGGTTTCTGAAGGAGCCAGAGTTCTTTCATCCTCTCTAGGACCCAGCCGCAGAGAGGGCCCCTGGCATGCCAGTGGCAAACAGGATGGGCACGAGCCGCCGAGGAGCCCAGGCAGGGGTGGGGATGAAGAAGCTGGAAGGAGGGAGGATGAGGAGGGGCTGTCACCGTCCCTGGCTGTCTCACTGTCTTCTGGAAGGGAATTGAAGGTTGAAGTCTTATAGTGGGCAGAAGAGAGGAGCCCTGGGGAAGGATCTGGCATTGCTGCCAGGGACAAAAGACTGTAGATGGCTCCTGGTGCTCGTTGGGGCTGAGACACAATAGAGGAAAAATGTTGGACTCAGAGGACTTAGGTTTGACATCAAGATCAGTAGTTTCTTACCTGTGTGACTCTGGGCTAATCACTTCCCCTCTCTGGTCCACAGTTCCTTCATTTGTCAAGTGAGAACTGCCAAGAAGAATGGAGATTCGAGAGAGGCTACAAGTGTAAGAGTTCTCTCAGAGCTCTGGAGGAGACATACTAATAATATAAGTATATTGGCCTTTAAGGTTTGCAAAACACTTGACATATGTGATCTCATTTGATCCTCACAAGAACCCTACAAAATAGGTTTTATTATTGTCACCCCCATTTTAGAGAGGAGGACACCTAGGCTGATGTAAGTGACTTGCCTAGAGTTACACAGTAAGTCTCTGAGGCAGGATTTGAACTCAGGGCTTCCTGATCCTATGTCCAGCATTCTATCCATCCAAATGTCACAGTCTAGGGGACAACAGGACAGTACATTTGTCATACCCATGGCAAGCAGGGCCCCATTGGAATCTTATTTCCATTTCGCTTGATGTCTTCTGAGTGACCCCATCAGATCTCAACCAAGATGCAACTAGTAACAGGAGGAGGGATGGGATTCCTTTACCCTAGTCTCTTCACTACAGAGAAGAAGGATTTGGGGGCATCCTGTGGGAGACACAGAGACAAACCATGATTTTATCTGTGCATGACTGTATGGGCGTGTACATCAAGGAGAAACTAGCTTGATTTGTGTCGGATTGCGATGGGTGCGATTGCAATGATACCAGATTGTACACTTGTGGTTTTGATGGTTGTGTATGACTATACCAGTGCACGACTATGTGACATGTGTGAAGCTATTTGTATGGCTCCATATGATGGTGACTGTGATTGTGAGTTTGGGTGACAGTGTAATTGCGCTTCCAGGAGACAAGGTACAACTATTTTAAGGAGTCTGATTGTGTAGTGTGAGGTTACTTGTGTGTGATGGGGCACGTGGCTGTGACTGGAGGGGATGATATCACTGTGATCCTGGGAGACAATCCATTGCTCTTTTTCAAAAAGTGTTTTCGTTTAACGTGAAGCTACTTATGTTTCCGGGGACTGGGATGGAAACTATGGGTGGTTGGACAAACTGAGCTCCTGGGAGTCAGTATGTGTGATGGTCCAGTGTGATTGATTCTGTGTTTGGTAAGGCTATCCATGGGAATGATGCTAGCTAAACCTCTGGGGGACTCTGAGGCCAGGTCAGAGGAGAATGTGGTGGGGGCAGGCCATGATGCTCTTTCCTCTCCTCGAGAAGGGTAAACAGAGCAGGTCCCTCCCCTGGTACATGCCCTACTGCCCTCCCAGGGAGTCTCATTCTGTCCCAACCCCAAAGCCACAGCCTCTGCAGATTGGAGGGAGGGGACCCCAACCTGGTGAGCATGTGTCTCTCCTCTAATCTCCCTCTCTCCCCCCTCCCCACCTACCCCCCTCCCACTGCAGGCTCCTACCTGCCCTCCAGCAAGGCGGCAAGGCGGGGAGACAGACAAAAAGAGAAAGCCTTCCTCCCTGTCATCCCCAATCTCCCCCCAACCTTCCCCCTCCCACCTCCACTAGTTCTTCCCTGTTGTCTCTCCTCGCAGACAAAGAGCTCACCCTGGTCTCTGTGGGCGTCTGGGAGACGCTGGGGGGATTAGCTGTCTTTGCCTTCTTCTCCCCACCCCATGCCAGCCCACCCGGCTGGCATCAACAGCACACAAAGCCTGCAGGGAGGTGGTGTCCTCACCGCAGACTCCCCTTGCAGGCCAGCCTGCAGGGGAGATTGGAAAGTGGGCAGCAGGAGGAAGAGACCTGTCCCAGGGGTAAAGGAGGCATGAAGGCAGAAGCTATTCGATTGCACTCTCCCTAACTTCCTTTTTCCTCCCCTACCCTTCGGGGAATGTTGTAAGGCAGCCAGCATGGTTAGAGGCACCGTGCCGGAGACCTCTGTGACTCTTGCTTCTTACTTAGTTTTAACTGAAGCCCATTAAGTACTAGAGACAGGGGATGGGAAGAAGGAGGGAGGGACATTTAAGGACATACTATGTTCCAAGCATTGCTCTAAGTGCTAGGGATAATAAAAAGGAACCAGACTGTTCCTGCCCTCAAGGACCTTACATTCTAATGGGTGAAGACAACACACAAAGATGTGCCTGGAAACTCTAGACACCCACCCTTCAGGAAAAGTTTAAGTAAGCCAGCAAAATCAGAGAAAGGGCAGCGCTGACTAGTCTACCTCTATCTGAGATGCTTTAATCTGGGGACAAGGGAAGGGGAGCTGGATGGATCTTCAGTATGGAGTAATGGAAAGCGCCCTAGAATCAGGAGTTTGTACCCGAGGGTGAGACTTACTAGCCATGTGTCTGTGGGCTAGTTATTTAATCTCTCTGGGCCAGAGTTCCTTAATCTATAAAATGTGTATAATACACATATCTATAAAATGTATACTGCTCTCTTCAGAGTTCTAGGATTATACTTCATGGGCCAAGAGCCACCTAAGGAATGGAGATGTTCAGGCTAGGCGGCTGATGGTTCTTCACCTTATTGGCACCACAAGCTCCTGAGGTTCCCTGTGGTCACAGCCCAATTCCATAGCAAGGTCATCTAGCCCATCCCCCAGACTCTACTGGGCCTTATGAATCCTCTGCCTCCTTCTATTGCCAAACAGATGAGACTGGGATCTTATTCTTGGAAACTCTCCCTCCCTTCTCAGTCAGGGTATCTGTCTGCAAGTCTAAGCAGAATCCCTCACTCTGGAATTGGTCACAACCCTTCAATGGGAATGCACCTCAATGACTGTTGTCACCAGGAAGTCTTTCTTGAATGAATTGGGGGAGAGGGATAGAGTTTTCTCAGTGTTCAGTGGAGGAGGCTAAGAAGATGACAGCAGATTTAACCCTTGGCTTGGCACAGAAGAGATACTCAATAAATATGGTTTGATTGACCAGTTGATCGGAGGGGCTGAGAAATGGAGGCTCGGATTGGGAAAGGGATGAAGGAATGAGTGAGAATTCTCAAACAAGGCAGTGCGGTGGTACAGTAGATAGAGCAGTGGGTTCAAATCTTGTCTCAGACATGTTCTAGCTGTGTGACCCTAAGCAAGTAACTGAAGCCCTCTGAACCTCAGTTACATTATATAAAAGAAGGATAATAATAGCAACTATTAACAAGATTGTTTTGACAATCAAATGAAACAACGTGTAAAATGCAATTTTTTTATTTTAAATTGTAACCTGATAGTTTTATGGATTCGCATATAAAACTCTCCTTTTGCACTAGGAAGTCTCTCTCGAATCCCAATCCTGCCTCCAGTTTTTTAGGGTCTTAAGGCCTGTCAGCCAGGTCAACCCTGCCATTTTATAGATGAAAAAACGGAGGCCCAGAAGTGGGAAATGAGTTGCTCAAGGTCATACGAATTGTAAGTAGCAAAGCTAAAATTTGAACCCAGGTCTTTTGACAAGTTTTGTTTTTGTTCTTCCCCCTGCTTGTCTTCCAATACAGAATCTTAGCCTAAACCTGAGCCTGAAGAATCAGTTCAGGCCTTCCCTGGGAAATAGATAACCTCTATGCCAAAGGCACAAGGTAGCCTGAATGGGGAAAGAATACGAGTCCAGGAGAGGAGGATTTAACAACATCCATGGCAATAAGAACTTGAAAGTAAATGAGCTACTCTGTGGATAAAGGGGAATTGCCTGGATATTATCCACAAAGAAAAAACAACAGAAATACGTTGTGCTCGAGGTCAGATGACTGGAGGGACTTCCTGGTAAGGCAATGGAGGGAGCTTAGAATTCTACCTTCCTGTCTCTTTTCTAACTGCATCACTGGAGAAGAATCCTTGCTCCATGTTTCATATACTCACCTAAAACTGGGACTCTTCTGAAAGGCAAAGAGGCTGGTGCTTAGGGGATTATGGGATGGGGGGGGGGGAGCTTGCCTTGTGTCCAGGGTGTGGGGAGGGTGGTACAGCCATGCTTTGAGGTTCATGCAGATCATCCAGAGATTGGCTCTAGAAGGCCACATTTCACCTCCTGACCTATTTAACTACAGAGCAGGAAAGTTGAGGGGAGGGGAGGAATTTGGGGTCCTAACTGGGTGGCTCTTTCCTCTCCCCATCTTCCTGCCTCCCTCTTTGCTTTGATGCTGCCCCTCCTCCAGAAACATCAAACAGTCTGGAGAGTACAGAGCTTGTGTCTGCCAGGCGGTAATTAGAGTTTTCCCTCTCTCTTTTTCCTCCTGTTTCTTTCTCTGTTTCTCTCTGACTCTCTCTCCCCCCTATCTGGGGTGCCTATTTCCTTTTATGTTAAGGTCCCCCCTAGAATGTCACCATCTGTCCCAAACTTCTATCCCTCCTCCCCCAAATATAGCAGAACTCAGGACCTTGGTGACATGGCATGGCGCTCCGAGGGTAGGCACCCAGCTCAAAGGTTATAGAATCAGGCAGGCCGACCTTGCTCTCTCTCTCTCTCAATGAGCCCTCTGGGGTTCCTGGAGGGGGGTACTAGTTGGCTTCTACTCTACAGCCTCATGTTCTCCCACGCTTTTACTTTATCTTTCAAGGATATCTGCCCAGGACTGGTTTCTCTGGCTGAGTTAAGCTCTCACCTACTGGGGCCCTCAAGCCTCGTGTAAATGGTGGTATAGATGGTGGTGTGATGGCTCTGCTCAGGTGGATGTAAAAATGAAGAGAGGCAGACAGTGCTGGGGGGGCACTAAAGGGGGATACTGGTGAGAACTTCCTGGGATGGTCTTAGATATGCCTGTGGGGCAGAAATGGTTGTCTTGGTCAGTAACTGCCTGGGCATGGGGGAAGGGGCAGTGTGGAGAGAGCTGCTGCCTCTGTGCCCCCAGGGGGCTCTGGTCCGAGGGAAGAATAGGGACCTTAGCCCCTGACCATTCCTTCTCAATGGCGTGATGTAGCCCAAATCCGAACATCATTCATTCAGAAAACATGGATTAAAATCATAATAACGAAAGGGATACAGCGATAGTCAGCATTTATGCAGTGTTTTAAATTTTGCAAAAGCACTTTACATGTATTATCTTATTATTTCTAAAGCAGGAACCAAAGAACAGTCTCATCACTGACCACAATAATGTAAATGACAAGATTCTCCCCAAAGAAGCGGGACTCTGAAGATCTAAGAAACCACCAGTAACTTTAGATACTGTTCTAGAATGGTGACCAACCCCACCCCCACTCCATGCACATGCCGTTGTTGGTTGCCCTTCGTTCTTGGAGAGGACCAGTAACATCAGGAACATGATGTCTTGACCTGGAAGTGAGCTGGAGTTAAGTGAAGCCTGGCTATGTAAAGTCACCAGCCTTACTTTCTCCTCTGGAGCCATCTGGGTCTGGTGGCAAGACAGATTAGAACCACTGGAGATGGCCCCCAAGTCTCTGAGAGCAGATAATGTAGAAAGGTGGGGGGCTCAGAGGGTGGAATGATGCATACCTTATCGGAGTCAATATATTGATTCTTTCTGTTGAGCTGTTTTGCTTTCTTATCAGGGAGTTTTCAATTCTGAGAGTTTGGGGGTAGGTGGTAGGATGAGTACTAGGTCTATCTAAAACTGAGAGGGATGGAAAGACAAAACACATCAAACTCAAAAAAAATTACATATACCTATTTGCATTTAATAATAGTCATCTCTAGGGTAGGGGGCACAGGAGAAAAAAAGAAAAAATCATTATACATAAATTACATATATAAATTTATTATCTATGTAAATGGAATAGCAAATTGTACATAATAGATTTTCAGTTTTGTGTGCAATCCTTTTCTATTTATACTGTTATAGAAATGTTTGTTTTAGCCCATAAATTAAAATTAAAATAAAATTTTATAAAATCATCCATTTATTTAGCGTTTACTGTATGCTAAACAATGATCCTCTTTCTAAGTTCTAGAGGAGATACAAAGTTTCAGTGAGACAAAGTCCCTTCCCTCCTGGAGCTCACAGTGCTTTGTACACCAAGAAAACATCTCAGAAACCAGGTACTACCTGCATAGCTTGCCTTTCCAAAGAGCCTTGGGACTTCTGGCCAGAGGAGTGCTTTGGGGGAGGTGTCTTCTCAATGAATTACTCAGGATACAGAGAGTAAAGCAGGCTCCCAGGCCAGCCTCGGGGATCAAGTTCTGGGGCCAGAAGTCAAGAGATTCCAGATTTAGGCTTTTGTCTCTCAAAAAACTTTAGGCTTTTTGCTCTTGGTTGTCAATGGACAAACATCAGAGGCTAAGTTCCCTGATCTCAGACTTTAGACATGGCATCCCCGCAATTTTCTATGGGCTTTTCTTTGCCCAACTATGAATGACTAGAATGGGGACCACCCCACCCCCATTCCATGCACATGTTGTTGTTTGTTCTGGAAGAGGACCATGACATCAGGGAGGTGATGCCATGACATGCAAGTGAATTGGATTTAAGTGAGGGAGGGCTGTGTAAAGTCACCAGCCTCAGTCTTGGGGTTATAGGCTAGATGCACATATAGACACAGCATACAGTATACCCTTCTGGAAGGTGGAGAAGTGGGAGCAGAAGCCTGGGGAGGAAAGGGGTTTCTGGATATGTTGAGAGAGCCAGCTTAAGCCCCTCCAGGACCCTGATGGGTGGGATTCCTGAAGAGGCTGTGGCTTGGCAGGAGAAGAGGGGGTACTAAGGGAGCCGGGGCTGGAGCAGCCACAGTGGTTTGTTTGGTTCCAGTGGTTGCTCCAGGTGCCGGGAGGTCTGAGAGTGGTGCCCCACCCTGCGCTGAACTGTGCCATTTGGGGAAGAGGGCCCAGGGGTGTGTATGCCCCTGTGTGTGTATGTATGTGCAAATATATCTATGCGTATGCATGAAAGAGAGGGAAAGTGTATGTAAGCATGTATTTGTGCATCAATGCATTTGAGCATAGGTGCTTGTAAAGGGTCAGATGTTTCCATTTTCTTTTCTTCCTTGCCTACCGCACCTGTTCCCTCCAACCCATCTCCCTGCCCCAGACTCCTGGTCTCACCTCCTATCCCCCAGCCCACCAGGAATCTTTGAACTCTATCCTCCAGCTGAAGAAACCTAACTCCTAGACACCTTCCTCTTCTTTTGCCCTAGTAATGCACTGGTTATTTAACATTGGAGTTGGATTGATGGGGGGAATGCCGAAACAGATTGTCACTATTTTAATAACTGACATTTATGTTTCACTGAAAGATTTGCCAAGTGCTTTACATCTACTATCTTATTTCATCCTCACAACCAACTCTGGGAGATTAGATGCTAATATTATCCCCATTCTATGGATGAAGAAACTGAAGCTAAAAGGTTAAGTGACATACCCAGGATCACACAGTGTCCCAAGATAAGATTTGAACTCAGATCTTTTTTGATTCCAAGCTATTCCTGTGTTGTAAGAAATGATAAACATGAAAAATTCATATGTCTTCGTAAGGCTTTTAAAAATTATTTAGTATTTTATTTTCCCCCCAATTACATGTAAAAACCATTTTTAGCATTTGTTTTCAAAACTTTGAGTTTCAAAATTTCTCCTTTCCTATCTCACCACCCCCTTCTTTGAGAAGGCAAGCAATTGGATATAGGTTATACATGTATAGTCATGCAACACATATTTCTATATTAGTCATGTTGTAAAAGAAAAACATAGATCAGAAAAAAAAAACCTCAGGAAAGCTAAAGAAAGTAAAAAAACAAAAAGTATACTTCAATTTGTGTTCAGACACCATCCATTCTTTGCCTGGGGATGGATAGCATTTTTTACCTTTAGAGTTGTCTTGGATCATTGTATTCCTGAGAAAAGCTAAGTCATTCACGGCTGATCATCTTACAATATTGCTGTTACTTTATGGTACATTTTACTTTGATTCAGCCCATTAAGGTTTTCTGAGAGCATCCTGCTCATCATTTCTATTTTTTTAAATATAATTTATTTATTTTCAGTTTTCAACGTTCACTTCCAGAAGATTTTGAATTCCATATTTTCTCCCCATCTCTCCCTTCCCCTCATCCCAGGACAGCATGCACCCCAACCACCTCTTTCCCCAATCTGCCCTCCCTTCTATCACCCTCCTTCTCCATTCCCCTCCTCTCTAATTTCCTGTAGGGCAAGATAGATTTCTATACTCCATTGCCTGTGCAACTTATTCCCCAGTTGCATGCAAGAACAATTTTTAACATTCGTTTTTAAAGCTTTGAGTTCCACATTCTCTCCCTTCCTCCCCACTCACCCTCATTGAGAAAGCAAGCAATTTGATATAGGTCATACATGCGCAGTCATGCAAAACACTTCCATAGCAGTCATGTTGTGAAAGATTAACCACATTTCCCTCTATCCTATCCTACCCTCCATTTATTCTATTCTCTCCCTGACCTGTCCCCCCACAATAGTGTTTGCTTCTGATTATCCCTTCTCCCAAATCTGCCAACTCTTTTATTTTCCTCCCTCTCCTATCCCCTTCCCCCCCCCCCCCCGACTTCCTGCAGGGTAAGATAGATTTCCATATCCAATTGAATACGTGTATTTCCCTCCTTAAGTCAAATCCAGTGAGAGTAAGGCTCACTTATTCCCTCTTACCTCCCCTCTCTTCCCCTCCATTGTAAAAGCTCTTTCTTGCCTCTTTTATGTGAGATGATTTACTAAATCTACTTTCCATTTCTCTTTCTCCCATTCCCTCAACACTTAATTTTATTTTTTAGATATTCTCCCTTCACATTCAGCTCATCCTGTGCCCTCTGTCTATACATATATACATAAACACATGCACACACACACATATATGTGTGTGTGCGTATATATGTGTATATATGTATATGTATACACACACATATATACACACACACGTATGTACGTATATATATTCCATCTAATTACCCTAAAGCTGAGAAAGGTTTCATGAGTTATAAATATCTTTCCATGTAGGAATGTAAACAGTTCAATTTTAATGAGTCCCTTATAGCTTTTCTTTTACCTTTTCATGTCTCTTTTGATTTTTGTATTTGAGAATCAAATTTTCTATTCACCTCTGATCTTTTCAACAAGACTGTTTGGAAGTCCTCTATTTAATTGAAATTTCATTTTTTCCCTGAAGTATTACACTCGGTTTTGCTGGGTAGGTGATTCATGGTTTTAATCCCTGCTCCTTTGACCTCTGGAATATCATATTTCAAGCCCTCTGATCCTTTAGTGTAGAAGCGGCTAAATTCTGTGTTTTCTTAAATACTTGAACCATTTCTTTCTGGATGCTTATAATATTTTCTCCTTGACCTACGAATTTGGCTACAATATTCTTAGGAGTTTTCGTTTTGTGATCTCTTTCAGGAGGTGATCAGTAGATTCTTTCCATTTCTATTTTACCCTCTGGTTCTAGAATATCAGGGCAGTTTTGCTTGATAATTTCTTGAAAGTTGATGTCTGGACTCTTTTTTTTAAATCATGGTTTTCAGGTAGACCAATAATTTTTAAATTATCTCTCCTAGATCTATTTTCCAGGTCAGTTGTTTTTCCAGTGAGATATTTCACGTTGTCTTCTATTTTTTAATTCTTTTGGTTTTGTTTTATAATTTCTTGATTTCTCATAAAGTCATTAGCTTCCATTTGCTCTATTCTAATTTTTAAGGAATTATTTTCTCCTTTTCCATTTGGTTAATTCTTCTTTTTAAGGCATTCTTCTTCTCATTGACTTTTTGGACTTCTTTTGCCATTTGGGTTAGTCTATTTTTAAAGGTCTTATTTTCTTCAGCATTTTTTGGTCTCCTTTAGCAAGCAGTTGACTCATTTTTCATGATTTTCTTGCATCACTCTTATTTCTCTTCCAAATTTTTCCTCTACTTCTCTTACTTGATTTTCAAAATCCTTTTTGAGCTCTTCCATGGCCTGAGACCATTTCATATTTTTCTTGGAGGCTTTGGATGTAAGAACCTTAATCTATGCTTTGTTCTTCCTCCAGTTGTATACTTTCATCTTCCTCGTCATAAGAAAATACCTTTTCACCAAAAGAGTAACCTTCTATAATCTTACTTATTGCCTTTTTTGTGTCATTTTCCCAGCCAATTACTTGACTTTTGAGCTCTTTGTTAAGTGGAGGATGTACTGCCCCAAGTTTCAGGGGTTTTATGCAGCTGTTTTCAGAGATATCTCTAGGGGCCTGTAAATTCCTCCAAAGTGGTATGATCAAAGGAGAGGTGTTTACTCCTCTCCTGGCCTACACTCTAATCTGTGAGATATCCTACATACTCTTTTCTGCCCTGGAACTGCAAGTAGGATTCCCTCTCCACAGCTACCACCAACTCTGCCACACCAGCACTCCTCCTTGCCCCAAGACTGCCACCCAGGACTGCAACCCAGATCAGCCATTTAATTCCACCACCATTTGTAGGCCAGGAGCTCCAGAAGCAGCTGCCACTCCAGCAGTGGCTGCCACCACCCTGGGGCTGGGGCCAGACAATGTTCCTCTCTCACCTAGGTGAAAGAGCTTTCCCACTGACCTCTGAGAAGTCTGGAAAGGCACGTTACAGCTGCCAGTGATTCAGTGCCAGTGATTCAGTCTCATCTGTGCCAGTGTGGCCTATGCTGGTCGGTGCTTCACTCTGAGTCCAGTGAAACAGACCCTTCCTGTCAGCTTTCCAGATAGTCTTGGGCTAGAAATCTGTTTCACTCTGTCATTTTGTGGTTTCTGCTGCTCTAGAATTTGTTTAGAGTCATTTTTTTGCAGGTATTTTGAGGGGTTTGTGGGGAGAGTTCAGGCATGTCCCTACTTCTGTTCTGCCCCCCTGTTTATCATTTCTTATAACACAATAGTATTCCATTACAATCATACACCACAGCTTGTTCAATCATGCCCCAAGTGATGGGCATCTTCCCAGTTTCCAACCTCTATCACCAGAAAAGAGCTGCTATAAATATTTCTGTACGTATAGGTCCTTTTGCCTTTTAAAAAATCTCTTTTTGGGTACAGACCTAGTAGTGGCACTGCTAGGTCAAAGGTTATACACAGTTTTATAACTCTTTGGACATAGTTCCAAATTGCTCTAAAGAATTTTGAATCAGTTCACAACTCTGCCAATAGTGTATTAATTTCTCATTTTTCCCACACAACATTTGTCATTTTCCTTTTCTATACTATTAGCCAAAATAATAGGTTTGAGGTAATACCTCAGAATTGTTTCAATTTGCATTCCTCCAATAAATAGAAATTTTGAGCACTTTCTCATATGGCTGTAGATAGCTTTGATTACTTCAGCTGAAAACTCTTCATATCTCTTTATCATTTGTCAATTGGGGAATGGCTCCTATTTTTATAAATTTGACTCAGTTCTCTATAGATTTAAGAAAAGAGGCCTTTATCAGAGAAACTTGCCTCAATTTTTTTTCAGTTATGACTGCTAAATGTATTTCCTTCCATTCTATTCCCCCACCCCTATTTATTCTATTCTCTCTCTCCTTTCACCCTGTCTGTCCTCAAAAGTGTTTTGCTTCTGACTACTACCTCCCCCAATCTGCCTTTTCTTCTATAAGCCCTCTACTCCTGTCCCCTTTCCCTTATGCCCTTCTTCTCTTACTTTCTCATAGGGTAAGATAGATTTCTATATTCAGTTGAGTGTGTATGTTATTCCCTCTTTGGGTCAATTTTGATGAGAGTAAGGTTCACTCACTCTCTCCCGTCCATCTTTCTCCCACCACTGTAAAAGCTTTTTCTTGCCTCTTTTATGGGAAATAATTTACCCCATTTTATCCTTCCTTTTCCCTCTCTCCCAGTGCATTCCTCTTTCTCACCCCTTAATTTTATTTTTTAAATACCATCTTTTCATATTTAACTCACCCCTGTACTCTCTGTCTATATATACTCTGAACTAACCTAATAATAAGAGAGTTTTTATGAGTTACAAGTATCTTTTCATGTAGGAATGTAAACAGTTTGACCTTATTAAATCCCTTATGATTTTTCTTTCCTGTTTGCCTTTTTATGCTTGAGTTTTGTATTTGAAAGTAAAAATTTCTATTCTGCTCTGGTCTTTTTATCAAGAATCCTTGAAAGTTCTCTATTTCATTGAATGTTTATTTTTCCCTGAAGGATTATACTCAGTTTTGCTGGGTAGGTGATTCTTGGTTGTAATGCTAACTCCTTTGCCCTCTGGAATATCATATTCAAAGCCCTCTGATCCTTTAATGTAGAAGCTGCAAAATCTTGTGTTATCCTGACTGCGGCTCTATAATACTTGAAGTGTTTCTTTTTGGCTGCTTGCAATACTCTCTCCTTGACCTGGGAGCTGTGGAATTTGTCCATAATATTCACAGGAGTTTTCATTTTGGGATCTCTTTCAGGAGGTGATTGTTGGTGGATTCTTTCAATTTCTATTTTACCCTCTGGTTCTAAAATATCAAGGGAGTTTTCCTTGATAATTTCTTGAAAGATGATGTGTAGGCTCTTTTTTTGATCATGGCTTTCAAGTAATCCAATAATTTTAAAATTATCTCTTTTAGATCTATTTTTCACATCAGTTGTTTTTCCAGTGGGATAGTTCACATTGTCTTCTATTTTTTTATTCTTTGGGTTTTATTTTATTGTTTCTTAATTTCTCATAAAGTGATTAGCTTCCATTTATTCAATTTTAATTTTTAAGGAATTATTTTCTTCAATGAGCTTTTTGTATTTCCTTTTCCATTTGGCCAATTCTACTTTCTAAAGAGTTTTTTCTTCAATGAATTTTTGTGCTTCTTTTTCCCATTTGACCAATTCTTCTTTTCAGGGCATTCTTCTCCTCATGGGCTTTTTGTACCTCTTTTACCACTTGTCCTATTCTGTTTTCTAAGGTGTTGTTTTCTTCAGCATTTTTTGTGTCTCTTTTACCAAGATGTGAACTCTTTTTTTCATGATTTTCTTGCATCACTCTCATTTGTCTTCCCATTTTCTATCTCTTTAACTTGATTTTCAAAATCCTTTTTGAGCTCTTCCATGGCCTGAGACCAATTCATAGTTTTCCTGGAGGCTTTGGATGTTGGTGCTTTGACTTTGTTATCTTCTTTTGAGTATGTGTTTTGATCTTCCTTGTAACCATAGTAACTTTCCATGGTCAGAAATTTTTTCTGTTGTTTTCTCATTTTTCCAGCCTGTTTCTTGACTGTTAAGTCTTTGTTAAAGTGGGGCTCTGCTTCCAGGGTGGAGGGTGCACTGTCCCAAGTTTCAGAGATTTTGTGCAGCTGTTTTCAGAGATAATCCTAGGGATCTATAAGTTTTCAGTTCTTCCAAGGTGGTATGATCTAAGAAGTGGTGCATTTGTCACTCTCCTGGTCTATGACCACAAGCACTCTTTCCTGCTGGAACTGTGATGAGGATCCCTGCTCCACTGTAGCTGCAAGCTGTGGTGTGCTAGTGCTCCTCCTTGCCCTGATTGCCACCCAGAACTGCCACCCAGATCTGAGTTTAGGCAAAGCAACAGAGTTCTGCTCCCAATGATAGTAAAGTGAACCCTGTAATCTCCTTCTGATCAATTGTTCAACTCCTTTACGGCTTGTGGGCTGAGAGCTCTGGAAGCAGCAGCAACTGCTGCTGCTTATTCAGTGGCTCCTAAGGCTTGTTCCTTGTTTCCTGGGGCCCAGTTTGTGCTGGTGTGGTCTGCACCAGACTGTGCTCCACTCTCATCCAGGTGCAACAGATCTTTCCTACAGACCTTCTAAGTTGTATTTGGCTAGAAAATTATTTCACTCAGTTCTTTTGTGGCTTCTGATGCTTCATGAATTGTGTTATTGCATTATTTAAAGGTGTTCAAAGGGGGTTTGTGGAGAGCTCTGGTGAGTTGCTGCCTTTTCTCTGTGATCTTGGCTCTGCCTCTTCCTCTTTATAAATCTTTTTTGAAAAGACTTACATGAACTGATGCAGAATGAAGTAAGTCAAATAAGGAAAACAATATAAACAATCACTATACTAACATAAATGGAAAGAGCAAAAAACAAAAAACAAACAAAAAAAACATCCCACAACAACCACCCCAAAAACAAAAACAAGAAACCGAATATATGATTATATTGACCAAACTTGGGCCAGAAGAAGAAACAGGAAAATTTACACTCCTCCACCACTCCTTTGTAGAAGTAGAGGTTTTTTTTTATTGAATGTCCTTCATTCTCAAAGAGGAATGACACCAGGAAAATGATGCCATGACTTGAAAGTGAATTGGATTTAACTGAGGGAGGACTGTGCAAGGTCACCAGCCCCACTTTCTGCTCTAGAGTCATCTGGGTCCAGTGACTATATCTATTCATCAGGATGACTGGAGATGGTCCCCAGAGATGGAGGACTGTGGGTGTGAAACATTGCATATAGTGTCTCTCAGACTCACATGATGTGTCAGTTTTGCCAAAGTTTTTTTTCCTTTTTAATTTTTTTGTTTTGTTTTGTTATGAGGGATGAGCAGATGAGAGAGGAGGAATATATTTGGAAAGGAAGGTGAAATAAAAACAAAAGGTATCAATTAAAAAAAATTTTAAAGAACATTGGGGCTGGAAGAGGAGAAAACTGACCCAGTTGCTTAATGGCAAAGCTGGGACTGAAATGAATTTTCCTGATTTAATACCTATCTTGATGAACTACTTCTGTGGAACAATTTCCCTACTTTGACCCTGAATGTTGCTTCTTCCCTAGGAAGAAAAAATTATCAAGAAATTGTTGTGAAATCAATAGAACTCCTTCTTGCCCCAGCAATATCCCCTTTCTCTGCCCCCTTCCTCTTCTTCCCCCCCGCCCCACTTCCTCTGAGTATGGAGAGGAGGTGCCCAGAGAAAAGGGAAAGGGCCTCAAATATCCTCTGATAGGTAGACATTTCTGTTCTATTTTTAACATATTTCTATCTTCTGTTCTATTTTTAACATATTTCCACAATGCCAGGCCATGGGGGTTCCTAGAGCCTTGGTAAAATCTCCCAGCACTGACTTCAGTTATATGAGTGGATCTGGAAGAGGTGCTAGAGAGGGAAGGAGACAGTGACTTGAAGTATACATCTCTCTTCCCCAATTAGTATCATGGGGAATGGGGAATCCAGGCATCCTGGGTCCCAGAGAAGAACCGCACCTCCTTTTCTTCCACCATTTATTCTCTTTTACCAGAGAACTTTGCCCTTTCTGCCTGACTCACAGAATATCTGCTGGGCTTGGATTATTGGCTCTAAGAGAGGAGGATAAAGGAGAACCTAGAGAGAAAAAGCAGGCAGCATGTCCCAAAGGGGATTAAGAGAGAGAGTGTGTTTATTTTGCTTTTAGAAAGTACGGATCTGGGCCGTGCCTAGATTCTTCCTTATTAGAGAGACTTGTCTGTACATATTATCCTACTATGGAAGAGTTTTAGAGATCTGGGCCAATGTAACACCAGAGTTTCCATCCTCACCTTAGGTTAATGTGTTTTGTGGGTAGAGCTCTGTGCTGAAACTTAGGGGAGAGACAGGGGAAGGAGGAGGCTGAAGCTTCCAGTCTAATGGAAGGTGTTGGTGCAATCCCTGCCCTCAGGGAGCTCCCAGTCTAACACACCTAGGGTACAGAGAGACACAAAGATGGGAACACTGGCTTACTGGGAGCATCTGCACTAGTGGGAATTGAAGAGGAAAAGAAGGTGTGACCTGAGGTCTAATTTCTATCTATCTTGCTGCTTAATTTCCAGCTAGTCCTCATTTCTTTTTAAAAAAATTATTATTAAATTTTCTTTCAATTAACAAGTACTTATTTTTTGTCCCCTCCTCTTTCCCTACTGAAATACAAAACCCTTATGATAAATATGCATAGTCAAGCAAAATAAATTTCCATATTGTCTATGTCCAAAAAATGTAATTGGATCTGTATCTGAAGTTCATCACCTCTGTCAGGAAGTGGGTAGCAGGTTTCATCACTGATCTTCTGGAATTGCATTGACTAGAGAGCCTAACTAAGCCTCCAGTCCTAATATCATAGGGTTATAGATTTAGAGCTGTAAGGGATTTTTGAGGCCAATCCCCTCATTTTACAGATGAAGAAAATTTCGGAGGTTGCTATTTTGGGTACCACTTTGGAGTAGGTGGGGCCCTAGTATCCCATCTGAAGGTCTTCTGGCCCCCACCCCTGGTTTCCAAAGAGGGTCCTGGAAGGATGCCAAGGACTGATGGTCTGACAGCTGCTCCAACTATAATTGGGTCTTCCCTGACCCAGGCTCACCAACCACTAGGGAGGCCTCTGCTCTACAGGGAACTGGGATGATGGTTAGGGAAAATGGAGCCTCTGCTTGACAGGATGCAGTATGTATGTGTATACCAGATGTGAGACTGAGGGTCTCCTTTCCCAAGGGAGGCACCAATTCATCTTTGCACAATGGCTGACCTCAAACTGTGGGAAGACATTGGGGAGAAAGAGAGACTGGGGTTTGGCTTTTCTTCTTTGGGCACAGGGACTGAAGGGAGGAGGGATGGACAGGGAAGTTTCTTAAAAGGCCACATGGGTAGCAGTGGGGCTGGGGAAGTGTTTCTTGGGATCCAGGAGCCACAGAAACAAAAAAAGACACACACACACACACACACACACACACACACACACACACAGAAGTGGTGTCAAAGGAAAAAAGACTGACTCAGAAAGCTCAGATCTCAAGATGCAAAAGAATAACACAGTCAGTCAGTCAGCAATATTTATTAAGGACCTACAATGTGCCAGGTACTATGCTAAATGCAGGGGTTACAAAGAAAAGCAAAAGACAATCAAGGAGTTTAGAGGCTAGTGGGAGAGACAACAACTATGTATGTACAAGATATATACAGAATAAATCAGGAGACTTCTGAGGACTCTCATTTGCCTGAAGTATGGACCTAAAACCCTCCCCTACTTTCTCCAAAAAAGCCTTTACCCAATTTTCCTTCATCTTCTCTGACCATCATGCCCTGCTCCTTTCTAGTCATCTGCATCAACTGCAAGCCTCCAATATCCCTATCCCACTCTTCTCTACCCTTCCATTGTACCCTTTGGAACCTCGGTTCTGGTGCTAAACTTTGCCCCTCCCTCTGGTAATTATATGTGTGCTCCTTGTTTTCCTCTGTAGAATTTAAGCTCTTTGAGGGCAGACATTGTATTATCCTGTCTTTGTATTCCCCAGAGCCTAGAACAATGCCTGACACATAGTAGGCTTCATAAATGCTTATTAAATTGGACTCAGTTTCCTTAGTACCATTGTCTAGAGCTCTGGTCAGCTTGAGAGTTTCTGTCCCATGTGGATCCTTGGTGGGTTAATCTGCCTTCTTCATCAGCTCACTAAAATCAGGGACTACCTCCCCATCAGACTAGGCAGAGCTCAATTCAACTCTTTCCTCAACCATAAAAGAAAACATGAAAGACTGGGATTGGGGGTGCTGGGTGAAAGGATTGATTTGGGGATATCAGGTGTCAGCTCTGGTGCCGTTTGCTTGCAGAATGTTTCAGCTTGAATTTATGACCTTTGAGAGCCTGAGAAACTGGAAGTCTTCTTCCCTCTCTTTCACCTCTGTCCCACCCCATCCCATCTAATCCATTTTATCTCCACACCATTTCTCACCTCTATCCCCTTCCCTCCATTCTCGTGGCTCTTAACTTAACTCAGGCCTTCACTGCTTCTTACCTTAATTATTCTAAAAACTGCCAAATTAATATTCCTAAAGCATGGATCTGGTCACTCTCCCACTCAAATACATTCAAGGACTCCCTATTGCTTCTAGGATACAAAATACCAACTCCTCAGCCAGGCATTTAAAACTTTCCACAATCTGGCTCCCACCCAGCATTCCAGACTCTGCATAACTCATTGTTCTAGGCAAACTGGTCCCCAAACTTGTCATTTCCTCTTCAGCCTCCTGCCTTCAAACAGATTATCTGTCTTCATCCGCGCTTCTTAGAAGTCCTTCTTTGCTTCAACAACTCAGTCCAGAATCCATGCAATGGTGGAACACAATACCGGAAGACTCCCGATGAAAAATGATATCCACCTCTAGAGAAAACTCATGAACTCTGAATGTCAATCAAAACATATTTTTTCCACTTTAAAAAATTTTCTTTTCTTTTCTTTTTTTTTTACAAGTTGACTAACATGGAAATTTGTTTTGCTTGTGTTCTCAATTGGTGAGGGAGGGACTGGAGGGAAGAGAGAGAATTTGGAACTCAAAAATTTAACAAATGAAAGTTAAAAAGATAAGAAAATAAAATTCTGTCAGAAAAAAAAGGCCATGTCCTCCCCAAAGCCTTTTCTAATCTCCTAAATCAAGAGTGAGGAATTTGCAGCCTTGAGGCCACATTCTAGATCCTTAAGTGTGACCTTTTGACTGAATCTTAATTTTAATTGTTCTGTAAAATTTGGATTCAGTCAAAAAGCCACACTCAAGGATCTAGAGGGGTACAGGTGGCCTCAAGTCTGCAGATTCCCCACCCTTGTCCTAAATTGTTAAAGCTTTCCCTCTCTTCCGTGTTATCTTCTACTTACTTATTTAATCTTGCTCCATAGTAGATTGTAGCCTCCCCGAGGGCAGGGATTGTTTCCCTAGCACTGTGCCTAGCTAGAGCAGGTGGTTCATGTGAGCTTATTGAATAGAATTCCCGAGAGATTCAGTAAGGTCTCAAAACAGTATTGGTGGACTTTGCATCCTTTTCCTGAATATTGGACACTCTAGTTGATTTTCCCAGGGTGAGAGACGCTAGGGTGCCAGAAGGGGACTTGGAAATCTTCTAGTCCAAACATCTTATTTTATAGGAGAGGGAAGTGAGAACTTAGGAAGCTTAAGTGACTTTCCCAAGGTCACACAATTTGAGAGCCAGAACTGGAACCCAGGCCTCCTGCTTCCAAGTACTGTTCTGTGATGCTATTGGTCTTCTTTGAAAATGAAGGACAACAGCAACATCTACCCTTTCCAATCCATCACATTGTTTTGTTATTGAGAGTCATTCATCCATATAAATATTTTGTTCTCTAAGTGTATGTGATCCCTATTAGATTAACTCTTCGGTCTTACTAGAATCCCTGTTAGAACCCTGAAGGGTAAAAGTGTCCAATAACCCAGGACCTGGTTCATGGGGTGGCATAGATAGAATTCTGCATTTGGAATCAGAAGACTTGGGTACAAATCTCAGTTCTGGTGCTTACTATCTGTGTGACCTTAGGCAAGTTCTATCACATCTCTGAGCCTCTGTTTACTCCTCTGGAGAATGGGAGAGTTGAATTAAATGACTAGTATGGTCAATTTCAGCTCTAGAGCCATGATCTTATGAAAATGCCTTCTGGAGGCATAGCGTGAACTGAATGATTCTAAAGACAATACCTGTCACTTTGCCCCGCCCCCTCAGGACCTCTGCTCCAATATTGGGTGTTTTCCCTCCTACCACTAGTTAACTGGGGACCCCAACATGCTGGGGATTCAGCCCCCCTCTGTCATCTCCAAAGTTTGAAAAAGAACATCCTTGGCTTCACCCCCTTCCCTCACACACACACTTCCTTCTCTTCTTCCTCTTTTTTTCTCTTCTTTCTTCTGTTTCTTAACTCCCCTGCCAAGTTCCCAGACGTAGGTACTGATGTCCTCTGGACAGTTTCTCCCAGCTGGAATTTCTCTGCTCAAAGGGTGGTTGAATTCCTGGTGGAACTCCAGCATCAGGCAGCTCCCCTTAGTACGCACCTAGGCTACTGCCCACCTTGTCCTTACAGACAGACAGATGAAGAGAATTCAGATTTCCAGAGCAAGGGTGAAAACCCCTCCTCCCTGGGGGCTGGAGAAGGGCAAGGTTTTTTCCCCCAGAGTTCCCCTGCCTTTGGGGCTCCGCCAACTCCTTCATACCTTTGCTCCCGCCCCAGACAGATCTGACTTGAAGGCCGAGGTGTCAGGCAAACCCCAAACTGGCTGTGGGGCCTGTTTGATCCTTCTCTCCTCCCCTTAGAGCTCCCAGGGCCTGCTGGGGCTGGTCTCCTCTTGGCTTTTTGCCAAGCATCTCCAAAGCACATTCCTCTCTGTGTGACAGCACCCCCTCTTCCCCCATACCGATAGAGGAGAACAGGAGTCTTCATACAAAAGTGTTCCCACCCCCCAGTCCTAGAACCCCACTAGCCTCATGGCCCCTTTGACCTTTCCTTCTAAGCTCCACCTTCCTTTTCTTCCTTTCCCGTATTTCCCCTCAGGAAATGCCTGATACTTGAGTAAATGCAATGCTTAGTAAGTATTTGTTGACTTGACTTCTTTTTTTACTTCTTTTTTCTTTCCTTTCCCTCCTCTCTTTTCATTATCTTTTCATCTTCATTTTTCTCTCATTTTAATTTTTTTTATTATGAACTAAACCATCATTAACAAACACAAAAGCGAAAATATACAAAGAGCAAAAAAAATTAAATATGACTGTGAGTTCCTATTATGTAATTTTTAAAAAAATGTAATTTAAACTTAACAAAGTTAGGTTACAGAATTGGTTTGTTTTTGTGCCCTCCCCCTCTCTGAACTTCTCTTTGTTTTCTTTGGTGCATTTTTGGGGGGGCACCTCTATCGCTTCTCATCAATTCCCCTCCCCTCACCAGAAAGTCTCCTTTATAAAGTATAAAGTATAGTGAAACAAATGAACACATTTCTCACCTCCTTTTCTTCTCCCTCTTAAAAATTCTTCTCTTTCTTCTTTTCCTTCCTTCCTCACTCTTCCCTTACTCCTTGGTTTGACAAGACCAATAAAAAAAATTTGTTTCAGTGTAAAAAGATGACCTTGTGTGTAACTTGACATGGGCATGCAAATGGCCATGTTTGGGCAGATGAACTTTCCAGAAAACTTTGCTCATCTACGGTTGTATCTGGTGTCCTCCTGGTGGACCAAAGGGGAGTCATCTTATTTTGGTAAAAAGTACACCTGTGTTGTACATTGCATATATTTCCAGACTTTTTTTTACCAGTTATGCTGATTTTCCCCCCTTTTATTTTGTCTTTAAAAAAAAAATACTTATTTGGCTCTCTGGGAGTGAAAGGGGGAGAAATACTGGGGAAATAATGGCAATAATAATACAAAAGACATCAGTAAAATATTTTTAAAAGAACATTTGTTTTAGAATCGTAGAAGTTGAATGCAAGCTTAATAAAATACTCTGTCATTTTCCTTACTCCCCTGCTCAAGAAGCTCCCATGGCTCCCTATTGCATCTGAATAAAGTACAAATTACTCCACTTTGAAATCTGGTCCCAGATTTCTAGATTGATTTCACATTACTCTCCTTTACAAGGTATGTTTCCAGCCAAAGTGACCTCTTGGCTGTTCCCCTATGGGACATTTTATCTGCCCCTATCTGTGCTTTTGCACAAGTGCCCACTCCCTCCATGCCTTGAACGCTCTTCCATCTCCCCTTTACCTCACAGAATTCCCAGATCGAGAACCTTGCCCTTGGACTTTTATGAAGGAATGGTCCTTTCTCTTCTGTAGGATAGAAATGTATGTCGCTCTCAGAGTCCAGACAATGGACATAATTGGGCATTGTCTATTCCTGATGTCATTAGGATTGGTAACTGTGATTCACTGGAATTTACCCAGGAAGCTCTGCTGGCCTTCATGGATAGCCTGTTATTTAGTCATTCAGTTGTGTCCAACTTTTCATGACCTCATGAGCTATGTCCATAGGGTTTTCTTGGCAAAGATACTGGAGTGGCTTGCCATTTTCTTTCTCTGGTGGATTAAAGCAAACAGAAGTTAAGTGACTTGCCCAGGGTCACACAGCTAGTAAATCTGAGTCCAGATTTGAACTCTGGTCTTCCTGATTCTAGGCCCAGTGCTCTATTTACTGAGCCACCTAGCTGCCACTATGGCTTTACTGAGAGCAGACTCCCATCAACCTGGAAGGTCAAGAAGGAGGAGGAGGAAGAAGAGAAGGAAGAAAAGAAAAAGGAGGAAGAGGAAGGGGAGAAGAAAAAAAGTAAATTTGCTTTACTTGCTTTTCTCCTTAAGCCCTAGAAAAACCAATTTGAAAAACTCTACCTCACTCAGAGAGGGACTAAGGTAGGAGTAGGAGTTCTTATCCTTTTTCATTACTAGTCTGGTGGAGCCTGTGGACCCCCTTCTCAGAATAATGCTCTTATATGCACAAAATAAAATAAATATAAAGCCAATTATATTGAAATTCGGTTATCAAAATATTGTTTAAAAATTCACAGACACCCCCCCCCTTTTCAGGTTAAGAAGCCTTCTTCTAAGAGGAAGAGGAGGGGATCCACACTTAGGTCAGGAGGGGCTAGGAGAATAGGAGAGCCCTGGAAGTGTAGGCAAGGACTGGAGGAAGGGGGATGAGATGCAGAACCTTCAGCTCAACAGGTTTTGGAGTTGTTGGGTTTTGAGGGGGGCATGATGGTGAAAGGTAGAGCACTGAACAGAAAAGGAAGAGGAAGGCCCATGTGGAATTGAGATCTGCCCAGATTCCTTGCTTCTTGGGGTGATCTCCTCTTCATTCATAGATTCTTGTTCTTCTTCTTCTTCTCCTTCTCATCATCTTCCTGCTCCATCTCTTTTTCCTACGTTTCCTCCTCCTCCTCCTTCATCATCATCATCATCATCATCATCATCATCTTCTTCTTCTTCTCCTCTTTCTCCTCCTCTTCCCTTTTCTTCTCTTCCTTCTCCTCCTCCTCATCCATCTCTTCATCCATAGATTATCCTTCTCCTCCTCCTCCTTCTTCTTCTCCTTCTTTTTTTCTTCTTCTTCTCCTTCTCCTCCTCCTTCATCATCATCATCTTCTTCTTCTTCTCCTCTTTCTCCTCCTCTTCCCTTTTCTTCTCTTCCTTCTCCTCTGCCTTCTCTTTCTCCTCTCCTTTTTGACCTACCAGGATGATGAGGGATAAACCATTTGCTCTAAAGAAACTACCCCTACTCCCAAATGTAAAGGGAGACACAGGACATAGAACCACAGACTGAAATAAATAGAGAATACTATACTCTTCATCTATACATAGCTCTGGATATCAGAGCTGGGGGAGTGGAAAGGGATGGTGGGGTGAGATGCAGAACTGGATAAAGGAAGTCAGGGCAGGATTCCTGAAAGAGGGAAATATGGAGCAAGACTGGGAAGGAAGGGGAGTGATAGAGTAAGTGGCAAAAAAGTAGGGAGAGTGAATTTCTGAGGGAATGATATCTGAAGTCAAAGCACAGAGTGGTAAAAATTGTCCTGTAGATAGAGCAGGCCTAGGAAACAGAAAGGGCAGGTCTATCCTACACAGATAGTTGGAGACAAAGATGGAATGCCAGACAGGTGGACAGATGAAGAAGCCTGGAATGGATCCTAAGCCATAACCTTAATTCCCTCTCCCACCTGGGTAGGCTGGGGAATATTCTCCCCAAAGTCCTGTGACTCTCATCACTCCTTATTACTGGGATTTCCCCCCACTTCTCACTGTGGGTAACTAAAAGAAAAATGAGGACAGCAGCTGGAGGTGAGATGCCTAAGCCTAGACAGAACCTCCAGTTCAAAGGCCTGGCTTCCAGGGAAATGGAGGGAGGCCAGGTCACTGGAGGATGAATCTAGAGTTAGAAGAAGTGGACACCTGCTAGAAACTCACAGTGATAGTGGTTAGTCAGCCCAGGGAGCCTTTTGTTGGGGGTGGTACCTGTCATGGGTGGGGATGGCAGTGAAGAGATTTAGAAAAAGGAAAAGGTGCTAAGTCGGGTAGTCTACACAGAGTTAGTTCTTTGAAGAGTAATTTTCTCTTTTCCCTTCCTTTTCTTTTCTTTCCATAGTATAGAGGATAGAGAGCTAAACCTGCAGTCAAGATACCTGGCTTCAAATTCTGTCCTAGATCCATGTCAGCTGTGTAACCATGGATGTGTCTTTTATCCTTTTGGAGGGCCATTTTCCTTATCTGTAAAATGGGGGATAATTCTTTCTGTAGTCCTGATCTCAGGGGGAGTATGGTAAAATCACAAATGAGGTCATTTGGAATATGCATGAATTTAGTCAATTCTAAAGTGTTTTATATTATTTATTACGAATATCAGGCCATTGGACCCAGATGGCTCAGGAGAAGAAAGTGAGGTTGGTAACCTTGCATAGCCTTCCTTCACTCAAATCAAAGTCAACTGCAAGTCATGTCATCATCTTGATGTCATTGTCCTCTTCAAGAATGAAGGATAAACACAACAACCTATTATTATATACATATGAGTTAAAATTTTCCCGCCTTTCTGCTACCTGTTTGCTCACAAAAAGATTCAGATACCTATAGAAGATTTATAACCAAATCTGAAAAATGTCTGGATTTTGTGGCTTATACAGATTCATTAATTCAATTTGATTCAACAAACACTTGTCAAGCCTACCATGTGCCAAGCCCTGTTCCAGGTGCTGGAGATATTCCATTACCCAGTGGATCTAGGATCTCAATGAGACACATACTCCTTCCCATGATGCAGATTGTAACCAATCCATGTCTTCCCTTCCTGTGCAACCCCTATTCATGGTGTTCCATAAGGTCATTGTAGGAAGTCCACTCAACACGGTCTTCCTTGAGTTCTTTTGACATTATGGGGCTATCCCTGTAGTATGAAGGCTGTTCATTGATTCTCCTTTGCCCTTGCATTGTGTCCTTTTTTTCCTCATCTTATGACTTTCTCTATGCTACTTCTGGTTATTTCATAGTCTGTAATCTGTCACAAACTGTTCATGTCCAGTATGTACATCTTCATTGCCCTTGAGTTGAGCCTCAACTTAAATTCTCCGAAGACTGTGGTCTTCCGTGATTTTAGCCACATACCAAAAGACTATTGGCATTAAAAAGATAGGCTGGGATATCCAGGTAAAATGGAGGTGTGGAAGGTCATAGAGAAGACTAGATCTACCATGTATACTCCAACAAGTACCCCTGAGTAAATAATGTTCCAAATAAGAAACTCACATAGAAACAATAAGTATTTGATAGAAGTTTGAATGGGTAGAACACATTGAACACTGGAGGGTTTGGAGGCAAAAGTTAATTACAACTCAGAAACGTAGAATGCATGGGGTCCCCTGTGCCCAACTCAACCCCACTAGATAAGCATGCAAGAGGTGGCCTAGTCATGCAGTGGGATAGTGTGCCTGGGCCTCAAGCAGAGGCCAAGCTGGACTTTATGGGCTAGTGCAGGGGGTGGGATTGGCCCCCATATCAATATGGACCAATCAACAAGAGTATCCTTGGAACACATACAGGGAACTTTAATTGTGTCCTAGCAAAACAGCCACCTGGGAAATTATAACACATTGGGTTTGTTTCACCTTAGGGAAGCATGGATTGTTCTATAGGCCAGGGAGGAAAGTGCTAGGGTTGACTCCTGACCCATGGCTACCCAGTAAGCCTTTTCACATGGCTCAGGACTGTGCATAAAAAGAAAAAAGAAGAAAAAAACAACAGAAGCTCACAGACACTGGGAAAGGGATCTACCAGGAAAGCCAGTATGGGTACAGGCAAATCATCCAGGAGCCTGCCAGTGCTTTGATACTACAGAGATGCACCTGAAGTATGCAGGTAGCATTCTGTTCCTGGTGGTTAGGATACCTGGAGAAATTTGGCAGGGAAGCTCAGGGAGGGATGATTGAAACCTTCAGAACTCTGACCATGGAGATGGTCCAGGAACTGGTAGTGTTCTGACTGAAATACCAAGATAGTGGTGAGAGTGATGGTGGTTGCGGAACAGGACCCTATATACTATAATATTCTGACTTTGGGTGATCCAGGGGAAGAATAAAACCTTCCAGTAGGACTGTAAGTATAGACACACCAGGGGGAGTGGAAACCTGAAGTGTAGGAAAGGAAGGCCAAGACCAAAAAGGGTCTGATTAAATCATCTAAAAGTACAGGAGACAGAGTGTATCCCTGACACGCTTATATATGTCAAAGTCCCAAACCAGAAACTGAGGCTAAAGTTATGAGTAAAAGAAAAAGATAACCAAATACTATGAAGAAAGACTGTGGGTCAAGAGTTTTTCCTCTAAGATAGGCTCAAAAAAGAGTAATTTCACAATGATATAAGGAGAGCTTTCAGAGAAAAAAAAGGCTTAGCTCCAAGAAATATGAGTTCTTAGAAAAAATAAAGCAATACACTGAAAAAAATGAAGTTAAAAGTGAAATAAGAACTCTAGAGAAAAGAGTTGAAGGAGAATAAATAATCTAGAAAGAAAGATGAAAAACTTTGCCCAAGTAGTGAATTCCATTCAAATTAGAATGAAGCAAACACATCTCAATGACTCCATGAGAAAACAATAAAAAATACTGGAACAAAATCCAAAGAAAGAATAAAATAGGAGAAAATGTAAAATATCTATTTTTTTTTAAAACTGACTTAGAAAATAAAACAAGGAGACATAAGTTAACAATCATGACCAAAGAAAACTTACATACCATATTTTAAGAAACCATAAAAGAAAACTGTCCAAATCTATTAGGATCAGAGGCAAAGTTAAGTGAGAATCTACTGTTTACTTGCTGGAAGAAACCCAAAGATGAAGACTCCCAAGAATATCATAGCCAAGATGCAGAGTTTTCAGGTCAAAGGAAAAATATTATAAGCAGCTAAAAAGAAGGAGTCCAATTACTGAGGACCCATAGTCAGTATCATGTAAGACTAGGCAGCTGCTACTATAAAGTAGAGACAATCTTGGGATAAAATATTCCAAAAGGTAAACACTTGAGAATTATTTATCTTGATGGATTAACTATAATTCTAAAGGGCAAAGTGGATCTTTAATGGAACAGATGATTTTAAAGTTTTCCTGATGGAAAGACCAGAACTGATGAGAAACTTTGAAATGCAAACATAGAATTCAAGAGAAACATAGAAAAGTTAATACATTTGGACCATTGAAAAAGGCTAAAATGATGTTAAAGTACATATTACATTCTAAAGGGGAGTGGGGAAGAGGCAATTTTTCTTCAGAATCCTATGTCTTCCAGGGTCACAAAGAATTAAATATGATAAATAGAAGGTGTGAATATGGTTTTATTTTGATTCAGCACTTTTAAGAGAGGAAATAAAAGGAATGGAAAAAGGAATACACTATAGAAGAAGTGAAGAAGAAAGGAATAGCACCTCCTACTTCTCATAATGTGGGTACATAAGAAGAGTATATAAACATGGAGGAAAGGATGGGGAGAAAGTGCATCACATGGATCTCAGTCTTTTCTGAACTGTATAAAGGAGAGTTAAACAAATACACATTCAAAGAAAGAGTTTGGGGTAGAAATACATTCAATTAAATAGAGAAATTGGCAGGGACAGAAAGAGGAGTTTAAGAAAAAAGATAGAGAAAAAGAGAAAAAGAAAAAAGAGTAAGTGAAGAGAGTAGTTATAATTCTAATGTTACATAAACTGGTTGCAAAAATAGGAAAAGGAGGGATCCTACCAAATTCTATGATGCAAATGTGGTTCTAAAGCAAGTAGAAACAAGATAAAGAAATAAAACGATAGAACAATATTTTAGTAAATAGCACATATATATTGAATAAAATATTAGCAAAGCTGCTACAGCAACATATTAAATACATGTATGTGTCCATACGCACGTATGTATTGGGTATGCACATATACACATGATGACTGAGCTGGATTTATGCTAGGAATTTAGGGTTGGTTCAATATTAGAAAAACCATAAAATAGATCATATGCATAACAAAAACAATTAAAACCACATGATTCTATCACTAGATGAAGAAAAACACTTTTGACAAAATACAACATTGATTTCTATTAAAAACAAACAAACAAAAAAAGGAACAAATGTACTTTTTTCCTTAATGTGGCAAACAGTATGTCTCTAAAATTGAGAGCCAGCATTTTGTGTCCAGAGATAGGGGGTGAAGAAAGTATTAAAGAAAACTATATTAATACTGAAATCTACGTTTCAAGCACAAGTCTGCCAGAAACAATTTTATTAACTTAACATTATTCTAAATCCAAACATTTCCAGCTTAGAGAGAGAAATGTCCAAATGGACACAGTCTCCTCATGCTCTTGGACATCTCTCAACCTCAAGATAATTTGAAGTAACATTTAGAGCAATCTTAAGTAAGGAAAAGATCACGATATGTCAAAATGCCATTTGGGATTCAAATTCTAGAGCAATCACCACTTAATCTTTAAGTAGAACTGCTCAATTCCTGCCTTGACCTCTCTGTTTAAGGACTGAAAGTTCCTACCTGTGATCCATACTTTAATTTCCCAGAAAGGCAACATTTTAACATAAGAAATGTATGTGCTCCAAATTTGAGTACCACGTTTAATCCATTTTTCCAATGCCTTAATTTTTTGGTTTTGATTGTCTATACACTTTCCTAAAGAGAAAAGTCTAGAAAAGATTATAGGGAGGAAAAATATGATTTTTAATATTTTAGTTGAATTAAAATGAAGATGTGAGAGTTGAAGAAAAAGGAAGGATCTCATATATAAAAAGGATGTTTTTTAAGGGCTACAAAAATGTGCATACTCTTTGACCTAGCAATATTGCTTCTAGGGATGTATACCAAAGAGATCATAAAAATGGAAAAAGGTCCCACATGTACAAAAATATTTATAGGAGCTCTTTTTTGTGGTGGCCAATAACTGGAAACGGAGGGAATGACCATCAATTGGGGAGTGGCTGAACAAGTTGTGGTATGTGAATGTAATGGAATACTACTGTGGTGCAAGAAATGATGAATGTCGGATTTCAGAAAAACCTGGAAAAACTTATATGAACTGATGCTGAGTGAACTGAGCAGAGCCAGGAGAACATTACACATAGTAACAGCCACAGTGTGCAAGGATTGTTTCTGATAGACTTACTGCAAACAGAAAATAAGCTGTGAGTCCAATTCAATTCATCAAACATTTATTAAGTACCTACTATGTGCAGAGCACTGGTTAAACTAGTTTAATCTTGATAGTTTATAAGGAAGCTCTGTGTGTACATGTGTGTATCTTTCCAATACATTAAAACCAGTGATCAATATTACTGAGTCAATTTCAAATAATGATACTCAAAATTTGGATATACATTTCTATCTGGACTGAAATGTAAAATGATCACTTTTTCAAATGATATAGTAATCCACTGAGAGAACCCTAAAGATTCAACTAAAAATGAGTTACTTTGGCAAAGTAGCAAGCTATAAAATAAGCCTATATATGTCATCAGCCTTTTATATTACTAAGAAAACTCAAGAAATAGAAAGAGAAATGTCATTTGAAATAATTACTGAATGCACAAAATATTTGTGAGTCCACCTATCAAGGCCAACACATAAATTATGAATACAACTAAAAATCTTTTTATAAAAATAAAGACATATTTAAATAATTCTAGAAATAATAATTGATCATGGTTGAGGAATGCACATATAATAAAATGAAAATATTACTAAAATTAATTTTAAAAAATTCAGTGTCATAGCAATCAAACTACCCATGAGTTTCTTTATATAGCAAGAAAAAAATAATAAAATTCATCTGGAGAAATAAAAGATCTAGAATCTAAAGAAAAATAATGGGAAAAGAATTAAGAAGGAAAGGGACCTCGCAGGACTACATCTCAAACCATACCACAAAGTAGTAATCACCAAAACTACACGATGTCAAAAAAAAAAAATAGAGCAGTTGATCAGTGGCACAGTTTAGGTACATAAGATCCAGAAACAAAAAATACTAGCACAGCTGAAGTCAGACTCTAAGTACTTAGATAAGGATTCACTATTCTCCAAACGCTACCGAGAAAACCAAAAACTCGTCTGGCAGAAATCAGGTTTAGACCTAACATAACAGGATCTGACACCACATGACACCTAAGCACCAAATGATAAAAATGGTCACATCATGATCAACTTACGACAGAGAAGAAGACAGCTTTCACAACTATGGATAGAGAAAGATCTCTTAACCAAACAACGGACAGAGAAGATCAAAAGAAATGAAATGGACAATTTTGATTTCATCAAATTGAAAACTTTTGCACAAAGTCATTGTAGTTGAAATTCAAAGGGAAAAAGTTTACTGAAGAAAAAAATCTTTGCTGCAAGTTTTTTTTTTTGATAGAATTCTGTTCTCCAAAATATATTGGGAACTGATTAAAACGTATAACATGAAAACATCATACAATAAATAGTCAAAGGACCAAAAATAGGAGAAAGGAGGAAAGGGGAAAGATTGAAATATTAGGGGGGGTTATAGCTTTGAAAGAACAATTTCAAAATTCTAAATCATGTAAATGAGACAATTATGGGTAAGAAGAAAGCTATGACTATTCCCGTGAGTGGCTGAAGTCACTTGAAGAAGAAGATCATGGACTGACCTTTTCCCCACCTTACTCTATCTGGGGATGCTTTACCCTACGATGGAATAGAATGACCTATATCAGAAAATGCTGTGAATGTTGCACAGGCCCTGAGCTCCCCATCACAGAGTTCCCTGGATGTCAAAGTAGCCTTCTCCTTTCCCAATACCTTGGGTATCCTCAGGTTTAGCATTTGTGATGACTTAGAGGTTGAAAGTTAAGGTTGCTAGAGTACCCTTTGGATGACAGTCTGATGGATGTGCTTCCTGCTCCTCTCAGTTTGGGGAAGGATATAATGAAGGCAGGAGAAACTTCAGTGGCTTCCTATTGCACCAAGGCTAAAATACAAACTTCTCTGTTTAACATTTAAAACTCTTCACAATCGGACTCCAAACTATCTTTCTAGACTGATTTCTGTATCATTCCCTATCACACGTTCTATATTCTAGCCAAATGGACCCACTGACTGTTCCTACATTTGACATACCATCTCCCACATGCAGACTTTAATATAGATTGTTTCCCATGCCAGACTGCTCTTCCTCCTCACCTCTGCCTCTGGGAATATATATATATATATATCTCTTCACTGGCCTTCTTCCTGAAAAAGGCTTTTCCTCATCCCCAATGTTGTTAGAGCTTTTCTCTATCTCATTTTGCTTTGTATTTAGAAAGGAAACAAACAAGTATTTATTAAGAGCTGCGGGGGCAGCTGGGTTAAGGTATAGTGGCTAGAAAAACAGACCTGGAGCCAGGAGTACTTCAGTTCAAATCCAGACTCAGACTCGTGCTGGTGGTGTGAGTCTGGGCAAGTCATCTAACCCTGATGCCCTCCCAACAAAAAGTAAAAAGCAAAAAGAGAGAGAGAGAGAGAGAGAGAGAGAGAGAGAGAGAGAGAGAGAGAGAGAGAGAGAGAGAGAGAGAGAGAGCTATGTACCAGGCACTCTGCTGAGTGATTTACAAATATTTCCCTTTATCCTCACAATAATCCTAGGAGGTAAATGCTATTATTCCCATTTTGAGCAGTTCAGGAATCTGAGGCAGACAGAGGTTAAGTAAGCATTTGAGATGGGATTCGAACTCAATCCAGGTCCTGCACTCTATCCTCTGCACTTTTTGCATAGTATATATTTTCTAGATACTTAACTCTGTACATGTTGCTTCCCCCAATAGAATGTAAAGTCTTTTGGGTCAGGGCCTTTTTCATTTCTGTATTTGTACTCCCAGAACCTAGTACAGTGCTTCCTATAATAGTGTGTAGTGTGTGTTTGTTCTTCGTTGCCAAAGAAGACCATGCCATCAGGGAAATGATGACATGACTTGTACTTGATTTTGCTTTGAGTGAGGGAGGGCTATGCAGGTCACCAGCCTCACTTCTCCTCCAGAGCCCTCTGAATCCAGTGAACAGATACTCATCAGGATGACTGGAGATGACCCAGGATGAGGCAATTGGGTTGTGACTTGCCCAAGGTCACACATCTAGTGAGTGTCAAGTGTCTGAGGTGAGATTTGAACTCAGGTCCTCTTGAATCCTGCCCTGGTGCTCTATCCACTGCACCACCTAGCTGCCCTATAATAGATCCTTGTTGAATAAATGAATGAATATAGTAGGGGTAAGTATAGGTTCTATACCTGGTTCATCGTCATCCTCTCTATGCCAATTCCTGGCCTAATAAATGGGGCCATCAGTTTAGGTGAGTCATTTTAAAGTCATTTAAAGGGATGTCAAGTCCCTTTAAATGACTTGATTTTGTTAACTCCCATGACCTGCCCCCTTTTTTGTGGTCGTTCTCTCATTTTTCAGTCATGTCTGGCTCTTCATGACTCCATTTGGGGTTTTCTTGGCAAAGATACTGGAGTGGTTTGTCATTCCCTTCTCCAGCTCATTTGACAGATGAGGAAACTGAGACAAATAGGGTAAAGTGATTTGCCCAGAGTCACACCACTAGTAACTGCCTGAAGTTAGATTTGAACTCAGATCTTCCTGACTCCTGCACGGGTGCTCTATCCACTGCACCACCCAGCTGCCGTCTTCGGTCCTTTTACCCTACCTCAACCACACAAAGGAGGAATCATGCTCTGTTCTCATCATTGCCCACGAGCTCTATCAGAACAAGCTTTCTATCCTTCCAGTTCTATCTGTGCCTCCTTACCCAAATCCATTTCCCTTCTTCACTGAAATCTCCAGTCAGTCCATTCTTTCCTGTTTTCCCAGGCCATCCCCCCATCTGTATTCACCTTCCTCCCTTGTTATTCTCTACCCATAAGTCTCTTGACTCCCTTGTCCTCTTGTACCTTTCCAAATCCCAACTCTGGATTATTCCTTCCCTCTACTTTCTCTGCTCTTATTACATATAGACTACTGAACACCAAAGGAGGAAGTCACCCAATTGAGCTGAGCGGGTCTGCTGTAAATTTATGAGATCTAGTTTCAGCTGAACCCTCACTATTTCAACCTTATCTATTCTCCTCTAGCCTCAAACAATACTCCATAATTCTGAAGAGTGGTGGCAAATGTTTAAAAACCATCCTTCTGAAAAAAATGCACCCAGAACACAATTTTAAGTTTAATCTGTATTAACATTTTCCCCTTCGCTTTCTTAAGTCTAGACAATCAATCTAACCTTAATTTGTAGCTTTTTACCAATTCCCAAGATATAAATACCAACAATGAAAATTTAACAATCACCTCTTTGAAACTGGTTTGAGTTGTCTCCAGTACACACACCTGCGTATAAATCCTCTCTTCTTTGTGCTCACACAGCTACCGCAGTAAGCTAAGCCCTCATCACCTCTTACCTGAACTATTATCGTTTCCTCCTATTTCATCTACCTGTCTCACTCTCTCAGTCACTCCAATCTATGCTCCAAATGGCCACTAAAGTAATTTTCAGAAATTTACATTTGATCCATATCACTTTCCTACTCAATCAACTCTAGTAATTCCCTATTGCCTCAATGGTCAGATAGAAAAGCTCTTCCCAACCTGGACACTTTCTGCCTTTTACTTGTTTCTTTTATATTCATTATCCCCTTTCCCACACCCTTGTATCCAGCATGGATCTTAGTCTAATTGTTGTTCTCCCCGTAGGTCACTCTCAGCCTCCATCTCTACGTCCTGTTCCTAGATGCCGCTTCCTCCTCTCCTTTGCCTCTTGGGAGCCTTTCTGATATTCTTGACCTCTAGTGCCCTCCCTTCTAGAACTTCATTGTTGTTGCTCACTTATTTCAGTCATTTCTGCCTCTTCATGACCCCATTTGGGGTTTTCTTGGCAAAAATCCTGGAGTGGTTTGCCATTTCCTTCTCTAGCTCATTATAAAGATGAGGAAACTGAGCAAACAGAGTGAAGTGACTTGCCCAGGGTCACACAGCTAGTGTCCAAGACTAGACTTGAACTCTTGAAGATGAGTCTTCAAGACTCTAGGTCACCTAGCTGCTCCCTCCTAGAATTATCTTGTATTCAATGGGAGTATATTAGGGACATCTACGTATAGGTGTCATCTCCTCCAATAGAATGACTGGAGACCTCAGAGGAGAGGAACTATTTCATTTATGACTTTACAGCTTTGGCCCTTAGGATAGCCCTGGCATACAACAAAGGCTTCGTAAAATGCTCATTGATTTTCGACTGATTCATGTCCTTAAAGAAATTTCCATTCTAGGAAGGGAGACTGGAAACATACACAGATCGTACTGAATTTGGCATGAAATTGAATGACACGATATTGAATACTGTAAGGGTGTGAGAAGGTTGGATTAGATGCTCTTTATGGTCCCCTCCTGGTTCTAAATCTATGATCCCACGACTGAGAAGTGGTGTTTGAGTTGAGCCTTGGGCAGGCCTGGAACATTTCTCATCAGAGGAATGAACTGACCTAGCTACATCTGGGTGGGGAGGTGGATGGAGATGTGAGTATTATCAGTGAGGGATGATGTAAGTGAAAGGTGCCTCCATGAGAACCTTTCCCAGAGATATTCCTCCCCAGAAATCCAATAAACCCACCAGATTATACATTTTCACCATCTCCCTCTCCCTTCACTCCAAACTCCGGAAGAAAAACACCCAGAGATGAGAGCAGAGGCAGGATGTTGGCGATGTAAAGCTGGGCATACAGCCTCTGCACCCCCTGGGCATCTCCTGTTTGATCAGCTCCTTGGCCTTAATTGTCTCTCGTTTGAGGTTAACCGACCTGTTAATGAGGCCTGGGAGGGGGGAAGGCAGGTGGGGAGAGGAGCCCCTGGTAAATGTGTGGGTGGGGGTAGCTTTTCCCCAGGGGGCAGGGGGGCAGGATGCACTTGGGATTAATGAAGGCGGGCAGGGGTGCCCATTGGGATGATGTCTAGTCTTGCCCCCTTGTGCACAGGACCCCAGGGTTAGACTACTACAAGGGCATTTGGGTCTTTCCCTTGCAGTGGGTGGCAAGAGGTAAGCCCTCTAGCTCCTGTTTCACCAGCCTCACACCTAGAGATCCAGCCAGCCACCTACTCCTTAGAACTTCTCCCCAGTGGCTCCACATCAGGATAACTTTCTGGGATTGCAGAAAGAATGATCAGGCACCTACCTTGAAAAAGCCTGGGATACTTGGGGTTGGGGGAAAGAATATGACTCATGGAATAAAAGAATTTTGAGGACTCTTTTCCCTAGAGAACCTGAGGAGTGGAAGAGATAGATGTTTGCTAGCCTGAACACAGAAGACTGGAGCTAGAAGGAACTTTAGAAATCAACCAATCAGGCCCTCTAAATCACAAACAATTGGTGATCTCTACTGGTAGAGGGAACTGACTTAGCCAGAGGAAGTTTCTTCAATTTCAGGTGATGTTCCTTACAGTGAAGAACTTGCAGGTGCATATGAAGAAAGCAAATGCACGAATAACATCTCCCCCCCCAAATCTATTGTGCTATCGTGGAAAGAGACTGGGGTTTCATATGGACTCTGCCACGTATTAGGCATGTGATGGTGGAACTCTCCCTGGGCCTCAGTTTCCTCCTCTATAAAACAAGGACAGCTAAGCTCAATGAACAAAGGACCAGGCCTAGAGTCAGGAAGACCAGTTCCAATCTGGCCTCAGACACGTACTAGCTGTGTGACCCTGGACAAGTTACTTAACCCTGTTTGCCTCAGTTTTCCCATCTGTAAAATGAGCTGGAGAAGGAAATGACAAACCACTCCAGTATCTTTGCCAAGAAAACCCCAATTGGGGCCACAAAGGTTCACACACGACTGAACAAAACAAGGTGCTTATGTTAGTTATTCTCCATGGTCCCTCCTTTCTGGACCTGACACTAGAGAAGTCATTAACCCTTGCTGATGGCACATCTTCATCTCTCCCAGAGCTGGAAGCAGGGGCCAAGGTGAATCAGGCTGATCCCCCTGCGGGCCTCAGCTCCACCCAAACCCTGGCAAATAGGAGAACTAGGCCCCACCTCCTACTCTGGCTCCAGAAAGGATTAGAACTCGTCGTGAATGGGGAATGTCTCAGACTCAGTCTCAGTCACTCTTGTAATGTCATTTATTGTCCCCATTTTAGGCCAATCCCTTTCTATCTCCCAGCCTGCCTGGCTCCTCTCCGCTACTCCTTTCCCTGTACCCCTGTCTCTTCCAGCCAGGCAAACCTGTCCTCACACCTCATACCTCACCCTCTCCTGCTCATGAACTCTCTCTCCAGCTGTGAATCCAAACCCAGTATGTTTCTCATTGAACTGGACTAACAGAGCCTGTGTTCAGAGACTGGGCCTCACTCCTGACCCTGAGAGCTTTCTGAGGACAGAGCCAGATGGGGGCTCCCTCATTACACTGGGGGACTATCTGAGGGCAGAGAGGTATAAAGACTCCCTGGCTTGTCCAGGTATTAACTGGAATAATGCCTGGGAAAATCTCTTTGTCTGGTGCCTTTTTCTCTTATCTGTTAAATGAGGGGAGAAGGAGGTTGGACTAGGTTATCTAACATTACATGGCTATGAATCTCCCTCACAGTTCAGGGCTCTCTATCCATGGGAATACTCATTCCAGCAGAACAAGTCAACACTGAGCTGGAAGTGAGAACTCAGGATGATAGAGGAAGTTCACCCAGTCAGTCAGTCAGTCATTGAGAACCTGCGATGTTACAGGTACCTTGCTAAATAGTGGGGCTACAAAGAAAGGCAAAAACTAAACAGATCCTAAAAATCAGGCCCTGCTTTCAAAGGAAGACAATATGCAGACAACTGTGAACAAACAAGATAGAGACAGGATAAATTGGGGCTAGTCTCAGGATGGCACTAAGATTAAGGAAGACTGGGGAAAGTTCCTTGCAGAAGGTCAGACTTTAACTGAGAGGTGAAAAAAGCCAGGACTGCGAGGGAGTGCAGATGAAGAAGGAGAATGTTACAGGGACAGGAGACAGTCAGTGCAAACACTTGGAGTCTAGAGATGAGCATCTTGTTTGAGGAACAGAAGGAAGGTAGCATCACTAGATCACAGATTATATCGAGGGGAGTGAAGTGGAAAGGAAATCTGGAAAAGTGGAAAGGGACCACGTATAAAGGGCTTTGAAAGTCAAAGAGATCATTTTATACTTGATGCCGGAAGTGATAGGCAGCTGCTGAAGTTTACTGAATAGGAGGGTGATATGGTCAGATCTATATTTTAGGTCAATTGGTTTGATAGTTGAGTGGAAGATGGATGAGACTGGGGAGAGGAGAGGAGGTAGGGAGACCAACCAGCTAGATCCTGCAGTGGTCTAGGCCTGAGTGATCATGGCCTGCCCCAAGGTAACTGTAGTGTCAGAAATGAGAAAGGGGTTGGGGGATGGGAAGGCGAATGTGAGAGATGTTCCTAGGGTATAAGGACAGAATTTGACCACTGGTTGGATATGGGATACAAAGGAGTGAAAAGTCAAGGATGATGCTCTAGGTTTCTATCCTGGTTGATTGAGAGAATGACAGTACCCTCAGCAGTAACAAGACTTGAGACAATTCCAAAGGACTCATGATGGAAAATGTTATCCACATTCAGAGAAAGAACTGATGAACTCTGAAGGCAGATAGAAGCATACATTTTTCCCTTTCTTTATTTTTTTCCATGGTTTTTTCTTTCGGCCTGTTTCTTCTTTCACATCTTGACTAATATGAAAATATGTTTTACATGGTTGCACATATAAATTCCATATCAAATTGCTTACTGTCTTAGAGAGGGGGAAAATTTGGAACTCACAATTTTATTTTAAAATGAATGTTGAAAATTGTCTTTACATGTAATTTGAAAAAATACAATATAATTTAAAAAGAAAAGTTTGATGGCTAAGAAATAAACACAGTAATAGGAAAATTAAGAAGATTGGGGCAGGTGGGGTGGGGTGGATAAGTTCAGTTTTGAACATGTCAAATTTAAGAAAGGGCCCTGTATTTGAAGTCAGAGCACCTCAGTTCTCACCTTGTTTCTGCTATTATCTATCTGAGTGACCTTGAGCAAGTTATATACTCACTCTGAGCCTCAGGTTTCTCATCTTTGTAACAAGGGAGTTGAGCTAGGTGGCATCCCAGGGCCCTTCCCATTTTAAATCTCTAATACTATGATGCCATACGCTGAACTCTCAGCCTCGTGCCCTTTGTGCATCAATTTCTCCCCTCCCAGTCTGTGCCTCAGTCATGGGAGTTCGCCCTTGCCATGACGAGCATCAGGGTGCAATCTCCCCGGGCTCTCTCTGTTCCCTATCTCTGGCCCCCTCCCTCACAAACGCCAGCCATCAGCAGGCCCTGGCTTTGAAGTTCCCTGCTGAGGTGTTATTCTTATGACACAGAATAAACAGTGTAAGGCAGAGCAAGGGGCCCAGTCTCTGGTAATGAGGCTCTTCCGGGGGGAGGGAAAGGAGAGGGGAGTTGGCATGGGGCTCCCATCAGATAATACCTTACTCATGTGTATTTATCATTCAAATGAGGGACGCAGCATGGGAGACAGGTGGGTCGAGACCTTGGCTGGGAGGGAGGCAGGCAGCTTTCCTGTCTTCCAGCATTGGCTGGGATGTACTGTGTGATCTTGGGGAAGGAGCTAAACCTCTCTGGGCTTCTACGTCAGGTGCAACCTGAGTGATCCTCCTGTTACTCGTGTTTTCTTGATCTCCAAATTCTATTGTATTTACTTGTCTCTGTGAATGTTGCATTCCCTCCCTGAAAGCAGAAGCTTCTTTTCCTTTCCTCTATGATCACTGAGTTGCACAGAATGTAAAAACTTGCTGAATTTAATTGAATAGAATGGTTGTTCCCTTCTGGAGATATGAGAGAATGGACAACAGGATGAGTGCTTTGAGATCTCTGACACATCTTCCGTTCCTTCTGGAAGTTTAGCTTAGGTCCAGAGAATGTGGGTGCGGGGGGAGGTGAGGGGTGAGACCATCACACATCATCGTCTAGCATCACCTCTATCTTATCCTCTTGCCTGTCTGAAGCGGAAAGATTTGGACTTGCTTAGGGAGGGGGAAGAGTCCAGACTTTGTGCTAAGCACTTTACAAAGAGTTATCTCATTTGATCCAGAAAACAGCCCTGTGAGGTAGGTGCTATTTTTAGCCCCAATCTGCAGTTAATAAAACTGAGGCAGGCAGAAGTTAAGTGACCCACCCAGGATCCCATAGGCAGTAAATGTCCAGGCACAATTTGAACTCAGTTTTTCTTGACTCCTGCCTCAGCACAATGTGCCACCAACCTGCTTGCAAAGTCACCCTTGGAGCAGCTGAGCAGTGACTCACGGCTAAGGGGGTCGTGGGGAGAAGAGTTAGAGGCTTCACCACTGGATTCTAAAAATACCTGAGGTTCATATACATGCAATCAGGGTGTAGCAATCCATCTCCCAATCACCAAGACCAAAGGGTGGGACTGTCTCTCACCACTCCCACATAGTCCAAGCAGTCCAGAGCTGCCTTCTGTGAGACTTCTCCCCACTCCAGGCTGCCTTTGAAGTTCACTGTCCCCTGATTGCCCTGGGATAAAAGTATTGAAGGCCTGGCTTATTCCCCACCCAATGTGACCAACACTGGGTCACTTTGACCATTGGTCCTGATGTCCAAGGATTGGAAAACCTTAACTCTCCACTGGCAGCAGGAGATATAGACAAATGTCACTGATGTGTCTGCCTATCGTATATCTGCTCCTTATCTCTCTCAGACAGACATGGACCTTTCTCATTCATCCCTCATTTTCTCCTTGGAAAAGCCTTTGCTTCTTCTGGGCTTTCAAGAATGCTCCAGTCCCTCTCCCCTTAGGTACTCTACTTTCCTTGTTAGGAAGTCTTTTTACTGATTTTTCTCTGGTCATCTCTTGGGGAAATGGATGTGGATCATCAGGGTTCAAATGAGGCCTGCTTCTTCCGCTTGCTAGCTGTGACTTTGATCAAATAAAACAGCTCTGTGCCTTAGATTCCCCATCTGTAAAATCAGAGGGTTGGATTAGATCAGGGGTGGAGAACCTGTGGCCTTGAGGCCACGTGTGACCCTCTAGATCCTCAAGTGCAGCAGATTCCCTACCCCTGGACTAGATTATTCCAGTTTAGACCTGGGAGGCCCCTTAAGGTTTCCTCTGATAGGAGTGGTCTGGTACCTACCCTGGAGGGGTGGGGAGAGCTCCCAGGTTGTTGAGAGGAGAGAGTGGGTCCCTACTCTCTAAGGCTCCTTGTAATTATAAATCTGTGATGCTTCTAGGTAGTCTTATAAATTCTACAGTAATAATTCTATCGAGTGGGGCAAAGTTTGGAGAGAGCTCAGGCCTCAGTTTCTCCCATTCCTTGTTCCCTTCCCTTCCTCCCTCCCAGGACTGTGTCGGTGAGATAATGTCTAGAGATACTCTGAGCTTCTCCCTGGGAGAGACCAGACAGTGACCAGAGGTGATTATCTGGCTTGACTAAGGCAGTGGTTTTGCTCTCAACCCCCCATCCCCACCCCCATGCCCAACCTGGTATAGAGGGGAGGGAAGGGAAGGAGGGATACAAGTCAGATACCAGGAAGAACTTTCCAAAAGAAGTATACCCAGGAAGAAACCCCTTGGGCAGAAAGGAGAGAGTTGGGATATGTTTTAGCCGTATCCTCGCACAAGCATCTCTTCTGACGAGGACCATGGAAGCACAGAGGCGGTGGGATGGAAGACATTCTCTTTCCAGTTCTGCCATGACTTTTCTGTTGCTGACGGTCCCTTAGCTCCAATAACTCTACCATCTCCCTCTCTTCAGACTGGACTCCCTGGAGTACACTGTCTAATACAAGCCAACAAGCTCCCCCACCCCTTACCGGCAACTCATCTTCCCTCTCTGAGCCTTCCCTGATATCGCTCACGACCACACTGTTCCCCCTCTGTCTCCTCATTCTTGTCTCCTCCTTTCCTTCTCTAGAGTAGCTTTCCTTGACTCCCTTTATCTGGTTGTATTCCTTCCACTGTTTTCCCATTGCCCCACCTCTGGGTCCCAGTGACCCTTCTGACCTAGTTTTTTAAGCTGTCTGTGTTATTGACAGGAGCTCCCTGAGGGTCTGGGCTGTGTCTCCTGCTTCTCCCTTCTCCCTCCACCTTCAGCCATACCCTTCCTGGATCTGAATCCAAGCTCTGTGGCATGGAGGGCACACAATCCAGGGTGCCGATGAACAAACAGAATTTCTGCATTTATCTCATTGCTTGGTCTCTGGTAGTTTTCTGGATGTGGGGGGGTGGCATTCCCAAGGTGGCCTCTAGATGTCACTGGTCAGCTGTGAGATCATTCCTTTCTGGTCCCCAGCTCTGTCTGAGTTGAGTCTGAGACTCATTTCTCACCCCACCAAAGACACATAATTTAGCCTAGCAGGGATTAGGCAAGAAAATCCTGACGGTGACCCGGATCCTGCTCTTTCCTTGCCTGCTGTCCTCACCTATGCAGGCAGAATTGGTTGGAAAATCCTGTAGAAGATGGGTTGGTTTACATGCTGGGAGTGGGGGTGGGAGACAGGAATGGATGAGTTACCCAATTCTAATCTTCAGCATTCCCCATGGTGGAGGATGCTTGTTGGTCATTGGATGCAGTTCCTAGAATAGGAGAGATATCATGACATAATAGAAAGAAAGAACACTACTGAATCCAGAGATAAAAACTGGGTCCACATTCTGGCTCCCCTATTCACCTGTGTGGTCACTAAGTCACTTAGCTGTTCATGGCCTCAGTTTCTCCCTTTGGAAAATGATGGAGTTGAACGAGATCATCCCTAAGACCACCTCCTAGCTCTAAAGTCAATGATTCTATGATATTTCCTTCTCTTGAAGATTTGAAATTCTGGAGCATCAAGGGTGAATTAAGACCAGAGAGGAGTAATGCACTGTTGGTGCAGCTGTTAATCAGTCCAGCCATTCTGGAAAGCAGTTTGGAACTATGCCCCCTAAGTTACTAAACTCAGACCCAGAAATCCCACTACTAGGCCTATACCCCAAGATATCAAAGAAGGAGGAAAAAGAGTCACGTACAAAAAATAGAGCAAATTTTATTGTCAATGTCAAAGAATTGGAAACTAAGGAAATGACCATGGTTTGGGGAATGACTGAACACATTATGGCATCTGAATGTAATGAAATATTATTGTGCCGTAAGAAATGATGAAAGGCACAGTTTCAGAGAGATTTAGAAATGCAGATTAAAGTGACCAGAACCAGGAGAAAAGGTCATACAGATAACAATGCATTGTAAAGACAGACAACTTGGAGAGATTTGTGAACTCTACTCAATGCAGTGACCAACTGCAATTCCAGAGGGCTGATGCTGAAGCTTGCTACCCACCTCCTGACATAGAGGTGATAGACTCAAACCCCAAAATGAGACATACAGTTTCGAACTCAGGCAATGTGGGAATTTGGCTTTGCTTGACCATGCCTATTTGTTACAATGGTCATTTTTTTCTTTTCTTTTAACAGTGTGTGTGTGTGGGGGGGGGAGGCAGAAAGATGGGGGGGGGTGGGGAGAAATAAACACCTTTTAATTTAAAAAATAAGAAGATTGAAAAGACCACTCTCTTCCTTCTTTTCTTCCTCTTTACTATTGTATCACAGGTTACGTCCTCTTCCTCACTTTTTTGGACCCTCTGCCAGGACTGGGTGAGCCTAGACAAAATTCAGAGGATGGGAGGGGGATGACTCCAGGTCTTGGGAGGAGATGGGTCAGAGTGGCACCTCCCCATACCTGCTAGGTGAGTTGGATAGATCAGTTGGGAATTATATTATTTGGGCAGGGGTGTTCCTCTTCCCTCTTCTCTTATCTGTCCAGTCTCCCTCTTCTGCTGAACCACATTCCCTCCTATTATAGTTTTGCCTCAGGGGCTGTATTTGAGAAAATCTGAAATGGATGTGAGACTATCTGTACCTATGTAAGTCTGTCTCTGCTGGCTAACAAGGTTGGATGTGTCTGAGAAAAATAATTCATTCAACACTCACCACCCAAAAGAATTAGGCAGTATATTGTAGTGGATATAAGGCTGGAGTTAGAATCAGATAATTGTTGTTTAGTTGTTTTCAGTCATGTCCAACTCTTCATGACCTCACTTGGGGTTTTCTTGGCAAAGATACTGGAGTGGTTTGCCATTTTTTTCTCCAGCTCATTTTACAGATGAGGAAACTGACGTAAACAGGGTTAAGTGACTTGCCCAGGGTCACACAGCTAGTTAGTGCCTAAGCCAGATTTGAACTCGAAAAGAGTCCTCCTGACTCCAAGCCCATTACTCTGCGCACTATGGTGTGACTTAGCTGCCCCAATCAGATAGGCTAGGATACAAACCCTGCTTCTGACATTCACTAGCTATTATGACAGTGGAATATGACAGTAGGTCACAACATCTAAAAGCCTCAGTTTTCTCATTTGTAAAATGGGGATACTGATATCTTTGATGCCAATATCATGGGATTTTTGTGAAGCTCAAGTGGGATCATCAATTTCTAGTACCACATAAGTGTCTGCTGTGTGTAGAACACTATGCACTATGCTAGGCACTGGGGGAGAGACAAAGCTTAGAAAAGACATGGTTCTCATGGAGCTGATAGTACAAAATCCTAACTATATATAAATATGCATATGTTTTTGTCAAAGTATGTGAAAGTATGTATGTGAAGATGAACTGATGTTCCACCCCAGTCCTTCCTCAACGCAATCCAATTTAATCCAATCAACATTTATTAAGTGTTAAGAGGGGAGGCTATTAAGATAAAATGAAAAATAGTGCTTATCCTCAAGGAGACTACAATCTACTGGAAAATAGTAAAAGCTAGTATTTACACAGGGCTTTATAATTTGCAATTGACTTTACAATTCACAACAACCCCACAAATTAGGTGCTATCATTATCTTCATTTTGCAGATGAGGAAACTGAGGCTGAAAGAGATTAAATGTTTTGTCTAGGGCCACATAGTTGCTAAATATCTGAAGCAGGATTTAAAACTCAGGTTTGCTGGAAGAAGCAAAAATCCTTTAGGGGAGAGATAGGAGGTCATACGTTTCATGTGACTCAAAACATGGCCACCACCTCAACCACTATCTCTTCTCAGACCTTGATGAAGAGAGCCCAGATCCTTAGCCCAAGAGCCCCTCAAGACTCTGGTTCTGCTTCCCACTCGGCCCTCACAATCATCACCCAGGCTGGCAAACCCTGTGAAGATGAAACCTAGGAACTGCTTTGAAAGGTCCTGCAGGCTCTGCCCCCTCAGTTCCTGAAGACTTGTAAAAGCAAGTTCTCACTCTTGATGCTTTCGAATGGTTCAACTTCAGAAATAGATAAGGTTTTATGAGGTGGAAACATTAAAGAAGATGCATTACCATCTGCTTTGCGATGGCAAAGGGCCATCTGATTTGCAGCTGAAACCTCCTCCATATATTATCTGCTTTAATAGAATGTGAATTCCTTGAGTGATTTGCACATAGAAAGTGCTTAAAAAGTCCTTTCTTCCTTTTTCCCTTCCTTCCTAATTCCTTTCCTTCCTCTTTTTTCCTTCCTGTGTTCCTTTTCCTTCCTTCCCTCGTTCCTTTCTTCCTTCAGTCTCTCCCTCCTTTTATCCTTCCTTCTATTCTCTTCTTTCCTTCCTTCTTTCCCTTCTTCCCACTCCCTTTTTTCTTTCCTTCCTTTCTTCCTTCCTCTTCTTTCTTTTATTTATTTGTTTCCTTCCTCCTTCCCTTCTTCCTTCCTTCTTGCCTTCCTTCATTCCCTTCTTCCTTCCTTTTCTTTCCTCTTTCTTCCTTCAAAGTTCGGCTCTCTATCCACATCATCCATTAATTCACCCATATTGTCATCTGGGATGGCTTAGTGGGTTTGTATAAATATTCTACTAGGCTATTATTTTCTCTGCAAGTGAGCAGCTTGTGATATTTCTCTTTATCACTGTATCTCCCCCTCCCCTACCCCATGCCCAGTACTTTGTGTGCATCCCATGGTACTTTCACATTTCTAGGACTTTTCTCTTTGGCAATGGGTGTCTTCCCTTTGCTGATGCAGGTTGTAGCCTCTCCAGAGTTTAGAAGATGAGCTTTGGGATTTGCCACAACCAGAAAATATATAACTGTGTGGGAAGTCTAGTGAGTTTCTCTATGCTGAGCTAGGCTGGTCATTGGATAACAGATAAACTGAGTCTACATCGTGTGTGTGTGTGTGTGTGTGTGTGTGTGTGTATGTGAAGGGGGAAATAAAGCCCTCTTTGAACTAGACCTGGGGTGGGGAACCTGTGGTCTTCTAAGTCCTTGGGTTCGGCCTTTTGACTGAGTCCAAGTTTTACAGAACTAGTCCATTTATTAAGGGGATTTGTTCTGTGAAGTTTGGATTCAGTCAAAGGGCCACACTTGAGGACCTAGAGAGCCCCATGTGGCCTTGAGGCCACAGGTTCCCCACTCCTAGACCAGAGTATGTTATCCAATCTCAACTGGGCCCTCCTTCCACTCCTCTCTAATGCCATTCTCCCAAATCTTCTCTCCTCAAGTCTTCCATGAGACCCTCTGGGCTGAGGGCCTTGCCTCATCCTTCACAAAGACCGTGGTGGTCCTTTGACAAGGTGCTTTGACTCTGCCCCAGTTCTTCACATCACTTCCCTCAGATACCATCCCCCACTATCCTATCCTTCATTCCCTCTCTGATGATGAAGTTGCCCTTCTCTTTGTCAAGGTAAACCCCTATCCCAGCATCCTTGGGATATCCCTTCCCCTCTGGTCTTTCCAGCAGACTGCCTCCATTGTCACCCCTACTCTCCTCTAATCTTCAAAATCTCCCTGTTTACTAAGTCCTTCCCTGCAGCCTACCAACACACCCATCCTTAAAACCCTCCACACTTGATCCTATCACCCCCCCTATAGCTGTCATCCTATATTTTTCTTCCCCCTTTCAGCTAAACTCCTGAAGAAAGCCATCTATAATGGAAACCTCAGTTTCCTCTCCTCTCACCCTCTTCTCAGTCTTCTGAAATCTGGCTTCTTATCCTATCATCCAACTGAAACTGCTCTGTCCAAAGTTACCAATGATCTCTTAATTGCCAGACCACATGGTTCCCTCATCCTCATCCTCCTTGACCTCTCTGTGATCTCTGCCACTTCTCCTGGAAACTCTCTCCTCTCTAGGTTTTCAGGATACTATTCTTTCCTAGTTCTCCTCCTACCTACCTGACTGCTCCTTCTCAGTCTCCTTTGTGAGATATTTCTTCATGCCATGCCTACAAACCATGGATGTTCCTCAGGGCTCTGTCCTGGGTTCTTTTCTCTTTTTCCTTTATACCATCTCATTTAGGCAGCTAAGTGGCACAGTAGATAGAGTGCTGGACCTGGAGTTAGGAAGACTCATCTTCTTGAGTTCAAATCTGGCCTCAGACACCTACTGACTGTGCAAGTCCCTGTTAACCTTAGCTTCCTCATCTGTAAAAAGAGCTGGATAAGGAAATGGCAAATCACTCCAGTATCCAAGAAAACCCAAATGGACTCATGAAGAGTTGGATACCACTGAAACAACTCTCAGTAACAAAATGTTTGGTGATTGCTGACTATACTCAGCAGTGTGCTCTTTGGTTTAACAACCAACTGGAGGTAGGATGGGGAATGTAATCAGGGCATACTTTTACATTTAATTTGCATGATTATTTTTTAAAATTTTATTTATTTTTTTTGAACTTAAGAAATAAAACAAGCATTTCCATAGTAGAAGAGGAAAAAAATGATTGCACACAAAACTGCAAATCCATGGACAATTTATATACAACTTTCTATTCTAAACTTATAATAAAGGTATCTGTAATTTTCTTTTTTTCCCCTTTTTTCTTCCTTTCTCCACTCCCCGCCCTAGAGATGGCTACCATTAGACACAAATATGTATATCCACTGTCACCAATATTACTTTGCATTATTAATATTTTTCTATTACTTTCTTAAGTCTAGACAGTGAATAAAACAATTTCCAAGGTAATAAATCAATGATTTGTGGCTTTACTGATTTCTAAATTATAAATGCTCACACTAAAAATTTAACAACCAACTCCCCCGAGATGTTTGAACTGTCCCCAGCTTGCGCGGTGGTTAGAGAGGATCCCCAACTAGAGAAGTCATTTAACAAGTTGAACATCAAAGTACGTCTCAGACAAGAAGGGTCGGCCAGGGAGATGAACAGAGAAAGAGAAGGGGTGACCTTGGACCCAGGCTTTGGTATTATGCTTCTCTCTCTTCCATCCTGGCAGGACATTTTTTTGAGGGGAGAATGGGGGTGGCAAGGGGAGGGAGAGATGTAGGGGAGGAAATTGTGACACTAGACGATGATTTCTTTCCTTGACAGAGGGACAGAACCATCAGACTCAGTTAGCAGTAACATTTCATTGACTTTATTGGGCGTCAAGGTGGCGTAATGGGTAGAGTGTTGGATTTTTGAGTCAGGAAGAATTGAGTTCAAATCCTCTCTCACACATATTTGCTGTGTGATCCTGGATAAGTCACCTAGCCTTCCATGGTCTTGGCTTTCTCATCTGTATAATTGGTATAATAATTGCATCTACCTCAAAAGGTTGCTGCGAAATTCAGATGAGATAATATATGCAAAGTGCTTTGTAAACCTTAAAGTCCTACATGTGTTAGCTATTATTATTGTTACCACCCTGAATCACCCAAAGAAACTTCTAATACACTGTGCAGAATTTGACATTTCACCCAGAAACCAAAAGGGTATTTTGTAAATCTCAAAGAAGATTATTAATGAGAACTGTTACCATTAATAATAACATTATAGGGATAGGTGGCATGGCTTAGTGGATAATAATAGCTAACATTTATAAAGCGCTTCTATGCTAAGTACTTTACAAATATCTCACTTGATAGTCACAACAACCCTAGGAGGTAGGTGCTATTATTACCTTTTATAAATAAGGAAACTGAGGTTAAGTGACTTTTCAAGGGTCACATAGCTAGTAAGTGTCAGAGGAAGGATTTGAACTAAGGTCTTCCTGATTCCAGGCTTGGCACTTTATCATCTGGGTGCCTTAATTGAATGCTGGGCTTGGAATCAGGAATTTCTGGGTTCAAATGCTGCCTTTAGCACTTACTAGTTATGTGACCATGGGCAAGTTACTTGATAGTGCTATAAGTCTCAGCTTCCTCATCTGTAAAATGGGATGGCTTGGAAGGAAGGTCCCTTTCATCTCTAAATTCATGATCCTGTGATCCTCTGACTAGGCCTGTGATATCTTTGGTTTAGAGCACTCTTGGATGAGGAAACTCTCTTAGGAATGAAGTTGGCACTTTCTTTATAATTCAGAACGTTAGATAGTTGGCTAATGCATTGAGAGGTTAAGTAACTTGTCCCAGGTCACACAGTCATTCTATTTCAGAGCTGGGACTAGAGCCTAGGTACAATAATATAATTAAATCATAAGTCAGTCTCCCTCCTCCGAGAAGTCCTTTCTATCTTCCTTTCTGCCTCCTAAACCCTCCATCAAGTCTAAACTGTCTCTTCTTACAGATGAGGGAACTGAGGCAAACAGAATTGAATAACTCGTCCAGGCTCACACAGCTAGTAAATGTTTGAAGCCAGATTTGAACTCAGATTTTCTTGACCCCAGAAGTATTTGTCTGTACAAAGCATTGACATTTACTCCAATCATTGCCTGGTTTTAGCCAAAAGGAACATTTTCTTGTTCACTTGATGGCCCACGGACCATAGCATACCAATGCTGTCCTGGGCAAAGATATTGAAGTGGTTTAAATGGATTAAGGCAAACAGGGGTTAAGTGACTTGCCCAGGGTCATACAGCTAGTAAGTGTCCAAGGCTGAATTTGAACTCAGGTCTTCCTAACTCAAGGGCCAGTGTTCTATCCACTATGCTACCTAGCTGCCTCCCATCTAATCCAATCCCTTCATTTTAATGGATAAATGGGGGCTCAGCAAGGATAAGAGATTTGCCCAAGGTCACATAGGTAGTAAGCACCAGAGCTCGAATTTGAACTCAAGCCCTGGGACTCCAAACCAAAATTTGGTTCAAATGAGTTCAAATCAGAAAGCAGCTGTAGTTCCCTTTTGCCATCCTGCCTCTGGTTACTGTCTTGTTTCCTGTATAATGTTGTTGCTCACTTGTTTTTAGTTGTGTCTGACTCTTCATGACTCCATTTGGGGTTTGGTTTTTTTTTTTTGGCAAAAGTACTGAATTGGTTTGCCATATTCTTCTCCAGCTCATTTTACATATGAGGAAACTGAGGTAAACAAGGTCAAGTGACTTGCTCAGGGTCACATAGCTAGTAAGTGTCTGAGGCCAGATTTGAACTCTGGTCTTCCTGGCTCCAAGCCCAGTACTGTATCCACTGCCATCCCTGCCTAACAGTCGCTCATATTTATATATTTCTTTAACCTATAGAGTTTATAATCCCAAATATCTTATCCAATCCCCATACAACCTTGTGAAGTTAGTGCTATCGTCTCTATTTTGTAGATGCAGAAACTGGAAAATGAGATAATGAAGTGATTTGTCCAAGGTCATACAGCCAGGGAGTGTCTGAGATGGGAGCCTAGTTCAGGTATTTCTGATTCCTCGCCCAGAGTTCTATCCACTATGTCAAGATGTCTCTCCCTCAGCTAGAGAGTAAGCTCCCTGAAGGGAGGGTGTCGTAAGTGGCAAGAAGAGGTGAGGCACTGATAAGCTGAGATTGCTTTTCTTAGGGGCTCCTTGGGATCCCAGTCCCTTTCTTGATGTATGAGTGTAGGCAAGTCACTTACCTTCTGTTTGTTTCCATTTCCCCCCAGATGTACCTCCCAGGGTTGTTGTGACGATCAAATGAGATAATATTTTAATAAGTAAAGCACTTAGCACAATGCATGGCACACAGTAGGTGCTTAAATCCCTATTTTCTTCCTTTCTTTCTTCCATGGTCTCACTGCCCACTTAGGTGATCAAATATATACAATTATTTTGGGGAAGATGGGATGAGGGACAGGCATCTCAAGGAGAGGGCAGGAAGCACATACAATGTACTCAGAGACTCAGCTTTCTCATCTCTAAAATGGGGGTGATAGTAATGCTTGCATTCCTTACCTCATAGGGGTGTGGTTGAAGTTGGGCTGGGGGAATAAGGGTAGGAAATCACTTGTAAATTTAAAAGCCCCATAGAAATGTCAACTGTTGGCCAGCTAGGTGGTGCAGTGAATAGAGCACCGGCCCTGGAGTCAGGAGGACCTGAGTTCAAATTTGACCTCAAGACACTTGACAACACTTACTAGCAGATGAAATTCTTCAAAGTCTGGTACAGTGGTCTCTCATAGGCCGTCATGCTCAGCAAGCCTCTAGTTCAACCCTCTTAATAGAAACTCTTGTGCTCAAGGAAACAGAGCTCAGAGAAGAAAAGGCTTTTGGGTAAGATCTCATTTGCTTTTTCGTTTGAGCAGCTTTATAGGACAAAATCTGCAAAGAGATCAGTACAAAATTCTCTCTGGATTTTTAGGTAGTTTTCTAGGTGGATGGAGCCTAGTATAAGGAAGGTCTGAGTTCATGTCCCCCCCCTCAGATCCTCACTAGCTGCATGACTCTGGACAAGTCACTTAACCCTGTTTACCTCAGTTTCCTCATCTGTAAAATGAGTTGGAGAAGGAAATATCAAACCACTCAAAGTATCTTTGCAAAAAAAAACAAAAACAAACAAACCAACCAAAATGGGGTCATGGAGAGTCAAACACGACTGAAAACAACTGAACAACAATCTTAAATTTCTTTTTCCTGAATCATTGATCAATCACAAACTTACTGAGCAGATACCATGGGCACAGTACTGATAGGTCATCAGCTTTGGGGGTATCATGGTTTAAATTCTGGTTCTACTACTTGCTAATTGCATAACTCTGGACAAGTCACTTTCCTGTTCTGAGCCTCAGTTTCCTTCCCTGTAAAATGAGGGAGTTGGACTAGATGATCTCTGAATTCTGAGCTATGTAGGACACAACTCCATCCCTTCAGGGAGCTTACTGACTAGCTGGCGGGGAAGAGGGAGCAGGGGAGACATCCTGACATAATGGATAGAGCTCTGAACATGGAGTCAGGAATACCTCAACTGGACTCCCATCTCAGACACTCACCAGCTGCATGACCTTGGACAAGGGACTTCATTATCTCATTCTCAGGTTTCCATATCTACAAAATGGGACAACAAGAGCATTCATTTCACAGGGCTGTCTGGGGGTGGGCTTATAAGAAGGTTCCTTCTGTAGGTCCTTTGGGGAAGGATGAACACAGACAGACAGAAAGGCCTGGGGAATGGTGTAAGGGAGAAGGGAACGGCTGCACTTCCTATGTGCTTACCCAGTACATACTACATCCTAGGCCCATACTAAGTCATAAGTACTTTTGCAACTTCTGTCTCATTTGATTCCCACAACAATCCTGGAAAGTAGGTGCTGTAACTATCCTCATTTTACAGCTGAGGAAACTGAGGCAAACAGTGGCTAAGTGACTTGCTCAAGGTTACACAACTAATAGGTGTCTTAGGATATATTTGGTTTCTTTCCCACTTCGTAGTATTTTATTTTTTCCAATTACATGTAAAGATAGCTTTCAACATTCACTTCTATAAGATTTTGAGTTTCAAATTTTTTTCTCCCTCCCTCCTTCCTCCTCCCTAAGAGGCAAGCAATCTGATAATAGGTGATACATGTACAATCATATTAAATATATTTCCACAATAGTCACATTGTGAAAGAAGAATCAGAACAAAAGGGAAAAACCAAGAGAAAGAAAACAGAATAGAGTAAATAGCATACTTCAGTCTGCATCCAGACTCCTTAGTTCTTTCTCTGGATGTGGATAGCATTTTCCATCATGAGTCTTTGGAACTGTCTTAGGTCATTGTGTTTAAAGTGTATTTGAACTCAGGTTTTCCTTGTACCAGACCCAGCCTTCTATCGACTGAACTACATAGCTGCTTCAAAGCAGGGGTGAGGGGATGGAGGGTGAGGGAGAGAGACAGAGACAGAGACAGAAAGATAATGGTGATGGAGGATAGAGAGAAAAGGAAGGAATAGTCTGGGCTGTGGCCAGGACCATGCCAACCTAAGGAAATGGAGCAGAAGGAGTTCAGGAAGATCTTTTTGGACCCAGTGTTGAGGACAAAGAGGAAGGAAGGGAGAGAAGAGATCAGACAGGGGAACAGGACAGCACCATGAGGAGCCAGGGTGAAAACAATGATTAGAAACTGCCTCCATCAGTGTCTACAAGCTCTAGTAGCCCAATTAACCCTAACTGACTCTTCCACTGCCTTGACTTCCCAATAACCCAGAGTGAGGCCTCAGGCTGGAGAGGGAGTGGGAAATGAAGGCTGGGCTTCTTAGAAGGAAGGAATTAGAAAAGGATCCAATTAGGTGATTCTAGGGGACAGCAGCTTGGTCTGGACCTGACTGCTGGACCTTGGGCTCTGTGCCAAGAAGTGGACCTAGAGAGACATCTGCATCCTAAGGCACCACACAAGTTGCTTCTCCCATCAACGTGTTTCAAGTCTACAACCATAACCCAATTAATGCAACAGGTCTCCTCTGATCTCAGCTAAGCTGGTGACTTGTATGGGAGAAAGCCTATGGAATTGTTTGCATGAAGTCCAGACTAGAGTGCTTGACTTCAGTCAGAAAGACCTAGGTTCCAATCCTACCTCTGACACTTACCACAGGCAAATCATTCAGCCCTGTTAAACCTCAGTTTCCCCATCTGTGAAATGAGGAGGTTAGAGTCCCTGACCTCTGAGATACCTTCCAACTCAAAATCTATGATGCTACATGAAGCCCATCCCTTACCCATGATGGAAGCTGGCAGACAGGTAGCTGTTTCTCCTGAAGAAATAGATGAGGAAAAGCTTACTCTGTATTCCTGACATGAAAATTTTTTTCCTGAGGTCAAAGTATAGTGCTGCTGAAACCCATTTCCTCTCCTGGCCAGCTAGAATGGAGAATGAGTCTCTCCTTGAGGTAAGCCCCAATCCTTTGCTCCCTTCCTGCCTCCAAATTCCAACCCCATAAGCAGAGTTTGATGGCACTTTGTGGAAATATTGCTGGGCTGAGAATCAGGAGGCCTAGGTGACTAGCTCAACAACCTTGGGAAAATAACTTTTCTTCTCTGAACCAGAGTTTTTCTGTATGTAAAATAGGGATGATAATATCTTCTCTACTCCTCTCTCAGGACTAAAAGTACTTTGTAAATCACTATATACCTGTAAGGGATTATTAAGGCATTGTTTGAGCTTTCTTATAAATTATTTGGCAGCAAGGTGGTTCAGTGGATGGAGTACTGAATTTGGAGTCAGGAAGACTTATCTCCTTGAGTTTAAATCTGGCCTCAGACACTAGCTGTGTGACCTTGGAAAGTCACTTAACCTGTTTGCCTCAGTTTCCTCACCTGTAGAATGAGCTGGAGAAGGAAATAACAAACCATTCCTGCATCTTTGCCAAGAAAACCCCAAATGGGGTCATGAAGAGTCAGACAGGGAGGAACAATTGCAACATTTGCAAGTGACCTTGAAAGGTTATATCCCTTCATCCCTGGGCCTGGAACGTTGTCCTAAAGGCTTTCTCTTTTTCTTAATTGCCTCTTCTAGAAAAGAACTCTAACTTGTTTGCTGTTGAAGGGAATTCAGCCTCAGTCTTTAATTTTGCAATTTGCTGATAAGGAGACTCTTTTAAATCTGTCCTGATTGTCAAGGTGGCGGCAATTTTAAGGCCAATGAGATGCCCCATTAGGCCAAGTCCCTGATCCAGAGCACCATTTTATATCCCATTTCTTTTCTATTTCACCAAGCCAACTTAGTTAGGCAAAGCAATGAAAAGTGGTGTGCTGGGAACCTAGAGAGCCAGAGTCTACTCCAGACTTGTTGTGTGACCTTGGACCAGTCATTTTTCCTCTTTGAGCCTCAGTGTTCTCATCTATGAGAGACTAGGCAGACTCCTTCCATCTTGGACATTTCTGTAGGTCTGTTATTCTCTGACTTGATTTCCCCTTTGGAATTGGTCTTGAAATGCTAGCAATTCTTGGTGCTGTGACACAAGCTCAATAGTTTTTCTTTGACTTTGGTTAATGGGATCAGGGATTTTACCTGCTCTGGCTTGTCCTAGAAAGGGTGGGGTCAGGAATAAGTGGGCAGAGGCAGGGCGGGCAGGGGAGCAAGAGGAAGGGACCGTTGTAGATCCTGGCCCTTAGTGCAAGGTGATTAATGGTTACTGACCAAGGTAGATGGGGTTTGGGGAGCAACTTGGAAGAGAGAGGACTTAGCTGAGGGGGGCAGGAGTAATGGGGACCCAAAGTACAGTTCAGGAATAAAGTAAAATTAGGGACAATAAGCAAAACTTTCTAGGGGAAACAAAAAACAAAAAACTCTGACCACACCATTCCAGTCTATAGACTGTTGTCCCCTGTTGGGAAACCTTAGAGGAAGGGACTCCACCCATTGTCTCAGTCATCCATCCCAACATGTCTTCTTTGGTTATAAAGGGAAGGCTGTTCAGATAACTAACCTCAATCCCTCTTGCTTCAGGAGTGCTCTCACCTGTATTCAGTATGGGGTTGCTTTTGAGAAGGGCATTGCATTGGTAATATGGTGGATGGTGTGGCGGTGCTGTCCACCCTGCTGAAGTGTGGGGAAGAAAAAGCTACCTCCCATATAGGACTATGGTGAAATCTAAACATGGACCTTCCTACTCGGAGGACAGGTCTCTGCTAGGACACTCCTCCTCCACCTCCACCCTGCCAGTGCTTTAAAGTCCCAGATGTGCCTCTCCCTGTTCAGAGCCAGTTAATATGCTCCTTATCCTGCCTCCCCCCACCCCCACCCCAATGGTTCTGATGCCAGGACATTTGGAACCTCCTGTTCCAGGCGCCACCCTCTCCTTGCACTCAAGGCCTGATGGTAGGGAGAGGACCAGTTTTTCCAGCCCTAGGATGGAGGGGAGGCCTGGCCTCCCTGGGGCTCTTCCGACACCAGATGGTAACCAGGGCCCCGGAATGCAGCTCATCCGGCTCCAAGCCCAAAGGACTACTGAGGTTGGAGGCAGCTGGAGCCCCCAGGGCCTGCTTCACTAGCCCCCATGGGAAGGAGAGGGGAGGGAAGGAGGGACTGGGGGAAACAGGAGGGAGAGGCTACAAAGTGTGTGTATGGGGAGCATCCAAACAGCTGCAGGTAAGGAAATATTCCCAGGAACAGTTGTCAGCTTTTTTCAGGTTCACAGAGCCCCCACCTATCTACACCTATCTCCCAACATCCAAAAACTTCCCCTGGTTCATTCATTAGCTGCCATTATCACCAAAAAGCTGATTTTGTTTTAACCCTCTATAAGGTCCTCCTCACATTTAGGCTAGAGAGGCTGTTCTGACCTCTGCCTGCAAAAGATGTCTCCCTAGCTGTGTCCTTCAGCTTACCTGCCTTACCCCTTTCTCCAATAAATCCTTCTGGACTGAAGATTCCACCAATTCTACCCATCCCCTTAATTTAATTTGTACCTTTATTCATTCATAAGTAGGCAGATGGGGACAGGAGAAAGAACACTGGACCTAAAGTCTTAAGAACTGGATTTAAGTATGGGCTCCTGTCCTTGCTAGCTATGTGACTGACCTTGGGCAAACCATCTAGTTAGCACTTCTGAGGCTCAGTTTCTTTCTCTATAAAATAGGATTAATAACACCTCTACTTCCTCTCTCCCAAGGCTGTTGGGAGGGGGATCTCTCTCTCTCTCTCTCTCTCTTTCTCTCTCTCTCTCTCTCTCTCTCTCTCTCTCTCTCTCTCTCTCTCTCTCTCTCTCTCTCTCTTTCTCTCTCATCTATCAACTATCTATGTATGTGTGTGTGTACAGGCTATAAATGTGAGGTGTAATTCGTCCAATCATCCAACAAATACTGAGCACAAAACACTGTGCTAGGTCCTGGGGATGGCACCAAGATAAATAAAGTCAGACTTGATTCCTGTCCTCTGGGAGCTCATACTCTAGTAGATTAATAATTAGTAAGAATGATTAAGAATTGGTGGTTCAAAAATTAATAGTTGGTATTAAAACAATTGAAGCTGAATGCTATGACTGAGTTTGACTCCAAAGAAGAGATATTAAAAGACAACTCCTTTCCTCCTCTTTGCAAAAGCTGGGGAATTAAGGTATGGAACACTGTAAAAATGTTAGGATTTTTTTTTTTTGATGTATTCATTTTTCTGAGGGCTATCTAGGTGGTGCAGTGCATAGAGTGCTGGACCTGGAGTCAGAAAGATCCATCTTCCTGAGTTCAAATATAGCTTCAGACACGTACTAGCTGTGTGATCCTGGGCAAGTCACTTAACCTTGTTTGCCTCAGTTTCTTCAAATGAGCTGGAGAATGAAATGGCAAATCACTCCAGTATCTCTGCCAAGAAAACCCCAAGTGGGGTCATGAAGAGTCAGACATAATGGAACAACAGTTTTTCTAAACTTTCCACCCTTCCTCTGTTATAAGGGATGGCTCTCTAGGAGGGTAGGGGAATATAATGGGAAGAATGGGTGTTGTAAAAATTAAAGATAACTGCAACATTTATTTAAAAAAATAATCGTTTGTGTTGAGATAACCACTGATGTACATTCCTTAAGATCCCACACTTATAAGCTTCATCCTCTTTCTACCCCCCAATCATACCCCAATCATTCCTGCTGTCCACTCTCCTGGGAAGAGGCTTGCTCAGTGCCCTCCCCTCCTGCTCTTCTTAAACCCCACCCCCTCAGGCCCAGTCTCTGTCCACTCATTCCCTTTTCACTGTTCACCTTTCTACTTGCTATCAATTTTCTGACTTTCTAACTCCACCTCCCAGCAGACCAAAAAATCATCTTCCTCCCATCATTCCCGTGGCCCTTAGAAATCCCCTCTCTAGCAAGCCATCTTAGTTGGATCAGTAGGAAAGAGAATAAGTCTCTGGTTTTCCCTGACCAGGCACACCCTGACCAGGACCTTCCTCCCCTCCATGTATAAAGTAATGGCCTCCAAGCCCACTCCCATCTCCTTTTTGTTTCTCTGCTCTCTGAGATTCTTGTTTACATGAACTCAAATCTGTCCATTTGAGGCTGTAGGTGTTATCAATATCAGCAATAAACATTTATGTGTGCGCTTTCGGACAAAGAAAAGGAAGGAATACGAGGACTGGCCTGGGTCTGTGTTGAAGGACTGGGAAAATGTGGGGTTAGGGGAAGAAATAAAGTGATCCGATGGGGAGCGAGCTAAGGACAGAAATTGGGCAAGGGTCTAACAGGTGGGAGAAGAGTATAGACCATTTCATCAACTAGGCTGTGGAAGATTATGGACCGACACATAATAAGTCAGATAAAACACAATCTGGTGAATATAGGGGCCCCAGTCAGCACATCTTTGCTGGGCTCAGAGCCACCCTATGGGAACCCCAACTCCAATACCCTGTGAGAAGCCTTTTCTGATCTGCTTTATGTTCTGTGTGCCTCTACACAAACTATCCCCACTGGTCTCACCTCCTCCTCTTAAGAATCCCTAATTTTCTTTAAGAATCAGCCCTTGCTACTCCGTAGAGAAGCCTTTTCTGATCTATGTTTTATGGGAACCATAGATTCAGAGCTAAAAGGGACCTTAGAGGCCATAAAGTTCAAATGGGACATTTGGGGAATAGTTGGCATTGAAAATGGAGAAATTGGAGGCTAAAAAAAGCTAAGTGCCTTAGCTAGGCTCACGTAGCTAGTAAATTTCTGCAGCAGGGTTTGAACCCAGTCCTCAGGACTAAAATCCAGTGCCTTATCTGCTGCACCATGATGTTGTTATGGATTGTTCCCTTTTCTCTTTCCTTCTCCCCCAGTAGATGCTAAGGCAGAGGTTTTTCATTTCTCTTTGTATCCCTAGAACCCAGCATGGCGCCCGGCATACAATGATAAATTCATAAATAAATAATAAGTTTTGGATTCATGGGAATGAAGTCTTGAGTTCCAAGTGAAACTGATTCAAGTGAGTGTCGTGGGGAAAGGGGCATGTTTGTTTGCTTTGCCCAGAGAGTTTTGGCCAACCATGGCAGAGGGAGTGCTGGCAGAGTGGACACTTTGGTATGAGGTGGGCACCCAGTTTATCTCCTAGGTAGTAGAGGGGGGAGAGTGAAATGGATGGGCCATACTCAGCTTCTAAGGCTGGGACAGGTATGTGCATTGGGGGTTGTGGTGACAGACTTCTGGAAGTGGCCCGTAGAGGTCTGGGACACGCATGGGGAAAGAGCCCTGGTAGTATAACATTCGTGGGTTTCCCAAAGCATTGAAATTAGATATGAGAAGAAACTTTATTACAGGGTTGGATTTGACTTCTTCTGCAGACACCCTGGAAAGCAGACTTCATTCACAGTTGGCTAGGAAAGTGTGTGTGTGTGTGTGTGTGTGTGTGTGTGTGTGTGTGTGTGTGCGTGCGCACATGAGCGTGCACACACACGCAGACAGGGGTATCTGTGCATGGAGGCATCATATGGATGGATGATATGACCTGATGGGCCCTCTGAGTCTCAATCCTTTGAGTCTCAGGTTTCTGTACTACGGCCCCAGGGGGAGTCCCAGGTGGGTGGGGCTGCTGTCAAATCTGCTCGTCTTTCTTCCCTCTGTGTCGTGATGTCCTGGGTGAGGCACAGTGCCTGACCAGGTTGGGCAGGTTGGCGCGCCCCGAATGGCACCTGTGCTGGTCACCAGCCTCACCCACAGCCCTTTGAAGTGGGGTGACACCCACCTTGTATAGACCCACCCCCAATACCTCTTCAGAAATAGGTGGGATGTCCTCTAGGCTTTGGGGGAGGAGAGAACCCATTTCCTGGGTCTTTCTATCCTCAGAAAGAATTAAAGGGAAGGACATTCTGCACTGGGGTACTCACATGAAGTCTCCTCCTTTCCCTGTATCTTAGCACCCATTATGTATCTCTGCTCCTGGGCCTCTCCTGAGGGAGAAGTGGAATTGATGCTCTTGATAACAGGGGATGGGGATAGGGAGGTAGATTCCACGTTGGGGTTGGAGGGAGTCAGTGATAGAGAGAGAAGGAACACAGCATCAGAGGTGGTGGGCTCAGTATCAGAGAAGGGGGCTTATTATTAGGAAAGAGGCCTCAGTGTCAGAAATAGGGGCTCATTGTCAGGTATGAGGATAACTACCCTCTGACTTCATTTGGCTTGATACCAAGCCAAAAGATCTATCTAGTTCCTGAATGCTTTCTTCACTCTGTTCTCCTGTGAAGCCTGTTTCCTCCTCTTTTCTTACACTACCTGGCAGCATCTTGTCCTACCATTCCTGCCCTGCCAGCACACCTGAGCTTAGTATACAGGATAGCTAATCTCAGCAGAGCCTCCTAGAAAATCATTAAGGAACACTGGCAGAAGCTCTACTCCACACCCCCCTCACCCCACCCAGGATGGGATAGGGAGATCTTTCCTGTCCTACCTACTCCTTTTTGGGGAGGGGACAATCAGGGTTAAATGACTTGCCCAGGGTCACATAGCCAGTAAGTGTCTGAGTCTGGATTTGAACTCATGTCTTCCTGACTCCAGGGCTGGTGCTCTATTCATTGTGCTACCTAGCTGTTCCTCTACCAGGCCCTTTTTAATCTTCCAGACATTTGTCCATGGGGTCCCTGCCTCAAAGACCCTCAGTCTCCAAAATTATATATTTCTAAGTCTTACCTGTTTTGCAGACATACCCAGAATCCTTCTGTTGGACCAAAGCAGGTCAAAGACCTTAAAAAGAAAATCAGCACAACTGAGTCCTATCTCCTTTTCCACTACTTATTATAACTAGCTCTGTGACCTTGGGTAAGTCAAGTCATCACTCTCTCTTCCTCTGTAAAATAAAAGGTTTTGAAGGGAAGACTTTCAGTCATTTTGACTTGAATATCCTATTATTACTGAAAGCTAGACAGAGAGAGAAGTCTTTGTTTTACCACTACTGCCTGGTTTCCATTAAAATTAGTCATTAAAAAAAATCCCAATGGATAAGTAGCTTTCTAAAGTAAGATCCTGACCACCATCCCCCTGCTCTTTCTTTCATGATGTTCAGTCCCTCTTGTCTGGACCTGGATCAGGCCTAGCAGTAGACAAGGTTAGTAGTCAATTAGGACCCAATGACATTCTTTTTTTAAATCAATGCTTTTTTTTTTTTAATGCTCAAAAATTCTGTTTTTTGTGACTCAGAGGTTTTTATTTTGCAGTCAGCTCGATTGGTCTGTTACAGTGAAGCCTGCTGGGGAACAGTAACACACAGGGAGGAAAATATTCCAACCTGGCCTAAGGTTGACCAATGCTTCCCCTGGGCTCTGACATTTCCATAAACCTAGAACTGAATCGGGGCTAGTGGCAGCTGAGGTCAGCAGAATACTGCTCATGCAGAAGGTGTTTGCACTAGCTCACCTGATGTTTACACCAGCTCTGAGAGGTTGGTTCTATAGGTCTTATGATCTACATTTTATAGATGGAGAAGTGGAGGCTCAAAATGGTGACGTGCCCAGGAATAATCAACTCGAAAGTGCTGGAGGCAGAATTCGAACCCAGATCTCTCCTGACTCGAGGTCCCCCTGCCTTTAGTTGGTGGCACAATCCATGTCATAGCCACCTGGCCCAACCTTCCCATTTTAGAGATGAGAAAACTGAGGCTCTGAGAGTGTGCCCATGGCCATACAATGAGTAAGTATCAAAGTCAAGATCTGAACCCAGGTCTTCTTGGCTTCCTATCTACCATACCAAGCTGCTTCTTTCTCCTGGCCTGCAATTCTGGACTCAGTCCTGAATTACTTTGGCACACCACACTCCCCTTACCTTAACTAATAACCACTCACCTCTTAAGGGACCTACTCCTTGAATAAGATCTGGCCCATGTCCAGGGGCCCTTGGGGGACTTGCTCTTTCAGGGGGTGGGGTGACAGGGAACAGCAGTAATTTGATCCCCTCTGGCGATTCTGGCGTCTGGTTTGGCTTCAGAGGGCTGTACCAGGCTGACCCAGTGTGCTGGGGAAGTGTCCTGCCCTGGGGTACAAATGAAGAGGATGGGGAGACAGCCACAGTCCTCTTCCCTGCATAGAAGTCAAAGGGAGCTGGGAATTCCCACAGAATTCCTGAAACTCCTTTGGAGCCAGCAGGACCAGAGAAGGGGAGGGAATGGGGGTGGGTGGGGCAGCTGCCTACCTGTGCTGGGGACCCCACCCTAGCCCAGGCTGTCAAATCAAAGGGATGCGCTGGCTCCCTCTCCCGAGGCCCACGGGAACTAACCCAGCCACATTCTTCCCCTGTAGCCAGTGGCATCCTAGTTAAAGGCACAGTGGCTCCTTTTCTTGCCCCTTTCCCCTTTGCTTCCTCAAACCTAATCCCTCTTGCTTCTCATCCCCCATTCCAGGGTTCCCTCCTTCAGGAAGTTGAGCCTGACTTTGCCCACTCAGCTCATTTTCAACAGTGAGGGCCACAACTGAGCCTCCGGTGAGTGTGCCCTGGTCTCGCTGCTGGCTATATCCAAGACTTTGAGTCCTACTTCCTCTGATAGTCTAGGAAATCCCTGGGGATAATGGTTACTATGTCTCCTTGCTCCCTCCCCAACCCTCATGCCCAACACAGCACTCTGCTCGAAGCGGGTTCAGGGCTCCTGCATGGAGCAAAGTCAGCTGACCTTCACTGATCCAACTCATAGGTGCATAGATTTAGAGCTGGGGGACTTCAGGGGCCATTGTTTTATTGCAGCTATAACTGAGACCCAGAGAATGACTTTCCCAAAGTCATCCAGTCAGGATTCGAACCCAAGTCTTCTGAGCCTAAATCCACATAACCCTCCCCTCTCAGAGATGACAGCAGACCCTGGAAATGATTATTTCCTTTTTATATGTAATATTTTATTTTCCCTCAATTACATGTTAAAACAATTTTAAGCTTTTTTTTTTAAAGTTTTAAGTTCCAAATTCTATTCCTCTCTCCCTCCCCTCCCTGAGCAATCTGATACAGTTTATACATGTGCAATCATGTAAAACATTAGAAATGATTATTTCTTCATCTGTCCTGGAATCCTAGAACATCTAATCCAATCCTCTCATTTTACTGGTGAAGGAACGGAAGGCCAGAGAGGGGGAGTTTACAGGGGGAAAGGATCAGCATAGTTACACATCTGTGCTGCTCACCAACATAATGAGAGGACCTGGGTTCGAATCTTCTGCTGGTTATTAGCTGTGTGAATTTTGGAAAACCACATAACCTGCCTGGGCCTCAGTTTCCTCATCTGTAAAATAGAGGAGGTTTGAAATATTGGTCCTGTGGTATTCCTTTTAGCTCTTGATGTATGTTCCTATGAAGTTACTGCCTCCCTCTGAACCTTGGTATCCTCCTCTGTAAAATATTGAACACTGAGGTCCCCTCCAACTCTAAAACCCTGTGAAATAAGAAAGGGGAAGTGTGCTGCAGTATTGTTCTCTCTCCCATCCCTGGGGATGTGGTGCAAATGCTTCTTACCCAATACCAGCACCAGCACTACCAGAACCATTGCCTTATTCTGCATCTGCCCTTCTCCCGACTCTGGGTTTGATGGCTGAAGACCTGGCTGTGTCTCTAATGAACTGTTGGCCCTGGTTATGTCACTTAACCCTTCTTCATTTCAATTTCTTCATTTGCAAGATGGAGCTGACAATACTTACCCCACCTACTTCACATAAGGATTGGGTGAGATACTGTACTTAGAGTCCGCTATGTGGATGTCAGTCATTATTTATATTACTCCCCCTGGTCAATAACACATTTCCTCCCACCGTCCTGGAGATGATTCACACCGAGAAAAGAGATGTTTTGGGCAAGATGGGCAAGGAAGACCACTGCAGATAGGTCAAAGCACCAGGCATCCAGGATATACTTGGATGAAAACTTGGCTCGGCACTGGGGGAGGGAAGCATAGTTGGTTTCTAACCCAAGGCATTCAGAGCCAAATGTTTCCCGGTGGAGTCAGGGATGAGTGTGTCTCCAAAGGGGCCAGGAGACAGCAGGTTGGAGCAGGAGGGCTGGTGCGGGAGCCCCGGGGCGCAGGCTGGCCCTCACATACCAGCGCTCCTTCCGCCTGCCTGTCGGCCCAAGTCCCCGGCTCCTGACCTCGGTCCACACGCCACCCAGGAGAGAGAGCCCCAAATCCCAGCCTGGAGGGGTGAGGAGGGGTGGGGAGTGCGGAAGGAGGTCACTGGTTGACAACAAGGCCATGACATGGGGAGGGATTGAGCTCAGGCAAGGGAGAGGGGGGTGGGGGGCAGAAGGTGGGGCAGCTCCCTTCTTATCCTCAGGGTGGGGCCCGGCAGGCTCCTTGGAACCTGAAACCTGCCTGGAGTTTCTAAGTCTCGGGGAAAGAGTTTCCAGGGGATGGAAGGCAGGCTGAGGGAAGGGCTTGTTGCTTTTAGAAGGGTGGGTGGATGGGGCGTGTGGTGCAGTAGGGTGGATGACTTTTGGATACTGGGGCATTTCCTTCCTTGGAGTTGCAGAACAAGAGGATCAGGGACAGGAGGGAGGGGTTCTGCTCTGAGGCAGGAGGATGGACAAGGTGACCTTCCAGCCCAGAGATTCTGATGGCTCAGAAAGACATCCACAAAATACTGAGAGTTGACATCTATAGCCCTTTGGTTAGCAAAGGGCTTCACATACACTGACTGTCTCCCTTCATCCATGTTTCAAAAATAAACTCTTCTGTTTGGCATTTAAGAGTTCTTCACAAGTTGACCTCTTCCAGTCTTTCCACCACACAATGCATACTGTCCCATTTGCTGTTTCTCACCCAAGATGTTCCATTTCCAACCTCCATGTTTTTGCACTGTTTCCAAGCCTGGTGTGCCCTTCCTCCTCATCTCCAGTTCTTTGGAATCCCTCAGCTTAAGCACCATCTCCCCCAACCCCAGCTTCTAGTGTCCTCTACAAAACACCTTGTATTCATTTTGTATGTTTTTTTCACACATACATATTTCTTCACACATATTCCTATATATATATATATATATACACACACACATTCATATATACACATATATTCACACATTCATATACATACACACATACATATATGTATGTGTGTATGTATAAACACATGATGTCTCCCCAGAAAGAATGTAGGTCAGGGACTGTTTCACTTTTGCCTTTGTATCTCTGGACCTTGGCACAAGGCCTAGCATTTATTATGTGCTTAATAAATTTTTGGTGATTAGTTGGCACAACAGCAGTGAATATCCCCCATTTTACAGATGACGAGACTGAAGCTGAGAGACAATGAGAAAATAGCCTAGAATAACACAGTTAGGAAATGTCAAAAGCAGGATTTGAATTTAGTCTCTCCTGAATAAAAATCCCATGTGCTTTTCAATGTATTGAACCTCCCCAAGGAGGAAGCATTGTTCATTGGATAGCATTCTGTACTTACAGTCAAGAAGACCTTGAGTTCAAATTTATTTCAGTTAGTAGATGTATGACGTTAGACAAATCACTTAAATTCTTTGAGTCTCAATTTCCTCATCTGTAAAATGGGAATAATCATAGCATTGGCTTCATGGGGTTGTTGTGAGGATTAAAAGCTCTCTGCAAATCTTTTTTTTATTATATTTTTCACTTAATAGTATTTTATTTTTTCCAATTACATGTAAAGAGAGTTTTCAACATTCACTTTTATAAGAATTTTCAGTTCCAAATTTTTTTTCTCCCTTCCTCCCTTCCCATCTCCCCAAGAAAGCAAGCAGTCTGATATAGGCTATACATGTACAATCATATTAAGTATATTTCCACATTAGTCATGTTGTAAAAGAAGAATCAGAACAAAAGGGGAAAATGATGAGAAAGAAAAAAAGAGACAAAAAATAGCACACTTCAATCTGCATTGACTCCACACTTCTTTCTCTGGATGTGGAAAAAATTTTCCATCTTGAGTCTTGGAATTGTCTTAGATCACTGTACTGCTGAGAAGAGCTAAGACTATCAAAGTTGATTCTTGAACAATGTTGCTGTTACTGTATACAATGTTTTCCTGGTTCTGCTCACTTCACTCAGCATCAGTTCATGTAAGTCTTTCTTGGCAAATCTTACCTCAGAGTCTAGTCTGGGTTCCTCAGCCCCCAGTTTAGATCTCCCCCTAATCCTGACCCACCGACTTTTAGCCAAACTTATCTTTTATTACTCCCCTCCCTGAACCTTCTGCTCCAGTCAGACCAAGCTCCTTCCTGATCCCAGAGCACACCAGAAGAGGCAGTCAGTTCAGAAAGAGGTACAGTTAATATAGACCAGAGAAGTCAGGGAAGCCTTCCTGGAGGAGGTGACAGGCAGGATTTTGAAGGATAGATAAAATTGTGGATGGACGGACAGACAGACAGAGGAAGGAAAGGAGGGTGTAAGGTAAGGGAAGCAATTAGATTGAAGGCAAAGATAGAAGAATGGCACTGCAAATAACAACAAGGAGCAAACAAATTGTCAAGTGCTACATAAAATGCAAGCTTTGAAGTTATGAGAGACAGCCTTGGAAGCAAGAAGACCTGGGATCAAATCCTGCCTCTGATATGTCCTGACTGTGTGACCCTGGGTAAGTCATCTGACATCTGTGTTCTGGACAACTCTCCTAAGAGAATATACATGGCAGAAGGTGCTGACTGTCATTGGTAAAGGGCACCTCCTCATCTGGGATATCCTATGGATATATTATATCTCTATGTACTAGGTTATGGGGCAATTAGGTGGTATAGCGCATAGTCTGGCATTAGGAAGACTCATTTTCCCAGGTTCAAATCTAGCCTCAGATACTTATTAGCTATGTGACCCTAGGTAAGTCACTTCACTCTATTTGCCACAGTTTCCTCATCTATAAAATGAGCTGGAAAAGGAAATGGCAAACCACTCTAACATCTCTGCCAAGAAAACCCCCAAAATGAGGTCACAAAGAGTTGGACATGACTGAAAAAAATCTTTGCTGTAAAAGGAAATGACAAACCACTCCAGTATCTTTGCCAAGAAAACCCCAAATGGGGTCACAAAGAGCCGGACACTGACTGAAACTACTGAACAACAAAATACCGGGTTGGGTCCCTAGTCCCATCCCACTACAGTATATGACATCCAGGGACTGATGTCCAGGGAAGTTTGTGAGGTTGTCTAAAAAAAAATAGGCAGTGAACCTAAAAAAACTGGAGATTTCTCAGCTTCCCATGTGCACTGGGGGAGGGTGTTAGGGGTGGGAGGAAGACTGGTGGATGCTCTGAATGTGGAGTGGAGAGTGTCGGGACATGCATAGCTCGGTGGAGGGAAGAAAAGGGCGATGTTTGGCAGACTCAGACCTGAGTCTGAATCTTGACTCAAGGCACTGCAGTGATCCTAGGCAAATCCTTTAACCTCTTACCCACTGTGGGGAAAGTGCTTCAAGTGTGTTATTATTACTCCCTGCAGGGAAATGTGTTCTTAAAGAAGAGTTGGGACCTGAGGAGTAGAAGACAAAGGAGGTGTGGCCAATGCAAGGAGGAGTTCAATTCAGTTTATTTATTTATTAAGTAACTACTGCTACCAGCCAGAAGAGGCAGCTAGCTAGCGAAGTGGATAGGCGCTGGTCCTGGAGACAGGGAGACCTGAGTTCAAATCCAGCTTAGTAGTAGCTGTGGGACTCTGTCTGAAAAAGCCCCTCCTGGATCATTGAGCTTATGTAGGTCAATGAAATTATGAGCTGTGCTGTTCAGAGTTAGCTAAGACATCCAGGTCATAATGGAGAGCTCTGGCCAAAAACAATGGTAATCCACAGGAGAAGGAAATGGCAAACCACGCCAGTATCTTTGCCAAGAAAACCCCATGGGAAAAATAGTTGATGGCATCACAGAGAGTCAGCCTGAATAACAACAAAAGGAAAGAAAGACATTAGTCTTGGAAAGGGGGTAGGGTTGGGCAGGAGTGGGGTTATAAACACCAACCAAATGATCCCTGACTTCAGAGAGCTTCCATTTCCAATGATGGGATGTTACACCTGCTCTGAGTCCAAGTAAAACTGGGAAAGGAGAGGGTACAGACAGCCAGAAACACCAGGAAAGACATCCTTTGCAGTAGAGGTGGCCAATGGACTGAGCCTGGAAGAAAGCTTGGTGGAACAGCTAAACCTGGACAATTTGTGCCGCTGTCCTGATCCGTTTTGTAACCATTGTTGGAGAGAGTGTGTTCTCTTGGACTCGAAGCCTTCGATGTGTGTGCTGTGTCTTCTTCAGCATCCTGGGACCCCAGACACCCCTTACCCCACACCCCTAGCCGCTGGGAGGCACAGTGGAAAGAACAACTGGGCCTGAAGTCAGGAAGACCCCAGTTCAAATCTCAGCCTCAGATCCCTCCTGGCTGTGTAACCCTGGGCAAGTCATTTATACTCTGTTTGCCTCAGTTTCCCCATTTATAAAATGGGGATAATAATAGCACCTATCTCCCAGGGTTGTCGTGAAGATCAAATGAGATATTTGTAAAGTACACAGAACCTGGCACATATTAGATGCTTAATATTTATTTCCTTCCTTCCTTCCTTCCTTCCTTCCTTCCTTCCTTCCTTCCTTCCTTCCTTCCTTCCTTCCTTCCTTCCTTCTTTCCTTTCCCACCACCCCAACAGATTCCAGCACTGGGCTCTGTCCATAGTTTGGGGTGTAGGTGGACAGATAACTCACAGAATAAGGAATAGGTGTTAGACTTATGATTTCATTGACAGAGGGGATTCCCAGGTGAGGAAATTCCCTCCACCAATATAGGTTGGCACCTATTTTGCAACTTAGAGAGTTGCCCAGAGCACAGAGAAGGAATTGCCCAGGGCCACACAGCCAGTATGGGTCAGTGGCAGAACTCGAACCTCATATCTGAAACCAGTGGTCTATCTACTGTGCAACTTTGCCTCTTAGATGTGCTCAGCAATTGTTTTGCATTGTGGGTATCAGTTAATGTGTTTTATATTCCTCTTAGATGGTAAGCTCCACGAGGACAGGGAACGTATCCTAACTAAACCTTGCTTCCATCTTCCCTGCTTAGCATGTAACACAGTGCTCTGCACACAGCAGATACATTAAAATGTTTGATGCATTGAATTTGTTGGATGGAACAGGCAAAGTTTTTGAATTCCCTTCCTCATTCCTCCCTTGCCTGCCCCCTCTCCCACTTTCCTGGGGGCAAAGACAAGTCTCCATCTTTCCTGAATAGAAACCTTTTGCAGCCCCTCCCCCTGTAACTCCGGTTATTCTGACTCCCTTTCCTTCCATCCTTCTCCCTTCTCACAGCTTCTTCCCACACACACCCTGCATGTACCCTGGACATTCTGTCCTGAAGCCCTGGTGCCCTCTGGGTTATCACACCAGGTGACTTCTGAGCATGTGAAAACCAGACCCAGGTGTCCTGCCTTCTCCCCAAGGGCTAGCCCTTCTCTGTCCCTCTCTACCCTAGACTTCCTCAAATGGAATTCCCCCCAGGGGAGAAGGGATTTCAACAGGACTGGGGCTTTGGGAAGGCCCCTAGATCTGTGTGAAAGGTGACCAAGGAGGCTTCTTTAGAGTCATTCTGCTGAATGGGAGGCAGGAGATCGACCAAATGACATCTGCAAAACCTTTTCAGTAAATCTGATTCTGGACTAACTGAATCTGGTGTCAGCAACCCCATTTTATAGAAAGAGAAGGAAAGAACAAGAAAAAAGCATTTAGAAGTATCTACAATGAACCAGACACTGGGGGTACATGCTCTACAAATATTACCCCATCTGATCCTCACAACAACCCCAGGAGGTAGGTACCTACTATGTGCTGGGTTAACTGCATTACAAATATCTCATCTGATCCTCACAAAAATACCAGGAGGAAGGTTGTATCATAATTTCTATCTTGCTGATGGGGAACATGAGGTAAACAGAAGCTGTGACATGTCCAGGGTTACACAGCTAGTAAGTATATGAGGGTGTATTAGAACTCCAAGTCTTTTTTCATCATGCCTTTTAGCTGTCTCAGGGTTTAGTGAAATTGAAAGACTGACTGACTTACCCAGGGTCAGAGGCATTATGGGTATGCTACAAAGAGCCAGAGGAATGAGGGTCAAATTCTGACTCTGCTTTCGCCTGAGTGACCTTAAGCAAGTGACTTTTATTTTCTCCACCTGAATCATGTCACCTGTCCAATGACATCAGTAGCCAAGACCAACTCCATCCCTTGCTCTTTCCAGGATGCCTTTTGTATTTAAATAATAACCCACATTATGATAGCTCACTGGCAATGGGGACTGGACCTGCAATATCAGTTGTCAGGGGAACTCCCAGGTAAGAAAATTCCCTTTAATAATGCAGTTCAGCAATTCCCCTGCATTTTTTAGTCTAAGAGGGTTGCCTAGAGCGCTTAAAGATTTAGTCACTTCCCCAGGTCTTCCTGGCTTTAAGGCCAATTGCTTTTCCCTATAGCTTCTTGCAATTTATAAAAGTCTTTTCTCCCAACAAGCCTGTTTGGCAGGTCAATAAAGTATCCTATGTGGGGAAACTGAGACTGAGAGAAGTGGATTGACTTGTTTCTAGTCATACAGCTAGTAAATGTAGAAGTGGGGTCTTAAATCTAGGTCTAGAGGCAGTTAGGTGGCACAACGGATAGAGTACCTAGTCTGGAAGACCCAAGTTCAACTCTAGCCTCAGACACATTCTAGCTGTGTGACCCTGGGCAAGTCACTTAACCTTGTTTGCCTCAGTTTCCTTACTTGTAAAATGAGTTGGAGAAGGAAATGCCAAACCGCTCCAGTATCTGTGCCAAGAAAACCCCCAAAATAGGGTCACAAAGTTTTTCACAACTGAAAATAAAGCTACTGTAGAAGGAAAGGGCAAAGTACTCCAGCATCTCTCTCAAGAAAATCCTAAAAATGGGGTCACAAAGAGTTGGACATGACTGAAAATGACTAAACAATCATATAGGTGGCACAGTGAATATTACTAGCTGTGTGACCCTGGACAAGTCACTTAACCTTTTGTTTGCCTCAGTTTCCTCATCTGTAAAATGGAAATAATAATGGCACCCACCTCCCAGGGTTGTTGTGAGGATCAAATGAGATAATATTTGTAAAGCACTTAGCACAATGTCTGGCATATAGTAGGAGCTTAATAAATGCTTATTCCCTTCTCTTCACTCTCAAATCTTCCATTAAATGTACTGCCTCTTCAGCACAGCTCTTTATGCCTCCCACCTCTTCCCAAAAAGAGAAAGGTTAGGATATTTATTCCTGGTACCCAAGGGTCATCCCTCCCAATGTTATCTCATTTTTATTTTGATTTACACAGAGCAAGGAAAGGGAGATTAGATGCTCCTATGTATTTCTCAGCACAGGGCTTTTTATTCAAGGAATGACATTAAATTAAATAAAAGAAGGACATTGTTCTCCCACCTTCAGACAGATTTCCATAGCCTCTCCAGATCTTTGAGGTCAGTCTCATTTTATAGACCTGTAAACTGAGATCCACAGCAGTGAAGAGATTTACCCAAGGTCTCACTGGGAAATCTTGACTCCAAAGGCAATGTTCATGCACATCCTAAGCCCTAGGGTCTCCCAGTCCTACACCTCTCATTTTCTCACCTCTATCTATCTACTCTGCTCTAGCCACAGCATCTTTCCTTCTATTCCTGGAGGCTGGGCAGACCTCGATGCTATTAATTTACCTCTGCAAAGAAGGTCCAACCTTGAAAGTGTTTTGAGATCAGTCGGTCAGTCGGTTGACAAGCATAAATTTATTAAGCACTTATTATGTAACAATTTCTGTGGTAAGTGCTGGGAACACAAAGAAAGAAAAAATATTCACCCTGTCTTCAAGGAGCTTACATTTTAATGGGAGAGATAATAGGCAAACAGATAAATAGGTACAAAATATATACTGTACAAATGGGAGGTAACTTCAGAGGTAAAGTAGGGGGAGAAGACTGAGGAATATGAGAGGCCTCCTGTAGAAGATGGGATTTGATGTGAGTTGAAGGAAGCCAGGGAAACTAAGAGGCAGAGGTGAGGAAGGGAAGTATTCTAGACATGAGGGATATCCAGTACAAAGGCATGTTAGAGAAGGATAGGAAGGCTGGGGTAACTATATCATAAACTGTGTAAAAGGTCTATAAAAGAGCAAGGGCCAGGCTCTGAAGGGCTTTCAGTACCAAAGGCAGTTCCTGAAGGTAGTAGGGAGTGGTGGGATGACATAGTGGGAGTAGTGGAATGGCAGCACTAGGCTTCACTAGTCAGGAAGACCTGAATTCAAATCCAGCTTCAGATATTTACTAGCTGTGTGACCGTGGGTACCCTGTTTGCCTCAGTTTCCTCATCTGTAAAATGAACTGGAGAAGGAAATAGGAAACCACTATAGTTATCTTTTCCAAGAAAACCCAAAAAATGGGATCATGAAGAGTTGGACATGACTGAAAAAATCTTTGCTGTAGGAAATGGCAAACCAGTCCAGTATCTTTGCCAAGAAAATCCCAGATGGGTTCACAAAGAGTCACACATAACTGAAATGACTGAACAACAATGGGAATGATATGGTCAGACCTAAGATTTAGAAAAGTCACTTTGGCAGGTGAATGGAGGATGGTTTGGAGTAAGGTGATCAAATTAAGAGACGATTATAAGAGTCCAGGCCACCAAGAGGTATTGAGGGCCTGTACCAGGGTGGTTGGTTGTGTGAGTGAAGAGAAGGGGGCACAACCTGAGACGTTCTGAAGGTAGAAATGAGATTTGACAATAGGTTGAATATGTGAGGTGAATGTGGGTGAGAAGTTGAGAATGACATTGTGCTTATAAGCCTAGGTGATGGGGAAGACAGCAATGCCCTAGGGAAGTCAGGAAGAGGGAACTCATACGTGTTGAGTTTGACATGTCTAGGGGGAATCTGCTTAGAGATAGCCAGAAGAGAGTTAGTGATGTAGGACTGAATCTCAGGAGAGAGACTGGGACTGGATGTATAGATATGGGCATCATCTATGTAGAGGTGATGAAGGAACCCATGGGAGCTGATGAGATCACCAAGACAGAGTAGAGAGAGAAGAGGGCCCAGAAAAGAGACCTCGGGGACATCCACTGTATGTGGGCTTGACTTGGATGAAGAGACAGAGAAGGAAACAGAAGCAGGAATCAGACAGCTGAGAACCAGGAGAGAGGAGAGGTGTGAAAATCCAGAAAGATATGACTATTCAGGAGGAGAAGGTGATCACCATGTTAAAGACTCAGCTGATCGAGACACTTTTTGAAGTGGAAAGAATATATATTAGAGAGGAAGCTATGGAGTTGATCCTGGATTTTCAGTTTAGAAGAGATTTTAGAGATTACTGAGAAAGAGCTGAGGCCCTGGCGAGGGTGGGAGTAAGGTTGGGGCGGGGGTATAACCACTGTCCTCTCCATCCTCTGTCTCCCCTCTCTGATCCCTACTAGAATAAGAACACTGCTCTGTTTCTGAAGGAGACATATAAACTGACCTGGGCTCAGTGGAAAGAATTAAGTGGGATGCTGCTGCTTCCCTCCCCCTCCCCACTCCCAACCTCCACGTGTCAAAGAACAAATTGGGACAATTTGGTGTGATTAGCAAAGAATTCACATCTGGCCAGCAGTCCCCCTCCCGGCCTGGCGGCCCAGCTCCTGCTCCCTATTAGAAGCTATTTACATTGATGGCTCCATTTGTCTTTGTAGTGGGGGCCTGACAGCTCCCTGACCACCCTGTGGGGGAGGCCAAGGCCAGGCAGTCTCCAGCGCCATAAGTCCCCCTCCTCTCCCTGATCCTCTCCTTTCCTTCCCTCTCCATGCCGGGTGTGAGTCAAGATGAGATTTGCCATTCCAGCCTTTCTCCTGACTGCCATGGGGCCTGGGGGTGGGAGGTATTGCTGAAGTCTGGTGTGTGAGGGGCCTGCTTAATGATCCTCGGCAGAGAGCTACCAAGAGGTTGCCCAGTGTTGCATTCCAGAAAGAGTCCTGAATTGGAGGCAGGATACTTGGGTTTGAATCTAAATTTCACTGTTTAAGGGGGTAGGGCAGTCACTTTACATCTCAGCCTCAGTTTCCTCTTTGTTAGCTGGAGATGGTGATAGATTTTTGAAGGATGTATTTGGAACTATTAAACCAATATCACCATTTAAGCATCTGAATATCTTTCAAATGCTGTGGGAGGAACCATGAATGGGCTCAGAGATCTTCAGAGGCTCAGGGTGGGATGAGAAGAGACAGGGCTGAAGCTTCCAGATGGAGTCCTAAGGGAAAACAGCTGGATACCCCTGAGGGAAGAGGCCATCCTCTCATTTCCTTCACCCCTTCATAGAATTCTTGAGTCATTGGTGCTAAAAAAATTGGGGACTTCTGAGACACACCCAACTCAGAATGCCAGTCCACAGCTGTCTGGGAACTTGCCGGCTCTCTCCCCAGAAGAAGCCCTAAGGTAGCTGATAATGTGGGGGTGGGGTGGAGGCGTTGGAGGTGTAGTCCATTAAAAGCTTGCCTCGGGTCTCTCTTCTCTCCTCCCCAAGCAAGTGACCCCCAACTCCTTGGTGTGTCAAATGCAATTTGGGTCTATTTAAAGAAACACTGACCCCAGGGGTCACTCTGGCGGGATTCCTCTCCCCTGGAGAATCACCACCAGATGGCAACCTGAAATTTACCTCTTTTCAGCTATCAAAACGCCCTGGCCTGGGAGAGGCTCCATCCCTTGAGCTTGAACCTGCTCCTAGGAGAGCCAGGAGTACAGCTGATCTTGGATAAGGAGTAGTAAAGAGATTCAGCCACCCACGGTCCACCATAGATAAGGGCACGGCAATGGACATCCTTTTTCATTTAGAGTTTCATTAATATCTTTTGCTGTGCTATCCAAGGGATTGTAGATTTAGAACTGGACCAGATCTTAGAAACCACCTAGTTATTTTACAAAGGAGGCAACTGAGGCTGAGAAGCAGCTCAGTGGTGCAGATCATGGAATGCTAGACTTACGAGTCAGGAAGACCTGAGTTCGAATCCTGCCTCAAGCATTTATTAGCTATATGATACTGAACATGTCGTTTATCTTCTCTAGTCTCAGTTTCCCCATCTTTAAAATGATAATAATAGCACCTTCTTCACAGAGCTGTCATAAGGATAAAATGGGATAACATCTATAAACCCCAAAGCCTGAATAAATGCTAGTTATTATTATGAATTTCATTTAATATTTATATGAAATTATCACAACATATTTATCATTAGATCATTATTAAGAATAGTTTATTTTCTATTTATATTCATTTCATTTACTATTTAATATCACATTATAATCATAAAATGACTTGCCCAGGGTCTGCTAATAAGGGTCTGAGACAGAATTTGAACTCAGATTTTCCTTACTCCCGTACTCTAGGTCTGAGATGTAGAACAGAGAAATGAAGGTCGATTTCTGCAACATAAAGAAAAGCTTTCTAATAAGCAGAACTATTGGAACTAAGCCTAGTGAGCTTTCCCTCCCTCCCTGGTCACGCAGGTAGTAAAATGATGTCTGAAACCTGGATTTGAACTCAGCTCCTGACTCCACCTCTAGCACTCTTTGGTTTTTATTTACATTCTATTTTTTTCACCTGTAGCATTCTCTCCGTGGCATCAAGCTGTCTCCTGTCAATTCTAGATTATGCTCCTTTCAGCCTTTCAAGGGGCACTTTAACATTTTTTTATTGGTATATCTTTGTATATCACTTTGTATATCACTTACGCTTTCTAATTTGTCCCCCCTTTCCTTCCTAGAGAGCCATCTCTTTTCTAGCAAAGAATAAACATAGTTTAAAAAAACCAAATAACAAAATAACAGTTCAGAAAAACTAACAAATGTGCTGAAAAAGTCTGACATTCTATGTAATGTCCTATATCTCCATCCCTCCCAGCCTCTGCAAAGAAGAGCTTGGGGCAGCCAAAGTGAGGAAGGTAAGTGACCAATTGGGCTTGGTGTCAAGAAGACCTGAGTTCAAATGTGAACTCAGATACTAACTAGTTGTATGACCTTGGGCAAGTCACTTAACTTCTGTTTGCCTCGGTTTCCCCACCTCTAAAATGCAGGTGATAGCTCCTCCCTCGATCAAACAAAGCACTTAGTACAGTGCCTGGCACACAGGAGGTCCTACATAAAGACTTATTCCCTCCTCTCTCTCTCCCTGGTAAGCAGTACCTTCTTATACCTTTTCTTTGGAGCTAAGCTTGGTCATCATACTTTCTCAGCATTCAGTTTCCATTGCTTTACAATTGCTATATTTTTCCATTTATGACAAGAGACACAATATTGCTTTTGATAATTGTGCACAGGCCAGAACTTGGTTCAATGGAAGGAATAAATATATTGGATTCAGGGTTAGAAGCCTGTTTCTCTGTAATAGTTGTGTAATCTTGGACAACTTATTTGGCCACTCTGAATCTCTTATGAAGAAAGTCCAACTAGATAATCTTTGTGGGAGGGGCTCCTATCCTGGGGTATATGAACTCTCCCAAGTCCACGGATAGATTTCAGGGGGGCCCATCCACTGAGATGGGGAAAATATGGCACCTTATTTTCACTAATCTCTTATTGAAATGTAGCATTTCCTTCAATTTGTGAATGTAGATCACAATTACAGCAGCGATCCCCTTGGCTTTTTGGCCAAAAGAAACATTGATATTGTCACATCACCTTATGGCTATTGAAGATTTCCGGAAATACTGCTTATGTTCATTGCAACTTTGAAATGACTGTGCCTTATTGGACCCACTGCTAGGTCCCATATGACCACAGCTTTCTTTTCTACAGGTTGTATTTCAATATAAATGTTTTCCTTTGTATTCCTATATATTTGACTTGGTGCATTCTAAAACATTCTTCCCAGAAGGACTCCATGAACTTCCCTAGGCAGTCAAAGGGGTCCATTTCACAAAAGAGGTTAAGACCTCTGTTCTGTGCTCACTTCCAGCTCTATAGTCAGGGTTTGTTTGGGGCTTTTTTTTTTTTTTTTTTGGTACAGAAAATTCTACTCTCTATGACCGACCGGCATTTATTTTGTGATCAGTCAAGTCTTGTATGTTACAGTGAAGGATCAAAGCCTTGGACAGACAGTCACACAAAAGGGGTGGGAGCGCAGGGGACAATGGTCAAAGCTTGCCTAGGGCCCAGAAATGCTTCATCTCAGCTCTGGGGGTAATGCAGGGAGAAGAGTAAACTCACATCTGCCTGTGGGGGCTGGGTCTAGGCCCAGGCAGAGAGAGGGGCTCAGCTGGGGAGAAGACCTGCATTTTCTTAGGTAGTGTTCACTCTTGACAGAGGGACATTGAAGAGCTGTGAAAAGTGTAGAATTTTTGAGTTTTTGGAATTTGGGTTCTGAGCCTTGTTGGTGAGAATTTCTGATTAGTAAACAGACACTAATAACCAGAGGACCTAAAGAACCCTCCCCTCCCCTCTCCTTCCCTTTCCTTCCCTCCCCTTCCCACTCCTTCCTTCCTCTCCCTTCCCCCTTACCTTCTCTTTCCTTCCTTCCTTCCTTCCTTCCTTCCTTCCTTCCTTCCTTCCTTCCTTCCTTCCTTCCTTCCTTCCTTCCTTCTTTCCTTCTTTTCTTCCCTCCCTCCTCTCCTCCATCCTTTCTCTAACCTAACCCCATCCTACACTATTGTCAAGTCCTGTAGACTCTCTCTTCACCATCTCTCTCATAGACTGACTCTTTTCTCCTCTGACATCACTGGTGTGAGCCATCATCACCTCACGCCCAGATTATGGCAATAACCTTCTGGTTGGTCTTCTTGTAGTAAGTCTCTTACCACTCTAGTTAATTCTCCACTCAGCTATTAAAGTGATCTTCCAAAGGCATGTGTCTGTCCTTGCCACTATTTAATCAACTCCAGTGGCTCCCTATTACCTCCAGGATCAAATATAAAATCCTCAGTTTGGCTTTCAAAGCCCTTTATACTCTGGCTCTTTCCTACCTTTCCAGTTTTCTTACACTTTACTCCCCATCTATGTATTCCACATTGGGTGTTCAAGGAGGACCAAGCCCTCTGGTGTGAGATCTTGCTGAAACCTCTTTAAGGTTGCCCATCCACCTTTGGTGTCTACCTGGCACTAAACTCTCACCCCTGGCTCAAAGAAACTGTAGCATGTACACCAACCACACCCCAATAAACTGTCTTGGGAGATGGACTAAACCAGGTTGAGGGTGATTGACCCATGGGTGAGTTAGAGGGGTGCCTACCCCAAGCATGCAAAAATTTCCCTGGTGGAATCGGCAGATGAGAACAATTTGTTCCAATGGCCATAAAAGTGACCGAAGCAGGCATACTTAGAGCTTGGCCATACATGGAAGACACCAAAGTCATCCACTATATCCTGGGCCATTGCCAGTCATCTTGATTTTGGTTCTGCCACTAGATTTGGATGACTGAGGAAGAGAGAGTGAGACTGATGACTGGTGAAACTCCGCCTTACTTAAATCCAATTCATCCACGAGTCAAGACATCATTGGTCCTCTTTGAAAATGAAGGACGAATAACAACAAATAAGAAACTCTACAATCTTGTGACATTGGCCTCCTGGCTGTTCCTTGCACAAGAAACTCAATCTCTGAACTTTGTGTATTTTCACTGGTTGTCTCTCATGCTTGGAATCATCTCCTTCTTTGTTTCCATCTACTGGATTCCAAGGCTTCTTCCTTCAAGTCTCAGCTAAAATTTCACCTTCTACAAGATGCCTTTTCCCATTACCCCTAATGCTAGTGTCTTCTCTATGAGACTATCTCCAAGAAATTCTGTATATCTCTTGTTTGTACATAGTCATTTGAAAGTTGTCTCCCCCAGTAGACTGTAAGCTACTTGTTTTTGCCTTTTTTTACATCTCTAGAACCTAGCACAGGGCCTGGTACATAGTAGGTGTTTAATAAATGCTTGTTGACTTGTTGACTTCCTCCCTTCCCTCCCTCCTTCTTCCTTCTCTCCTTTCCTTCCTCCTTTTCTTCCTTCCTTCCCTCCTTCCTTTTCTTTCTTCCCTTCCTCATTCTTTTCTCCTTCCTTCCCCCTCCTTTCCCTTTTTTCTTTCTTTCTTGGAAATAAGTGTTAATGATGACTGTTGTTTTTCTACTAGTCATTTTTGGCTATACCTCCACCCCTGGAATTGAACCTTCCCATCTAACAAAGAAAGACTGTCAAGCAAAAAGAACCAATGAAATGGCTATCTGATAAAGTATGCAACATTCTGCCATTGTCGTCACCAGCTTCTTAGCAGAGAGACGGAAGGCATATTTCTTTATTCCTTATCCAGGATTGTTATTTTTTTTTAGTTACCCAGAGGTCATCTTGTTTCTAGTGATCTTTTAGCTTTTCATTTACATTGTAAGAGTTATATGTATTTTTCAGATTTTTGCCTAACTTACTCTGCATTAGTTCATATAAATCTTCTGATACTTCTTTGATCCTTTTTGTTCATTCATTCTTTCATTCATTTTAAAGCTAGAGTGTCCCTATCTTGCCCAGGCTAGAAGTTAGTAACCACTCATGGGCCCCTTCCTACTGCTGATCAGCACATTTCTGACCTGGGCAGGTTTGTCCATCCTTAGACAACCTGACACCCCATGCTCTTTCAGGCTTATTATATCGATGCCAGCCTTCATACTGATTGTGGAGCAGAAGTCCTGCCCCTCCAGTCTTAGCTTCCCCAGTAGCAGGGATTACAGGTGTGCTCATACTACCACACCTGGCCAGTCATCTTTTTCTTATTGCACAATAATATGTTTCAAAGACATCTCTTGTTTTCACTCTTTTCACTGGTGCCACCAGCATGTGGACACTTGTGTCTCTTCTACTTAATCTCAATTCTGAGGCCCAGTTAAGAAAATAAATCAGGCTTTGAGTCAAGGTGATTTGGAGAACACTGGAGTGGAATGAGTATACTTGGTCCTAGGGAAGATGTGAGTTGGAATCCTGCCTCTGACGTTTATTGAGAATATCAGAAAACAGGCATTTGATTAAACTATGAAAATAACTCTGTCCTTTTCCAAGGTTCATCTGAGTTCAGTTTCTGAGGGACTCTGCACATGTATATAAACAGAGGAGGGAGAGGAGGGTCTGAGTATTGTTTGCATGGGTTAGGAGGGGTGAAGACATCATAGAAGTGTACCCAGGGGTTTCTCCATCTGCAAACTTTTTAAGTCAAGTCAAATGATATGATAGTTATAAAGTGGTTTGTAAATCAGAAAGCATTATAGAAATGTGAAAGAAACAGCAAGTTGTACATAGTAGATTTTCAGTTTGATTAACAATTATCTTTTTTATTGTACTATGTTATGGAAATGTTTGTTTTATCCCATAAATTAAAAATAAAAATGCACAAAATAAAATACGTAAGATTACAAAGGAAACCAAAAGTTAGTGAACATAAAGATGTAATTTTTTTCTAAAAAATTTAAGCTCTTCAACATTATTTATTTCCTTTAATTGATCAAATATACCTACCTTAATAAATTTCAAAAAAAAAAAAAAAGAAAGAAAGAAAAGAAACTCCTTTCCTGTGTCTAACTCAAAGTCACCCAGCTATAGGTTTAGAGCACTGAATATCACAGAGTCTTTTAGAAGCTGATTGACTTACTCTGCCTCTTTCCCAGTGCCCCACCCCTCGAGTCACTCTCTCCTTCTCATCTCAATAACTAGAGGTCTGGGGTCACTAAGATTAATTTTATCCTCAATCTTCTGGTTACAACTTTGATGAATAAACTTAACCTGTTTAATTAGTGTTTGAGGACACTAGCAAAGAAGATAGCCAATTCTCTCATCAAAAGAGAATGGAAGCAGTCCATCTCCTGGCCACTTAATGGGGTCTTTTCACCTGTGATTCCCCTCTCCCCACTATACCAGACAATCACTGGGGACTTGGTGCTGGTGAAAGGAAAAGAAAGTCTCTGAGATTCTTTTCTGTACTCTTCCCCAAGTCTGGCTGCGGACTGGCAGCTTAATCTTAGTTTTTCCATCTGTAAAATGGGATAATAATTCCTGCTGACATTGCTGAGGGTTTTCCAATGGTTTATTTGAGGTGGTCAGGTATTTTGGCTTCTTCTCTCTTCACTCCCCCAAATCTGGACCCAGGCCGGAAAAAATAAAAGTCAAATATCTCAAAGAAACCAAGTGGTAGGGCCAAATAAAAACCGGGTGGCAGACTAATTGCAAATTAGGCATGTGTGCCTCTGTGTGTGTTTTGGGGAGGATGAGCATAACCACAAAACTAGGTAAAAAGAACCAAAAAAAAAAAAATCAGGCAGCAAATCATATTAACCGACATTCTCCTAGAGCTTTACAAGTATTCTGTCATTTGATCTTGGAATCATAAATTTAGAGCTGAAGAGAACACAGAAGTTATTGAATCACAACCTTTCATTTTACAGATGAGGAAACTGATCCCCAGAGAGGTTAACTGACGACTAAAGTCACACAGCTAATGTGTGTGTGTGTGTGGCGGGGGGGAAGTGCTTTAAACTAGGCTTAGAGTCTTCTCAAATTCCAAGTCTATCACTTTATCTACTCCGCCATGGATACTGCAGGCATTATTCCCATTTTACAGATGAGGAAACTGAGGCCCAGAGAGGTTAACTAACTTGCCTAAAGCCACACAGTTAATGTCCGGTGTGTGTGTTTGTGTGTGTGTGTGTGTGTGTGTGTGTGTGTGTGTTGCTGGAGACCTTTAATTCAGGTTTAGAGTCTTTCCAACTTCCAAGTTTATCACTTTATCTACTCTGCCACGAATCCTTCTGACATTGTTCCCATTTTACAGATGAGAAACTGAGGTTCAGAGAAGTGGTCACATAGTGAGCATGTGACTGATGTCTCAGATCTTGGGGCCAATTTTCCTGCCTGGGTTTCCTGGCCACTGTTCTAGGTTTCTTGAAGAGCAGCTCTGCTTCTAGGCTCAGAGCTGGAGGTACCAGACATTTGAAGCCACCTTTCAGAAGTGTTTGACTCACAGATGTAGACCTCTGACAAAGGGCTATTAGAAAATTAGCTGTGTGGCTTTGAGAGGCCAAGGCTCTCTTTTGGGTGTGAATCCCATTTTTAGGGGACAGAATCTCTGTAAAATCCCCCACCCCAGCAGGTAGAAGAAAAAGTGCATTTTCCAAACCATAGCTGCAAAAGGACCCTCTCTTCTGCTTCATTCTGGAGCAACAAACATCAAACTTAACACCCCCCTCCCCAACCAACAACCTCCCCCGCTTTCTAACCTGCTTCCAACCTCCGATCTCACTCCTCCCTTTTCTCACCTGGATGTCCAGTCTAGCTCAGCCCTGCCTCCTAGGGGATGGCAAAGGGGCCGGCAAGCTCTCTCTCTGCCTGTTTACTTCTGGCTTGGCTTGCTCCAAGCCAAATGTGACTTCCTGTTGCTATAAACAGGGCCAGGGAGACATCAAACGGGGCAGAAGGATGAGTTCAGAGCAAAAGAACTGGGGCCAGCCGGTATGAGCCTCCGTCTAATAGGAAGGTTTAAAAATAACTGAGAGACCAAGAACACGGGTTATCAAAGGTGATGTTAAAGTAAAATCCAAATTCTAGGCCAGACAAGGGGCTGATTGCTTCCTCTGTGATCTCCCACATCTTATTTTCTCAACTCCTGGGATGCTCTGAATCTGCTACTCCACCTTCCTACCTGTCTCTATCCTCCCCAAACCCATTCTCTTCCCCCCAGATATGACTTCCCTTCTCCTACCTTCTGGATTGTGGGTCTAATCGGATGAATCCAGGAGACCTTGCTGTCTCTGCCAATCTGTGTGACCCTCTCTAGGCCTCTGTTTCCTTCTCTGTCACTTGAGGAATTGGCCAAAAACAGCGATAGCTAGCATTTTACATAGTGCCGTTAGGTTTGCAAAGTGCTCTACAAATATCATCTCATTTGAATTTCACATCAACCCTAGGAGATAGGTACTATTATTATCATCTCCTTTTTACAGGTGAAATTGAGGCAGACTTTGGTTAAGTGACTTGCCCAGGGTCATACAGCTAAGTCTCTGAGTCCACATTTGCACTTAGGTCTTCCTGATTCCAGGCCTAGCACTCTATGGCATCAGCTACCAAGACTATGTCTAGGGGTCCTTCTAGCTTGAAATCCTATAATCTTTTTCTGCGCCATCTCTGATTTTTAGTCCTTTCTCTTCTCATCCATCTCAGCCATGTTTCACCTTCTCATATACCTTCTTCCCCCAGATGACCTAGACCTTTCTTCTGGTCCAAGTATGTGCACAAACGGCCACAGGGAAAATTTAGCTTAGTTTCAGACAGAACAAAAGACAAGGCAGATTTTGTACCCTGGACAAGGGTTGACATTTGTACCCCAGGTGTAATACTGTCCCTTAGATATTCTGAGTCTGCAGTAATTCACGGAATTTGATTTATAATCATGACACTTAAAGGCAGAGGAGAATTTCGAGTTTAGCTCAAACTGTGGCTCAGCAACCTGACACGTCTAAAAATCTTAACTGAGGAACTGAGTGTGGATTTGAACCAGGTTCTTTCATTCCAAACCCAATCTTTGTCCTATACACCAAGATATTCATAAAAATAAATATCCACAGACCACGGAGAGTAGGCTTTTCTGGTATTAGGAACATTCAAAAGGGGTAGTTGCTGCTTCATTGCCTTCATCCCTAGTACAGGTAGGGGACTAGGGTCCCTCTTTCTCCTTCCTCATGGTTCCTATCTCCATCCCAATTCACGTGGCACAGGGAATGTCAGGGAGAGTTCTGGTGGGCCCCTAGCAGTTTCTTGCAGGGCACAGCCCTCCCCCTCCCAATCACCAGCAAAAGGCAGCTTTGGCCCAGCAGGGGCGGGGTAGGGGGGGTGGGTGGGCTGTAGTGAAGCTGTCACTCACTCACTCACACCCGAGGAATGCAGACGGCAGGGCTGCCCTGTGGTTATGTCTCCACCCCACCGACAGAGGTAGGCGCCCAGGTACCCAGCCTGTGGGCTTTGGGATTCCGCCAAGGAGGCTGATGAAAAGAAGCTGCCAGATTAACCCTTTCCTGGCCCCTGCCTCCCTGCCTGCCAGGGTGGTCGTAGGGGCTGGAGGGTGAAAGGGAGGATGAGAGGGAGCTGAGTGCCAGGGTACTCTGATCTCTGGGTGATAGAGTTAATAAGGTGGACAGCCTGAGGGCATCCTCTTTTACCCCTGCTTTTGGCCTTATACTCCTGTGGTCGCTGCTCTGTATTTTAAAGAGCATCTGACTGGGAGTCAGGAGACTTGGGTTCTAGCCTTGACTCTGCCACTGACCTGCTGTTTGACTCTGGACAAGTTATTTCCTCTTTCAGGGACTCAGTTGCATCAACTATAAAATGTAGGGGTTGAAGTGGATGATTGATAAAGTTCTTTCCACCATTAGCATCCTCTCCCCTCCCCCTCCTCTCTTTTCCTCTCCTTTCCTCTCCTTTTCTCTCCTTTCCTCTCCTCTCTTTTCCTCTCCTCTCCTTTCCTCTCTTCTCTTTTCCTGTCCTCTCCTTTCCTCTCCTCTGCTCTTTCACTCCTCCCTGTTTCATGACATAGATGTTTCCTGTGGACAGAGCTCTGGAGTTCCGGGGGCACAATTTATCCCAGGGCTCAGAAAACCTCCTCCCCCCACCCCTTGCTTTTCAACAACAAGACCCCAAGCTAATCATCTCTGAGATCAGAAGGCTTTGATTTTGTTCATTCCTTCCCCCTCACCTTAAAATTGGGTCAAGCCCTAAGAGCATCCACCCTGCTACTATCCTTCCTTCCCCTTTCTTGCCTCCTCCCCTTGTGGGTACCTATAAGCTCACAGAGAAGGTGTCAAAAGGACAAACCAGGAGGCAGGGGAGAGTCGGAACCAGCAGGAATGAAAAGATGTTCATGCCTTCTCTCTGAGCTGACTTTCTCTTTCTACCCATCTACTTACCAAGAGAGGGGGCATAAGTACCCTAATCCTGTCTATGCCACCTAAATTTGAGAGGGGTGCAAGGAAATAGGAAGAAAATGGACTTAAAACTGAAGCTTGACATTTGGGAGAAATTTATGAGTGGAGAGTCTATGAAATCTGCTCAGAAGGAAAAGAGAGTAGTGGTGTACCTATGTGTAGGGATAGAGTGTGGTGGGGGGGGGGGGGGCGGGAGGGAAGGGGGATTGAAGCATGCTGCTCAGCCTAGGAGGGTTTTAGTGGGATCTGACCTGGGGACAGAGGAGTGAATGAAGTGATCTCACAAAATCCTTTTTTTTTTTTTTTATTAATATTTGCCAACTGATCTCCCCAGGCAAGTTTGTATCTTCTGTCATATAAAATGCCCACCACCCAAGGTGCCTGTCTTAGGGAACCAGATGTTTTGAAGGGGGTTCACATGGGTTCTGACCACCCATGCCTCAGCCCAGCCAATCAGCAGTTGCCCAATGGGAATGTGGTTCAGTGAAGCTTAGGGGTAAGGCTGCAAAGAGGAGGGGCTATGGGTTTTTTCTCCCCGTTGCATTAGCCACTGGGAGTCCGGATGTTGGTGTCTCCTGTGGTCAGAGACCACTTTATCAATCGTTCCTAAACCACCCACTGAGCACCCCTTCCCCCTCCTTCTCCCCTGAGGATATTCTTCTGGCCTGGGTCTAAGCAACCCCATAGCTTTCTTCTTGCCTCCCCTGCTTGCCCCATCAGCCAACCCCACCATTAACAACTCTTGGTTCCTAACTGATCCTGCCCAGGGCACAAAGGGAAGGAAGAAGTTAATATGGTCAGGGAGGTGGGAGGAGCACTGAGTGTTTGTGTTGAGGGGTGGAATGGGGTATGGGAGCATTTAATGTTGAACTTCTCTCGCCCATTCAAACTTCAAGATTCTGAGTTTCCTTGGGGGTATCTCCCCGGTCTCATTCCCCCAGAAGAAAAGAAATTGGTTGGGGGTGGGGCATAAGAGTGAGGGATGTTCCCTTCTCCTTCCCAGAAAGGGCAGACTAGATGAGTGAGGATGTATCCACATAGACATCTAGGCTGGTAACATTCAGATCAACAGGTCAAGTATCTATAGAGCCCAGAAAGGGAGTTCCCCAGCTCATCTCTCAGGGGTAAGCAAGTATAGCTACCTCTCAGACATACAGACCCACCCCCCCGCAGATGTAGACACCACCTATGCATGAAGAAACAGCTGAGCAGGTGTAGCCAGTGGCTTGCAACATGAAAGCAGCTGAGTAGGTGTAGATTGTCCAGAAACATAGGTCCAGCAGAAGACAAGATAGGAGTACGCACCCACCTCCAGGTTAATGCTCTTGAGTGTAAATCCTGCGACTCCTGTCAGGTCCAGGTCTTGATTAGGATCCTATTTCCCAGACCTGAAGTTTGCCTTTCCTCACCTCACTCCTGCAGAGGGATCTTGGTCTGAATTGAAATAAAAACCAGAATTTTACAGAGTACAGCCCCTCAGGTCACTGCCTCCTAACTGAATAAAAATCCTGGGCTGGTAGAGGAGCTGCAGGGGAAAGCTGATCTCTAAGCACGTTGCTTCTACTTACAAACTCCTTTACTCTTGGAGTCAGGCAGGAGCTGGAGACCCGACAAAACCTTTTAGAGATAGACCTGAGGATAAGACCCAAACATCTGGACCCCCTGTGATTTTTGCCCAGAGTGAGGTCTTTTCTCACTCTCAGAATCCTGCTCTCTCTCTCTCTCTCTGTTAAATGACTTGCCCAGGGTCACACAGCTCGTGTGTGAGGCCTAATTTGAACTCAGGTCCTCCTGACTCCAGGGTCAGTGCTCCATCCACTGTGCCACCTAACTACCCCTAAAATCCTACTCTCTTAAGATCACCAGATTCTCTCTGTCTGACCTTTTCTTTGTTCACTCCTACCAGACAAGGTCCCTGGATGCAGCGGTGGATGCTGAAATCCTGAAAAAGCAAGAGAAATATTTCCCACCCTCAGGTTGCTGCCTGTCTGATAGGGGGAAGGAGACATAGCCAGGACAAGAGCCAAGGGCTAACAAGGAGAAAGGACAGGCAGAACTAATGAGGGGATAGAACTGAGAGGAAGCATGACATAGGAGAAAGAGCCCTGAACCTGCACCCAGGAGACCTGTACCCAGACTTTCACATTTTATTAGTCTGAGCCAAGGTTTCCTCATCTGTAAAATAGAAGGATTAATATATAAACTGTCTCACAAAGTTATTGCAAGGAAAGTGCTTTGTAAATCTTAAATCCCTGTAGTAATTATTTGTATTCACAGAATATTAATGAGTAAAACTTAATAATAAAATTAATAAACATTAATATTCACTGAACCCTAAAGGAGTTAGCCTCAAGCCTATCATGTCCATCCCCCTGCTTCCTTGTAGATAATAATCAGCTAAACATCCAGAAAGGGGCCATCATTTCTTTTCTCTAGCAGACAGCTAGGCAGTGCAGTGGTCAGAGGAGCGGACCTGGAACTAAGTAGACTTGGGTTCAAATTGAGCCTCAGACGCTTACTAGCTGTGTGACCTTGAGCATGTCACTTAACCTCCATCTGTCTCAATTTCCTCACCTGTAATATGGAGATAATAATAGCACCTATCGCCCACTGTCGTGACTATTGAAGGAGATCTCGGCAAAGTGCTTTTTAAACCTCAAAGTGCCATGCAGATGCTCCTCGAGTGATTTCTGGCATTCTATTACATTTACCATGAGGAAGTCATGTCTTGTGGCCTAATACACACATAAGATAAAAAGGTGACAAGAAGCTGAGCACAGAGATGGAGAATCTGCAGAGTCAGACATCATCTGGCATGTAGGGAGGAGTGCAGGTAGGAGGAATGTGCCCTTCAGCCAGGGCTGGTACCACCTTGTCAAATTGAACTCCCCTCCTCCACTTCCACAACCTCACCTAAGGCTAACCACATTCCAGGGGTCATAATTCCCACTGACCTATCTCCTATTATGCTACTCTCTGAAATCCCTCTCTAGTATAATAACTCATATTACCCCCTTTAAGCTTTACCGAGTCACAGAAATTCTGTGATGTTGGTAATATATGTGTTACTATTCGTTTTACAGATGAAGAAACAGGTCCAGAGAAGTAAAGACATGAGCGTAGACAGAACTACAAGGAAGTCACCTAATCCAACCTCCTTTATTTTTCAGATAATGAGGTTAAGTAACATACCCAGGATCACCCAAAAAGGGGCAGAACCAGAATCTGAACTTTCAAAACCATGAAACTTGCCCATGGTCAGTCACACAGCTAGTATGTGTCAGGGGGCAGATTCAAAACTTGGATCCTCAATCTCTTTGCATCAGACCAAACTGCTCCAGGAAGATGACCCAGATTGATGAGACAACCCTGGCATGACCACCTTAAACTCTGCTCCTCTCCCATGATCTCCCTTTCCAAGGGTTCCTCCAACTATATCCCCACTCTGACAACTCACTGATGTGTTTATAAGGGGAACATCCTTCTGTCCATCCAGATGCTCATAGTCCAATCTTTCTAGGTTTCTTATAGATGTGTCTGAGCAAAATTTTGGTTGAGAAGGTGGAAGAAGAAAGTTCTGTCTGTGAACAGCACCTAGAACAGAAAAGAGATTGATTGAATATGTGTGTGTGTGTTCATTCTTTGTTGCCAAAGAAGACCATGCCATCAGAGAAATAATGACATGACTTGCACTTTGACTTTGTTTTCGAGTGAGGGAGGGCTGTGCGGGTCACTAACCTCACTTCTCCTCCAGAGCCAACTGAATCCAATGACTAAATATTCATCAGGATGACTGGAGATAACCCAGGATGAGGCAATTGGGGTTAAATGACTTGCCCAAGGTCACACAGCTAGTGAGTGCCAAGTGTCTGAGATGAGATTTGAACTCAGGTCCTCCTGACTCCTGCACTGGTGCTCTATCCACGGAATCACCTAGCTGCCCGATTGAATATATATTTTCTGGGTGAATATAAGAAGGGTGAAAAAGGATGGAGGATGGAGATTTCCAGGGTAGGGTTAGCAGAAGAGAGCTTTGACTAGATGGAGCCAGAGGAAGTCAGTGAGACCAAAGGAAAAGCTTCCCAACAGTAAGTGGATTTTTTTTTGAGGTAATTGGAGTTAAGTGACTTGCCAAGGATCACATAGCTAGTAAGTGTTCGAGTCTAGATTTGAACTCAAGTCCTCCTGACTTCAGGGCTGTTGCTCTATCTACTGAGTCATTTAACTGCTCCTGAGTGGAATTAGATGTAGGAAGGGACATATGGTTGATGGTTTTCCCCTTTCCCTACAAGAGGACAGATGTGAAAACTGAGACCAAGAATGGGTGAATGACTTCTCTGGCATCACAGGGAATGACAGGACAGAGGAGATTCTAGTCCCAGGCTCCTGCTGGGTGGCCATTCTTCAAATACTCCAACCTCCTCAGCTTCTTTTCTCTCCTCTTAGCATCTAATCTCCTTCCCAATCCCCAATTACCTACTTCTAGGATGGAAGTTGGAGAGCAAGAGCTATCAGCAGTGGAGCTTGGGTCATACAAGGACGCTAGGGAAAAAAAATCATAGGATCATAGACTGAGAACCAGCAGGGGCTTGAGAGGTCGTTGAATCCAACCTCTTGTGCTGCAAATGAGAAAACTGAGAATTTGCTTAAGGTTACGTAGTAAAAAAAAGTTCCCAGGCAGAATGTGAACTGAGCTCTTCAGGATTCTATCCATTATTGCCTCTAGAAAATCAGTTCCTGGATGTCTTTTTGCTCCATAGCACTCCACCCCCCATATTTTTCCATAGTGTTCCTCCCCCATATTGTTCCATAGTGTCCCTCCTCCCATAGTGTCCATAGTGCTCTCTCATACTGTTCCATTGTGTTCCCCTCATATTGTTCCATTGTGCTACCCCACATTGCTCCATAGTGTCCTTCCTCCCATAGTGTCCATAGTGCTCCCCCATACTGTTTCATAGTGCTCCCCCCATATTGTTCCATAGTGCTTCTTCCCCATACTGTTCCATTATGCTCCTCCATACTGTTCCATTGTGTTCCTCCATACTGTTCTATTGTGCTTCTCTATACTGTTCCATAGTGCTCCCCCATATTGTTCCATATTGTTCTAACCTGAGGCCTCCTTTGTAACTGGTATGTCAGTAGCATGAGACTGGCTTTGAGTTATCCTGGAGCTGAACCAGCTAACCTTTAAGAAAAGACCTCCCCATCTTCACCCCTGCCACAGCTCAGACAATCCATAGACACCACACCGACAGTCACAGATTGAGTCCTTACATGCTTTTTCAAATCCCACCCCCTCTCCCCACCTCCCACTCTGCTCATGCTCCTGGGGCATGGATAGGGGCCCAGTGGAGTTGGTGGTGAGTACTCCGCTTAGCCATTTCTGGGGTCACTGAACTAGGGTGGGAAATACAGGGTAGGAAGTGCTAAGCCCAGACCCCCATAATGTCTCCCCCCCTTCCCTTTCCTCTCTACCTCCTTGTTCAGCTTTCTCTCTCTCTCTCTCTCTCTCTCTCTCAAACACTCAGTTATTCATTCCCAAGACCACCTACAAACCACCCATTTGCCTGCAGACCACACATCTCATCAGCTTAGCTCTCAGGGATAATGGCTACCCCCAACCCCCATCTTTCCAGGCCACCCCCACCCCCACTCCCCACCCTCTTCCAACCTAATTACCACCTTGGCACCTCCGTGGGGGATGAGGGACTGACCTCTGTTTACACTTGGGAATGACTCTGGAGAAAGCCCCCTGCTCCCCATTGGCCCACTCCGCCATGCATCCTCTGCCCTAGACCGTGAGCTGCAGAAGCAAATTAGAGACCCTCAGCTTAGTTCCCACAACCAGCTCTAAGCCTAGGATGGCCTGGGACCAAGAGAACTGGTGTCAGAGGAGGCAGCCTCACAAGCTCATCTGCCACCCAGGATTGAGTGCCCCTCCATACACACACACACACACACACACACACACACACACACACACACACACACACACACACACACACACACACACACACACACACACACACACACGAGCAGATCCTAGTACTGGGCGCCATGGGAGGGAGAAAAGAGAGGATGGAGAGAGAATACTTTCAAGGCTCTCACAATTCAGTGGGAGAGACTAGCCAGGAGCACATATAAAAAGTACTGGATTTGGAATTGGAAAATCTGGGTTTCATTCCCTGAGTTAGAAATTTGGCCGCTAACTTACGATATGACCTTTGGCAAATGACTTCCTATCTCTGAGGATGAATCTTCTTCTTTGTAACATAAGAAAGGTGACTAGGTGACCCCTAGTCTTTTCCAGTTTTGAGTCTAATTTGATGACTTCAGAACATTCATAAAAAGCTAAGGATTATATGGAATAAAAAACAATCAGTTCATGTTAACCTGGGAGACAGGACAAATAATAGTATCAGTCAGTCAGATCAATCAATCAGACTTCTTGAGAAGTCAAAGCAATCAATAAACAGTAAACAATTAACTATGCTAGGTGGCAGAGTAGATGGAGGAATGGGCCTGGATTCAGGAAAGACTGAGTTCAAATCCAGCCTCAGACACTTACTAACTGTGTGACCCTGGACAAGTCATTTAGCCCTGTTTGCCTCAGTTTCCTCAGCTGACAAATGAGCAGGAGAAGGAAATAGCAAACACTCCAGTATCTTTGCCAAGAAAACCCCAAATGGGGTCACAGAGAGTTGGACAGACTGCAACAACTTCAAGAGTAACAACAAAATCATTGTTACCTGTTGACTATGTCTAGCACTGCTGGTAGGTAAATGTTTAACAACTAATGGGGGTTAGTTGTCAGCTGTTAGACTGAACAACAATAAGTACCTACTATGTGCCAGGTACTGATACACAAAAAGGGGTAAAAGGTCATTCCTGTCTTGAAGGAATTCACAATATAACATCCAACATTTATATAGCTCTTTAAGGTTTGCCAAGTGCTTTGCACAAACTCTTTCATTTGATCTTCACAAACCCCTATGTGCTATTTTTGACCCCATTTTACAGATGAGGAAACTGAAGTTAGTCAAGGTTAAGTGACCTGCCTAGGGTCACATGGCTAGTAAGTGTCTGAGGCAGAATTTGAACTTAGGCCTTCCTGACTCCAGGCTCAGTTCTATCCATTTTGACACCTAACTGCCTCTCGGGACTTCAGTTCTTTATCTGTAAAATTAAAGGGATGCGCTGGAGACTTATAGGCCAGGGCTGGGAGGGAGAGAGATGGATGGGTTTGATTAATGAGAAAGCAGGGCTTAAGAATTAGTGTGGATGGGTAAAATAGAAGCTCTCTTGCCACATCCCTGAAATCCGTTGACCTCCGAGCCCAGGTCTATATCAGACACCAAGGTGAAATTTAGCCTGGAGAGACTTAGATTCTTAATCGATTGTATAGGTATTTTCCAGCCCCAGCTGTTAACCCTGAGCAAGAAAGAGGTCCAGACTGGACTTTGATTTGTTCTCCTTCCTCCCACCCCCATGTAATAGTTTGGGATCCTAGAGGGCATGTCCTGCATTCCTGGGACCAGCTTCTTGGTGGGAGGGGGAGGGTGCCCAAGGCTGTCCAAGGCACTGGACTGGAGGTGGGGGTGGGGTGGAATCTTTTATCCTCCAGCTCAAGGTGGAATAGTTGTATCCCTAAGGTGAAAGGGGAGCAAACCCAGACATGCCTACCATCCCTGTGGTTTAGTGGAAGGAGAAAGCAGGTCTCTCTGTCACCTCCTTCCACAGTACAGGATGGAGCCCACTCTGGGCCAGGAGGGTGGGGTGGTCTCAGTGTGGGGTCCCTCCCCAGCAATTAACCTTGATTGGTTTTGCCACAGAACCCAGGGTAGGGATTGTTTCGGCTCTCTCAGGAGGTGAAAGTCAGGATGGGAAAGGACTGTGGAGGAAGGGGGGCAGAGGACTGAAGGGCCCTGACCAAGAAGGGCCTCAGACTCTCCTGTCTAGCACCACAATCCCTTTCCTCTGAATTCCCTCAGCCTGAGTCTTCCCTATCAAAGCTTGTGAGGGCAAAGTGGGTATAAGGCCTGGATAATTCCACAGTAGGCATGAGTAGTGATCCAAAGAAGTCAGACAGTATAATTTAGAGTCGAATCTCCTCAACCAGAGGACTTCAGGGAAGAATGGAGAAAAAGTAGTAAAGGAGAAAATGATCCCTGGTCTAAAAGAAATAGGATAAATAGAACAGAGAGAGCTCTGGATACAGAGTCAGAGAAACTGGGTTTGACTCTTACCTCTGTCACTTAATAATCATAAATAGCTACCGCCTACATAGCACTTTAAAGCTTGCAAAAACTCATTTGATCCTCACAATAACCCTGAGAGAGAGAGGTGCTATGGTTATCCCTATTTAATGGATGAGGACACTGAGGCCCAGATGTGTTAAGTGACTTGCCCAAGGTCATACAACTGGTAGGTGTCTGGGGTGGTATTTGAACTCAGGGACTGTTTTCAAGTCCCACTACCTATTCAACGATGCTCTAGTCACCCTTGAATCTTTGGACAAGTCACTTAACCACTTGGGTCTTCAATTTTTTCATTTGAAAAACAAAGGGCTTGGACTAGATGAATTCTAAGTCCCTTTCAACTCTAATGCTATGGTCCTATGACCTTTCAGAAGTCAATTAATCCTTTTCCCTGCTCTCAGGAAAGATTTTGCTGAACAATAGTTATTATAGACCTTTGGGAGTTTTCATATGTGTGCATATACATACACATACATACACATACATACACACATACACTTTGTGTGTATACATATACACATACACATATGTATCTGTGTGTATATATACATACACATATAAATATATACATATACACATACATACTTTATGTGTGTATATATAACACACATATACACACACACAAGAACCTGTATAGTCATAGCATCACTATGGGCTTATAAATACCCAAGTGGGAAAAGAGCTCAGGATCAGTAGAGAATTGATTCTTCTCCCCTGAAAATGCACAATTCATATAGTTCACAGAACCAATAAAGGGCAAGGTTTGGGTTGGTTCCCTTTCATTTTGGATTATAAATCCTTTCTTTCTTTTTCTTTCTTTCTTTTTTCCTTTCTTTCTTTTTTTCCTTCTTTTCTTTCTCTCTTTCCTTTTCTCTTTTTTCCTTCCTTCCTTTCCTCTGTCCTTCCTTCTTTCCTTTCCTTCTTCCTTCCCTCCCTCCTTCCTTTCTTCCTTTTGATTAATGATTTTCAAATGTTGTTGTTATTTTCCGGTGCCCTCCCTAACAGAACTCTCCAATGGAACAAAGTATGGTTAAGGAAGTTAAACCAACAAACTGATCCTAGCTGGCAGCATCTACCTCATTCTAGATGTGTAGTCTAGCACTGCTCCAGAGAGGAGGATCAGGAGTCAAGGTTGACCATTGTATTGATCTGTGTCCTGATGACTTTGCAGGTTATTTTCCTTTACATTTTAGAGTCAACCAATGGTTTTCCCATTGCATTGAGCTGCTTTCTCATAATCCCAACCCAATGATAAATGCTGGATTTAGAGTCATGAATTCAGATCCAGATTGGGTTACATCCCACCTCTCTGACCTTTGGGCAGATCATTTCACCTCTCCTCGTTTCTGTGTTCTCATCTGTAAAGTGAGGAGCCTGTTGGAAAGGGAGATTGTTGGAGATGGAGAGCCCAACTGGGAATTCTGAGGCCCAGGGCAAATAGAGTTAAGAAGAATAGGTAGGCTGGGCCTCAGGAGGGAAATGTCATGGAGACAGAACCTGGGGGCTAGCGGGGGAAGACCAATACCATGTGGGACTTCAAAGGCACAAAGATCAGGGATAGGGGTGGCTGGAAGAAGGCCCAGAAGGCCACAGAGGGAGGAAGCACACCTCCCCCATGTCATGTTACCCTGACTCTCTGGGGCAAGTCCCACCCCCACCCCCCTTCCCAACCCAGCTCTAAACCCTCAGTGCCTGGATAATCTCTAAACTGGGATCCTCCCCTAGGCGTCACTCTACTCCAGACAACCTTTCCTCGGCCCCCTCCTCTCCCCACTACCACCAGCAGCATCTCAGGAATCCCTCCATGTTGCCTCACTTTCCTCCTCTGGTAGTTTTCCTGTGTCCTGGTCTCAGCAGAGGAGAGTGCTTATTAAGAATCTAAGGAACTGATTAGACCTGGCTTGCCCTCCTTTCTGTCCTCTTCCTTATCCCCCAAATCCCTGTTGCTTTTCCTTAAACATGAATCAAATTTTGCTTTTCCCAGTGAAAACCACCCAAGGACCCAAACTTTAGAATACTGTTATTGAGAATTCCTCCCAACCCCCACCCCATGTAATTTGGTCTTCTGCCTTGAGGGCAAAAGCATATCGGGAACCTCATTTGCTAATCCTGCTGAGGCCAGTTCCTTTCCTCCAGACTTCATCTGGATAAACAAGAAATCCAGGACCTCTGATGCCATCCCCTTGTCTCTTAAGGTCCCAAAGAGGGATTGGAATGCAGCTGAGAAAGATTCTGGGCCCCGTCGTCTCACTACCTCTTCCTCAATGTCCTCTGGGAGCAAAGCTGTATTGGGGTTGGGAGGGAGGGAGATGCAGAGGAAGCAGGAAGCGTCCTGCCCTCAGGGGGCTCCCAGATTGATAAAGGAGACGCAGGCTTAAATCTTAACCTGGCTACTTACTACTCTTAGATTAGTCTACTTTTCTATGCCTCTAGTTTTCATCTGTAAAGAGGGGATTGGATAACATGATCTCTAAAATCCCTTTCAGCTTGAAGTCCTTTGACACGGTATCTGTCCTCAGGGTATGTCCCCCCCCACTCCCACCCCAATCTGATGGGTCAGATACAGTCCCAGTCCTGGGAGAGGGCTTCCAGTGTCACGGGAGGAGACCCAGCCAAGGAAGAGTTCAGTAGGTGGAGCAGGGCGCTGGGGATGGAGAAGGGACCAAGGGATGGGAGTCTGATGGGACTTTCTGAGAGGGGAGACTGTGGAGCCAAACTCTGAAGGAGGGAAAGGTCGGGACTGGGATTGGGGCTGGGGGGAGAGGAGGGGGGAGGGATGGCAGAACTCCCACGACCCGGGCATGGCTGTCTCGGCGCCGTCTCTGGTGCTGGGGCCTTGCGGTTGGGACATCTCAGGGCCACGTTTGAGCCGGTCAGCTCCCTTCGAAAATTACAGAGGCTCTCTCCCACAGCGGTCAGAGAGGCCCCCCTGCGGGCAGCACCCGCTTGGTGGAGGCGTCTAAATTGAAAGCAGCTTTCGGGAGGGAGAGGGTGGTGGCTGGGACAACAATGGGCTTGCAGGCAGAGGAAGGGCAGGGGAAAGGAGAAGAGAGAAGGGGATGAGGCAGGGAGAGTTGGGGAGGGGAGAGCAGCCCGGGCATGCAGGGACCCTATTGTTCTGTGACCATTCTCCAGAGGGGCCTATGGCAAATGGAGACAGCCTAGCTGTCCCTCTGTCCTCCATACCTACTCAGGGCCAGGTTCCCAATTCATTTTGGGTAGTGTGGGAAGAGAAGCTTCTGCTCAAGATGGATGGGAGTCGGTGGGCGAGACATTGGAAGGGGGACAATCTAGGTTTGAATCCTAGCTGATTCTATTTGTGTGCTCTTTCCCCTAAAAGGTGGGAGGGACTTGATGATTTCAACAGGTTTCCTCTCTCTCCCTTCCCTCCCAGCTCTAATTCTATGGTCCTTGATGAGAGCCATCCTTCATGGTTACTTTTCTAATTCCCCAAAATGGTGGCCAAAGCATTAATGTTCCAACCTTTTCTCCAGGAAGAGTTGGCTTTTGCCTCTATGCCTTTAGTTCCATCTTCATGATTTTCACTATTCTTCTATCTCACTCTCTTCTCTTTCTGTACTTTCCTCCCTGGATATTCCACTGGAGGTGGGCAAACCTTCAGCTACATTCACATACTCCCACTCATAGGTCCCCTCTCCTGATGAACACTTCCTGGCTTGAATTGGCCTTTTTATGGGTGTACCCTCCATATTGAGGCATCCCTTATCTGTATCCCCATTCATTTGCATACTTAGGGACTAAAGTAAGGGTCAGGGTAAGGCATGAAGGCAGGAAGAAGATGTACAACAGGGTTGGGATGGAAGATAGAAGGAAAAGATAATCTAGGGTTTGGAAAGAAGGGAAAACCTGTGTGAAGCCCAGAGGTTCAAGAAATCAACGGAGTAGGGAGAGGTGATAGGTAGTTTCTCCCCTCCCCCCCAAAAAATTCCATTGCATTTGTTTTTAATATGTGTATTTGTGTACATGCCATCTTCCCTGGTACAATGTGACCTCTTTAAAGTCAGGGACTGTTTAAATTCTTTTATATGCTCCAGTAATTAGCACAGTGCCTGCCTGGCACATAGTAGGTGCTTAGTAAATGATTGTTGACTAACTGGAACTAAATTCCAGTCAGGTTGAAGCAGATCCTGGCTTTCCTGGGCAGGGAGTGGGGATGAGGAAAGAGGAGAAGGACAGAGTAGAGAAGATTCTCAGTTTTGCCCAGGGAGTATGGGGGGAGTGAAATATCTGGATAACAGTCAGGAATAGATATACCTTACTCTGTACCTATCATCCCCAGGGGGGTGAAGTGAAAAAGCTTCCCTTTGCCCTGGGCATTGCCCCCAGCTGCTCCTTTGTCTCTGAGGTACCCAGTCCCTCCTCCTAGGATCCAGAGAGCTTCCTGAGGCCATTCCCTTGGGGAATCTTGGGGACCAGGTGCAGGGAGGGAGCCTTGTGTTCTTTCTCCTTCGATGCCTTTCTAACAGCAGTTGCCTCAGGCCTGACTCAGGAGAGAGGGTTGTTTGCTACAGTATGTATCCAGGGAAATTCTCTCTCTCTCTTTCTACCCGTCCCCCCCAATTTCATCCTATTTGTCCTGCTGGTTGCCACCTGTATCTACTATGCTTCTCTGATGCCCATGGGTAACATGGTGGGCATCTAGGTTCAATCACTGTTCCCTCTCTAGTAGGGCAAGTTCTCACAATGGTAGAGCTCTGACCAGAGTTTCCTAGGCTCTGGCCTTGGTCTGCCATTGAGAAGTTCAATCTCTTTCTGAGTTGTCTATTTGCTGAGGACTTGGAGTGACATATGCTGAGAAAGAAAAACATACTCTTCAGCTTTATGCAATACCCAATTTGATGGGAAAGATCTCCTGATTGGAGAGATAAAATCCCTGCCAGAAACGTAGCCAGCTGGGGTGAGAACAGCACTGTCCTAGAACACTGACATAGTGGTGGCAGGGAAATAATTTCCTAGGGAAAGGACTTCCTCCCTCCCTGTTCCTTGCCTTGAGGTCCTCTGGATTTGGAGGGTGCAAACAGGTTGAGGGCACAGTGTTGGCAAAGACAATTTCACTTGCAGTGGCATCTGGAGGGGGAGGCTCTAGGACTCCGCACAGGTGAAACAGTCCTTGTTACTACTTCTCCCCTAATGAAATGTGTCACAGGTGTATCTGGGAATAGTTTATGGCTCTGATTCCTGTCCTTAGGTGGCTCTCAATTTGATGGGGAGGGGAGAAGGAGATGGAACATCCACTAAGAAGGCAGACAGGGATACCTTCCCCCCTCCCTCCATGGACACACACATACAGAGACAAGCCCAGGAATTATGCAGAACTCCCCAGATCTGGCCGTGCATCTGGGAGGGGGAGGGGAGGAAACAGAAACAGGTGTGGGGGAGTCAGGACAGGCTTCTTGAAGGAAACTTCAAGGACTGGGAAGGAAACAATGGATCTCCAGGGAGAAGAGCCTGGAGTCGAATCTTAATCCTCCTTGATACCTGTGTGGCTTCGGACAAGCAATTCTGCTCTATGGTTGCATTTCACAGGCTATAAAAAATAAGTGTGCAGGCTAGACAATTTGTTAGGGCCCTTCTAAATCCTAGGAATAATTCAGAAAAAAATCATAGGAATAATTCAGAAAATATAACTGGGTATGGACAGAGTGAAGAATTTCATCAGATGATGAGTTGAGGAAGGGAAAAACTGAGGAAAGAAACCCTGAGGAAGAGTGTGGAAAGGAGAGAAGCAGACTCTTCAGAGGGAGGCAGGTAGAACTCCCACTTCACCCTTTCCTTCCCACATAGACTACCTCTGAACTAGGTCTCCTCCCCAGGGAGGCTTTACCAAGGAGTGTTCCATAAGGAATTACTTTTATCTGGCAAATGACAAATGAGAGGGTTATAAATATGATTGGAGTGGAGGTGGGAAGGGAAGGTGAGGAAGAGAATTACCAAGCCCTCCCTCTATTTCCTCTTCCCTTTTCCCTCCGTTCCCTATTCCTTTCAAGCCTATTGCTCTAAGAAAGGTCTCTTCGCTTGGACAGTAGCAGAAATAATCTAGCCAGCTCACTCATCCCCCTGGCATGTCCCATGCCCTTGCCAGCTGAGCATGAGGTGGTGATTCTGTGGGAGAAGAATGAGCCCTGGGGGTGGTCACTTCCCAGTGTTGCATCATCTGGACCAATGGACAGACTGGTTGGGGTTGTGCCACCCCCACCACACCCTACTCTCCCAACCTGGTAGCTGTGCAGACACTAGGAGGCTCTCACTGTCCTTGGCCTGAGAGGGGTGATGTGGGCATCTGCAAGCCACCTTTGGGGATAAGGAAGAAGTTACATGTCCTATCCAGGTGTAGGCAGCTAGTTGCGGGTGGTACGGGTGGAGAAACAAAGGGGATGGTCCACAGAATCTGAATCCTCTAGTTCCCTGCACCATAAAAATCAGTTACAATACAATTCTTATGTTGCTTAAACCCTTTTCATTTGAAGATCTCAAGTCAGTTAGCCTGGCTGACAACATTCCCCACTCTTCACCCTCTTCCTTGGGTGTTTTGGGTGCTATATAAGTGACTGAAGTAACATCTCATTTTATTGAAGAGGTAAACTGAGGTCCAGGGAGGGGTGGAGGCTTTTCTGAGACCACATAGTGACTCAGTAGCCAAGCTTCAACCCAGGAGTCCATACTTCCAGCCTTAGTACTGAGTCTGATGCTTTCCTAGGACATTTTCTCCCAGCTTCTGGGCCTTCTTTAGACCTATGTGAACTATCTCTATTGGCTTCTATCATCTCCCTATCTGAGGGGTCACCCAGTAGCTCCTCCAGGCCCATTTTCTACAGAGTACTCATCAAGACAAGATGGGTATTGGTGAAGGAACACCATCTCAGACTCTCTTAATTTGTGGGCAGAAGCTGACTTCTGCCCAGGAGATAAAGTCATACATAAATTCTAAGTGCTTAGAGTCTTTTGGGAATCAAACTGGGGAAACTTTTTGAGGTTACTTGGCCCCAGGTGGAGTTTAGTAGTTCAATAAATTTTTAAAGGCCTACTAAGTGCATTAGATGCCTGAGGTGCAAATGAGAAAAAGGACACAGTTTCTGGCCTCAAGGAAATTTCATTCCACCAGGGAGAAAGAGAGGTGATATTTCTTCCCACATTATTGTCTATCCTATAAACCCCAATTTGAATGCCAGTTGTGGTTGTTCATTCATTTTCAGTCTTGTCTGACTCTTCTTGACCCGTTTTGTGGTTTTCTCGGCAAAATTACTGGAGTGGTTTGCCATTTTCATCTCCAGCTCATTTTACAGATGAGGAAACTGAGGAAAACAGGGTTAGGTGACTTGCCCAGGGTCACACAACTAGCAAACTTCTGAGGCCACATTTGAACTCAGGTTCTCCTGATTCTAGGCACAGTGCACCACCTAACTGCCCCATTTGAACCCCAACTCCTTCATGTAATCTTCCCCAAATCTGCCCTGTTATTTAAGACCTTCCCCCCATTTTGATTTCATATAGCCCTCTCTTTTTCCCCCTACCTTTTGTGTCAAGGGTACCACTATCCTCCCGGCCACTCAGACTCCTGATTCATCCTTGATTCCTAACTCCCTCTCATCCCACTGTTGCCATATCCTGTTCTTTGCAACATCTTTCATCTATTCTCTCTTCCTCTCCTCTAACACTGTCTGATGCAAGCCTTTGTCACCTCATGGTGGTCTCTTGCAACCCCCTGCTGAGACATCTCCCTGCCTCGGTCCTATCCTCCACTCAGCTGTCAGGTTGTTCTTTCCAGGTCTCAGGTCTGACCATGTCCATGATCTACTCAATAAATTCCAGCTGTTCCCTTTTACCTCCAGGATCAAATATAAAACCTGCCATTTGGCTTTTAAAGGTCACACAGGTAGAAAGCAGCAAAGGTGGGATTCGAACCCAGGAAGGAGCTGCAATAACCTGGCCCCTTCTTCCTTTCCAGTCTTATACTATGCTCCCCTCAGTTTACTTTCCCATCCAACAACACCGACCTTCTTGCATTTCCTCCAACACAGCATTCCTTTTCCATACTACACACATTTTCTCTGGCTTTCCCTCTTACCTGGACTAATCTTCTGCCTTCTGGGTTCCTTCTAGACCACTCAAGTCTTACAGTCTACCAGAAGCCCCTTCGGCCCTCCCTCTATGCTAATGCTCTCCTTCTGGAGATTACTTTCAATTTATTTTCTGTCTATCGTGTATGTACATAGTTCCTTGTTGTACACAGTTGTATGTTCATAGTTGTTTTTCCACCACTGGAATGTGAGTTCCTTGAGGGTAGGGACTGTTTTGTGGTTTCATTTTTTTTTTTTTAAAAAACCTTTCTTTGTATCTCTGCTTACTGCACATAGTGAGTGCTTGGATACGTCAGAAAACCACATACCTCTCCGAGCCTTGGGCAACTAAGGGCTTATCTTAGAGAGGGGTTGAGATCCACCTGTGGAGGGAGCTCTCACACCCTAAGACACTGAAGTATCTGTTTATGTATCTTACCCCTTGCTGTTCAGTCATTTCCATCAAGTGCCTGACTCTTGCTTACCCCATTTGCGATTTTCTTGGCAGAGATACTAGAGTGGTTTACCATTTCCCTCTCCAGTTCATTTTACATATAAGGAAACTGAGGCAACCTGTTAAGTGACTTGTGCAGGGTCATACAGCTAGTAAGTGTCTGAGGCCAGATTTGAACTTAGGAAGATGAGTCTTCCTGACTCCATTCCCCTAACTCTACTGTGCCACCTAGCTGCCCCTTATCCCTTTACTGGACTCCATTACTTCTTTACTACTCCATGAAGGCAGGAATTTTTAACTAAATTATCTGTCTTTGCCAACATTCAGTAAAGGTCTCCATGCAGAGTGAGTTCTTTAAAAGAATTTGCTGAATTAAATTGAATTTGGACATTGCTTGGTATATGGTCCCAGAGGGTGGTTGGTGCTTCTTAAACTCTTCAAGTTTCAATATTCTTTTATAAAATGAGACGCCTGGGTTAGGCGCTCTCTAGGGGTCCTTCTAGTTTGAAGTCCTAGGAAACCTTCAGGGAAAAGATGGAGGTGGGGAGGGAGAGGCAGCATATTTTTCTTTTCCCATAAGGAGGCAGGATGAAAGAGCACTGGTCTGGAGTCTGAGTAAAGGATCTGAGTTCAAATCCAGCCTCTCACACTCATGTGACATTAGATATATCACTTAACCTTAGGCTTCAGTTTCACCAATTGTAAAACAGGGGGTTTGTACAAGATGGTATATGAAGTCACTTCTAGTTCTGGATCTAGGATCCATGATCCCATAGCCAGATCTTCTAAGGTTAAGAACATGCAGGCACACTGGTATATTCACCAAAGTGACCTGGCACTGACCAAATTTTTTTTTTTTTTTTGCTAACCAGGCTATGAGCCCCTTCCTGGGGCCAAGACGCCCATTCCTGAAATCCATCCCTTAACTTCTACCTCTTGGAATCACTGATTTCCTTCAAGACCCAATTCACAGACCACCTTATATATGAAGTTTTTCCTTATCTCTCCAGCTACTGGTGCCTACTTACCCTTCGAAAACTATGAAAACGTTAGATTAATTTTGAATAGGTTATATACTTACCTATGCATTCAAATCCAACAGATCAAGTGAGATAACACATGTAAAGCCCTTTTCAAACTGTAAAAAGCTATATAAGTGCTAGCTGGCTAATATGTTCTTGTGGCAAGTTCCTTGAGGGCAGGCACCGGTTCACTTTTATCTTTATAGCCCTAGCACTTAGCACCATACCTGGCACACATGAAGGGTTTAATCCATACTTGTTGATTGATTGACTCACTTGAGTCTCTCTTTCCCTGTAGGGTGACATTCTCACTCTCTTCTCCAGTCACCTCTGGCACCCCAACTAACAAGGTTCAGGGTCTGAGGCCATTCCCATGGTACTGGTATTCACAGAAAGGAACCTTGAGAGACAAGGCAGGGTGTGCGGGGAGTGTTATCCCTGCATGAGTGGAGAATCAGAAGGTATAGGATAAGTGCACTCACACCCATAAACAAGTCCAATTGAAGGGCTGAAGTGGGGGGGGGGGCATGATTATTAGATGATGAGCAGATCCAAAGGGATCAACCCAGGCTTTGCTTTCCAGGGTGGGGAAGGAGTAGTCAGAGACTGACACACATGTGGGAAAGGAAATCAGGACAGATAGGAAGGTCTCCCGTAGTACCATCAGATACTGCTCAAGGTTCCTTTGGGGAGATATGGGGAAAGAAACAAGATGAGATTAGAGGCATACCAATCTCCTCCAATGGATTCAGGAAGGCTTCCTAGAAGAAGAGGATGAGGAAGGATATTTTTTCCTAAATGACACACAGGAGGGAAGTATATTCCATGAAAATGAGTGAAAATGGAAAGTGGTCTCACTTTACATACCTCACTATAGGAGGTATATAGAAAAAGGAGAACAGAACACTCCAACATACATCCAGTGCCAGGGTACTGAACAGTGTCCAGGAGGGCAGGTCACTGCTACTTCATCCTGGGTTCAAATCCAGCATTTGATGTTTTCTATCTATGTGACCTTGGACAAGTCATTAACATTTCTTGGGCCTCAGTTTCCTCATCTGTAAAGTGAGGGGATTAGATTGTCTGGTTTTTGAGGTTTCTTCTCTATAGTTGTATCATCCTTTTCTAAGAGGGCATCCTTCATTTTACGGAAGAGGAAACTGAGACTCATTGAGGGGCCATGACTTGCCTAAAGTCACACTAGTAATTAGTTGAGTAAGCGCCAGTCTCCTCATTTCAGATCTAATGTTCTTCCTGCTTCTTCATTGTCTATCTATAGTTAAAACTACTGCCTTCTCTCTCTTTCTCTGTCTCCAGTCTCAAACTGGTCTTCTTCCTTTCTCCTACCAGTCTTCCTCCTCCCTATCTCCCTCTGGGCTGATTACAAGCAAACAGCTGGAGGTGAACATCTGCTCTTTTCCTCCAGAGTCCCCTAGCTTCACTCCCTCAGGGGTTGTAGGGCTTCAGACACCCCCAAAGGACACAGTGCTTTCAGGCAGCTTGAAGAGTTGGATTGCATTCTCTGATATGACCAGTGCTTTCTGTTTAAATAGGGTCTATAGCACAATGTCCCAGGGAAGGGGCCAAGGTGCCCTGGGAGGAAAGGTCCCTGTGTCTGAGAACTCCTTCACTAATCAGGACCAGATCTCCACCTTCCTCTCTTCTGTCCTTCAGTGCTCTGATTAGTGTCCACAGGGGGCGCTCAGAACAGGGGAAAAAGCCAAGGCACAGAAATGTATTGAGGGAGTGGGTGGGAGAAAGTCCAATCTTAGGTATAACATGTGACTGACATTACTTTCAACTTTTTCTTGACCCAATCATCCAACCTTTGTTTACACCATCTCTTGAAGACTCTCACTCGAGTCTCCCTTCCCCATCTCCCCAAAACTCAACTGGATACCCACATCTTCTGTTCTGTCCCCTGCCCTCCTCCCCAACCCCCCACCCCAAGGAAGCTGTGGACCAGTTCACTCTTAGAGTGAGGGAAGGGGCAGTTCTGCTCTTGGGGGGACTTTGAATCTAAGAGATCAGACTGTCTGTTTATTGGGAACCCAATAATATGTAAACCCTCAGAACATTAGAGTTCCTCCACACCCAAGTCACATGGGAAGATTGAAACGTATTTCAGAGTCAGAAATTATTTTGAGTTATTTATTTCTGTGTCACAATTTTCCTCCACTACCATGGAAAACTAAGAACGTGGAAGGGAAAGAGAGAAGCTGGGAAGTGTGGGCAGATTGTTAGCAGTTTTGCAGAGTGGGTCCCTCCTTTTTCCCATAAAGACTTAGTAGGATCTGGAGTTGGAAGGGTCTTTAGAGATCATGTGGTCCGATACCCTTGTTTTAACAGAGAGGGAAACTGAGGTCTAGAGAGGTTAACAGGCACTCACAATAAATACCAGATAGCCAGCTAGTTTAAGCAGCTGGGCTGGAATCTGAACCCCTGTGTTCTGATTTCAAACCCAGGGCTCTTTTCCCTAAACATCTTTGTCTCCTCGAATTCCCCGATTCATCAGCATCTCCAGGCAGACAAGATGAGGAGTGTGTAGAGGAATGGGGGAAGAGAGAGGACAGCAGGTGACAGGGTGTGTGTATGTGGTCCTAAGTGACTCCCTCAGCAGGAGGATAAAAATTCCTCACATGTCTCCCTGCCTTTCATCTGAAGATCTTCAAGTCCTTCACCAACATTCCTCTGCCCCTCCCCCTCCCTCGCTGGGGCAGGGGTTCATTACCCCCATTTTATAGCCCTGTAAAGCCTGAGGGGGAAGCCAGCTGGAGAGGCAGCAAGCAGAACCCCAGAATTTTGGGCCCCTAGCTCCAGCCTTGATGCTGGGGTTAAGGAGCTTCTACACATATCTGAAAATGATCCGTGGATTTACACATCAACCTATGTTGACCCGTGTAAGTGAATGTGAGTCTATTTATAAATGGATATGACAACTTTTTGTTACTAAAGATCCCCTCTGATCCTTTATCTTGGCTGGTGACCCTGGGTTCTGAAAGGCTGTGCCAGTGAATTAAATCAATATAGTTAGAATAAGAGAAGTTATTGACTGGGGAAGAAAAAAAAAGTCTTCACGGCCAAGAACTCTGATAAAAGTCTAATGTGATAGCTAACTACCTCTTTCTTCTTTCCTCTTTCTGGAACATGGAATGTAGTTCTCTCTGTCTCTGTCTGTCTCTCTGTCTGTCTCTGTCTCCTCTCTCTTTTATATCTCCATCTCTTCCCTCTCTTTCCCTCCCTCTATCTGTCTCTCTCTGTCGGTCTCTCCCTTCTTCCCTCCTTCCATTTGTCTCTGTCTCTCCCTTTCTGTCTCTCTGTCTCTGACTCTCTCTGCCTGCCTGCCTGTCTCTCTCTCTCTCTATATATATATTATATATATACATATATATCTCATTAAGTTTGTAGAATGCTTTACATAGGTTATCTCATTTCATCTTATGTGTTTGCTTATTGTCTTTCCCATTAGATTTTGAGCTCCCTGAAGGTAGGGATTGTCTTTTGCATTTCTTTCTATCTCCCACACTAAGCACCGTGTCTGGCACATAACTTACATCTTATGTACATAATGTACATATTACATAAATGCTTACATATCTTCCTCCAAGCTCAGTAAGGTAAATGGCATTATCATGCTCACTTTATAGATGAGGAAATGAACCTGAGATAAATGGAGACTTACTCAGAGTCATGTGGTCAATAAAAGTCTGAGGCAGGATTTGAGATTGGATTTTTTCCTGATTCCAAGTCAAAGGTAGGAAGGAAGAGGGGAGGGAGGAAGAGAGGAAGAAAAGAAATATTAAGTGCCTACTATGTGCCAGGTACTGTGCTAAGCACTTTACTACAATTGTTATCTTATTTGATCCTTACAGCACCCCTGGAGGTAGATGTCATTCATAATATATTGGTAATTGATACAAATATATAAGAATAAGAGCCACTCCCCAATGGCTAAGTGGTCAAAGGATATTCATAGGCAGTTTTTGACAAAGGAAATGCAAACTATCAACAACCACAGGAAAGAATTTTCAAAATCACAACTAATAGGGAAAGAACTCTCAGGTTTTCTCTCATACCCACTGAATTCACAAAGATCATGAAAGAGAACTGGTAAATGTTGTAGGTATAGGAAGACAGTCATGGTAATGCATTGTTAACGGAATTATGTGAATTGGGCCATTAGCTCTCAGAAACAACTTGAAATTGTATTTTTTAAAAAGTCATTAAGCTGTATAGTGTATTATGGTGGAAAGAGTAGTAGTGGGTTTTGAGTCGAAGAGGCTTAGTTCAAATCCTTCTTCTAATGTTTACTACCTGGAGGACCTAGGACAAGTTATCTAACCTCCCTTGGCCTCAGTTTCCCTTCTAGCCTAGATAAATGATTCTTTGACCTTGGAGAATAATTGGAGGGAGATCTGGGAAAGTTTCAAGGAGGAGGTGGTGCCTAAGCTGAGTTTTGTTTTTGTTCTTTTTAATTTTTTAAAAATTATTAAACATTTAATTTTTAGAAATTAGAGTGGTAGTCATGTGAGTGGAAAAAGGAGTATAGAGGTGAAAACACAATAGAAGTAGAATGAACATTGCAGTAATTGGCAAGATGTAGGGAATGAGGGAAGGGGAAGAGTAAAGAATGACTCTGAGATAAGGAAACTAGGTGACTGACTAGGTGCCACTAGAAATAGGGAAGTGTGGGAGTGGGGAAGGGTTAGGAGGAAAGATAATCGATTCTAAATCAGTGATTCTACTCAGGATTTATATAGTGCTTTAGGGTTTGCAAGGTGCTTTACAAATATTATCTCATTTCATTTTGGCAATAACTCTGGGAGGTAAGTGCTATTATTATATACTTCATATGCTTTATTATAGCCTTTACAGATAAACAAAGTGAGACAGACAGGTTAAGTGATTTGCCCAGGGTCACACTCTAGTGAGTGTCTGAGGGAAGACTGGTACTCAGTTCTTCATGACTTTAGATCCAAAATTCCGTCCATTGGACCACTTTATTTATCCACCCACCCATCCATCCACCCATCCATCCATCCATCCATCCATCCATCCATCCATCCATTCGTTCATGTTGAATGAGAGATGCCTACATGATATCCAGGTCCAGCAGGCTATTGCTGAAGGAGCACTGTAGTTTAGGGGACAAATTAGGACCGGGTACACTGATTTGTGTATCACCTGTGGTACATATAATTGAATGTCAGGGAGTTGATAAGATTATTAAAGGAGAGAATGAAGTCAGAGAAGAGAACAGGACTTAGGTAAAAATCTTTCAGGAAGCCCATGTTCAGGGAACAGGAAAGGGAAGGATAACCCATCTTTCCATACCTGATTTGTGTGCTGAGGTTCAATCCTATATTTACAACTGCCTGCTGGACATGTTTACCTCATCTCAACTTCATAGAATTCTAGAATGTCAGAGCTGAAAGGAACCCTAACAATCATCTAGTCCAGGACCTGCATTTTACATGTGGGGAAACTGAGGTCCATATAGGAGACAAGAATTCAACATCCTTGATATCTGGCTTCATCATTTCCCTCCAATAATCAATTTGTTCAGTCATTCAGTCATTTTCCATTTCCATTTTCTATCTCCAACTATTCATGACCCTATCTGAGGTTTTCTTGGCAAAGACATTGGAGTGGTTTGCCATTTTCTTCTCCAGCACATTTTTACCGATGAGGAAACTGAGGTAAACAGGATTAAATGACTTGCTCAGGGTCACACACTAGTAAAGTCTGAATCCAGAGTTGAACTCAGGAAGATGAATCTTCCTGACTCTATCTCCCAGCTATCCACTGTGCCACCTAACTACGTGGCTATTACTAGTTTCATTGTAGAGTACAAAGAACCAGAAGAATGCGTCTCAAATACCACATAAAATGCTTGCTAGCCAAGTAGAGAAGTTAGCTTCTAGGAGTCTAAGTTTCCTCATCTATAAAATGGACATAATAATACTTTTACTCATCTACCACACAGGTGGTGGTGAGGAAAGTATATTTATGCCTGTGCCTATACACACACACGTGTGTACATATGGGCTATATACATGTGCATACATGCACATGTGTATGCGTGTGTATGTACGTGTATTATATGTATGTGCATGTGTGTGCACGTATATTATGTGTGTGCATGTGTACACATATGTATATGTCTATATGTCTATATACATGTATGTGTATATATGTGTGTGTGTGTGTATGTATAGGGGAGATATTATCACCATCATCACTGACCAGGTCACCCAGACTTGAAATCTCAGTCACATTGGACTCCTCTCCCCTCCCCTTTACATCCATAAGAGGCTCTCTTGTGTGTAGCCTGCCCCTTCATCTCCACTCCCATTGGCACCATCCTAACTTCAGGCTGTCATTATCCCTTTTTTTTTCCCACTCTTAAATAGTATTTTATTTTTTCCAGTTACGTATAAAGACAATTTTTAACATTCATTTAAAAAATTTTGAGTTCAAAATTTTCTCCCTCACTCCTTCCCCTCTTCCCTCCCTAAAACAGTAAGCAATTTGATCTAGGTTATGTATGTGCAGTCACCTCATGATCTCTTGCTTAGACTATTGCGTCCTTGTCTTCCCAGCTCCAGCTTCTCTCCCCTCTCCAGCCCATCCTGTTTGCCACTGCCAGATTAGCTTTCCTGTTTCATCGCTCCAGTGTTTGGGCACATCTCTTCTGTGCTCTGAGCTTCGGTTATACTGGATGACCCAGCTCCGACATTCTACAGTTCTGATGGTTCTGTGGTTCTGATAGAAACTTCCTCTACTACTGAAGCTTCAGTGGCTCCCTATGGCTTATAGGATCAATAGATAAATGTTTGAGAGCTTTGGATTTGACAGTGGAGGTCCAGGATTTGACTCTCAGTTTTACTCCTACCATCTGAAAGACCTTGGATAAATCAGTCAAACTGACGGAGGCAATGATCAGGCAGGTTCTTCATCTGTAAAATGAGAGAACTGGGCTGGATTGTTGCTACAGCCCCTTCCATCTCTATATCTTGGTAACAGGCCTCCTTACTGTGCTCCATGACATTGTATCTCCCATCTCCTTTACGGAAGATATTATCCAAGCCTCCGGTGCTCTCTTCCCTCACTTCCACCTCTTGAAAACCTGGACTCCCATTGATGCCCAGTTCAAAGGCCCCTTACTTCAAGAGACCTTTCCTGGTTCTCCCAGTTATAGGTACACTGCCCCTTCCATTCTCTACCACCCCCACCCCCACCCCCACTCCCACCACACATATTACTGGATTATTTCCTATATATCCTGGATTTAGTGATCTGTGAACACATGTTCTTCTAATAGAATGTAGGTTCCTCAAGGACAAGAACTTTCTCACTTTTGCATTTGTATCCCCATTTTCTAGCACAGCACCTGACACACAGTAGGTGCTTAATAATTACTTGTTAATTGATTGATACCTTGAAGGCTCAGCCACTTATGATACTTCCTTAGGTCTGCTTGCCTTCCTTCCTCCCCTCCCTCCTTCCTTCCCTCCTTCCCTCTTTCTTTCCTTTCCTCTCTTCTCCCTCCCTCCTTCTTTCCTTCCTTCCTTCTTTCCTTTCTTCCTTCCTTCCTTTCTCCTTTTCTCTTTCTTTTTTCATTCATTCATTCACATATTTAGCTTTTTTACACAGAAATATTTGCTTCAAAAAGTATAATCACAAATATACAAACTTACTCCCCCAACACCATGGAGATATCAACTTTTCCTTTCTCATACCACCTCAGGCCTTCTTTATTTATAGTAAATAAAATAAATCCATTTTCAGTTCCCCAAAACCACCCCTAGAGAAACTCCTTGGAAACAAATTTCTAAAAATTGGGCAAAACCAACATCGGCCATGTCCAGCCATGGATGCAGAACCCCATATCCATAGTCTACCACTTTTCTATCGAGAGGAGGTAAATATATTTTATTATCAATCCTCTGGGGTCCAGATAAATTATCAGCTCATCTGGATTCTGAGGTCTTTTGTTATTTTTCTGTTATATTATTGTAATAATAATAGATATCATTCTTTTGGTTCTTAGCTCTTTGCACTGTATCAATTCATACAAGTCTTCCTATGTTTTTCTGAATTCCTCCTATTTGTTGACATATTAGTGGTACAACAGCATCTCATTCCCTTCGTACAGACCATTTGGTGAGGCAGTTGGGGTTAATTGACTTGCCTAGGGTCACAGAATTAGTAAGTGTCAAGTGGCTGAGGCTGACTTTGAACTCAGGTCCTCCTGACTCCAGGGTTGGTGCTCTAGCCACCTAGCTATCGCCATATAGCCCATTTTGATTAGCCATTCCTCCATCAATGAGTACCTACTTTGATTTAAATTTTTTACTACCACAAAAAACGTTCACACACACACATACACATGCACATGCAGCTTCTCCTCTGTCTTTGACTGCTTGGAACATATAATACCTAACAAATACATAATAAATGCAATACTTACTGACTGATTGCTTCCTTATGTTATATACCCAGTGGTGAAAGTCTGGATTGAAGAGCTATAAACATCTTAGTAACTTTTTGCACTAAATTTTTTCTATTTTCCAGAGTGATTGGAGTAATTCAGTTTCATCAACAGTGCATTTGTATGCTTAGGTTTCATTTAAAAAGAAGTACATAAAACTGAACCGCCGCACCCTCACGCCCAAAGAGCCCCTGCTTAGATTAGGCATTACAATTCTGCATGTGATGTAATAGACAGACAGTCAGCACAGGCACCAGGAAACCCTGCTTCGAGCCCCATCTCCGACACGTAGCTGTCTGACCTAAGCAAGTCGCAGAACCTCTTATCTCTCGGATTGGCAAAAGTGATCAAAAAAGGAAAATGAAAAGTTTTTAAAAGGCTGCAGGAAAACAGGCTTTTTGGTGTCTTGTTGGAGGAGTTGAGATTTGGTCCAGTCATTCTGGAAAGCAATATTGAACTATGTCCAAAGAGTTACTACACTGCATATACCCTGATAATAACCACCACTCGGCCTATACCCGCAAAGATATCAAAGAAAAAGGAAAGGCCTTCTACGTATACTTACTTATTTATAAATGGCCCTTCTTCTGGTGGTAAAGAACTGGAAACTAAAGAGGAGGTCACCAACAAGGGAAAAGCTGAACAAGTTGGATTAAATGAATGTGATGCAACGCCATTGTGCTGTTGTGTTCATCCTTCGTTGCCAAAGAAGACCATACCATCAGAGAAATGATGACATGACTTGCACTTAACTTTGTTTTGAGTGAGGGAGGGCTGTGCAGGTCACCAGCCTCACTTCTCCTCCAGAGCCATCTGAATCTAGAGACCTGATATTCCTCAGGATGACTGGAGATGAACCAGGATGTACTAGGAGACCTTGGGCCCCTTAAGCCATTGTGCTGTAAAGAAATGATGAAAGAGATGATTTAAAAGAAATTTGGGAAGATTTGTATGAACTGATACAGAGTGAAGTGAGCAAATCAGGAGAACAATTTATACAACAACAACAAAATGGAGCAACTTTGAAAGCCTTAAGAATGGTGACCAATACAATGATCAACCATGATTCCAGAAGATTGATGATGAAGAATGTTCCCCACCTCCTGACTTTGATGTGATAAGATATGCATTTGTGGGCATGGTCAATATGGCAATTTTTAAAAATTATACATACGTATTATGTAAGTTTTGGAACAGGGAGTGGGAGGGAGAGAAATGCTTGATAATTTTTAAAAATTCCTTTAGAGATTATAAATTGCAGAAAAGGGGTCCCCTAGCTTTGGTAAAAAGGGAATTCCTTCATCTGGGAGTTCCCTGTGCTTTTGAACATGGGTCCATTCCTCATCTCTTTAGTGTTTTGTGAGAGGGGATGAAAGGGTTTTCAACATTCAACTGGAAAGCAGGAACATTCAGAATCGAGGGACTCTTTCTTTAGACCATTAAAGTTTTCAGGAAAGTGAATTCTAACCTTGGATCTCCAGTCTCTGTAATCCAAAGTGCTCTCTTGTTTAGCTACATTGGGTTCCACTCTCCTTTTCCGGAGGCCTCATCTAAACTTTCTTTCTCCTCCAGTTCCTAGCCCAGAGCTTTGCAAAGAGAAGGCATGTAATCAGCATTTGTTGTCTTTCTCAAAGTCCCTTGGGGCCAGGGGCCATGTCTTATACCTTGCTAGCATCTACAGTGCCTAGAACATGGAAACTACTCAGTAAAGACTGGATGGTGGATTCCCCTAGTCTTTAGGAAATCTAATTTCCATCCTTCCTGATACAGCTTCAGGCCCTTTTCATTCAGACCTGATGGGGGAAAGTAGCTGGATCAGACTCCTCAGGGCCTTTCCCAAGACTTGTCTTCCTTCTTTCCCCCTCTGTTATCCCCTTCTCTATCTCTGTGTCTGTCCTTCTCTGTCTCATTATTTATCTCTTTCTTTGTCTCTCTGTCCCTGTCTCTGTATCTCTGTGTCTGTCTCTGTCTCTGCCTCCCCCCGCCTCCACCTCCCCAGCTCACCTGTTTGGCTCAGCTCAGCCAGAGGTAGAGAGATGCTATTTCCCTAGGGGTGGAGGCCTAAATAGGGTCATTGTTCCCAGTCTCAGGTCCAGAACAGTATTGGGAGGGGACTGGAGGGAGAGGGTGGGGATGTCCCAGGTGTCACACAGGGTGGCTTTGTCCTTCCAGAGGCCAGCTGCCCTTATTTCCCATTCCCCTCCCCCTCACAAGCCTCTCACCAGCCTTCTCCACCCCTTGAAGTCCTAGCCATGGGTTGAAACCTGGCCTCAGGCAGGAGGGAATAGGGCCTCCCTTTTGCCCCTCCCAACTGGCCCCCCCTCCCAGGTCTGGGATTGCAGCTGTTTATGGGGTAGGGCTTGGTCCTGTTCAGGGGTAGGCAGCTCAAGCCCAGCTACATAGAGGGAGCACTGTGTACCCTCTGTAAGGTGGTATTAGAGGTCATCCTGGCTTTCAGGTCTCCCACAGTATGGTCCCAATCTACCTCCCTCACCCACCTTATCTTCTATCCTTTCTCAGTCAGCAGGCTCTCCTCTAGGCATGCTCAGTTCCCTGAGCCCACATTCTTCAGGCTCATTGCCACCTCCAGCTCTTTGCCTACTCAGCAACCCTCATCTGGTATGCTCTTCCCTCTTCCCTTATCAATCCAGATCTTACCCATTCTTCAAGGACTGCTCAAGCTCCATCTTATGTGTGACACAGTCATGGAATTATAGTATTATTAGAGCTGAAAGGGTCCTTACCCAGAGAAAGAGTTCTTGTCTTAGAGTCAGAAGACCTCAATTTATCTTGACTCCTGATACTGATGTGTAATCCATGGCAACCTCTCTGCAGAAACCTCAGCTTCCTTCTCTGTAGAATCTGGGGTAATAACATCTGTGCTGTGATTCATTGGTACCCACTCTCCTAATGCAAGATTCTTCAATTCACAGTTTGAGATAATTGTCTGGGGGCACTGGGAGGCTGTCTTGCCCGGGGTCCCCTCCTCCCCCCTCATTGCCAGGACATTTTAGGGAAAACATTTAACTATTGCAACATATCTCCCAATGAAATCACAGGTCTAGTACCCTCCCCAAAATACTTGTACCTTGCAGGACTGTGGCGAGGAAAATGCTTTCTTATCCTCAGCATATCAGAGAAATATGAGTAATTATCCAGCCCAACCCCCTTCATTTTACAGAAAAGGAAACTGAGGCCCAAAGAGGGGAAAAGACCCTTTCAAGATCATAGAGCAGCACAGCCAGAATTTATAGCCCAGATCAGAGTTTTTTCTTTTCTTTCTCTTCCATTAAGACTTCCTAGCCCATAATGCTGGAAATAATGTCTCTAAAGAGCCTTGAAAACTTTCAGGCACTCGACTGGGGAGCTGTTATTATCTTGTTCATCTCATTTCCCCCCCTCCTGGGGTTCAGTTAAAAATGATCTTGGGACAAGTTGCTCTCCTGTTATTCTTTTATAGTAAATGTCCGATGTATTACTGTACAGGTTAATAAAAATAACTGCCTTTTGTAGCTAAGAGTATCAAGGTGCCAAAGTATCCTGTGCCATAGGCTCCCCAAAAGCATTCTTGATCCAGCTCCAACAACAGGGAGATCGTTATGCACCTCATCTTGTTCCCCCATGATTTTGACTTCTCCTGCTTGACCTATCAGTTTGGAAAGTTTTCCATTCCATTATGAGGTAACTAGGTGGCACAGGGGAAAACACTGAACTTAGAATCAGGAGTGCTTGAGTTCAAATCCACTCTCAGATACTCACTAGCTATGTGATCCAGGGCAAGCCACTTAACTTCTGTCTTCCTCAGTTTCCTCAATTGTAAAGTGGGATAATAATAGCACCTTCCCCCCAGGGTTGTCATGCTGCTCCAGTGAGACTTTGGAAGGCACCTGGCACATCATAGATATCTCCTCTTGTTCTTTTAGCTTGGAATATTGTTAGTATTTGGTATGGTGATATCTACAAAGTGTCTCAAAAATGTTAATTCAGCTTAAAGCTATTAAAGCTGTGCTAAGACTTTTAGGACACTTCTAAATAAAATTCTTAAATTTTCATGAGTGCAGCGAGGTGGTGCAGAGGAGAGAGTGCTAGGCTTGGAGTCTGGAAGACATCTTTGTGAGTTCAAATCTACCTTCAGACATTTGCTAGCTGTGTGATCCTGGGCAAGTCACTTAACTCTGTTTGCCTCAGTCTTCTCATCCGTAAAATGAGCTGGAAAAGGAAAGGGCAAATCACCCCAGCATCTCTGCCAAGAAAATCCCAAATGGGTCACTAGGAGTCGGACACAACTGAAATAACTAAACAACAATAAAAATGTTATGAATTAATGTTCTATTTGGACAATTGTGAGCAACAGTCCAGTCTGCAGTGGTAATCATCTAGGAGCACTTGAATTTATTGATTGAGTGGTTCTAGGACATGTTGAGGTCTGTATTTGTAACCTGGGGATCTGTTGTCTGTTGGTCCATGAAAGATAGCGAGCTTCTGATGTATGGAGCTCTCCAATAGTTCATGTCTTTGCTAGGTTTTTGGTAGGTGCAAGACTTTTTTTTACGTACTGCAATGATGGGTTAGTTGGTTCCCACCATTCCCTTGCATAATCTACGTTGACCACTAAGCCTGAGTTCTTCAAGAACAATCCTCCTGAAATTTCTGGTGGCAATGGCCTGGGTCATGAACTGCCATCATAAACCCTTCTGTTTGTACAAACAAATCCTCATGACTCAGACATTTGTTCAACGTGTCTTTGTCTAACTATTATTGGCTGAGTCCATGGGGATGTTGCCATTTTGGTTCTGTTTTTGGATCTTAGCCACCACATAGGCTCCATCCAGAGGTAACCCACTCTTGAGACAATATGAACATGCTATCTTCCTTTACTTGATGAAATTGTGTCTGCTTGCTCCAAAAATATATTTTTACAAGTTTTGTAGATGTATTTTTTAAATATCACCATAGTTTTCCCCAGTATTTCTCTCCTTTGCAGAGAGACATCTCATTTGACAAATGTTGTTTTAAAAATGTTGCTATTGTTGAGTTGTTTTCAGTTGTGTCTGATTCTTCATGACCCCATTTGAGGGTTTCTTGGCAAAGATACTGGAGTGGTTTGTCATTTTCTTCTCTAGCTCATTTTGCAGATGAGTAAATGAAGCAAACAGGGTTAAATGACTTACTCAGGGTCACATAGCTGGTAAAGACCTGAGACTGGCTGGGTCTTCCGAACACTTCATCAACTTCACCACCCAACTTCCCCTCATAACAAACAATACTTTCCAAAAATATTATTGTAGATTTTGACCTGTCGATCATGTGCTTTAAGAATGTCAATCATCTTCTTCTTTCTAAATCTTTCTATAGCCACCTTGAGGTAGTGAGGTACTTAGGAGTGATGATTATGGATTTAAGGCCAGGAGAACTAAAACAAACTTAAGCTATTTCCCTGGAAAATGCCACATTAAAAAAAAATCAATTATACTTGATATTATTGTGTTATGGTGTTTTATTTTTTGTCTTTAATATTTTACTTTTTCCAATTACATATAAAATTTTTTAACAATCTTTTTAAAAAAATTTTTTGAATCCCAAGTTCTCTCCCTCCCTCTATTTCTTCCTGCCTCATCGAGAAGGCAAATAATTTGAAATAGCTTACACATATGCAGTCATGCAAAACATATTTCCATATTAGTCATGTTGTAAAAGAAAACATAGAACAATAAAAATAAAGTTTAAAAATAATATACTTTGATCTACAGTCAGGCTCCATTAGTTCTTTCTTTGGAGATGGCTAGCATTTTTCATCATGGGTCCTTCAGAATTATCTTAGATCATTATATTGGTAAGAATAGTGAAGCCATTCACAGTTGTTCGTTGAACAATATGGTTGTTACTATGTACAGCGTTCTCCTGGTTCTGCTCACTTCACTTTGCGTCAGTTCATGTAAGTCTTACCAAGTTTTTCTGAGAGCATCCTGTTTGTCATTTCTTATAACACAATAGTGCTCCATCATGATCCTATGTCACAATTTGTTAATCCCTTCCCCAATGGATGGGCATCTCCTCAATTTCCAATTCTCTGCCACCACAAAAAGAACTGCTATAAAAATACATGTAGATCCTTTTCCTTTTTTTCTTACTCTCTTGGGAATACAGACCTAGTAGTGGTATTTCTGGGTCAAAGTTTTATAGCCTTTTGTGCATGGTTTCAAATTGTTCTCCAGAATGATTGGATCAGTTCACAACCTGATAGTATGTTTTAGATAGATGGTATGTGTAAACAGTGTTAAGTGACTTGCCCAGGATCACACTGCTAGCAAGTATTAGAGGGCATATTTAAGTTTAGTTTTCCTGACTCCTGGCCAGGGGCTCTATCCTCTGCATCACTTAGTTGCCTCTAGATATAGAGTAGATGGAAGGTAATCTGAGAAGGGAAGGCACTAGCAGCTGGGAAGATCTGGGAAGAAGGTAGGATTTGAACTGAACCTTAATGTAAGCTAGGGAAGCTAAAGAGTTGGAGGTGAAGGGGGCAGACAAAGCATTCTAACCATGGGGGGAGGTGGGGAGCAGTCACTGCAGGGACAGGGAGTTCAGTTAACTTTTATTTTTACTCTAGTTCCCAATTTCACACATTAACCAATCAATCAACAAACATTTAAGCACCTACTATGTGCCAGGCACTCTGCTAAGCACTGGGGATACAAAAGAGACAAAAGACAGCCCCTAGCTTCAAGGAGCTTACAGTTTAGTGGGGGAGCCAAGATGTAAACAAATAAATACAAAGCAAGAGGAATACGGACAAATAGGAAATAACTAAGAGGCAACGTGCTGGAATTAAGAGGGATTAGGGAAATTTTCCTGTACAAGGTGCGATTTTAGTTGGGACTTAAAGGAAACCAGGGAGGACAGTAGTCAGAGCAGAGGAGGGAGAGCATTCCAGGCATGGGGGACAAGCAGAGAGATGGATCATCTTGTTGGTGGAACAAACCCAGGAGGCCAGGGTCACTGTATCAAAGTGTACTTTCAGTCTGCTTCCCTAGCTAAATGGAAAGCTCATTGAGAACAGCAATGAATCAGGGCCTTACATCCCTTTCTTACAGTCTCCTCACACCCCAAACCAGTTAATAGATTAATCCATTGCACAAACTTAAGTATATCACCTCACTTCACTCCTCTTCCCATCCCCCATCAGAAACTTTCAGTGACTCCCACTGCCTGTCAAATAAAATATAAATGCCTAACCTTGGCATTCAAGGCCTTTTATATGGTCACGACCCCACATTGCATCTGGGGCCATCTCCAGTCATCCTGATGAATATCAGGCCACTGTACCCAGATGACTCTGGAGGAGAGAGTAAGGTTGGTGACCTTACACAGCCCCCCTCACTCAAATCAAAGTCAACTTCAAGTCATGTCCTCTTTGAGAAAGGACAGACACAACAATAATCTAACCCCAGTCTACCAGGCAAAATTTTGAACCTATGTCATCCTGACTCCAGGTCCTTCACTGTATGCACCAAAGTAAGGAGGCACAGGAGACAAGCTATACCCTTCTTCATAGAGCCCATGGCTCCATGCAAGAGAATATTTGCTGCCTGCTGAGTTCATGCTTCCTTAAACTTGGAATGCTCCCATACCTCCCCCATTTCTCTGGATTGAACTAATAGTATTCTTCAAGGCCCAAGTCAAATGTCACCTCTTTCCAAGAACCTTCCTTGATCTTTCTAATACTGAGACTCCTCTCTGTTGTCCTGCCAATAATACTCTTATACATTCTACAGTGTATTTGATTTGTATATGTATGTTTATTATTTCTCCTAATAGGCATAAACTTCTTGCAAAACTGGCAATAACTGTCTCTTTGGCACATAGTACGTGTTTAATAAATGTTTGTTGAGCGGCCCTGAGAGTGTAGAATGTAAAAGATGGAAAGAACTTTAGACTTTAGCTAAATTTCCTTATTAACATTAGCTCCAATTTCTGTAAGGCTAATGTTTGCAAAGCACTTTCTCTACATTATCTCCTTGAGGCATCAGGGCATCCACATGAGGCAGACACTATAGGTGCCTACTTCTACTTTTATAGAGAAGGAACTCAGAGAGTTCAGAGAGAATGAGCGATTTACCCTATGGTCTTAGAGGATGGATTTGATTCTAGCTCTTCTTGGATTTCTATCCACCAAATCAAGGAAGGTCAGGGAGGAAGAGCAACCTGATATAACCTGTGTTGGAGCTGAATATATGATGGTTGAGGAGGATGACTGGGAAATCTGTTTATGTGCTCCTTTATGACTCTTCTGATCTCCTCCACAGTATCCAGGACTCCAGTGAATATCTAGAAGTTACTGAGGAAAACCATAGTGTATTAAAACTGGAAGGGGTGTTGGAGATCAGTGCTCTCATTTTTACAGAGGAGAAAAGTGATGTCCTGAGAGGGTCAAAAACTTGTTCAAAGTCACATGGCTAGTTATTAGAAGAGGTCAAGAATAAATCAAGACCTCCCGAAGCCTATTGCAGTCTTCTTCTGCTGCTGCTTCTACTTCATCTTCTTTTTCTCCTTTTTCATCTTCTTTCTTCTTCTTCTTCATCTTCTCCTCCTCTTCCTTCTCCTTCTTCATCTTCTTTTCCTTCTCCTTCTTCATCTTCTTTTTCTTCAGCTTCTTCTCCTTCTCCTCCTCCTTCTCCTTTCTTCATCTTCTTTTCCTTCATCTTCTTCATCTTCTTCTTCATCTTCTTCTCCTTCATCTTCTCCTTCTTCATCTTCTCCTTCTTCTTCACCTTCTTTTTCTTCTTCTTCATTCTCCTCCTCCTCCTTCTTTCCATACTTGTAGTCCATTATCTTTGTGCCAAGAGGAGAGAGACATGCTTTACCATAGGTCCTTTGAAGTCACAATTGTTCATGGTATGGATCAGGGTTCTGGTGTCTTTCAATGGTTTTTTCCGTTTTACATTGTAGTGTTCATCATTTAATTGTTCTCTAGTTTCTGTTCACTTCATTCTGCATCAGTTCATCCAACTGTTTCTAAGTCTCTCAGAATTCTTCATATTCTGCTCCATTCAAATACCACAGTTTGTTTATCCTTTGATTAATAGACAGACATTCATTTTCCTTCCAGTTCTTTTCTACTTCACAAAGCACTAACGTAAATGTTTCTGGATATGTAGCACTAGCTTCAATAGCTTCTGCCACAGACAGTGTAGATACTGTTACTATATTTTTAAGAGATAATAGATTGGGGGCTGTGTGTGTGTGTGTGTGTGTATGTGTGTGTGTGTTTAATTGTAGCCTTCTCTAGGGAGGGGAGGGAGAGATTTTAAAAAGTGTGGAGAACAATAGGAAACTTAGAAGGAAGCACAGAAAAGCAGGGTAGTTTTGAAAACAATGTGTAGTCCTTATTACACAATGATTTTTTTTAAGTAAATAGTCTGAAATTGAAATTCATGGTTTTATATTGATCCTCTCTTTTTGTTGTGGTGTATATATGAAAATAATTTTTGCTGTCTTTTTGTATTTAAATTCAAAATGAAAAAAATTTTTAAAAGAATTGCTGAAAAATTTTAAAAAGAGATAATAGAATTTTAAAAAACTAGCAGCTTAAGCATTGTCTGGAAATACGACTAACTGTGATAATGATTAAAGAGACAACAGAGGAAAAGGATTATTTTCTGAGAGAGCTGAGCTTAATCTTTATCTTTTTAAAGGTAACAGGAAGAAAATTTTTGAGAAAGGATTTTAATTGACATCCTGAAAGAACTGAGTGGTGGAAATGAATTTCTGAAGTGAGAAGTCAAGAGTAGTAGTGATGGTTATCCGGAATTCACAGCTAAAACATTGTGAATAATGATATGCCTTTCTTTTATTATTCATTACATTGTTAATAAATTGTTTAGCCAGTTAGAGGTTTTGATACATAAAAAGACTTGAGCAACAGCTTATGGCGAAAGAGGTTTCTTAAATAGAGGTTACTAAACAATAAACAGGGTAAGTGCTCAGAGTTGATTAATTAGTGAGAGAGAAAGGTTGCAATTTTAGTAATTAATAAGGAAATCTCCTTGGCTTACCTTAGGAGTCAGGGGGATGGAGAATGAATATGGTAATGGGTCAAGTTACAAGCTGAAATGTAACCACCTAATATGTGAATATGGTTAACTCTAAACTGCCACATATATATCGAATCTTATTTTCTGTCTCTGACTTCTTTGGAGTAGTTTGGAGTAACACATCACTTAACACTGTTTGCCTCAGTTTCCTCATCTATAAAATGAGCTAGAGAAGGAAATGGCAAACTACTCCAGCATCTTTTTTTTTATTTTTGGAGGCAATTGGAATTACGTGACTTGCCCAGGGTCATACCACTCCAGTATCTTTGCCAAGAAAACCCCAACTAGTTAAAATAAAAAAAACTAGTGCTTTTTTGGAGTATATACCTAATGCTTTTGCCATTACACTGGAATAAGCCATAACCCTCTGCCCCCACTCCTATTTCCCACACATTAAATACCTAGCTGGGAGTTCAACTTCCTTTTCTGACTGGTATAATTAGAAGTGAGGCAGATGTGACTCTGAATGCCAGCATTTCGAAACTGTCTACATTGATCTACAAACCCTAGCTGGATAAAATCATTCTTGTTTCAAGATCATTTTCAATCAACAAGAATTAAACACCTACTATGTGTCTAAGTTCTGGGGAAGTACAAAGCCAAGAAATGAGATAGCTCCTTACCTCACAGAACTTATATTCTGTCAGGGTAAACAATATATACACATATAAGCAAATACAAAACATATTGGATTAGAGTATAGTCTATGGAGCATGTGGGGTAATGGTTATGCCAGGACCATCCAATATAGACTTCTTGGAACTGTCCTGGAGAATTCCATGGACAGTATGGATCAACACTGAAGAAAACAGCACTTTAAGTTGCTAAAGTATGATGCAGCAAATCCTTTGTGATCCCTTCATTCCACCCTTCCCATCCTAACCCCCACCACTACCCAAGCCAGTGTGTAGGAAAGTTATCAGTTAAAAGTGAAAAACAGCTTCAGCTCTCACTCTCTCTTCTGCTGATCTTTTGAAATGAAGGGCAAATAGTTCTCCCTCCATCTGAAGGGCAAGAGAAGGCTCTCCATTTTGAGAGCATGGCAGCTTTGAGCACATGTGTTGACTTAGGTGAGCCTGAGCCTGGGTCTGGACCTTTGACCTCTTCTGTTTCTGCTCCGAACTTAGGTGATATGTAGGTCTAGCTTTAGAGATAACCTTGTGAGTTTAAAAGATTGGGAGCTTCTAGGCCCTTAACTGGTGGCAGCTGCATGTTAGGAGGATCCCTGTCAGTACCACAGTGCTCCATGATCTGGAGGTTGGGGTTATGGCCAACCCTTGACCTGGCTTGACAGGTGCATGTTGAATTCATTCTCTTTTGGTAGAATCTAGGGACCATGAATTTAGAAATGGAAAGGACCTTAGAGATTCCAAAGCCAGCCCCTCCTTGCACAGATGAAAAAATTGAGGCCTACATAGGTTAAATGATTTGTTTTCCTTTAATCCTCTATGGCTCCATTCCTGACTCTCTTGGTTTCTCTCTTTTTGCCACCCTTCAACCTCCAATTTTTTTTTAGCTTTACATGTTCTCTTCTTCCACTAGAATATAAGGTCCTTAAGAGCAGAGACTCTTTCTTTCTGTTTATATTTACAGTATTATCAGTGGTTTAGCACACAGTCTCTGGCACACAGTATGCCTTAAAAAATTCTTGTTGACTTGCCCACCGTCACACAGGTACCAAGTAGCAAAGGCTCAGTTTGAACTCAGGCCCTCTTACTCTGGATCCATTGCTCTTTCCCCTGCACCATGAAGCAACAGTGCCTTGAGCCCTAAGACACTGCCCAATGGAGGTTCTGACTAGGGAGGGAAGGTGGGGAGAGAAGGGCAGTACCCACAATTGAAATGAGAAACAGATTGCTTTTGATGTGGGGAAGGTGGACAGCTGAGATTTCAGATATGGAGGAAAGGTCCTGTTTTTGCACCCCCCCCCATTCCCCTCCTCCCTTCCACCAACAACACACCTTTAACCAACCCCCTCCTTGTCCTTTGTACCTAAAACATGAATGACAGCCAAAGAAAATGAATTGTAACCCAGGCTGTTGCAGAAGTGGAAATGGATCTCCAGTGGATCTAATTTCCCTCAGAGGCAGCCTCCTCCCCCCACTCACACCTGCTCAGTCCCCTCTTTGTCCTCAGGCCTCTGGCTCCACTCATTGCCTTTCATCTGTTCCCCTCTGTCTCCCTCCCCATTCACACCCTAAGCCTGGTGACGCCCTACCACCTCCCTCACCCCGCCCTCATAGAGGGACAGGATTGTGGTCCCTGATCTCCACAGTAGGACCATGCAGGCTAGGTGTCCCATCCCCCTTTCTCTCACCTGGAAAGATCTGGAGAGAGGTCAGTTCAAAGGAAGGGAATGAGAGGACAGAGGGGTAGAGGAGTGGGTAGGAAGGAGGGAAGCGGGATGCTTTGATGCTCTCAGCTGCTCCTAATACCTGTTTTCTGAGGGGTTGAGTGGCATGAAAGGGAAGAACTACTCAAAGGAGGTGGGCTCAGTAACTAGGAGGGAGCTTGGTCAGCTAGTCTGCTCCTCCCCCAACCCTGCCTGTCAGGCAAAACCACTAAAGGAGGGAGATTGGCCCTCCCCTTTCCTGCTTGCTCCCAGGTGTCGTTTCCCTATCTCTCATAGACACCAGGCCCTCTGCTTAAGCATTTTCCACCTTTCCTCAAGCTGAAGAACTTAGTATGTCATGCCTGATACAACCCAATGGACCATCTTTCTCCTACCCTTCACTAGGTCTTTGAACTCTATCCCATCATCAATCCCAAGACACCTTCCTTAATTTATTATAGAGGAACCTGTCCTGCCTGGACTTGGGACTCAAGCCTAGGTTAGTATCCTATTGGGGTCCCCCTTATCTCTGCACTGCTTTGAGCCCAGCTTGATGAATCATTTCTAAGGTTCCTCAAGGCCTTAGATTTTAAGACCAACTTTAAGACTCTGTTTCTTGAACTTGGCTTTCCATTTGTTCCCTGTTTTGTCCGTCTTAGACTGGAGCCATAGTGTTCTGTGCTGAATATGGAGAGAGGGAGAGTAAAACACAGTTCCTGTCCTCAAGTAGTTCCCAAGCTAATGCAGAAAGCCAGCACCTGCATTCAGGAGTCTCTCAGTCTGACGAAGAAAACGTCAACCAATTATTAACAAACTTTTATTTACTAAGTATCTGATATATGCGAGGCATTAGGGATTCAGTGACAAGAATAGCATAGTACCTGTCCTCATGGAACTTACATTCTAACTGAAGAGACAACATAAATATATACATATATAAGTATGTATATGTGCGTATGCATACACTTACAAATACATACACATCTCTATAACTATCTAACAAGACAATACCCAACATTCCACCATTACCACCATCTTCAGGACCCTGGAGGCACTTCTATTGGATCCTGTGTGATCTGACTCAGTGCTAAGGGGATTGATGTTTTGATTCTAAATGGTCACTTGATTCCTTAGTGAAAGATGCAGCAGAGAGAACTGACCACTGAACCAGGAAGGTCCCCACTCTGAGGTTCTTTCTTCTCCCCTCTTTCTGGAACGTGGCATGTAACTAACTAATTAACTAACTCTGCCTCTCTGTTGGTCTCTGTCTCTGTCTGTCTCTGTCTCTTTCTCTGTCTCTGTCTGTCTCTGATTTTCCACCAAGGGGAAAGGGAGGGAATGTCTTCTTCCCCTCCCTCACCTCCAGAAGTTATGGTGGCTTCAAATATGCACGCTACCTTGGTGAGCCCCAGCCTCTAGCTTTTTGCTGCCTCTTTTGCTTTGTGTTTCTTTTTCTGAGCATCTGTGCTCAAACATCAGTCCTGAGGGATGAACTTTCGGGGAATGACAGCCTCCAGAGCTCCTGGGCTCTTCCATCAGTAGCAGCTGCACTCTGGTAGAGAAGTATGCCATACAGGTACTTCAGGACTTTTCCCCATCATGACCACCCCAAATCTGGTTTCCTAGAAAAAACAGACCTTGAGGGAACAGTTTAGACAGTGTAACATTGAGGTAAAGATAAAATGCCAATTCATCACAAAATGTTTCATGTTTTCATGTTTTGAGTATCAACTTCCTAGGAGAATATAATGAGAATTATAAAATTTACCTCTTCATATTTAAGTCTTCGTTAATTTATATTCATGAATCTTTTGTGTTTTTAGCATTTATTTTGGGAGAAGGAAATAGATAGCTGTCCTAAGCTGATTTATACTGAATATTGAATACTTTCTTAGGGCCCCTTTTTTGGAGAAACCCTAGACACAAGTCAAACCAAGGTTTTAGTTTCTTTTTTTCCTCTGGGGCTCTGGAATGAGGATGTAAAGAGTCAAAGAGTGCTAAAAAAAAAAAAAAGCCTTATTCCTCTCTTTAGCAACCATTCTCCCCAGACATTTTCAGGGCTGCTCCTGTACACATTGCTCATCTAAGTACAGAACTCAGGGTCCTTAGTAGAGGGAAAAGGGCAAGTATCCTAGCTCTACTAGGCCCAGCGCAATTCCGTGTTGTTACATATATGTATATACAGAATTGCAAGGTAGGTAAGAGAAAGAGCACTAGCACTTGGAGCAGGCTGTGGATCAGGAAAGGCTTCATGCAGAAGACAATGACTGAGCTGAGTTTTGAAGGAACCAACAGATTCTATAAAACAGAGATGGGGGGTGCACTGTAGGCATGAGGATGGCAAGGGGAAAGTCATCAAGGCAGGCAATGGAGAGTCATATGTGAGGAACAAAAAGGAGGCCAAATTAGCTGGATCAGAGAGTATAAAAGGGAGTAATGAGTAAAGAGACTGGAAAAGTAGGTGTTTTTTTTTGTTATTTGTTTATTTTTTAAAGTGAGCGATCAAAACTCCCTAGATACACAGGATGTTATTGTTAAGTTATTTTTCAGTAGTGTCTGACTCTCCATGACCCCATTTGGGATTTTCTTGGCAGAGATACTGGAGTGGTTTGCCATTTCCTTCTCCAGCTCAGTAAATAGGGTTAAGTGACTTGTCCAGGGTCACACAGCTAATAAAGCTACAAAGGACTTTCAAATAGCGCTCCTGGCTCTCAGTGAATGTCAATAGTAATTGTCTCTCTTTTGACCAGCAACCCTCAGGGTCTTCCCTTCCCAGTTTGATTTTTTTTTTTAATTACAGGGGCCACCCCTGGAATCACTTCTTTAAGAGGCCTATTCACTGACTGAGCATTATCTGACTCAAAGTAAGAACTTAAAAGGCCTTAGCCTAAAAGGGCCAGAGTCTCCCATTGCATCTTGGACCACCTCCAGTTGTCCTGATGAATATCTGGCCACCGGACCCAGATGGCTCTGGAGGAGAAAGTGAGGTTGGTGACCTTGCATAGCCCTCCCTCACTCAAATCAAAAGTCAACTGTAAATCATGTCATCATTTCCCTGACGTCATGGTTCTCTTCAAAAACAAAGGACAACAAAACACAAGAGGAAACAGAGAGCTACTGGGATTCACCCTCTCCTCACTCTACTCTGTTTTCCTAATTGTTGTCATTAGTGAGCATTTTTTTTCCTTGAAAAAAGATTGACTCCTTTGGAGTGAATTATTGATATGGTGCATTTGTTTTATTGATAGTTTTGCAACATCTAACATTCAACGTACCAAAGCTTGCATGCAGAGCTTTGCTCCCTGAGTAGGGGAGTGACACGGTCAGAGCTGCATTAAAGGAAAATCACTTTGGCAACTGTGAAGAGTATAGAGGGGGGAGTGAGGAAGGAACTGAGGATGGGAGACCAATTAGGAGGCCATTGAAGTAGATCAGATGAGATGATGAGAGAGAGCATGAACTAAAGTGGTTACTGTATGACCAGGTGAGAGATATTGGCTAGAAAGAAATTAAAAGATTTGGCAACTGCCTTGGATATGTGGAGTGAAGGGGAGAGAGTAAGGATTCATGGATAAGAATAAGGCTGATGTTGCAAATGTGGGAGACTAGAAGGACAGAGGAGCCTTCAACAGAGACAGGGAAGTCCATGAGAATGGTAGACTTTGGGGAAAAATTATGAATTCTGCTTTGGACATGTTGAATTTGACATGACTGTGGTACATCCAGGTTAAAATGTCTAATGTATAATTGGTGATGGAGGACTGGAGCTCAGGAGAGAGACTGGTGCTGGATATATAAATCTGGAAGTTGTCTGCATAGAGATGGTAATGAAACTTATGGGAGCTGATGAGATCACTAAGAGAAAAAGAGGGTAGGAAAAAAGAGAATAGGGCTCAGGACAAACTGGCAGAGCATAACCACAGTTAAGAGGAGTGAGGTGGATGAGGAGCCAGCAAAAGAGACAGGAGGCAGGAGGAGAACCAGGAGAAAGTAATGATATAATAGCCAACATTTACATGGCTAACAAAATTATTTACATAGGACATCTTAGTTGATCTTCATAACAATCCTATGAGATGGGTGCTATTATTATCCCTCTTTTATTGGTACTGAAAGAAATCAAGTCACTTACATAGGCTACACTTAAATAAGCAACTTAAGGGGAATTTGAACTCAGACCTTTCCAGCTACAAAGCTAGCACTCTATTACCATGCCATCTAGCTTCTGGGTGCCTGGGAGTCCTGGAAAGCCTGTGTGGGCAGGACTATACCAGGACCAATCAGTCTGAATCCAAGAAATAAGAGAAAGCATGGTAAAGTGGAAAGGGAATTAACAATAACAGTAGCTAACATTTATATAGTACATACTGTGTTCTAAGCACTTTAAAATTACCTCATTTAATAATAATAGCTAACATCAATATAGTGCTTACTGTGTGCCAGGTACTCTGTGAAACTGGTTGGTTATTTTCCTTTGTGCTCAAGGAGGACCAAAATGACATCACTATTATGGGGTAAAGGTACAGTGTGCCCAACTGGGGCTGATCAGACCAATACGAGCTTGGAAGGCTCTTCCACAGATCAGGCACAATTAATTCAGGTGAACATTTGGGCTGGAGATGGCTCTAAATTTGCACATCTCACCTTTCTCTTGAGCTACTGAAATTCTGCTTTGCTCATAGAGCACAGGACCTTCTTTGATCAGGGCATGGCATGCTGGGTGGTTCGGTGCCAGTGTCTCCAAACTTCTTCAGAGACCTTGAGAGTGCTTTTGTATGGCTCCTTCTGATCTCCATGTGAGCACTTTCTTGCCTTGTGTGAGTTCTCTAGAAAATTGTCTTTTAGGCAAATATACATTTGACATTTGAAAGACATGGTTTGCCCATTGGAGTTTCACTTGTAGAGTCTGAATGCTTGACAGTTTAGCTAGAGGAAGGACCTTAGTGTTGGGTGCCTTATCTTACCAGGTAATCTTCAGAATCTTCCTAAGACAATTTAAAGGGAAAGGGTTCAACTTTCTGGCCTGGCACTGATAGACTGTCCAGGTTTCACAGGTTTGCAACAATGAGATCAGCAAAATTGCTCTGTAGACCTTCAGTATAGTAAGCAACCTAATACCTCTTCTCTCCCACACTTTCCTTTGGAGACTCTCAAACACCAAGGTAGCTCCAGCACTATGTGCATCAACCTCATCATTTTTGTGTACATCCCTGGAAAGTATACTGCCAAGGTATCCACAGCATTCAAAGCATTCAAAATCTCTCCATTTGCTGTAGCTGATGATTCCATGTATGGATGGTTTAGTGTTGACTGGTGGAGAACATCTGTTTTCTTCATGTTAATTATCAGGCCAAAATTACTTACAAGCAGCACAGAATCAATCCATACTCTGTTGCATCTCAGCCTTAGAGGCTGCATTGCGTGCACAATCATCTGCAAACAAAAAGTCATGCACCAACTCTCCCTCCACTTTAGTCTTGGCTTGTAGCCTTTTCAAGTTAAATAATTTACCTTCAACTCTTAAGGCAAAATGCCTTTCACATCCAGAGAAGGAACTATGGAATTGGATTGCAGAATGAAGTAGACCATTGTCTCTTGTGTTATGTTTTGTTTTATTGTTTCTCCCATTCATTTTAATTCTTCTGTGCAACATGACTAAGGTAAGGAAAATGTATTTAAGGAATGTATTGTAGAACTTATATAAGATTACACGCCATCTCAGGGAGGGAGGGGGGTAGAGGGAAAAGGAGGGGGAGGGAGGGGAAAAATCTAAGATATATGGAAATGATTGTAGAAAACTGAAAGCAAATAGAATAATTTAAGATAAAAAAAATTTACCTTCAGTGAGGTAGCTTTTCTTGATGCCATTTTTATCCATACTGAAGCATCTGACAACATTGCTGAGAACATCATGTTAAAAAGCATGGGTGCAAAGCCCTGCTTCTCTCCATTGGTGACTGGGAAAGCTCAAAAGCATTGCTCACTATCCAGAACCCATGCAACCATGCCATCATGGAACGGGTATACAATACTGATGAACTTCTTTGGGCAACCAGTTTGCCATGACCTTAAAAATGTAGCATAGAAAAGTTGAAAGGTTAGAAAAAGAGAAAGTACCCATTCTAGGCAGGCTTCTTTGAGGTTGAGGTGGGAGATGAGAAGAAATCTACCCAGGATCTGGAAGAAGGAGGTAGATTGGCAAAAAAAGAGTGCGAATGGTATTTGGGGGCATTAAGTCTTTTGTGGCTGCTGCTGTCTACAGGTTTTTCAGATGCCAGATGGAGGGTACCTGGGGGTCCTGCAAGGCCTGGATGGGCAGAACTATGGCAGGACCAATCAGTTTGAATCCAAGAAATTGAGGGCAGTTGGCCATATCTGTCTGATAAGCCACGGTTGGACACACTGAAACTTGACTCTAGCATAAAGGTGTCATCTTGGTCCCCTTCGAGAATGGACAACAACCAACTAACTAACCAACCAACCAGCAATACCTCTGTCTCTGACAAGAAGATAAGAAAAAGTCCTTGTCTATGGCTCCTCATTCCCTTTCCAGCTTCCCATCATTTCAGTGGTACCTCCTTATTCCCTGATTGTGGGTGTGGCCTGAGGAGGAATGGGTGCAGTAGAAAGAGCTGGGAGATATGGATTTGACTTCCAGCCTACTATTTATCACCTCTGTGACCCTAGTCAAAGGCAATTCGACCGAGTCTTAGTTTCCTCATCTGCAAAATGGGCATGATTATACTTGTACTCTCAGTTCCCTCCTTTGTAAATTGAAGGGGTTGAACTAAACAATCTCAAAGATCCCTTCAAGTTCCAAATCCTGTGATCCTTCCTTACAGGGATACCCTGAGGATCAAATGAGATAATAGATGTGAAAGTGCTTTGTAAACTCTCTGCCACAGGTGTGGATACGCTGGGATACCACATAGTAGCAAAACATTCTCTATTTTCTGTTATCTGGGGGATCCCGCCCAAAAGGTTTGGAATGCCCGGTGCTCTTCCCTTCCTCGTGGCTCATACAGTCATCATGACTGCTTCTGCTCACTACTTCCTGTGTGACCTGGGCAGGTCACTTTTTCTCTCTGGGCCTCAGTTTTTCCTTCTGTACAATGACAGCACAAACTAAATGGCACGTATGATCTCGTGTAGCTCTGACTGCCGTGATTCTATGGTTTTCTCAGTTACTGAAATGTTTCAGGAGGTTCTGGGGGATATGGGCCTCAAGAGTCATGGAATCTATGAAAGAGTTGTTGTATTACAGGTTCATGGGTTAGACTCTATAGGAACCGTGTTTTGCTTTGGTTTTTTAATAATATTTTATTTTTTCCAAATGCATATTTAAACAATTTTTAACATTTTAAAAAAAAATTTGAGTTGTCAATTCTCTCCCTTCCTCCCTCCCTTAGACAGCAAGCAATTTGATATAGGTAACTATGTTTTCTAAATCAGATAATAATAATAGCTAACATTTATGTATCTCTTTAAGGTTTGCTAAGCACTTTACAAATATCTCGTATTTACCTCACAACTATACTAAGAGATAGACGCTATTATTATCCTTTTAGTATTTACAGATAAGGAAATGGAGGCAGAGAGACGTTAAGTGACAAGCCCAGGGTCACATAGCTAGTTAAGTATTTGAGGTCAAATTTGTACTCAGGTCTTCCTGACTCAAAGCCTAGCATTTTATCTGCTGCACCACCTACTGCCTCTGTCAAAAACTTAGATACACATCCCCAAGAGATCATAAAAATGGGAAAGGGTCCCACATGTACAAAAATATTTATAGCAGCACTCTATGTAGTTGCCAAAAACTGGAAGTCAAGGGGATGTCCATCAATTGGGGAATGGCTGAATAAATTATGGTATATGAATGTAATGGAGTACTATTGTGCCATAAGAAATGATGAACAAGAAGACTTCAGAGAGGCCTTGAAGGACTTATATGACCTGATGCTGAGTGAAAGGAGCAGAACCAGGAGAACTTTATGCACAGCAACAACCACAGTGTGTGAGAGTTTTTTCTGGTAGACTTAGATTTTTGTAATAACACAAGAACTTCTGAAAAAAAAAAAAAATCCCAATGGTGGACCTCAAGGCAAAATGCCTTCCACACTCAGAGAGAGAAATATGGAAGTCACTCACATAATGTAGCAGATCATGTTTGTGTATGTGTATCTGTTTGTGTATCATGTTCTGATTTGTTATACGGATTCTTTCATTTATCTTAGTCTGACTACATAGCATGACTATAGTGAAAATATACTCAATAGGAAAGTATATGTAGAATCTATACAGAATTGTATGCAGTCGTGGGGAGGGAGGGAGGTAGTGGGGGGTGGGTGGGGAGGGATAAAATCGCAATTGTATGGCAGTGATTGTTAAACATTAAAAAAATAAAAAAATTAATTAAAAAAAAAAAAAAAAACTTAGACACACAATCATCACTGCCTTTACTGCCACACCGTCTCTTCCTTTTTAAAGTTTTGATACCTTAAAAAAAAAATTGTCACATCCACCATGGAACCTCCATAGAACTTTTCCTCGTAACAAAGAAAAATGGTTGGGCAAAACCAACTGTGACTATGTAATGCTATGACTGAACTTGATAGAATATATGACATTCCACACCCATAGTTCACCACCTTTCTATCAAGGGGAGGGAAGTGTTTCATAGATTGGTACCAAAAATGGCTATTATATTTAATCTGAGTTCAATTGTCTTTCAATGCCGTTTTTATCCAAAATATGATAATCACTCTCTATATGATTCTTTTGGTTCTTCCCTCTGCAATTAATCCATACAAATCATCCCATGTTTCTCTAAATTCCTTGTACTCACTGTTCAACTATTTCTTAATTTATGGGCATCCAACCTTGTTTCGAGGTTTTCATAACCACAAGTGTTGCTACAGAGTATGTGTCATAGATAGGTATAGGTTTATGTATATATATCCACATACATATCTCTCTATCTATATATATGCATATATATGCAGATGTGCACACAAATTTAAATACATTTAAATTTAGAGGTTTATAGATTTATAGTACAAAGTCAAAACAGCTTTGACTAGGGTCATAGAGCTTATAGATAGTGAGCCAGAAGTCAAACCTACACCTCCCAGTTCTTTCTACTACAAATTTACATATTTAAATATATATGTATACATATTAACATATATTTCTATATAAATATGACACAGAGATAGATACAGATATTACTATACATGTATACATCTATACAGGGGCATATAGCACAATAGATGGAGGGCTGGGCCAGAAGACAGGAAGATTCCTCTTTCTGAGTTCAAATTCAGCTTTAGACACTTACTAGCTATGTGATCCTGGACAAGCCACTTAACCTAATTTGCCTCAGTTTCCTCATCTGTAAAATGAGCTGGAAAAGGAAATGGCAAACTCTCCCAGTATTTCTGCAAAAAAAAAAAAGCAAAAACCAAATCACCCAAATGGGGTCATGAAGAGTTAGAAATGATTGGAAAATGACTAAACAACAAATTTATCTAAATATATATATTTTTTCTCTCAAAAAATACATACACACACATGCATATACAGAGAGGAACAGAGAGAGAGATGGAAACTGTTTTCCCTTACCATCATTTTGAGGGCATTTGCATTAGCAAAGCCAGGGCAGTATTAGGAGTTTTTATGACTAAAAGGCAATGGAGGTCAACCATCTACTTTGCTACTGCCACGCTGGACGCAGGCGTACATGCTCTGTACGAAGTCAGATATTTGATCCAAATGAGTATGTTCCTGTCTTCATGAGTAATGTTGATTTTCCTTCAGCCTGCAGTTTTCCATCTGTTATCCAGGTAACTTTGGCTTCAGTTTTCTCATCTGCAGAATGATAAGATTGGACTCAACGACCTCTATGGTCTCTTCTAGCTTTAAATCTCTAAGAAGAAAATGTCACTTCTCCTTTCTTGTTTGGGTCTCCCTAACTGAAAAACGAAGGAATTTAACCAGATGATCCCTAGGGTCCCTTCCACCTTTAAATTCTATAATTCAATGCAAAACAATGCTTCATGATCATTTTACTAAGCACTTATTCTGTGCAAGACACTGTTCGAGGCTCCAGGGACAAACAAAATGAAAATTAGTTCCTGTCCTCAAGGAGCTTATATTTTACTGCATGGTGGTGGTGGAGATGTGGTATGAAAATTCACACACACATTTACTTATATGTACACACACGCATATATATGCACATACATGTGCATACATATGTATATACACGTATGAACACACATACATGTATACACACACAATTCTGGAAAGGCAAAAGGATAATTCCTAAGAGGCGCCTTGGTACCATTGTCATCTCTCATTCAATGTGGAGTTATGGGGATAGATTTGAATCGCAGCTTATCCCAGTTCCCATCTGGCCTTTTGGGTTCTGTTTCCTCATCTGCAAGGTGGAGGGGTTGGCTTACATGGTCTTTAAGATCCAGGTTTATTTTGACTGCAGGGTTTTAACAACTTGACTCCTTCAGGTTCCACTGGGGGAAATATTAGCGGACTCTTGAAAGAATTCTTAACCATTTTTTTTTTTTTTTGTCACAGGCTCCTTTGACAGTCTCTTTGGTGAAGGGTAGGGATTCATTCTCAGAATGTTTTTAAAATGCATAGGACTACAAATAAAATCAATTATATTGAAATACAGATATCAAATTAAAAAGAAAAACCAAACAAATTTATAGACCCTTTCAGCTAAGTGCACCTAGTTTATGGGGACAAAAAGAAAGGATACTTGAAAATCAGGATGGTTCCAGAAAGCCCACATCTAATGGTCATCATCAGGTAAAATCAAGAAGAGCTCCTCTGAAGAAACGATCTTTGTCACAAAAAGGTAAGTGGGCAGTGAAAGTGCAGGCAGTGAGTGGCAGGGTTACATGTGTGGCTCTCCCAGAACCCCACCATTCCCTTCTCTTTTTTCACTACCTACCAATAAGGACAGGTAGCCTTTGATGGAGCAACGAACCATTATGATAAGTTGTGAGACCAGCCCACACGAAACTCTCCCCAACCCCCCACCTCCAACTGTAGGCCATCCCGAGGACCTCATCAGGGGCTGGCAGGCTGCCTGGCTCCCTACCCTTAGGGTGCCCAGGGTAGCCAAAGCGGGTGGAAGGGGGCAGGAGGCCAAGCATGTTCCCAAAATATTTATTTATTTAAGGGACCAAGCCTTCCACATACCTGGCTATGATTAACCCCCTGAGGCCTGGGGAAGGGGGGGAGACGCTGTTCTCTCTGCCTTTGATGTGAAAGGGTAAAGATTGATGAGATGAGTCTCTGGCAGCATAGCTGGGGGGAGTCTGGGAGGGGACTGGGAAACCCTGGGTGATGTAACTCTGTGTACTGGTGAGATAAAAGCCATTGAAAAGTGGCAAGGTCAAAGGATAGATTGGATAGGATTGGAAGAAACGGTAAGGTCCATCTTAACTCTTCAGGTCAGTCCTGAAGTAGGAACTTATTTTGTTCTTGACTGGGGTGTGGGGGGAGACAGACAAGGGGGAGGAGGAAAGGGGTCATGCACTTATTTGCATAGAGATTTGCATGGTCTCACCCTAAGTGAATTGGAGAAATCCCTGAAGGTGGGCAGCTCCAGATGAAACTACATTCCGGTAAACATCTGAGACCTTCTACCTCCTACCCCCTTTAGTGTAGAAGATGGCTAAGGTGAGGATTAGAAAAATCCTGAGCCTCCAGGATTTAACTTCCAGAATCAAAGGAATTAGACAGTTAAGGGTAGGATGTGCTTTGAGAACCTTGACTCCAAAGCACAAAGATGTGCAGATGGTGGTGGTTTGGTCTCAGAGACCACAGACAGAGACATGAGGGAGACATATGGAGACAGGTCTAATGAAAGAGACAGATAGGGATACACCCAGAGACCAGGTGGAAGAGATCTTTCTCAGAGATACACACACAGAGAAGACACAACCCAGAAAGACCTAGACAGAGACATAGAGCCACACAGACAGAAGAGAACCAGTCAGATTATGAGGGCAGGAGTGGGGTAGAGAGGAGAAGAGGATCCCAAATAAACCAAGCTCTCTGGTCCCACAGTCCCTAATGCTACTCTCAGGACATGAAAGCAACAACTCTCTATTCTCCATTTCCACTTCAAGGCATCCATGATCCCCAGTCCCAGATAACCCCATCTGATAATTGCTTTGAGATCCCTCAGCTCCCCAGGCTACCTCAGGTTTCTTGGTCTTCCAGAAACTAGATCCTTAGAATTCCTCTGTCCCTGAACACCAATCCCCTGATCTCCCATGAGATTTGATTCCCTCCTTGGCCGTCTAATGTTTCTCTACCTAGAAAATGGAAAACATGTTGAATTTCAAGAAAGTTTGCAAATCTTTTCTGCCAACATCCCATAAATTCTCCCTCCCTCTCTCCCAGGAGAGGAGACAGGGAGGGAAGGCTCCGGATCTGTTCTTCCAGATGTTGCTGCCCAAAGGGCCCAGTACAGTCATACTTTGTGGGGGGGAGAAAGAGGGGGATGGCCAGAGGAGAGTCATAGGAGTAGCGGTCAGTGGAGGGGAATACCAACCTAGGAAGGCGAGGCAGGGCTGGAGCCGAGCGGGTCATGTCCCCCTGGGAACCTCTAGTATTTATGACCTGAGCCCTGCCCAAGGCTTCCCAGAGTAACTTCAGACAGCTGAGTCCTCAGCAAGAATCACAGGGAAAGCAGTTCATTAGAAACTAGTCCCTCAGGGAGAAGACAAAGTCCCCTTCCTGAAAAATCTAGCAACCCTCTCCCCATTGTGTTCTCTACTTTTTTCAGTCTTCTGGCATCCCCAAGTCTCAGTTTACCTCTCCTGTAAAATAGAGAAAATCCAACTTTACCTACCTCCCTGACAGGCTTCACCACTTTGATAGTCATCATTATTGTTTTTGACCCTATTGTGACCTCTGAAAGTGTAGGATTCTCCCTAAGATAAACTTGGAAGAAAAAGTTTATGGGGAAGGGAATAGCTTGGAAGGGGAATCCACTGTCCCAGAATGCTCTTCTCCTCCACTTCTGGTCATTGCAAGGAAATAGCTTTGGCAAGAAGCTGGAATTTGATGGGAGATGCAAGAGAGCACAAATTTGGAGCTACAAAATCCACAATACAGGCAGTAGGTTGGCAAGTGCTGGAAGGAAGATCTAAGCCTAGACTGTCCCCAGGAACCATGACAGTTGGCCAGGCCAGGACTAGGCGTGTGTTAGCTCAAGGAGAAAAAAGCAGTTCTTAGAAAGGGTAACACTAGCCTTTGGCTCTGGAGTCAAAGGACCCAGGTTCAAATCCTGAACTTCCTACTTATGTGACCTTGGGCAAGTCACATCACCTCCTTAAGCCTCAGTTTCTTGATCTGTAAAATGAGGGACCTGAACTAGATGGGCTCTGAGGTCACTCTTTGTTCTATAGCTATGATCCTTAAAACCAGAAGTAGGAAATAGGAAATAGTGGATGCAAAGCACTCTTCTAGGGCTTTAGAAATCAAGGCTTTTCCTACGGTGGAGACAGACTAGGGACAATATCGGGGGGGGGGGGGGGGGGGAAGTGAGGGAGCAGCAGTATGTAGTGCCCCTACTTTGCAAGCTACACCAGCTTGCTGAGAGCAGCACAAAGCACTGGAAAGAGTGCTAGATTTGAAGTTAGTACACCTGAGTTTATCTGATCCTTACTAGCTGGGTGAACATAGGGAGTGGTTTCACCACTTTGAGCTCCACGTTCCTCATCTGTGAAATGGGTTTAATAATATTTGCACTACCTACCTCATAGGAGTGTTGTTAGGAAAACACAAAAACTGGAAATGTTACATCCCCTTATTGTCTGTGGCTGGATTATTGATCTCACAGGTTTAGAAATGGAAGGGATCTTGGAGATTATCGAGCCAGAGGATTAGAGTTATGAGGAACCTCTGAGGGTCTAGTAGTCCAACCCTCTCAATGTACAGGTAAGCAGACAGGTCCGTGGAGGTCAGGTAACTTGCTGAACATCACATAGAAAGAATGGAAAGAAGGATTTGAGCCTAGGTCCTCAGACTCATTAAATCAGCCTACCTCCCAAAGAAGTCAAGTGAATTGCCCAGTGTCATCTGACCTCAAGTAAGTGGCAAAGCTAGGAATCGGTGAATCTGGGACCTCAAATCCCAAATTCAATGCTTTACACCCTAAGATTTGGGTACTCTAGAAACTCTATAGTTCCTAGCATTATCTTCTTTATTTCTTTGGGTTTTTTCTGTTACTCCCTACCCCCCCACCCCCTGATTCCTTGCACCCTCTTTTATAGGAATCTAGAGTCATAGGATTTAGAACCAGTAGGGATCTTAGAAACAGTCTAATATTTAAGGCTTCTTAACTTTTGTATCATGAGTTTAATGAAGCCCATGGACCTCTACTCAGAATAATGTTTTTAAACATACAATAAAATACATAGAATTACACAGAAATAAATCATATTGAGATATAGTTTTCAATTAAAAATAACATGTTCACACATCCCAGGTTAAGAATTCCTAATTTTCCAACCTTTTTATCTTATAAATAAGGAAACTGAGGTGCACAGAGTTTGTGATTTACCCAAACAAGCAAATATAAGAGAATGGCATTGAAATGTGGCTTCTCTGAGTCCAAATTTAGTAAAAATTTCTTAAAAACAAAATAAAACCCACTTTTGCCTTGGTTGAACTGTAGGGAAAAAAGCAGAAGTCCTGGGGCAGTTATGGCAACAGTAATAGGTCACAGTTAGGCAGTGCTCAGGTTTTACAAGTGAGCTATGTAGTACTCCGGAGGTCAGGACATGGTAAGAACTGCCTAGGGAGGTCTACCAGCCTCCACCCTCTCCCACCCCAGCTCTGGGACCAGAGATTCTGCTGTATTCTGCCAAATAGGAAGCAGACTTTACCAGGATCATGTCTTCTGTTTGTCTGCCTCATTTCCGTGGGGGGTGGGGGTGGGGGTGGTATTTCTTTATGCAATTCATAGCAGAGTAGAAAAAGCACTGACTAAAATCAGAAGATCCAAGTTCAAATCCTACCTTTGATTGCAACTTGCTACCTAAATGACCTAGGGTGAGTCCCTTTACATCTCCAGGTCTCAATTTCCTTCTCTATAAAGTGAAACAATTAGACTAAATGACCTTTGAAGTCCCTTCCAGTCAATACAGGTAGGTGTTTAAGAACTAGCTCTTGAGGAGTAGCTAGGTGGCACAGTGGATGGGACACTGGCCCTGGAGTCAGGATGACCTGAGCTTCAATTTGGCCTCAGATATTTACTAGCTGTGTGACCCTGAGCAAGTCACTTAATTCCACTTAGAAAAACAAAGAATTGGTTCTTGTGGGAAATATACCCACAACCCAATTTTAAGTTTAATTTGTATCATTAACATTTTCTCCATCACTTTTTTAAGTCTAGAAAACCAATAAAACACTGAATCAAGCCCTGTTTTGTAGTGTTTGCAATTTCTGAGGCATAAAATGTTCAATCTGAAAAATTTAACAATTGCCTTTTGTTAGTCAGTTAAGAACTGCTTCTGGCCCCAGATCCAGGAATTCAAACGAATTTGATTCAGTTCACATAGTATTTGTAAAGTACTTAGCATAGTGCCTGGTATACAGTAGGCACTTAATAAATGCTTGTCCCCCTCTTCCCTTCCTTTGTTTCCCCACAAACATTTATTAAACTCCTACTTTGTATAGAACTTGTTTCCTAAACCCTGGTCCACTTTCTACCAACCTCCCTACTCGTTGTCCATTCTAAGACATCTAAACACAAATACCTGACATCAGGCTAAAAAGAATAGGGAAAAAGAAGGCAGAGACAAAATTAGAGATTTGCCATTGTCCAGCCTCTAATGCTGAACAATAACCACCCCCCCCCCCCAGGAGGGAGTACACTTAGGGGGCTTATAGTTAGATCTTAAGAAAGAACTCAGATTGTTTCACTTCCCAAACCAGGAAAGGTCTGTCCGTTCCAAACACCCATGTCCATCTTGGATGGTTTCCGAATAGGCCTGCCAGGGTGGATGGCTCAGATGGACTGGGACCTTCTCAGATCTTCCAATGTTTCACCATGGTCATTACCCAGGTTCTTCCATCTGAGCCTCAGAACAGTTCTAGGCATAGGTAATACCAAGCTTAACATCTCATTTACTCCACTCCACTAGTTCTATATCTGAGGCTCCATCAACCAAGAAGTGGATGGATTGATAGCTGGAGAGTGCATCACGATGGAGCCCTCTGATGCAGCCAATTGGGGCAAAGGTACCCCCTCCACACCCTTCTCTGGGAGGGTTGTCCAGGCCCCCAGTCCCCTGAGTCTTCCCACCCACAAACTGGACATGGGCCTCTCCCAGTGACTCAGACCCATGACGTCTTGGAGAGAGTGGAAAGACTGAAAGCGGAGGAGGTGGCAATTCCTTTCACTCCTGTCCTCACCTCCTAGGCTCTGCCCCAGTGTCTTAGGCCCAAAGGCCACCTCCCTACCTTTTCCTGTTCTTAGCAGGCACACAGCCTGAAAATCTTTTCTTCTGGCCCATGCCCATTAAAGAGGTCCCATACCCACCTGTTTACAGTCCTACCATGGAGGTGGAATGGGTCACTTCAAGGACAAGGCCTGTTCTATGTCTTCTCTCTGAGCCCCACATCCACCCTGCCTCAGCCTCTCTGCAGCAGTCTTTCTCCTAAGTCATGTTCCCTTCTACTCTGGGCCATGGTTAGCTTTGGGCTCTGCTAGAGCTTCTCCAGGGCACTCTCCCTCTGCTAAAGAAAAATGGAGGTGAGAAGAGATCTAATGAATCTGATGTCAAAAGATCTTGGTTCAGAATCCAGCTCTGCTGCTTATGACCTATGTGAACATAGGCAAGTCTCGTCTCTTCTCTGAGCCTCAGTTTCTTCTTCTGTAAAGTGAGGGGACGAGACTAGGTATTTCTGAAAGCCTCTTCCATCTCCACATCCTATTCATGATCTTCCTCCCCAGGGGAATCCAAAATGCTTAAAGTGATACATTAGGTTGCCCACAGGACATTCTCTGCCCTGGCTCTCCCAACCCTCTCCAGGCTTCCCAAAATCTTATTCTCTTGAAAATAGATACCTCTTATTTGGCAAACCCAGTGCCATCTTGAACTGGACTTCCTGCCTGGCATCTCCTGCACCTTATGTGGTACTGCCTGCTCTCCATGCTCCACCCTCCCCACCCTCAACACCATCACCCTACTTCAAAGTGCTGCAGCAACGGGAGCTAATTAGGCACCTCCCCCCCCTCGCTTGTTAAGTGTCATTAACCCCAGTTTACAGATGAGGAAACTGAGACTCTGGAAGGGGAGCACGTCACCCCCCCCATCCCCACCCTACCCCCAAGCCAGAGATGGCACAAAGTTTTGGGATTCTGCCCAGTCCCATCCTGGTTCCCCCATCTTAGGGGAGACAGGTGCCCTCAGCACCTTAACCTTTAGTTCTGACAAGGAGAAGAAAAAAGTGGGAGAATTTCAGGAAATTTCAGAACTTCAGAAAACCCTTTCCCCCACTTCTTACTCATTCACATAAGCCTACTTCTAGGGTAGTGGGAGTCACTGGGATGGATTGGGTGGGGTGGCAGGGTAGAAATCTCTGAAATTATATGCAAATGAGATGCAAATGAGTTCCCCAATTATTACAGAGTCAGGGCGGTGACACTTTGGGTAATGGAAGTTTAGGGAGTGGTAGAGGGGATAGGTAGCTAAGGGAGGAGACCCCTACCTCCCCCTTCGCTGAGGTCCCAGTTTCGAGAATGATCTTATCAACCCTGATGGGGCCACTGGCAAAGTGTGCTGATGTTGGCAAAGCCTTGAAGGCACCCGGCACCATGCTGATGCCATCAACTCCCTCCAGGCTGCTTCACCATTTAGGGATGAAGGAAGGCTTGATCTATTCTCATCTTCTAAGGGAATGCAAGCAGCCAGGTTTTCTGAGGTGGTCTGTGAAAATAGCTAAAGAGAATAGGATCCTATGCTATGGACAAAGTGCTTTCCTCACTGTGATCTGGGAGGCTGTGGACTTAAATATAGGTATTATTATCCCCATTTTGAAGATGAGAAAACTAAGCCTCAGATAATATGAAATGGTTTGCCCAAAGTCATAAGCTACTAAGGCTGTGGATTATTAGTATTGTAAGATCAAAGACCTACAACTGGAAGTTGATCATCAATCAACCAGTTGATATTTATTAAGCACCTACTATATGCCGAGTACTCTGCTTGGCACTGGGGATACAACTACGAAGAATGAAACAATCCTTTCTTGCAAGGAACATACGTTACAAATTCCAACTTTCTTATTTTACAGATGAAGAAGATGAGACCCACAGAGGGTCTCAAGAAAGACCAAACCTGCTTTCTTTTCCTTAGAAAGTCTTTATAATAATGGAACGTCTTCTAGTAAGTTTGCCAGGCTTACACTGAGGTGTAGGCATGAGGATGCTTGGACATCCTTCAAATGAGTTGGAAAATCTCCAGGGAAGCCCACTGGCCCAGATGAAACCAATTTCTTCCGCTTGTAGAAAAGTAGGGAAGGGATCCCAGCCGCGGTCCAAAAGAAACCCTAATGTATAAGATGGGAACATGTGGGAAAGAAAAGTGGGCCTTTCCTTAAGATGAGGATCTCTCTGTATATATCTATTGTTGTGTATCTATATCTATCTGTGCATATCCATATTCATATCCATATCTATGTCGATGTCTGTTTCTATGTCTATACCTATATTTATACACAGTTATCCCTTCCACATAGTGACTTTCCCCATCATGGTTTCAATATATCAGCATAAGAAATTAAATAGGAATTATTTGGGAATTTTGCAAAAGCCACAGATGGCATGCTAAAGCCAATAGATGACACAGAAAGAAGTTCAGACACTCAGAAATGCATAAAATATATTAGTATTATATAATATCAACATATTTTACCTGTTATTCCCATAAATAAACTCAAATTTTACGAGGTACTGTAAACATCCCATAAAAGAAAAAGAAAAATTCAGACTTTTTTCTTTGGTATGAAGGAAGGGCCAAAAATTTCACACAGATTTTCCAGATCATGAGGGCCCTTAACCCCCCAGTGTGGAGAGGATATTTATAGCAATCTGATCTCTATTTCTACATCTATACTTATAGCTACCTATATCCAAATCTATATCTATACCTGTCTCTACCTCTGTTTATATCTCTATTTATACCTATATCTATCTATATCCAAATCTATATCCCTATGTGTGTCTATGTTTATTATATGTATGTGCATGTATGTATGTATACATGATCCTTTGAGGAGAGAGTGTCCCATCAAGCCACTGCTTCTCTTTCTTGTCCGTAGAAATGAAAACCAAGGCCAACATCCCTGAAGAGATCCACATGCATCAGAGGTTGGTGGGGCACAAAGATGAGGTGAACTGACTTGCCACACTGAGAGGAGAAATCAGTGGTTGAAGGAACCCAGGGTAAAGGGTCCGAGGTTTTTGAGAGAGAAGAAGTGAAGATTGGAGAAAATGACAAAAAGATTTCAGTAACTAGAAAGGGGAATGGCATAGAGTTTGGCTAAATCACTCCAAGTCTCAGAGTCTCAATTTCCTCATTGGGAAAATGGGGGATGATACGCCTTGAACTGTTTGCATCATTTGTATCATGAGCTATGAGGATGGAAATACATCTTCTACACACAGGGGCTCTAACCTGGTACTAGATGCTAATTGAGTGAATAACTGTCCCCATCTCCTCTAAAAGAGCTAAGAGCCTGCAGACTTAAATCAAAGCAGAAACAGAGGGGCTGTACATAATTACAAATTGACAGCCCACCTTTACCTAGAACTCTATTCCACCTAAGCCCAAATCCAAGGCCTCATTCCAGGGTGGTAGCACCTGCTAGAGCTGACTTCAGGTTCTGATGATCAGAGCTAGCCTGGCTATTTGTAGAGGCCTACTGGGCTATCACAGGGCAATGGTTTTTGTTTTGTTTTGTCTTGTCTTGTTTTTGCCACAGAAGGCTTGAAGACCGCATATGTCATAGAGATGTTGCGTCCTACATCAGTGGAGAGAGTGCCCTCCCAGGTGAAACCGTGGAGTTGTGAAGTACTGAAATAGATGTAGAAGAATATCAAGTCTACAGAGTACTTTCCCCACAACAAGTCTAACAGTTAGACAGTGTGAGTATCATTATGCCCATTTTAGAGATGAGAAAGTAGAGGCTTAAAAAAGGGAAAATTACTTGCTAGTCACATAGTTAGTATTAGACAAGAGACAGCTGAGTGGCACAGTAGATGCAGTGCCAGGCCTGGAGTCAGGAAGACCTGAGTTCAAATCCAGCCTCAGACACTTATTAGCAGTGTCAGACCCTGGGAAAGTCACTTAACCCTGTTTGCCTCAGTTTCCTTATCTGTAAAGTGAGCTGAAGAAGGAAATGGCAAACTTCTCCAGTATCTTTGCCAAGAAAACCCCAAATGGAGTTACCAAGAGTTGGAAATGACTGGAATTAAACAATTTGAGACAGGATACAAACCTAGAACCTAAATCTTACCCTCTTCCTACTATGCCAGACTGTTTATACAAAAGGAGAACATTTGAGGCCATCTGTACTTTTCCAGGGTCTAAAGGAGATGCTGGATGCTTTCTGGGGACATCAGGAGAATTACCCTACCAATCTGGAAGACAACATCTTGCCTTTCTCAGAGTTCTGTCCTTCCACCCCTCGGCCCTGGCTCCTCAGATCCATTTCCTAGTAGTTCTAATGGGTCAAGTCCTTGAGAAATGCCATCCTTACCCCAACCCACCCCACTTGCTGCCTCTTATCCCCCATCGGACTTTGTCTATCATCAGAGGGAGAGAGGTATGAGAGGAAGGCAGAAGGATCCCACATTTGAGGAAACAGGAGGTGATGTCATCCCCAGCTTTCACCCAGGTGTGGGAACTCCTTTCCTCCTTTTTAAATCAGGGGAAACCTTGGGGGTCTCAGTCAAGTCCCTGGGGGCCCCCAGTTAGGAGCAGAACTGTCTGGGGAAGACAGAAGTCAGGAAGCACAAGGAACCATGATTCTTCCATTAGTAATCAATCTCTCTGTCTCTAAGAACCAGTAGAGACTTCCATCTACACGATGGCAGAGGAGAAGAATGCCCTCCTTGGAAACGAGGATGGACAAAATGGCCATGATGTCCCCAGTTCTTCTCTTTGTTTATCTGTCTACTACTCAAGGGCTACATGGAGACGGTCTCCATAGGCATAGTCTGGATTACTCTGGAGAAGTGATCAGGTCTGATGACAAAGGCCCCTGCCGCCTTGCATCTACCTCTACTCTGTGAATTCCCTGTGTGGTTTGTTACTTTTCTATCTAGTTCTGCTCCTTGGGTTTGTAGATCCATAAAAGCTTTGTACTTCTAGACTATGTGATCCTACAAGGCTGGTCCAAGTCTCTTACCATCCTCCACTGAATGCCTGGCAACAGAGGCTATAAGGTCAACCAGTGGCCTGGGGGTGGGTGGAAGAATTGAGGTTTTTGTGGTCTGGGTTCCTTCAACTCCTCTAAAGTGTTAGGAATTTGGGGAATTCTGGGAAGCAACTCTGAGCTTTTGGTGAGGCCCATCTGGTTCAGATACTCAAGAAATAGGCACAGTATTATTAATAAAAATATCTCCTGTTTATATTGCATTTATAAAATCAAATTTACACAGCAGAGGATCATGGGATTTCAAACTGGAAGAGACCTTGAAGATCATTGAATCTTGCTCTTTTATTCTACAGAGGAAGAAACTGAGGGCCCAAGAGATGGAGTTAAAAGGCACCAAAAAAGCAACAGAGCTAGAAGCTGATCGCATATTCTCTTCCAAAGCATCCTGGTCAAAACTATCCCATAATGCATTTCAGTAATATAGAATGTAACAGCTATGTCTCTAACAAGGAAAATATAGGATTTAGAGCTGGAAAGGGGCTGACATTTTCTTTAGTCCACCCCCCCCCCCCAAAAAATTTTACAGGTGAGAAAACTGAGGTCCAGGGAAGTAAAGTTACTTGCCTAAGGTCACACATGCAGTCAGCAGCAAAAAATGGAATTGAACTCAGGATTTCTGTCTAGATCAATCTTCTTTATGTGATACCCAATACATTGCTTCTCTTTTGCATTGACCTGCAATTGGTTATGCTGCCTGTATTCTTCTGTGCTAAGCAAAAAAACAAAACAAAACAAAAAAACTCCAAAAACCTACCTAGGAGTCTGGTTCTCTTTTCTTTTCTGCATGACAAAAGGAAAAAGAAGGAGAGGTAGAGGGGAGGGAGACTTGGAAATCCCTGGGGAGGAAACAAGAGAGAGGGAAGCAGCAGAAGGAAGGCACATCTGGTGGTGGGAGATCAGAGAAGGCAGATGGGTTTTCAGGGAATGGAAGAATGATGTGCTGGGAATAGAAAAAAGAGAGGCCATGTCCCCTAATGACAGGTTGCTTGGCGGCATGGGGGCAACATCTGCCTGTAAAGAAGAAGGATCCTCTCCTCTCCCACCCTACTTTTTCTTTTCTTGGAAAAATAAAATTGATTAGACTTCTTCCACCCTCATCCCAAGATAGTCAGAAAGCAGTCACCACTGAGATAGGGATGGGGACACAGGGGGTGAGAGCTTTGCTTTCTACTAACTTCTGAAAACTAGGTAGATGTGTTAGATTTAAAGAAGCCAAGTCAATAAGCATTTATTAAGTACCTACTGTTTTGCAGACACTGTGATAAGGAAGTCCATAAAGGAGGACTTACTCAGAGAGACCATTGGATCAGGATGAGGAAGGTAGAGTGATATTCCCTTCTTTAGAGACTTTTAAGAAAAAGAAAAGTTAGAATCACAGAATACTGAAACTAGGCAGCCCTTTCAAAATCATTTAGTCCAGTTTTCTCATTATGCAGGTGAAGAAACTCAGGCTCAGAGACAGGAAAGCATTTGCCTGAAGTTGCACAGATGACAGAGGGGGAGACTCCAACCCAGGTCTTCTGCATGAAGCCTCACGATCAGTTGCCTCCCTGCCTGTCCATATGGACTGAACAGAGTCCAATCCTGCAATGTATGGACCAGAGGATCTCTGGAGGATGTGTCTTGTTTCATCCTTAAGGAGGGGGTATGGAGAAAAGGGGAGAGGAATACTCAAAGAAAGGAGGTACTGGGATTGGGAGAAATTTCTTCAGGGCTGATGGGACAAAGCTAAGGGGACTAAAGTTAGAAGATCCCCATTCCAAGCAGACTCCTCCATCTACCTTCCCCCACTATTCTTCCCCTGCCTCCCTAACTCAAGACCCGTATCTGCAGGAGACAGGGAGAGTGGGGGAGGAGACTTAGGGCCATGAGGGGATTGGGTTACCAGGTTACAGGTCAAAGGAAGACTAAAACATTCCTCTTCCTATTGATGGCTCAGGCAGTTGGCATAGATGGGGGAAGAACAGAGTCTGGGAGTATCCAAGGACAAGGAGATGGGTCCAGAGGGTGTTTTCTATATTAAAGAATGATACCTGGTTCTGTGCCAGCCTGACCAGCTAAAAGGGGTTGTGCCAGGGTGGAGCATGGTGGGTAGGTGCTGCCCCCCTCCATTTCCTAGGATCACAGAATTCAGAGCTAGAATACCTCCTCACTTTACAGATGAGGAAACTGAGGCTAGAGAAAAAAATAACTTATTCAAAGTCACACAGGTAGCAAGCAATAGATATGAGATTTCAACCCAGGATCTTGAACTCCCAAACCTGGTCTCTTCCATATATATAACTATATATCTATATGTATAGAGAGATAGATATAGATGTAGATATATATATACAGATATATAGAGAGAAATATGGTTTACATATAGAGAGAGATATGATATATACACAGAGATATGATACATACACATATACATATATACATACATATATACACATGTATGTGTGTGTGTGTGTGTGTGTGTGTGTGTGTGTGTGTATCCTCCTTTGACTGTTTCCTTGATACCCATTCCCTTATTCTATGAGAATCTGCCCTGGAATGCTGGTAAATGTTCAAAATGTTCAGCTTGCCAAAAAACACCGAATGCGCTATATACTTTTAAGTTGAATCTCTATTAACATTTTCTCCAGCCCTTTCTTATGACTAGATAATCAGCAAAAAAACCCAACAACAACAACAAAACCCACAAATCACACTCTATTTTGTAGTTTGGGATTTCCAGTGGGTAAATACTCAAATGGATATTTTGCAGTATCTCCCCCAGTTGAGCTGGCTCCAGCACATCCTTTTCTATAGCAGATTGAAAATGGGGTATCCTAGAGATCTAAGGCTAGACCTTGACTCCTTTGTCAATGAAACCCTGTCCCTGATCATCTTTCTATCTTCTGTCAGACTAAGGACCACCTGTAGAAAGGGTCTTGCCTGGGAGGAAAGAAGTTGACCATCCATTCCCAGTTCCTCAAATTCCTAATTAGATGTGAAAAAAGAACCACAGCCAAAAAAGCTAGATTAAATTTCTATCTATTATCTATTTCTAGAGAGAGAAAGAGAAACGAATGAAATATAGACATTCTGAGAGAAGGCTCATGACAGAAGCAAGTAGCTTTCCAAGACTTTGGGAGAAGTCAAGGCAAGACTTCCTAAAGGAAGGGAGTAGGACTGGAGGAAAGAGAAAAGTCAAGGATAGAAGTAGGGGGAGAAAAGAGGAAAGTTGCCCCAGGAAGAGGAAAGAGTTTGTATGAAGGCCTGGAGTGGGATGGAGTGAACATGGCGAGAACGGCCCAGTTAGATCAGAGGGATCTGAGAGAGGAAGCCCCTGGGGACAAGGGAATATGGTTAGGAAGGGAGCACAGAGGAGAAAGGATGGAGGAAGCTGGGTTTCCAAATTGGGATCTGGCTTCAAGTGGAAGAAGAGCCATTGCAGTTCCCCCCAAACACAGAGATGATTATGGGATATGCTCTTTATGTGGGGCTGATGGGAGGGAGACTGGAGACACTGTGACTAGTGAAAAGGAGGCTGGTCTAACAGCTCAGGCATGAAGGGATGAGAGCCTGGATTAAAGTGAGGGCTTTGGCAATGGAATGAAGAATTCAAGATATTGAATGAGCCAGAAAGAATGACTGAACCAAAGTCATACCATTCCAGAGCTCCCCCAATTCTGTTTTCATCCTGGATCTCACTAGATCCATCATATCCCAGGGAAGATTAGAGCATCCCCACCTTCTTCATGCCTTCACCCACCGTGTGATTGCCACATTCCAGCCCCCAACTTTCACATCCTGGCACCCTAGAGATGAGGCGGGTGCTGCCCACCCCAAGTGCCCAGAGAGCTGATCGGAGGAGACACAGCTGCCTGTGATGATTCCGCCTGTAGTGTTTCAGTCGAGGTTAGCCGGGAGACTGCCAGGCGCCGCTTAATAGTATTTTAATTATATAGCTACAACAAGAATTCCCCCCCCTCCAACCCCAGGCTAAGGCCCTCACAGATATCTCCATCTCCGACTCAGCATCTTCAAGGCCTTAGCAATCTCTGTTGCTCAGACCCCTTTCTCTCCCTGCTTGTTGGGGTTTCTTGTCTCTATGGAACACAGGGAGAACTGAAGCCTACCCCCAGGACTCCCTGGCAGGGGACCACCACTGTCTCTATGGAAATCTCTGCTGAAGAAGATGGAGTGTCAGCTGGTTCCAAAGATTCCACCCAGCTTTTGGCCTGCCTAGGCCCTGTAAAGGACTAGGATTAGTTGGCTACTACTTTTATGTCCCCTGTTGCCAATCAATGTAATATACCTAGAAGATGAAAGACAGTCCCAGTCCCCAGTAAGCTCCTAATCTGATGGGGGAAGATTTGATGGGAGGAGATACAATCCTTACTTTCTGGGAGTTAAGATTCTAAGGGTAGAAGCAGACTGTGTCCTCAGGGAGCAAGACAGGGCACTACTAAAGAATATCATACAGAACTCAGTATCTGCAAATTGAGCCCATAAGGTGCCAGGGAGTAAAGAAATCATTAGAACCAGGTAGTGATAGTTAGAGGGGGCTTCCAGAAGGAGGAAAGTACTCAGTGGGGTTTGGGAAAAAGAAGTTTGTGGAGAGGAAAGGGTGGGTAGGATGCTTCAGAAAGAGGAGTGACCTACAGACAGGTTAAGAAATTAGTCCTCAGAAAAAAGAAAGAAAGAAATTAGTCCTCTCCTTTGGGAAGTTCCACATTTCAGAAAGACACATGGATGTGGGCAGCTATAGAGAGGAAAGTCAGACACAGGAACCAATCAGTCAATCAACAAGCATTTATTAAGTGCTTACAATATGTCAAGCACTGTGCTAAGAGCTGGAGAGAGAGCAAACACAATTCTTGCCTTCTAGAAGCTTTCATTCTGGAGGGCAGAGCCAAGACGGCAGAATCAAGATGGTGGAGCCAAGATGGTGGAGTCAAAGCAGAGACTTGCTAGTGCTCTCCCCTTAAATCCAGCCAAATACCTGTAAAAAATGACTAAACAAATTCTGGAGCTGAAGAACCCACAGAATGACAGAGCAAAGCAAATCTCCAGCCCAAAAAGCTTTCATTCTAATGGGGGAAGACAACATATGTATGTAGAAGGTAATTACAGAAGAAATGGAAGATAGCTTTAGAGGGGAATGGCACTAGTTCTTTGGGGATCTGGAGGAGATCAGGTCTCCTGAAGGAGGTGAGTCTTAAAGTCAGGGACTCTAAGACATGGTAATTAGGAGGCAGAGCATTCCAGTCCTGGGGTACCATTCATGAAAAGGCACAGAACCAAGAGATGGAGCATCACGCTGGGGGAACTACAAGTGGAAAACTGTGTTAAAAACCTGGAAAGACCCAACAACATGGAACCTGATTGAACTTCTCAAAGGATGACTTTTCACTTTGTCCCTCTCTCAAAAAGCCTTGTTATTTAATTATTTTTTTCAGTCATGTCTGACTCTTTGTGACCCCTTTTGGGCCTTTCTTGACAGAGATATTGGAGTGGGTTTTCCATTTCCTTCTCCATCTCTTTTTACAGATGAGGAAACTGAGGCAAATAAGTTTGCCCAGAGTCACACAGCTAGTATGTGTCTGAAGCTGGATTTGAACTCAGGAAGAGGAATCTTCTTGACTCCAGGCTCCGCGCTGTATCCACTGTGCCACCTAACTGCCCTTCAAAAACCTTAAGACCACTAGAAGAGATTCTAGAGATCATTTAGTTCTTGTATTACAGATTAAGAAACTGAGTCTCAGAGAGGGGAGGCAATTTGTTCAGTGTCATCCACCCAAGCAATGGTGATGCAGGAATACAGAGATGCTGGTTTCTGGCTCAGTGCTCTTGCCCACCATTTTGCTCCTATGAACTCCATCATATTTTGAACTCATCTTTCTGCTTCCCATCTTGTGTAGCTATGCACTTTGTATTCCCTTGACCAAAACTGCCTTCTCCTTTGCCAATGCAAATCCTACTGTCATAGGACTATAGAATCTGGGCTAGAAGGGACCGTAGAAATCATTAAGGCCAAAGTACTCATTTTACCTAGGAGGAAACATCAGATCATTCTTGCCCCAAAATCATGCAGTTAGTTAGTAGTTGAAGCACACCTGACACCATGTCCATTGCTCCGTCTATTACATCACTCCTCTCAAGTCTCAGCTCACATTCTCCTTATATGAGGCTTTTCTTGACATCCCTCCGGCTCCCTCCAACCCAAATTGATACAACCACTAACACACCTGACATTTGTTTATACTGCACTGTTGGGTTCTCAGAGCACCTTACGCACAGCATCTCATTTGAATTGACATGCATTATCTCATTTGAGTCTCACAACAACTCCGTGAGGCAGGGAGGTGCCATTATTACTATCCTTGTTTTACAGATGAGTTTTACAAACTCCAACTAAGACAGATTAAATGATATGCCCACATCACATAGCTAGCAAGAGTGGAAAGTGGGATCTAAAGGCAGATCTTCTTGACTCCACATCTAGCATCATATCCATTAAGACACATGGCTTTTCAGTGATATTTCCTTTCTCTGAATTTATATGAACCCTCTTGTCTAAAATGAACATTTGGTTATTGTGTGTATATGTATGTGTGCAGGGGGGAGAGAGAGTGTCAGAAAAAGAAAGGGAAGAAAGAAAGGAAAAAGAGGAAGGGAGAGAGGGAAGGAGGACGAGAAGGAGGAGAAAGAGAAAGAGAGAGAGGGAAGGAGAGAGGGAGAAAGAGAGCAATTCCTAGTCAATACAGTATAGTCCTTCCCCGCCCCCATCCCACCTGACCCCCGGTGTACTGTAGAGTAGACTTTTTCAGGTCAGGTCTATATATTTATTTCTCATCTGGGAGTAGTTAAATGGTACAGTGAATAAAGCACTGGGCTTGGAGTTAGAAAAATCTGGGATCAAATCTGGCCTCATTTATTTAACTATCTGTGACCATGGAAAAGTCATTTAACTTCTGTCTACCTCAGTTTCCTCGGCTGTAAAACTGATGCTAATAATAGTACCTACCTCACAGAGCAGTTTCAAGGATCAAATGAGATAACACTGGTAAAGCCTTAACACTTGGCCTGGGATATAGTAGATTCTTAAGAAATGCCTGTTCCCTTCCCCAGGTATGGCACAGTACCTTGAATTAATTCATCAATCAACAAACATTTAGTAAGCTCATCAGGTGATACACTAGTCAATGGAGATGCAGAGACAAAAATCAAATAGTCCCTGCCTTCAAGAGGATTATATTCTATAGGGGGCAAATTATATACACATATAAATATATTTAATTAAATACATAAATACACAATAAATGCAAAGGAATTGTGTGAGCACCTAGGCTGCACAGTGCATAGAGTCCTGGGCCTGGAGTCAGGAACATTCATCTTCCTGAGTTCAAATCTGGCCTCAGATACTTACTAGCTGTGTGACCTTGGTCAAGTCACTTAACCCTATTTACTTCAGTTTCCTGATCTGTAAAATGTGCTGGAGAAGGAAATGGCAAACTGCTCCAGTATCTTTGCCAATAAAATCCCAAATAGGGTCACCAAGAGTCAAACACAACTGAAGAACAACAAAAACTAGCAGCCATGGGAACTGAGAAACTCTTCCTGTAGGAAGCAGTCTTTGGGATGTGCTAAAAAGAAAATTAAGGATTCTAAAAGGCAGAAATTAAGAGGAAACGCAGGCATGAGAGGACAGCCTGAACAAAGACACTGGAGGCAGGAGGCACATGACATGTGGGGAACGTTGAGGTCACTCTGTCAGACCTGAGGTGAATAAAAGAGTGACTTATATAATAAAATAGGAAGTCAGATTGAAATCAGATTGTGAAGGGTTTTGAATGCTAAAGATACTTAAAAATTATTTGTTGGACAGGTAAATGAGTGAAAAAAATGAACGAACAAATGAATGAATAAATGAATGAATGAACCTGGTACATCTCAATGTTTACCCAAGTTTCCTCACTTTTCCCAAAGCTCCATATGCATGCTAAAGGAAGAGACTAATGGGGATAGAGCAAGGTACGAATGGGATGGTGACGGAAGGGGAGGAATACAGTAGGGAGAATGTTTGTGGAGGGAGGACTATCCATATATGCACTCTTGGTCTCCAGGTTTGGTTGTCTCAATTTGGTCTTCCATAGAGTCAGAATTGGAAGAGAAGGTTTTTCCATCTCAAAATGCTTCCCCCACCCCCACCTCCACCCCCCATCGCAGGGCACTTAGTAGATTTTATTTTAATGAGATTGAATTGCCTCCTTTCCCCAATCCAGAAATCATTGACTCAGATCCCTCTCCATTCCTTCTATGTCCTCCTACTGAATCATCTACCCTTCCTTTCCCTCCCCTATACAAGCAAATCTTCTTGCTCTATATATTCTTCATGCTCTAGAAGGACCCCAAACCAGAGCCTCCTTCCTTGTTGTGCCCTTAGAGGGCAACAGTGTGCTGCCTGAGCCTGCTAGAGAACCTCCACACTTGGCCAGTACCCTTCCCAGGGCACCCCTTTCCACTTTCCATGCTCCAGCCTCCCAGTCTGTTGCTACCCTAATGCTGTTTTCACTGGAAAACTTTTCTCCTGAGATAGAGGAAGGTGGCCTCTTGACATTTCTCATACAAATGGACAAGAGTCTTTTGGAGGGCATTATTTCTCTAGTTATGTCTCACCTGGGCATCACTGGGTACCCAGAGGCTCTTACTAGCACTGTTAATGGATTACCAAATTAAGACACCATCCCCCCAATTGTCACAGAACTGACCTAGCTAGGTACTTCTCTCCCCATCCCAACTGAACTAATATAGGAGAAGTATTCCTTCCCACATCTGCCCACCTTAGTGTTTTCCAGGCCTGGGAGAGATCTTGACAAATTCTCTTGTTCAAAGCTTGGTCTTTAAGAAGAGATCTTAAAAGATACCTCCCCCTACCCCACTCTGTTACAGAGTTGGTGAGTCCATAAGTTTGGAATAATGCATATAATATCTGATTTTTATTGGTTTCATCCTTTTTTTAAAAAAAATGTTTTTATAAAGGAGGGTTTTCCAGAAGAAGGAAAGGGGAGAGAGACTGGGAGAAATCTAGGTATCTAAAACCCAAAGATATCAATAATAATCTATCTTTAAAAAACAACATCAACATAGTTTTCTTCATGTCCTCTGCTTCCCCAACAAAGAACACAACCATATGAATCAATCAGAAGACTCTCCCTCCCAGAATTGTCTGGGTCATTTCTGTATGTCGTAATTCTTGCCTCCCTTACACCACTTTTCCTATACACATTGTCAGGGCTCCCTAGACTGGGTTTCCAAGAGTGGCGGCACTCAATGGTCCACTTTTCTGTTCTCTTGAGTGCCCCTCTTAACTTCCATTCCCAGTTCTGTAGATTAGAGATTCAGATCCCAACCACAGTGCCTAGAGAGATGAAAACACGAGGACCACAGGGATGAGGGCAACATGGGACTACCCTCCATGGGGACTGGAGGCTGATCTCTGCTCCACTGGTTAGGATGATCAGACTATTCTCCATCCCCCTAAGAGGATAGAGAACCAAAAGGAGGTTGGGGGAAGGGCTGTTATGCAGAGCCAGAAGGGCTGGCTGGTGGATGGCAGGAGATGAAAGAAGAAAGAGTTGGGCTGCTTGGCAGACAGACTAGTGGTCTGGGGGTGGGGAGGTCTGGGGTGGAGTCAAAGTGCATGTGTGGGGAGGGGTGGGAGAGTACTGTGATAACCATCAGGGAAGGCTGCCAGGTGTAGACATAGTGAAGTGTGGAAGACTCATGGCAGACTTTTGGCCTCCAAGACCAGGGCAAGAATCCTACAGTTGGAAGGGATCCTATGAAGCCATCTGGTCCAGTCTGCCACCTTGGAACCTGACTGCCCCCAAACGAGCAGTTGCTGAAGTTTTCTGAGTATATAAATCCTTCAGGGTTTTTTAAAAAAATGTTTTTGCAAATAGCAAGCATTTATTTTTTTTTCCTTTCCAGGTTTTCCCTCCAATGAAAAAAAAGGGAAAATAATTCTCTTACAATAAATCTCCATAGTCAAGCAAGACAAATTCCCAAATCATCCATGTGCAAAAATATGTGCCTCATAGTGCACTGAGTCCAGGAGGTAGGAAGCATGTTTCATCATGAGTCCTCTAAAATCATAGTTGGTCATTGCGTTGCCCTGAATCCTGAAGTCTTTCAAAGTTGTTTTTCCTTACAACGTTGCTGTTACTGTATGAATTATTCTTCTGGTTCTGCTCACTTCACCCTGCATCAGTTCATATGATTCTTCCCAGGGATGCAGACCCTCCCTCTCCACCATTCCCTGTAGGACATATTCTTTCCCCTGTGGCATTGCCTGACACCTAATCAACGTTCCTTCTGCAGCATCATTCACTTTGGTCTCCTAAAGTGTTGCAGCAGCACTAAATAGGACCTGATCATGGACCTCTTCATAATCACCCTTCATCTCCTTGTGGCTAATTATCAAATGGTTCTTCAGTATTTTCTGCACTATCAATGATCTTTCCTCTCTTTTCCTGCCTGAATTTCACAGATCTATAGAATCATGGGATCATGGAGTTGGACGGTACCAGTGGCATGGTGGAAAGTGTATAGGACTGAGGGTTGGAAGATCTGAGTTTGAGGACCATCTGTGCCACTTGTTAGCTCTTTAACTATGAGTAGACTACTTAGCCCCACTGAACTTCATTCTTCTCATTTATATATTTAGGCTAATAATACATGTAGGATTATACCTCACAGGGTTATTGTGTGAAAAACAAAAACTCTTTATCTACAATAAATGTAGGGCTTTGTGGTGACAAGAGCACTGGCTTTGGACCCTAGAGATGTGGATTCTTTCTTACACCACCTGTGTAATTTTGCTGAACTCACTTCATTCCCCTAGTTTCCTCCTCTGCCAAAGGAGAAGTTTGGACTAAAGTACAGTATCATTGAGAGTTAGAAGGGACCTCAGAGTCCTTCTAGTCTAATAACCTCTTTTTCCAGATAAGGAAACTGAGGCCATGGGAAATCATAAGGAGCACAACTGGGTTTTAGATTCCAACCCCACTGATCTCTCACTGTAGCATACTGGGGTCCCCTCTAGGTCTAACCATTTTATGTTCTATGTTTCCCAACCCTCCCCTTAAAATGCTAATGCTTTTCCTCTGTTGATTATTTCCAATTTATCTTGTCTATAGCTAGTTTGTACACACCTGTTTACATGTCTCTCCCATTAGACTAGGAGCTCCAAGGTCAGGGACTCTCTTTTGCCTTTCTTTTTCTCCCCAGCATTCAGCACAGTGCCTGGAACACAGTAGGTGCTTAATAAATGTTTGTTTGTTGCTTTGATTTAATTATGTTACTGTTAAGTTCAAGGGTTCTCTATCCTTTCTTCATCATGGATTCCTTTAGCAACATGCTAAATTTCAGTTGGAGGTTAGTAAAAATAATGATGTGATATTTTTTTACCTATCCAAGATCACGGATCCCCTAAAATCTCTCCATGGACTTCTTAGAAGTCTGTGGATCCCAGGTTAGGAAATCCTTGCTTTAGTTCAACTCTATCTGAAATATCAATTCCTAGGCTTGAGTTGGCTTAGTAGTCCTTTTCTTGTGGCTCACCAAGTTCTTTGGTGACTTTGGAGACCATGTATTTGACCGTAGAAGAAACCTCAGAAGTCATCTGGTCCAATCTTTCCATTTTAGAAATGAGAAAACTGAGGTACAGAGAGAAAAGTGACTTATCCAAGGTAGCCAAGTTAGTCAGTGGCAAAGCCAGGATTTGAATTTAGGATTTGATTCCAAAGTCAGCATTCTGTTCCATATACTTTATGGTAACAAGGATGGAGTGGTTGGGTTGGCCATGGTCAGGAACTTAGAATGAGTAGAACTTAGAATGATTGGAGGTTAGTCATGTAGGATGACTGGGAATAAAATACCAGGAATGAGAGACTAGGTGCCATAGTTTTAAGCTCAAGATCTAAAGATTACCCATTTCTGATAGGGTAATGGTTTCTTGTGAAACCTTTAGAAAATAGTTGGAAACAGAGCCCTACTGTGGGAGTTTGGGGTGGAGAAGAGGGACTTAGTTCTAGGAATGGGGCCTCTGTTTAAGGGATAGGTATCCACGTCAGGCTTGGGAATCAGGGATAGGAGACTCAGGGCCTAGGATGGAGGTTTAGTTTCCAGGATGGGAGTCAGTGTCAAGAATAGGAACTGGAAATCAGGAACGGGGAGCAGGTAGGAGCGTATGGGGGGGGGGGTCAGTGTTGGAGAAGGAAGCTTAGTATCAGGGTTAAGGACTGCCTATGTAACAGGTGTTAAATGCTAGGAGAATGGAGGGAAGGGATAGGAAGGAGATGAAAAAACAAGGACCAAGAAATCCTGGGAGTCAGAGGGTTGGAGAACAGGTGGGAGGAAACATAGAAATTTAAGGAAACAGCTGAGGTGTTTGACTTCAAGCCAGGTTTGTAAGTCAGTATCACCAGCTAGGCAGCTATAGATTTCTTGTAGTCCCCATTAGGCTAGGAGTTTGGAAGAAACACCTCAGGTCCCTCTGCCCCTAAGACTCAGAGGCAGGGTCTGACAGCCAGGGCCTCCCTGGAGAGAGGTAGAGCATGCAGAAGGCCAGATGAATGTGTAGGGGGTGGGGAGGCTCCCAGGAGAAGCATCCTGATGGGAATCAGGTCTGGGCCACTGTCACTGTCACAAGTAGGAGGCAGAGACTGGGGCCTGAGAAAATTCTAAGCTAGAGAGAAAAACCTGCAGGCTCTTCCACATGCTGACAATGGGACCTTGAATAAATCACTTCTCCCTCCCAAGGCCTCAGTTTGCTTCTCTGTAAAATGAGAGGAAAGGTTGCAAAGGTCCCTTACAGATCTGATTCTGAGTCACAGCAAGGAGGACTGCTGGTTGATGGTTAAGGGAAAGAGTGGAGAAAAGTGTTCAGGAAAAGAAGAAGGAAAAGGGGATTATCCAGGAGGACTGGGGAAGGGAAGAGAGAGTGGATATTGTCTAAATAATGATGTCAAAGCGTGCTACAGTTACAGCAGGAGGGTTTGATGTTAATATTTTATGAGAACTTTGTGCAATGGATAGAGCACCAGCCCTGGAGTCAGGAGAATCTGAGTTCAAATTTGACTTCAAGACACTTGTAAGTTGTATGACCTTGGGCAAGTCACTTAACCCCAACTGCTTTAAAAAAATTGTTTTTATGAGAACAGTGAAATGAAACTGGTGCAGAAGGGGTTCCTGGCTGTATGGAATAAATGAGACTGGGAGTGGGGGTACTGGTCAGACAGGCTGCTGGAGGCAGAGAAATTTTAAAAGTGACCTCCTAAATTTTTTAGGAGGTCTGTAACTCAGGTAAAATCAGCTCTCCTCCCACTCCCCAAATCCAAACCTTCACTTCTAGCCCCTTTGGTCTCAAGCCTCACCTGGAATCACTAAATTCTATTCAGAACACAAATTAATTCCAATTCCCCCTCACAGCATTTACATAGGGGAAATCTGGGAGAGGTATTGCCATCTGCCCCTCGATTGAGGTTGTTTTTATCTCTCTCTCCAGCGATCTCTCTCTCTATTTTTTTGCATTGCTGTCCTCCACTCTCTCTGTTTCTGTATCCATCTCCCCAACACCACCTCTGCTCATTTCTTTGGATCCATCTCCCTTTGTCTATCTCTTTCTGCATCTATCTCCTCCGTCTGTCTCTGCAGCTTTCTCCCTCTTTCTGTCTCTGTATCCACCTCTCCCTCTCTTTTCCTCTCGTCATTCACCTCCCTGAGGCTTAATTTCCTCATTTAGAAAATGAGGGAGTTGAACTAAGCCTCTTCTAGCTCTAAGATATGATGTTATGATCCCATGAGCTTGCCTGTCTTTGTTTCTATCTTTTCAAATCTAGTGCCCCGTCCACTGATGGACCCATCTCCACCCTGTGTGTCTTTCTGTCTCTGCATCCAACATGCATGTCTTTTTCAGATTCTGCACTATCTTCTCTCCCTGTCCCAGAGTCTGCATCTGTCTCCCCTTCTTCTTCTCCTTTATGCATCTTTCTTCCCATCTCAGTCCCTGTTTCTGACTCTACACCTATCTCACTGTCTGTTTTTAATCTCTGCATCTGGCTCCACCTGTCTCTTCCTTTCCCTCTCTGTCTCTGTCTCAGTTTCTGCCTTTGGTTCTGTCTCTCTACATCTTTCTCCCCCTCACTGTTTCTGTCTCTCTAGGCCAATTATAGTGAGTGGCTTCAGTTCCCAAACCCAGCCCTACCACCCTAGAGATGCTTATTCACAGAGTAATCGTCTTCTCCCCATGTGGTGGATTCAAATGCAATGGGCCCCTGGTCAAGTGTTGGGGACACGGCTCAGACTTCCAGGAAACTCCCTGAATTCAGCCCATCCGACTCCATTTCCCATATCCCCTTAATCGTGATGTTTAGAGGTCTGCTCAGTTGAAGAGTATGCCATTTTCTCTATCTCTGTAAATTCAATAGATTTTTTTCTCTCCCCATCAGGCAGGGAGCTCCCCTAAATTCCCCCTGGATTGCCATAAAATTCCAGCCCTTGGAACCCAACAGGGTATGAATGGATGCTTTGTCTTTTCTGTGTACACATGTATCTTTCTCAATATCAGTGTGGCTGAATGTTAAGAGAAATATGGAGAAATCAAGTTCCCAGACTGACCATGCCCTAAACTCATTCGCTCATCTATCCATTCATTCAGCCAATAGGTCAACAAATATTTGTTGTCTACTATGTGCATAGTAGGAGCTTAATCTGTGCACAGTAGGAGTTTAATGAAAATGAATGAATATGAATGTGGATACATCACTCAGTAGGTATAGAAGTGAATGACTCTGAGGTAACCAGCACTGTACTAGGTGTCATGTGGGACTTGGAGCAACATAAGGCACAGGCCAGTCCACAGGCCTGCCTTTGAGGAAGCCAGTAGGAAGGATCAGACAAACAAAAGAAAATGAACTATTCATGGCATGATGTCATCAATTACAAGAGAGAGGTGCTGACAGGAAGTGGTCTCAATCAGCTGATCAATTAATATTCATTAAATATCTGTATGCCAGGTACTATGCTGGGCACTGGGTATACTAATTTGAAAGTCAGACAATCCCTGCCCTTGAGGAGCTACTAGCTTTCTACTAGGGGAAGACAACAAGTTCACAAAGAAATAAACGGCTATAATAAAAATAACAACAATGATGAAAAATAACCATAGGATTTTGGGCAGGGTGAGGAGAGAGGAGGTTGGCTAGGCAGTACCATGGATAGAGTGCTGGGCCTGGAGTCAGGAGGACCTGAGTTCAAATTCAGCCTCAGACATTTGCTAGTTGTGTGAGCCCAGACAAGTCACTTAACCCTGTTTGCCTCTGTTTCCTCATTTATAAAATGAGAAGGGAATGGCAAATCATTCCAGCATCTTTGCCAAGAAAACCCCATAAATGGGATCACAAAGAGTCAGACACAACTAAATGATTTAACAACCACGGAGAGAAAGGACCAGCGCTGTCATTTCACCAGTACTGGGAGCTTGCTCTGCATATGAAGATCACTACCTTCTCTGTAATTTATAGTCAAGTGTTCTTGACCTGGGTCCTGGGAACTCTTTTTTTTTTCTCTCCAAATGATGTGGATAATATGGTTCAGTGGATAGAATGCTGGGCCTACAGTCAGGAAGACCTGAATTTAAACTTGGCCTCAGACACTTACTAGCTGTGTGATCACAGGCGAGTCACTTAACTTCTGCCTCAGTTTCCTCATCTGTCAAGTGGGGATAATAATAGCCCTCCCAGGGCTGTTGTGAGGATCAAATGAGTTAATAATTGTAAAGTGCTTGACATAGTAACTGACATATAGTAAGTACTATTTGGATGTCAGTTATCTTATTATTATTAATATATTTTATGTATTTTAAAATGATCTTCTGAGAAAGGCTTTCACCAGATGGTCAGAGGTCCAAGACATAAAAAAGATTAAGGACCACTGTCTTACTTGCCAGAAAGCACTGAAAGTTAAAATGATTCACTCAGGGTCACACAGACAGAGGTGGTTCTTTCTAACCCTGAGACCACCTCCATTTCTACTAGACCAAGTTGCCTTTTAAAAATCCAGCCTTCATAACCCCACATACATAGTGATGGGTCAGGGTTAGGGGGGACACCAAATTTAAGGGTAATCAAAAAACACCTCTTAGAAAAGAAGGATCTTGAGCTGAGTTCTGAAGGGAACCAAGGGTTCCAAAAGGTAGATGTGATTAGGAAGAGAACTCCTGGCACGGGGCTGGGGGGGGGGGGAGAAGTGGGGGGGGTGAGGGCAGCTGATGAGATGCTGAGAGTGGCAAACAGGCTATTTTGTCCAGAGCAGAGTGTGAGAGGAAGAGGAATGATGCATGGTCAGCCTGGAAAGAGAGGTTGGAACCAGATTCTGAGGGGTCTCAATAGACAATTCCAAGGGATTAGAGTAGGAGTGAAGGCTCAAGGGAGGCTTAGAAAGGCTACAGGGAGGAAGGAGATAGGATTTATGCTGGGAAATAACCAGAGTTCACCTTTGGGTAGCCACTTGGCATAGTGGAACCAGGAAGATCTGGGTTCAAGACTCACATCTGACACATATTGGTTGTGTAACCCTGGGCAAATCACTTAACTTCTCAGTGCCCTACACAACTCTCTAAAATCATAAGTTGGAGAGAAGGTGCTACCCTGTATTGGTGGAGGGAGTTTCCCTATGTGGGAGTTCCCTAAAACAATGAAATTATCTAAGCCACTATCTATATTCTGCTTCTTGGGGTTATCTTGAATAACTCCAGGGGATAACGATCATGAACATTATCATGCACATCTATAAAGGAAAAAACAGGTGCCAAGGGATGGTGTAACTTGACCGTGGTCACTTGACCAGAAAGTATCAGAGCCAGAATTAAAGTCCAGTGTGGGGGAAAAGGGGAGACACATTTATTCTCTCAAACCATATGTTATTCTAAAATTGAATAAGGTGGAAGAAGACAAGGTGGAATTTTTCTGACTCCCTCAAATACCATTCAAAAAGGTACAGGAGCATGGAGGCAGAATGGAGTGGTGGATAGTGCTAGATTTGTAGGTAGTGAGTTCAAATATTACCCCACACATTTACTATCTGTGTGACCTTGGGTAGGTTACTTAACCTCTCTTGCCTCAGTTTCCTTACCTGTAAAATGAGGGGAGGGATAAGTTTGCTGGCCTCTATGGTCCCTTCCACATCTAAGTCTATGATGTTACTATGTTATAAATGTACTTGGTTTGTTTGGGGAACAAGTAGATCAAGTTCTGACTAACAAAGAGTAGTGGGAGAAAAGGCAAAAAAGGATATGAGTGCCAGATGATGAAGGGTCTCCCTCTAAGGAGTAAGGCTAAGCAGGAAGGCACTGAAAGCTTCCCATTAGGGAACATATATGGCAAAAGCAGGATGATTCATGATAGGTAAATATGGCAACAAGGGGTATGAGTCAATTTCAATTGGAGGTCCACTGCTTCCTAAGATAGTCCTTTTCTGATTACACTCAGTGACTTGATGTATTTTGTATTATTTGTCTGTCTACCAGTTGTTCTTCTCCATCCCCCACCCCTACCTCCATCCCTGTCCCCATCTCTTTCTTATTTCCCTTCCCTCCCCACTGTGACCCTGAAAGTCACTTAACTGTTTGCCCCAGTTTTCTCATCTGTAAAATGAACTCGAGAAAATGGCAAACGATTTCACTGTCTTGAGCAGCTAGGTGGTGCAGTGCATAGAGTACCAGACCTGGCGTCAGGAAGACTTCTTTTTCTGAGTTCAAATCCAGCCTCAGATATTTATTAGGCTATATGTCCCTGGGAAAGTCACTTAACCCTGTTTGCCTCAGTTTCCTCATCTATGACATGAGCTAGAGAATGAAATGGCAAACCACTCCAGTATAATGGCCAAGAAAACCCCAAATGGGATCATGAAGAGTCAGAAATGACTGAACAACAATCTTAATTCCTTTTGCCTGATTCATTGATCAGTCACAAATGGGGTCACGGAGACGTGGACATGACTGAACAACAACAACCCTCCCCGCCTTGATGTAAGCTCCTTGAGGGTAGTAACTGTTTAGGATTTTTGGCTTAGTGCCTGACATGGAACCTAGTACACTGGAGGGGCTTCATGAATATTTTTTGCATTTGGTGTGGGGACAAAGTACTGGTCTTGGAGTCAGGAAGACCTGGTTTCAAATCTTGCCCCAGCTACTGTACTCTCCAGGCATAAAATGGGGTGAGGTAAAATGGGCTAGATGATCTTTAAGGTCCCTCCAGGTCTAAATCTATGATTCTATGATCCTTTGAGAAGAAGATGTTGGTCTGGATACAGGAAGACCTGTTGGGGTCATGTATGCATTGCACATGTACTCATGTACATATATAGATATGGTGATCTGCTATAATAGAACAGACAACGTTTTGAATCTTTAGCCATCTGGAGGCAGAGTGCTGGACCAGATGACCTCTACAGTTATCTTCCAGGATGCTATGAGTATAAGAACATGTGTGTGATTATACATAAAGAACCAAGTGTATGCATGTGTGAATGTGTCAGAGTATGGATTTAAGGGTGAAAAGGGACCTTGGAGATTGTACCCAAACCCTTCATTTTACAGAGAAAGCAACCTGAGGCCCACAGAAAGGAAGTGACTGGTGCAAGGTCACATGGAAGTAACTGGCTGGGCTCCTATTGGATCCCAGTTCCTCAGGCACTAAGTGTACCTACATTTGTAGAGCTGAGCTATGAGTCCAGTTCAGTTCTGCTCTGCTATGATTCAACTTAGGTTGTGGGTTTGACTGTGTACTGAAGAAAAACTTTGGGGGAAAAATAAAAATCATATTAAAAAAGAGAAAAAAAGGCAAATTAATTTTTTTAAAGAAACACTTTCGGGGGAACATTGCTGCTTCTGGCTGGTTACATATTCATCTGCTTTCACAGGCATGCATATGTATACACCTGTGTGTGGCACCGATGGGGGTTGGTGTTCTACTGTGCAAGAGGAACTGTGTGTGTATGTATGTGTATATATGTGTATATATACACATATATGTGCATGTGTATGTGCATGTGTGATTACATCAACCTGTGTATAAAAGTAGCTAGGCAAGCCTGACTATCCCCCAGGACCTTCAGTCAGTTGTCCTAGGAAAACGTCATCTCTTAGCTGTCCTGTACATCCCTGGATGCCTGGAAAGTGACCCCCTCCAACCCCATACATAGTGACCACTCCCGAGAGAGCAGAAGCTGTCCTACATAGACTAAGCTCCTTCTGGTGGATCTATTAAGCTCAGGAGTCAGGGTAAGATATGATTGGGGGAGGGGAGACTTCAGGCTGCTTAAGAAGGGGCAAACCCACCTCGGTCCAAAAATTGTAGTTATAGCTTTGCTGATGATCAGTACTGGGTAGTCTGGGACTGGCTGCTACATGTTCAGCCTGGCTGAGATAGGGAGACCCAGTCTCAAAACACAAAACAAAACAAAAAAACCACCACCGCGAAACAAAAACCTAACTTCCTCACCCCCATCTCCATCCTCATCCTCACCCCCATCTCCATCCCCATCGTCATTCGAACCCCCTAACCTTCATCCTACCCGGAAGCCCAGATCCCCCAGGCGGTCTTATCCCTGAGTACCCCCATCCCCGAAATCAAAAACAAAAAAAGTTTTTTTTTAAAGAACGCTTTCCTATTTATTATTCATACGTTTGTACACCCAGCTGGGAGATACAGTTATTGTTCTAGCTGAGGCAGGGCCAGTGAGTGGGGTGACGTGTGGGTGTAGTGACGCCAGGCTGTCTGCACAGTTCCCTCCGCTTGTTATTACCTTCTCCTCGGGGCTCCTATTAACCTGCCTGCCGGAGCTGAGCTGCGGAGACTCCCTGCTCTCGGCCCCTTTGTTCCTTAATTATCACTGGGGAGCCCCTGCTCACCTCCGCGCCACTTTCTAAGAAGCTGTCAGTCTCCCCTTCCCGGCCCCCTCCCCCGCCCCCCTCGCAGACTCTGCCCTAAGGGCGCGCCCCCTCGCCTCCCCGCACCTTGCCTTCTTTCACCTCCCGACTCTGGCAGAGACCACCGTTCCCTCCTTTCTCACCCCGGTTCTCTGTCCCTCTCCTGGACTTTCCCAGCTCCGCTTCAGCTCCCCTTTTCCAGTAATTCCCACCCCGTTTGGATCCACGGCAGCCCTCTCCCATCTCTAACTCCACACGTTCTGCCTTTCTCAAGGTCCTGGGCGCTGGATCTGCCTGCCCCATCACCTTGCGAGCTCCTCATGGGTGGCCCAGTCCTGACTCCTCCTTCCTCTGGGTCACCCACATCCCAGCGCAGGGTTCTGTCAGTGGCAGAACTTCCAGAAGCCAACCTAGCGATGGGGATGAGAGGGGGAATAACTATAACTGCATAGATTTGGCTTCCCCTAAGTTCAGGATCCAGCCTCTGACCCCGTTCTGTGTCTTTCATTCTATCTTGGGCCTTTAGCTGGCGAATGAGTAAGGGTGGGCAGGAGAGGCTGGGGTGAGGGTTCTGGGGCCAGCCAGACAAGCCCCAACAGTACAGAAGGTGGATAATTAGTGCACTAGCATGCTATGGGTCCAGGGAAGGAGATGCCTCAGGCTATGGGGGGAGGCGGTATTACAAAGGAATCTCCACCTCCACCACTCTCCCCCCCATCTGCCCCCTTGCACAACAACCCTTTCCCCCCTTCCCATGTATTGTAGGTGTGATGGTGGCCTGATTCTTGGATCTGTCTGACCAGGAAACAGGGTAAGAGATCTTTGGCAAGCAGAGTCCACAGAGCAACTAATGCACTGACCTTCTTCAGGAGCTAAGACCCCAAGGATGTAGCTATTGTCAGGGCCAGTCTCAGAAATAGTCTGGACTGAGCTGCTTAGAACCCATGACAGTTCTCCATCACTCCAGCCTGGCTCCAACTAACTCCCCAACTGCAGAAAACCTCCTTGGACTCCCTTCCCTGTGGTGCTGCTCTATCTGACTTTCCCCAGAACTGAGATGCATCTCTTGTCTCTATATCTGGGTTTTCTCTCTGTCCTCTTTCCTTTCTCAGACTGGGAGCACCTTGAAGGCACAGCCTGTTCCTTCGTCCTGCTCACATGGGGACATTCAGAGCCAGGAGATGGGTAGGCACAGCACGGGCAAGACTGGGAGTGGGCAGAGGCCAACGCCTGAGGGCATTGAGAAGGGACCAAGAATGTTCTAGGTCAAGGAAAGGACAAAGGCAAAGAGGGGCAGAAGTAGAGGCAGACAGTGCCTCACACAGCTGAGGATTTTTTCCAACAAACACCAGCTGGTTGATTGGGTTCATAGCCCCTACAGAGGGAAATGTCCCGGTCAGGAAGAACATGACCTCAGCCTAGCCATGTTGGTCTCCGGATCTGACTCAAAATCATTTTGGAGCCATTGGACACCCATCCCTAGAGGCAGCTCCAAGGAGGCTGAAGAGGCAGCTGCCAGTTTCCAGAGGCCCAGCCTGGGCAGAGACTGCCCCACCCTGAGCAGCTCCATTTCCTTGTAGAGAAATTCCAACTAAATCTAAAGGGGAAAGCTTAAAGAAAAGACCACATGCCTCTCCAACATCTCTCCTCATCCCATCTCACAGAATTATGCAATTTAGACATGGAAGGAACCTTAGAAACCATCTTATAAAATTCTTGCATTTTTTAGATGAGGACACTGAGGCACAGAAATAGGTGACTTGCTTAAGAAGAAAAATCAGAGCTCTCAAACTCTGCTTCCATCAAGCTCCTTATTTATTTTTGTGTCAAGATGGGGAGGGAGATCAGAATTAGGTGACTTGCCCAGGGTCACACTGCTAGTATGTGTCTGAGGCTGGATTTGAATTCAGATCCTCCTGACTCTGGAGACAGTGCTTTATTCCCCTTGCAGCCTACCTGCCCCAAGCTACCAATTTAGAGGGCAGTGACTGTATCAATGACTATGTTCTAAGATAGGATGCCCACCTCAAAACTAGGTGGGTACTCTCAAGATGCCAGAACACTGGGCAAAGTGCCTAGGCCCTGGTTTCTTCTTAGCTTCCACACAAAGAAGAGATACAGGTAATTATTCCAAAGCTCTTTTGCCTTATGGAGGTCTCCCAAATTTGTTCCACCCCTCTTGTCAAATGCAGGGTAGTGAGAAGAGCTCTGAGGGGCAGCTAGTCCCTGTAGTCAGGAGGACCTGATTTCAAATTCTACCTCAGACACTTAATAGCTGTGTGACCTGGGCAAGTCACTTAACCCCTAATGCCTCCAAAAAAAGAGAAAAATCCTAGACTCATGATGTAGAGTGAGGTGAGCAGAACCTTTGGAACAATTTTCACAATATCAACCCTGTAAAGAAAACTTGAAAAGACTCAAGAACTCAAATTAAGGCAATGTCTTCACATGTATCCAGAGGACTGATAATAAAGCATGCTGCCCACCTCCTGACAAAGGAGATGGATTCTGGGTACAGAAAGAGATGTACACTTTTTGGACATGACCAATGAGGGGGATTTGTTTTGACTGACTATGCATATGTGTTGCAAGGGATTTTTTTTTCTATTTTTTTCAACGGGGCAGGGTGGCAAAGAAGATAAATGTTTTTAAAAAATGAATGAAGGATTCAGACTCAGAAGACATATCCTCAGTTTGTTCCTAGCTCTGTGGCCTGGGGCAAGCCAGTGCCACTTTGTGGGACTCAGTTTCCTTATACATAAAATGAAAAAGTTAAAATGGATAATCTCTAAGGAGCTAGCTAGTTCTAAATCTTAATTGTTATCCTATTATCCAACAACATGTTGGGTTTTATGGAAACTGAGAACTATGGACCTTATCCACCATGCTCTGATTTCTTAATCAGTTCTCTGAGCAGGAACTCTTGGAGGATCTTGCTCTTCTGGAAAGATGTCTAGGAAGGAGAATGTGGGGATGAAAGAACATCTAATCTATCAGAAAAACCTGGACTTATCTGAACTGATGCAAAGTGAAACGAGCAGAAACAGGAGAACATTGTACACAGTAATGGCAACACTGTTTGATGATCAACTATGAATGACTTAATTCTTCTCAGCAATACAATGATCTAAGACAATTCCAAAGGACTCATGATGGAAAATGTATCCATATCCAGAGAAAAAACTGATGGAGTCTGAATGCAGATTGAAGCATATTATTTTCACTTCATTTTTTTCATGTTTTTTTTTTTGGTCTGTTTCTTCTTTCACAACTGTGACTAATATGGAAATAGGTTTTACATGATTGCACATATATAACATATCAAATTGCTTACCATTTTAGGAAGAGGGGAGTGGGAAAATTTGAAACTCAAAATTTTGTAAAAATGAATGTTAAAAATTGTCTGTGCATATAATTGGAAAAAATACTATTTTTAAAAAGAGCACCTCATCAAGGTTATTTTAGGACAGAAGCCCAGCCAGGTACTTTTCTTGGGCTGTTCCACAGAGGGCTAGAAGGACCTGTATAAGTGGTTTTCCTAAAACATAGATCTGATCCTCCCTCCTTCAATAAATTCCAGTGGCTTTCTATTACCTTCAGGATAAAATACAAGCTCCTTTGTCTGGCATTTAAAGCTCTTCACAACCTGACCCCTTCTTGCCTTTCTAGTCTTCTTATACTTTTTCTAATCAATCAATCAACATTTTTAAGGACCTACTATGTGCCAGGTACTAAGGGATACAAAAAGACAGTCCCTGACATCAAGGAACTTACAATCTAATGGATGAATTCCTTTATTTGGTTGTTATTTATTGACTTTATTCTCCTACACTCATTCTATGATTCAGCCATACCAGTCTACTAGCTGTTTTTCAAAACAGGATGCTTCATTTCCCCTATCCGTGCCTTTGCACTGACTATCCCCCATGCCTAAAATGTTGTCCTTCCCCAGGAAGATCCTTAGGAACTCTGCCTTTTAAAACTCTTCAAGACTCCACCTTCTATCAAAGGCTTTTCTCAATCTCCCCAGAAGCTAGAGCCTATCCCTCTGAGTTTGCCTTCCACCTATTCTGTATGCATCATGTATGTACCTAATAACCTACATGTTGTCTCCCCCACTAGCATGTAAACACGTTGAGGACAGAGACTGTTTCTTCCTAGAGGCAGCAGGTGGCTCAGTGGACAGAGGGCTGAGTCAGGACCTAAGTTCAAATTTGACCTCAGATGCTTTCTATCTGTGTGACCCTGGACAAGTCATTAAACTTCTGTTTGCCTCAGTTTCCTCAAGTGTAAAAGAGGGATAATAACAGCACTTCCCTTACAGGGTTACTGTGAGGATCAAATATGATATTGGTAAGGTGCTTAGCACAGTGCCTGGCATATAGTAGGTACTATATAAATGTTGGTTCTCTTTCCTTTCCTTTTCTTTGTATCCCCAGGGCTTAGCACATAATAATAAATGCTTTTTGATTACTTCAATCAACAAAAGTTTTCCAGGTACTCTTACATACATTGTATCATATTTAATGAAGATTTATTGACCCTGGGAAAGTCACTTAATCCAATTTGCCTCAGTTTCCTCATCTGTAAAACGAATTGCAGAAGGAAATAGCAAAACAATCCAGTCTCTTTGCCAAGAAAACCTCAAATGGGGTCACAAAGAGTAGGACATGACTGAAAAAACTGACTAAACAACAACTGTGTGCAGACAACACTGTGCTAAGTGCTGAGGAGATGCAAATTACAGATAAAACATACTCCCTGCCCAGTTTTTTAGGAGGGTGGAAATCAGTGTGGTACAATAGGAAAAAAACTGAGTTTGGAGGCAGAGTCCTAGCTCTGACACTTATCATCGGCTGGACTTTCGATAAGTTATTGAGGTATCTCTGAAACTGCCTTATTTAAATCCAATTCACCCTCATGATGTCATTGGTCTTCTTTGAGACTGAAGGACAGTAAGCAAGAACCGCCTGATCCGTAAAGGGAGGAGGTTAAGCTGGATTATGTCTGAGGTGTTATCTGGCTTTAAATATATGAAACAAATACACAGATAATTAATACACATGTCATATGGTGAGTGGTCAGGAGAAAGATAGGAAACTTCCTCTGCAAACGTAGATCAGCATCTGCTCTACAACTTGTTTTAGACATAGGCAGTGTGTGTCCATGGTGGGGCTTGAACTCAGGTATTTTTGGTTTCTAGTCCAGCTTGCTAAGCCAGGCTGTCTTTCGTAAATGAATCAGAAAGGGGGCAGCTAGGTGGCACAGTGGAAACAATCAGGAGGACCTGAGTTCAAATACAGCCTCAGATCAATTGCCTATATGATCCTGGCAAACGTATGTTTGTCTAAAAGACCATTTTTACAGCGAACTCACACAAGGCAAGATTACACAAGAGGCCAGAAGAACACTGTCAAGGTCTCTCTGAAGAACTCTGGAATCAATTGTCTCTGTCTCTCTGTCTCTGTCTTTCTCTTTCCCTCTCTCTCTCTCTCCTACTCCTCCCCCTCCCCTCCTTCTCCATCTTCTCCTCCTCTTTCTTTTTCTTCTTCTCCTCTTCCTCTCTCCCTCTCCTCCTTCCCCTAACACACTCTCTCTGCTTCTCTTTCTCCTCTCTCCCTCTCCCTCCACTCACCTTCTCCTTCTACTCCTCTCCCCTTCCCCTCCTACTCCTCTCCCCTTCTCCTCCTTCCCCTCCTCCTCCTTCTTCCTCTTCCTCTTCCTCTTCTTCTTCTTCTTCTTCTTCTTCTTTTTCTTCTTCTTCTTCTCTCCCTCCTTCTCCACCCCTCCCAGGGGTTTTTGTTTTAGGAAGAAAAAACACTAGGGGCAACTGATTGCCTCATCTCGCCACCCAACTTCCATGTGGCCATAAATACAGCTGTTTCTTGTCTCTTTCTGTTTAGTGTTCCCTGGCCTAACTTTAATGAGTATCAGGGACTCAACAGACTATGACTTTTGAAAGGTCAGAAAAAGTCATCAAAAGCCCCCTTAGCAATCAAATCCAATAGCAACAGTAGCATCACATAATGAAGAATCTGCCCAGAGAATTAACCTGCCTTGCTGAAGTCCAGCAGTAAATCAATCTGACAGTCAAAACACTATATCCTGCAAACAAAGGAGCAGCTAATCTATCAGCCAGCATACCGAAGTGATCTTGGTGGGTTTGGGGAGGATGTTTTGTAGGAATTACTTTAAGGTTTATCCCACTCTCCCCAGAGACTGAGTGACTGTGATTTCAGAGGGATATAGTTCTAACTCTTCCCAGTAAGTATCTCCTTTTAAAAGCTAATTGATGTTAATTGCTTAATTGATATTGATGAAATGGTAATTGGTCAAATTATATTTGGGGAAACATACCAGATGGGGGCTCATGAGTGATAGTAATAATATTATAACTCTACAAGCCCCTCAGGGTTACCCACTAGACGCTAAGGGGATCAGTAGCCAGCCTTTGGACCCAACCTGCTAGTGCTTGTGGGAACTGGAATAGTGAGCCCAAAGCCTTACTACCCTGGTAAAGTGGGCAAAGACTGTAAGAACAACTCCAATTCACACATCATCCCTGTACTTTGTATTAACTAACAGTTTCAACCTCTGCCCAATTAGACCTAAGAGTCTAGATGTCTTTTGAGATTTCTTCTTCTTCCCTCTTTAACAAAGGTTAGAGGAAATAACAGATGCCTGGAGAAATTCAGAAGCTTATTCTCTACCCTGAGATACTGGTGGAAGAACATGAGCTTTCTCACCACCATTCCCTGAGATCCTCCTTTGGAATGAGATTAAGCTGGGAATTCTCAGACTCCAGAGTCTCCAGACTCACCAGCCTTTGGCTACCACCTCCTGACTCTTCTTGTAGATTCTTCTTCCCTAACAGAAAGCCACAGAACTGGAGGGAACTCAAAGCTCATTTAATCCAACTCCACCCCCTTATTTCACAGCTGAAGAAACTGAGGCAACATAGTGTCAGCATGGAAAATAAAACCCAGGTCCCCTGATATTACAGTTACCTAAACTAAAATACTCAAATGGATTTGTAACAGCCTTGATTCAGAATTTACTTCCAGTTATACTGATCACAACCCATCCATGCCTGCAAAACCTTTGCCACACTTTTCCAATACTAAGGAAAGTGTACAGCATGTAGTAGGCCCTTAATAAATGTTTACTGACTGACTGACTCTTGTCTGTGCCCTCTCATAAGTTTAAGACAGAGAATCTGCTCAAGGTTTTCCTTAGTTTCTCCTGAAATCACAAGAATACCAGTAGATCACTGGATGTCCATTTGTCATCTCTCAGAAAGATCTTATCTTTCTAATAAGTAATTCCTTGATGACATCTTTTATTCCTGTCCTTCAAAATTCCTCATCAGTTATATGCTACAGCCTGTTCGCATCTAGTGTGTGCCTTCCTATTATTCTCTTTGTGATAATCATTTTTAATCCATTGGATATTATTCTATCCCAGGTTTCACTTCCATAAAACAATGCCAGTAGAATGCTTCTAGTTATAAGATGGATCTTTTAAAAATGACCCTTTGATCACAAAAGTCCACCAAGGCACTAAACAGAGACACATATGTTTGCCAAAGGTACTTGCTGCTGCGATGGAGATAGAGTGTAGTCCAAGTTGAAGAGCAAGTCCCTGCAGATGGTGAGATGTCCCAGGTACTTCTTTTTTGCAGATGACATTGTGTTAACTGCATTATTTAGCCCTGGATCATTGAAAAGTCTCCCAGAATAGGTCTGCAATCATTCAAATGAGTTTGGCTTGACCATCCAGAGGGATGGGAAATACCAAGTGGATGAAGAATGCCTATTGTCCTGCCTATAACAGGCACTTTCAACCTTGTCCATCAGTATTTATATCCTGTGACAGATAATACAGATTGACTGATTGGAACCAGAGTGGAACAAAAGGAGGAGAGTGAGCTAGATTAATTTAAGGAGATTGCAAAGCTCCTTTAATCACACCAAACTATAAAAAAAAAATTAAAGCCAAACCAAAAATTAAACACACACACACACACACACACACACACATACACACACACAACTATTCCTTTACTAGGAAACACCAGCTTCTGTAATTAAAAAAAAAACAAGCCAAATCGAATCAATCAAATACCTGCCTTTGGCTGTCCTTTCTGACTCTCAAGCCAGGGTCTTTGCTCTATGACATCTGGGGGTTCTTTAACTTAGGATCAGAGAATTTATTTGGGAGGTTTTGTTTTTAAGCATTTTGATGACTGCATTTCGGTGTGCATTTCAGGATCATACTGGCCCTACCACCCTGTCCTGTGCTGTATTTGGAGCCCAGGGGAATGAAGGCACTTGGAGCGCACGGAGCCAGAACTGGGAGTTCTAGTGACTACTCTGGGGGGAGGGGTGGGAGGTGGGGAGAGGGAGTAGGTAAGGGAACTGGGGGAGTGAGTCCTGAGCTAGCACCAACGGACAAGGAGCCCTACAGAACCCAAGAGTCAGGCTGTCTTCAGGAGGGGTCCAAAGAGCAGAGAGGAGGCTGCCCAGACTGGCAGGAGAGGTCGGGGCTGGGGAGGGAGGAGGATGAAAACTTTCCTCACCTTGGGCCTCTGGGAGCCAAAGAAAAAGAGCAACTCATTGGAAGAGGTCCTGGGAAGGAGTGAAATTCCGCCCCCTATCCCTCCCGGTGGCAGCCACTCCAGGGGTTACAACAGCCAGCACCCTGGCCCGGGCCCAGACCCTGTGGGCGAATCGTGAGGCTGGCAGATGGGCCAGGCGCCCCACCAGCTGTCCAGCTGCTGAAGGAAGGGGTTAGGAGAGCCGGCAGTGGTTGGGGGGGGGGGTCCCCTGGGAGCTCTAGGGGCAAAGGTTCTTCTCCTCCCTGCCCACTCAAAGGAAGCCTTCTCCACCAGCAGTCCTATTCCCCTTGGATCCTTCAGGGTGTGGACTGAAGCATGAAGAATGAAGGGTAGATATCTGGGGGACCTATCTTCTTCATTCAGATTCTGCCACCACTTGCCCCTCTTTACCCCATACAATCCTTCAGGCATCTAGTGTTTCCCCATCTCTCACCTGGCCTTCAATAACCAGTTTCTTCAAGCTCTTCTTTCATCCCCTATCCCCAGGACAACTTCATCCTTCTTCAGCCCTCCTCCTTCCCTGCCCCAGCTCCCAAGTGTTCTTCTCCAGGAAAGTGTTCTCTGATTCTCCTGGCTAGACAGGCTCTGAACACACTTTTATTCAAAGTTGGAATTCTTTCACTGCGTCTGGGTTCTCCTATGTTTGGGTCCTCTCCTCTGACTGGAAACTCTCTGAAGGCAAGTACTGGATCTGTTACATCAAATCAAGGAGTTCCTTTTGGGCAGGACCTGTCTTTATTGCTCAAAGCAAAAGGATCCAATAGTGGGCTCTGTCTCTGTGGACTGTAAGTAGGTACTGACAAGAGATAAGGGGTATTGAGAAGGGAGATGGCAAGGAGATTCACAAACCAGAAATGGGAGGTATTTCCTCCTCGGAGAGCTGTTAGAAAAAGCAGTATTCATTGTTTCCCTCACATACAGGCCAGGGGACTGAACAAGATGACCTCTGAGAGGCCTCCTTTCTACCAGATCATTATCTTTCCCACTTGCCCTTCCAGATGCTAAGAGGACAAAGGATTTCCTGAGGCCACAGGGTTGTGATAGTCTACAAAGGAACCCAAGCTAAGGCAGACTAGCAATAGTCAAAGTGGGGAGCTGGCTGACATACAGCATGGGAGGGTTGTAATAAGGGGTACTTTTTCATAGTCTTTCTTCAATATGCATTTTTCAACGATAGAAAATTCAGTTTTATGGCACATAGGCATTTATTTTGTGGTCAAAGTCTCATGTTCAGCAAAAGTTCAAAGGCCATGATAGAGATTAGTAATGTGTAGAAAGGTAATTTTCAGATCTTGTTCAGTGGGCACAATGTCCTTATTCTGAAGCTGGAACCAGGGATCCAGGTTCTTCCTGGGACTTCTATCCAAGAGAGGTTTCCTAGCCTTCGGTAGAGATGCTTCATTGCATAGAGGCACTTCCCAGGGCAGCCCTCCCTTCCCAGTTCTCTTCCCCCTTGCCCTGTTTCCATCCCCACATCTCTCGGAAAGAGCAGTGAGTCAGCCCCAACCATGAACTCACCCCAAGCAGTAAAAATAGCAAACCAAACAAGCCTCTCCCCCAAGCCAGGCTGGAGGTGGGGAGGCCAGAGAAGGGGGCTCACTGGCTCAGTGCAATGAATTTTTCTCTGATCAGCTGAAAGGATGGGGAATCTTTTGATGTCCTGAAGAATGAACCTAGCATCCTTATTGCCCCTAGAAACTCAGCCACATCAAAGCTACTTAAGGAAGCTGGTTTGGGTGGGATGATGTCACACGTAGAGTCACACACAGTCACACAGATTCACGGTCACACACATACCCCTGAAGCCACACATACACCCAGTCATACATAGGAGGCAGTGTGGTGTAAAGAGAACTAGGCTCACAGTCAGTACTAGTCCAGGCTCCTCAACTTACTCTCTGTATGACCTTGGGCAAGTCATTACCTCTTAATGGGTCTCAGTTTCCTCCTCTGCAAGGTGAGGGGGATTGCCTGAAGAGAATATTCTGTGCCTCTAATCAGAATTTCCCAGGCAAAGCTTTCAACATTCACTGTGTTTCCCAGTTCCCTCACAGTGCACATCATCAGAGCAATGGGTCTTGAACAAAATGGTTGATCCAGAAATGACTGCTAAATTGAGAAGGATGAGTGACCCATACTGAAATATTTTGGCCATAAGTCAACTTCTCCATGCATTCCAAACCTCTGCCTTCCATATCCCCATTCGAAATACTCCCTGCCCCCTACAATCCTCCCTGCTGTCCCTTGACGTTGGTATAGAAACACCTTCGACTCTGTTGCCTTCCCCTCCCCACCATACATACACAGATGGAAAAATAGGTCTGCTCCTGAAAAAATAAAATCACAAGTTGCAATCTAAAATCTAATGGAAATATCTTCTGGGATAGATAGATAGATGTATATATCTGTATATTTGGAATATATATGGAATATGGAATATGCAGTTATCTCTTTCACATCAAGGTTTCCCATCTAGGTTTCCGTATATGGCAGGGTCATAGTAAAAAATTAAATAGAAATTTTTTGAAAGTTTTGCAGAAGCCACAGATGACATGTGAAGGCAATGCAGAAAAAGTTTAGAAACTCAGAAATGCATGAAATGTATGTATAGTGCAGTATAGTATCAACATATTTTATCTTTTAATACCATAATAATTCAGAGTTCTTCTCTGGTACCAAGGGAAGGTCGAAAAATTTTACATGGATTTTCCAGCTCATGGGGATATCTTGCCCCTAACCCCAGAAATGTGCAAAGGATAACTGTGTATTATTTTGGATTATCTGGCATTTTAATATTGCATTGCTTTACCGGAACAGATGATTAGAAGTGACAATATGGCCTTACAGGAAGATTGTGCTTCAATTCAACATGCATTTATTAAATACCTACTGCAAGGAAGGCATTCTATTCAGCCCCAAATACCTGTGACTTTCAAAAGTCAGCCATGTGTGGATATTTTCAAATATTTAGATATTGGGCATTGTGTATAAACAACCTCAATTATGATAATTCCTTTGATGTTTCCAGGTCTGGTCAGCAGCTCTCTCTTTCTTTGCTTTACTCAAAGACCATTTCCAGGATGATAGGGCACTTGCGCATAATAAACTTGGTAGATAGGATCTGGGTTAGACCAAAAGAGGAACTTCCAGAGGAATGGGGCCGTGGCATCCTCTTCACTGGAAAACAATGTAAGTGATTCTCTTTTCTCAGCAGTGCCTGAAGGCTGGAGGCAGAAGCTTGGAAGAGATGACCTCTCTGGGCCCCTCCCAGATGGAGGTATCTGGGACTCTGTGAGTCTCCTCCACCCCATCACAAAACTCCACATCGTCATCACTGGTTTGGTGGCTTGGGCCTGTCGCCTAATGGGGCTTTGTGGTTAGATCTGGCGACTGGGGACTCCTGACTCCTATTCTTAGCTGAAGCTGCACCTCAAGGCATGCAGCGTTGCTGGAGGCCACCAGCTGCCCTCACCTCCAAGTTGAGTGGATGATGTAAATGTTTCTCTGAGAACTAGATGGGTCCTCGATCTTCACCAGTACCTGACAGGTCCTACCAGACCTTAGAGAGGGCAGAATGGAGCTCCCCTTTCTGAGGATCAAGAAAGGAAGAGATTATCTGCTCCCAGAATTAAGAAACTTAGTTCTGAATCTTGGTCCCTGCACCTATTGGCTGTGTGACCATGGCCATGTTATTTCAAGTATCTGAGCCTTGGTTTTCTCATCTATGAAATGGGAATAATAGCATTCTCACTCTACATGGTCACTGCGAAAAAATCTTGTATACCTTTGAAGCAGTGGGTAAACATCTACTATCGTTAGTTCTAGAAATGTCTCCCAAACATCAGAAAGAGGAGATCCCATTGCTTTCCAGAGAGGCTTCCCAGCTTCTATTTGATATTCCTGTGTAAATTTAGGACAGCTCCCCACCTGAATTTTTGTCATCTGGATATTTGTTTGTGCTGCTATCTGACTTCTGTTTAGCTAGCTACCCCATTTATCTCAGGTCTTCATCACCTGTCATGCCCTAGTCTTCCTACAAGGACCTGGGGCTCTGGTCACTGTCCTTTCCACAAATAAAAAAAGGCATTGGAAGCAGAAGGCAGAGTATCCCATCCATCTTGGATTTCTCAGTTCACACTGCTGGAAGTGGGGTGAGAAAGGTGGCCCTGTCTGGATTACTTTCTGTCTGGGTTTAGGAGAAACCATTTGGAGACTGCTTTGGAATATTTCATTCTTTTGTCTCTGTGAGATGATCAGATTTAGAGGTGTATGAAACCATAAAGATCACCCAATCCAACCCCTTCATTTAATAGATAAGGAAGCTAAGACAGTTAAGAATAATGGATAGCACTGAACTTGGAGAGGAAGAACATGGATCCAGATACTGCCTTGTATACTTATTAGCTGGAGGATGTTGGGGAAGTCATTCAATCTCTCTGTACCTCAGTTTTCTTTCTGTAAAATAAAGGGTTTGGATTCAATGGCTTCTAAGGTTGCTTCTAACTGAAAATCTATGATCCTTTGAGGAAGTCCTATTACCATATAATAACCAAGAGCTCACATTTATGTAATGCCTTTAGGTTTGCAAAGTCCTTTATAAGCACTATCTCACAACAGCCTTATGAGGTAAGGGCTATTGGGATTATCCTCATTTTGCAGAAAATGAAACTGAAACTCAGAGAGATGAGGACCAACTTGTCTTCCAGGCCAAGGGCTCCTTTGTATCCATCCCAGCTGGTTCTCTGTGAGAGGAAGGTCTCTCTCCTATTTATCCTTATATTCTTTCCTACCCTAGGCATTTAACTATCTCCTGCACAGAGTAGGCAGCTTAATAAACTCTTGAATTGAATCAATCACCAATTATAGTTATTGAATGGCTAACCTACAGTTTCATAAATGGTCTATCCTCCTTACTAGATTTGGAGGATTTCACTCCTGACCTTTTTATGATCTCCTCTTGGGTCAGAGACTAATCATTTTTTTAAATGAACTTTTTTTTTATTATGAACTTGACCATCAACAACCACAAATGTTTCAATATGCTGAGAAGAACCCAAAAAAGGACTATATATTAACATATGGGTTTATGTTATGTTCAATGGATTTTATATAACAAAATTGCCCTGCTTCTGTGTCCTCTTCTGTAGTTCATTTTGTTCTCTTGTTTTACTTATATATTTTTTGTTTTGCTGACATTTTCTTTTTACTTTCCTTTATTCTGGGGCGGGGGAACTCTATCATAACCTGTTAAGTTGAAAGTCACTCTGTCCCCTTGAAATTAAAAAAGTATAGTTCAGCTATAAATAAAACTGATTGATATGTTGACCATGAGGGAGAATGTACATCTTTCTGAATGTTTTCTGTTGTCTTGTTACAGTGGAAACAGAGCATGGATTCTAAAGTCAGAAGACCTTTAAGAGTTTCCACCTGGGTAATCTTGGGCAAATAATTTAACCTTCCTGGGCCTTGGCTTCTCCACTTGTCAAATGAAGGATTTCAGCTAGATGGCCTCCAAGTCCTACCTGCTCTAGACCCTCTCTAAGTTTAGGGTCTCTCTGCCAAGAGGCAGGAGGCACAAACCCACAAAGAACCTAGCCAAGTATCTTCAACACAATGTATGATTTTAAAAACACTCTTAGAACTAACAAGCACCTATCATGTGCATGGACTAGTTCTGTGCCGTAGTGGAAAGATTAAAAAAAAAAAGTCAGAAACAGACTTTGCATCCAGGGAGACTTTAGTCCAAAAAGGAAATAAGCCTCCCAAAAGAGGATCACAATACAGAGGTGCCTTGGTTAACAGTTGACTCGGATTGAACAAAAATCTCTGGGAAACAAGGCTCCTTTTAAGCTATCTACTTGGGGGATAGGGGAAGACAGCTAGGTGACTCAGTCGACGGAACCAAGACCTGGAGTCAGGAAGACTTGAGTTCAAATCCAACCTCGGACACTTACTAGCTGTTTGACCCTGAGAGCAAGTCACTTAACCCTGTTTGCCTCAGTTTCCTCATCTATAAAATGAGTTGGAGAAGGAAAGAGCCAACCACTCCAGTATCTCTGCACTGAAAATCCCAAATGGGGTCGCCAAGAATCAGACAGGATTGAACAACAACAAAATTTGGGGGAGGGGAACATACTGGTTTCCTTGGAACTGAGGGAGTGGCAGTGACAGCTAGCAGCAGAAGAGAAGAAATAAGAGAGATGGAAGCTTTATCTCAAGTAAAAAGCTCAGCAACAGTAAGGTTACAGTAGGTAGCACTTAGGAAGTGTTTTAAGGTTTGCAAAGCACTTTATCCATACTGTCTCATTTGATCATAACAGCCCTTTGTAGTAAGGTCTATATTACATTCCCATTTTATAGATGAGGAAACTGAGTTGTATGGAATTGAACTGACTTGCCCAGGACCACATGGCAAGTAAGCATTGCAGACAAGACTCAATTCAGGTTTTCCTGACTCCAAATCCAACATTCTATCCACTGTATGACTTAACTGCCTCAAGTATAGCATGAACTCTGGCAGGATTGAGAAGAGGAAAATAATAATGAATAATAACAGCTGCTAACATTTATATAGCACCTACTATCTTCTAGGCACTGTGCTAAGAGCTTTACAAATATCACCTCATTTGATACTCACAACAACCCTGGGAGGTAGGTACTATTATTGTCCCCGTTTTACAAGCAAACAGAGGTTAAGTTCATTTCATCTCCTACCTTAAAATCCCCTGGCTTGCGTGGTCTGGTGACCTGGGTTCAAGAGAGATACCATATAGGGGAGGATTATTTATAAAAGGGCAAGTGTTTGTTACCCCCTTGCCCTGACCCCAGACTCTAGTGATTCAATACTTGGGGCCTCTGGCAGTGAAGGTTCATTCCTCCAATATACTTAGAACTCATTCTCTTTACTTATTGGGTTGTTAAGGGCACTGAACCCAGTGAAGGTATGTAAAGGGAATCAAAAGAGGCAGAGAACTCCATCTTCTAGGTACTCAGGTCTAGAGGAAGGGGCTTTTAGCTACTTTTGAATGAAGGATTCAATTAAAATGGGACCCAAGATGGTGGGAGGATATTACTAGTAATGGGGGAAAAGCATAAGAAACAGTCTAGAGAGGGAAACCTACAAGGCACTAGAAGGTCATAGATTTAGAGCTGGAAGAAGCTCAGAGGTCAATTAGTCCCAACCCTTCATTTTGCAGATGAGGAAACTGACCCAGAGAGAGACAGGGTGACTTTCCAAAGTTCACATAGCATGATCCATGGAGAGAGGGGTGTTTAAACTCTTGTTCTGGAGTTGAGAAGACCTGAGTTTAACTCCCCCTGTGACATTTACTACCTGTGTGACTTTGATTAAGTTATTTTACTTCCCTGGCCCTCAGTTTCCTCCCCTATAAAATGAACTAGATCAGGGGTTCTTAACCTGGGGTCTGTGAATTTGGTTTTTAAAACATTTTGATAACTTCATTTCTGTATAACTGATTTCTTTGTAATTTTATGCATTTAAAAACATTATTCTGGGAAGGGGTTCCTGCATACTACCAAAGGGTCCATGAAAAACAAAACATTTTAGAAACACTTTGACTAAATTATTCCTTTCATGTTCCTATGAGCTGGACTTCCTATTAGGTGGCATTCTGATAGAAATCCTTTTTCAAATCCAGCCCACTCTTCACAATATGATGTTACATGTTTCCCCCTCACAATTCTCCAGCTCCAGGACTTGGTTGCCCCCTCTTCATACTTGCACCCTTATTTCTGGTTCTTAGCCACCTACCAAAGCCTGCTTTCCACATGCTTTCTTCTTTTAAAGTCCCCACTGAGGGGATTTCAACAATCTTTTATTATAATTAATAACATCTTTCATTTCTGTAGGTCTAAAGTGCTTCACTTATAACAACACTGAGTGGCAAGGCAAGTAGTATAATAATAACTCATATTTACCCAGCACTGCAAGCAATGTATGACCCTAGTTCAAATCCAGCCTCAGACACTTAGTAGCTGTATGACCCTCGGCAAGTCATCTAACCTCCCTTAGACTCAGTATTGCTCATCTGTAAAATGAGGATAATGATAGCACCTGCTTCCCAGGGTTGTTGTGAAGATAAAATGAAACAGCCATTTGCAAAACACTTTACAAACCTTGAAGTGCTACATAAATGCTACATACTATTATAATAGGGCAGCTAGGTTGCTCATTGGATAGAGCACTGGGTTTGGAATCAGGAAGACTCGTTTTCCTGAGTTCAAAACTGACCTCAAACACTTACTAACTGTGTGACCCTGGGAAAACACTTAACCCTTTCTGCCTCAGTTCCTTATCTGTAAAATGGGCTGGAGAAGGAAATAACAAACCACTCCAGTATCTTTACTGAGAAAATGGGGTCACACAGAATGGGACACGACTGAACAATAACAAAATTATTTTTATAACTCACATTTATAAAGGGCTCTAAGGTTTACCAAGTACTTTCCTTGCAACAGCCTAGTGAGGTAGAGAAGACCTGGGGCAGGTATTATTAGCTCTACTTTACAGATGAAAAAACGGAGGCTTGCTTTAGCAATTTGCCTGAAATCATAGTAAAAGGTGGTAGAAAGCCTAGATTCTGATTCTTTAGCCTAGCTCGATCCCTTGCTGTCCATTACTACTGCTTCCTCAGAAGGTGAGCAGTAGTCCCCTCCTCTACCTGTTCCCCAAACCAGATGCTCCTTCAACTCCTGATATTCCAGATTTGGGCTCTGGGATGATTCCAGGAGCTTGTTTCCCAAGTGGGAGGAAACTGGGCTGGGGAGGTGGCATTCCAGGCTGCATGCCGGAGGGTGAGTCAGGGGTGGGGCTGGGGAAATGGGGGAAGAGGGGAGGGACCAGTCTTTCTTAGTCCAGGCTGGCCAGCCATAAATCTGGAGACTGGGGTTGGGTCATTCTAATTTGCATACATCTGCATATATTCTGTGACACACCCTTCCTTGCTCGGGTGAGAAGCTTGGGGGGACAGGATCTACTGAAATCACACTGGGGGCCCTAGAAGACTTTGTGTCTGTTTTAAATAAAACACCTTCCTAAGTGTCTTGTGGTTGGGGATTTTGAGTTGAGGAAGTGGAGGTTACAGGAATTTCTGTAAATCTAAGCTAGCATTGGGAGCCCAGAAAGTTGAAGAAGGAGAAGGGAGAAAGGCTGAGGTGAGAAGAGGAAAATGAAGGATAGGCCTTCTCTCTTTGTGCTTATTCTCTCTCCCTCTCTCCTGAATTCATTCCTTTAGACATTTCCAAAGAGTTGGACATGTCCAAACCCTGCTTCAGTAACAGCCTTGCCAATCCCCACTACCCCAAATGCCAACTCTTGGCCTGACCCTAATTCTAACCCTCACCCTATCAGTGCAGTAAGGGGAAATGAGGTGGCCTCAGTGACTCCAGGTGAAGAGTGGTATGTGGTGAACCCCCAAAATACTAGTTCACAAAATGGTCAAACAGGACAGATTCCTTCACCCCCAAATCCTTCTTTGTGTCCTTGGATCACTCCCACTCTTACTCTGGGGATAAATCTCCTGTGAGTGGATGAGTTTCTCCTCCTCTGACCTTCTCAGATGAGGGGAAGGAAAAGACTAGGAGAGAAGGAGCAGATTCTGTTTTAGTCTCCCTCACTGTGGCCTCTGAGCCCTTTATCTTTCTTCCCTGCCGTCTCATTCCTTTCTCCAGTCTCCCAGAAATCCCAGCCTCCACCCCTCTTGTGTGACCTTCCAATGTGTAACCGTTTTCAAGGGGAGCTAATTGGAACAAATGAGGACTATTGGGCAGTTGAATATTCCTCCCCTTCCTCTACAAGAGCAGAAAGGTCCTCCACATGGGTCTCAACCCACAGTTTAAGAAGCGCTGAAGGGGGTCTCGGTGGGAAAAGTTTAAGAAGTTCTGCTCTAGACCTCACCATCACCACCTACCTCTCTGGTAGGCTCGCTGGACTCCACCTCTCTGCACCCAACTCCTTGCCATGGCCTACTCTATCCTTTTGATCCCATCCCTGTCGGTCACAGCTACCCCAACAGAGAGGCTGGGGGGCAGTGGAGGTGAGATGGACTCCTCTCATTTACATTCCTCTACCACAGCCCTTAGCCGAGGAAGAACACAATCCCTCCTTCTCTTCTGCCTGCTCCAGCTCCTTCCACCATACCGTGGTGTGACCAGACTTTGCAAGAGCTGATAAAAATAAAAATCTATAGATTTATACCATTCACTCACTAGTCTACCGATCATTTTCTCTAGTCAGTTTCTAGTACATTACCCCAATTACTTTTCTCCCTCTGTCTGGGATATTTCTATTAAAAAGGTTTGCCTATTCAATCAGTCCAACCACTTTACAGTATTTACATGTAAAAAAAATGTAGCCTCTTGCGGCTACACTTTCTCCTTGTTCTCTATGAATGTCTGTATCTCCTCCCGCCCCTGCAGAGTTTGGACGGACTTTTCCGTGGCGCCCGTACCTCATCTCCCAATTGCACACGTGTACACACGCTCTCTCTCTCTCTCTCTCTCTCTCTCTCTCTCTCTCTCTCTCTCTCTCTCTCTCTCTCTCTCTCTCTCTCTCTCTCACACACACACACACACACGCACACACACACGCACACACACCTTCATTGCGGCTGGGCGCCAGGAGCTTAGCAATTGACCGAGTCTTTGTCTCTAAATTAAGAAATGTTAACTGGAAACGGGCAAAAATCTTTTCCTTATTAAACAAACACAATTTGAGGCTGGTTGGGGTTTCGCCTACTCAAGGCAAAATGAAGCAAGAAGGTTGTGTATATGCAGATCATTCAACCCTGGGAACTTCTTTTCTCGCGGGTCCTGAGCAACGTCCATGAATTTGCACTACTTCAATGCTGCCTTGTAAGAAATGACCTTAAATCCTAGTCAGAGTGCCAGCTTTTAACCACAGGAGAGTGAAGACTGGAGCCTCCTAACCCCGCTTCAAACTGCCCACTCAGTTCCGGGGACTGGAAGGGTTTACCACCTCAAGGGCCATTTCCTCTACTTGCCATCTTTTACGCCAAATTCGTTTCATGCGGGTTTTGCCCTTATTGATTGACTTCCTCGCTTCCCTCCAGCCCTCTTCTTTCCTTCCTTCCCTTCATCCCTCCTTACTATCTAGGTGCTGGGAGAGATACAAAGTTTAGAGAAGACACAAGGTCTTGGAACTTGCACCTATCAGGGACAGCAACAGATAACGATAGATCCCCCAGAAAGCTGGCAAACCAAGTATTCTGTCAAGTTCTTGCAGAAATACCTGAATGGCTTCACGGGTCCCCTGCAGCATCACACAAACATTCCAAGACCATCTTTTCTGGTGTCTGGACAAAGTGCGTTTCAAAGCCAGATGAATCCTTCGCTGTCTCTCTGCCTCCCTGCCTGGCCGGGGGACTGAGCTAGCTGTGGAAACGGCCCGTTTATTTTTGTTCTTTCCTGAGGTGCGCCTCTCTCTTCAAATTCTCCAGGCGGATCCTAGTAAATTTTGTAGCCCCTGTCTCCGCTCCAAGCTACTAGCTTTAGAAGACATTCAAATCCACGGGGTTCATTTCGCCTCAGTTACAGTGTGGTGGGATGTACGTGTGGGAAACTGGAGAGAATTGTGGTGGGTGGGAATTCATAATGGGGAAGTCCTTTTGGTGATCTTTCTCCTATCTCCATCCTCAAGGATCAAACACACACACACACAATTCAAAATGTTACCTCGGTGTTAAGAACTTTTTCTGCTACAGTTGAGAGTGGGTCAGGGGGAAAGGAAGTGAAAGGTGATGCAGTAGGATGATGATGCAGAATCTAAAAATCAGACTTGTATTTGGATCCCATTTATGCAACTTACTGCCTGTGTGACCATGGACAAGGTACTCCCATGTTATCTGTCAACTACCCAAGTTACTTAGGTCACTGAAAGTTTCCTTTTCTGTAAAATGAGTTAATTGGAGGTCTATATCCCCTTAAAATACTGTGATGTTATGAAAGAACACCAGCCAGGGCCGGCTACATGGATCTGACCCACAGAGAAAGCACAGAACTCATACTTCCTGGTTTGGGGAATACCTCTTGCCTCCACCTCCTAGCTCTTTTCCTGTACACACACCCAGGGTATATATAGGGCACTGTCTGAAACAGCACTGGGCAGCCAGGATACAAGGCACCCTCACTGCAGGGACGCCAAGCAGGAAGGCAGTCTTCACTACTTTTGTCAGCTGACTGAGTAAAGGCCAAACAAAGAACAGCAGAGATTGGGAGCAATTACCCAGATATTTCAGGAAAAGGAAGATTTGAACAAGTGGCAAAGAGTATCTGGTTACTTTGTCCTGATAATGACCAGGCGGTTTAGGGTCGGGTGTGTATTTTGGGTCTTGCATGCAGCTTGAAAAGCAGAAAGCAGTGAGGCTAGAGCAAGCGTTCATTTCGTTAGATAGAATGCAATATACTACCGCAGGCATTTATTAAGTGCCTGCTGTGTGCAGAGAGGGGTAGCAGGTGCCAGGTGATCCAAGAAATAGATGAAGTTTAGATGACTGGATGTCCCTGCCCTCTTACCTTAGTCCACATCGCTCTAAAACACACCGAGGGTCTTGGAGGCAAATCCAAATGCTCAGGAGGTGTGGGGGGCAAAGATAGTTTATGATGGGGGAATGGGTAGGGAAGACTCAATAACCCTTTCTGGAATAGGATGACATTTAAGTGCAGTTTTAGAGTTAAGAGTTCAGGAATTTAACAAGGAAAAAGAGGGAGGAACTTCTCAGGTCAACACCTATCTGGATATTTCCGGTAAAAAAACCAAAACAAACCAAAAAAATGTCACTTGTGTTCCTGGAGGGTTTTCAATCAGCCTAACCTGTTTCTTCGCTTGTCATTTCGATAAAGCTTAACAATGAAGCATCTACTGCAAGTAAAGCCAGGGGTACAAAGCTGTGCTAGAAAGCTGGCTGAGACTACAAAAACATAATCCAAGCTCTTACTGCGTCTCAGAGGAGTGAGATGTACACACGCAAATCAAGACGACCCAAGGAAAAAGCGGGTACAAAGTGAGCTGAGACACTTAGACTGCACAAGTCACGTGAGGGTATCAAGGAGGCCAAGAAGAAAAGCTCGACACTGGTTCATATGTGAAGTGCAGGGGTAACTGATTTTAACAATAGCTTTCTTTCACTTGTACTGTGCTTTAAGGCTTAGAAATTGTTTCCCTACATCCCTGTGGAATCCGAGTTGGAGACAGGAGGTGGAACTACATTAAGTACAGAATGTTATAGCCATTCGCAAAAGACCTAGGTTCTGGAGGTGGATTTGTCACCAACCGGCTTCTTCAACTTGGACAAGTCACTCTCTTTTTGTTTTCTTCGACTGCAAAGTGGAGAAACTAATCCCTGCCCTGTCTGCCGGCCAACCAACCAACCCACCTACCTACCTGCCTACCCCCTTTGTAGAGCTGTTGCTTGGATCTAATGGGTTAATAGAGATCGGTCCTTTAAGTTAGGCACTGACGGATGGGTCTGTAATATGTCCCAGTCTCTCTCTAGGTACCATTTCTAAATTATAATGTAGGAGTAGGCTTTTCTTGACTCAATTTCCCTCCTCAGTCTCCCCTTCTCCCTTCCGAAGAGCAACCCCTTTCTTCCTGCTTTCCAGTTTGACTTTCACTGCCTCAACACGTATTCTCTAAAGAGCAGTTAGATAGAGAATTAGAAAACCTGGGTACGAATATATACTCTGTTACTTAGTCCCCATTCTACAAGTTACCGAACATATTTGGGGCTCAGATTGGTTCATCTGCAAAATTAAGAGACTAAAAAATATTTCTTTCTAGATCTTATGAATCTAGAAGTAGAGGAATGTGTTGCCTTTGTGCTAGCATCTAGCAGCTCTTTTCTCCAGATGAAGGAGCACAGGTAGACTAATGGGGCAGATTTAGCCAGGGTACCACTTAGAGGGATTTTAGACAGCTAGTTGGGGGGACTGGCTACAGTTAATGTTACTTTTATTTGCATTTTTGTTTTGTTTCTTCAGAACCTTAGTCCTCTCTTCCTCTGCCTCCAGATTCCAATTAAGCTGTTTCTCAAATACATTCCATTGTCAGAATTCTGTTGGGAAAAGGATGGGACAGAGCAGGGGTATCTGGTCATAGGTAGTGGTCGGGTGACAGGTTCTCTGTTTTCCATTACAATACACACCCATTATCTCCTGGAATCTTTACCACAGCTTTATGTGACCTAAGCTGGGAACATTTATCCCCTCCCCCAAATCTGACAGAAGAGGAAGTTAGGATTCCAAGAGGGGACTTGTCCAGGTTCATTAGGGACAGCCCTAGGAGGCAAAAGAACTTTGGTCCTCTGACTCAGTCCAGAGCTCTTTCATTTTTGAAAATTTATTGTGGTATGGGGGGAGCAGGGAGAGAAAAGAGTTCTGTTGCAGAGCCCCTGGATTGATACGAATTATTCTTTGCCATTTCTATCCTCAGAGGACTTTTTGCTTTCAATGGAAGAGTAGAGCATAGTAAGGAAATACAATGGACTCAAACAGGATGGAGCCCACAATAAAATATAATCACATATTAATTCTCTTAAGTTACCCATAGTTGGTTTGTTTTTGTTTGTTTTCAGACATGTTACCCCTGACCTTCCAGGTTACATATATGAGAAAACATATTTGAGAGCTTGGTGAAATTGGAAAGAGTACTTGACTTGGGAATAGAAGACCCAGGTTCCAGTGTTAGCTCTGTTACTAGCTGGTACTAGCTGAGTAGTGACTTGGGCAAGTTACTAGGCTTGTCTAGGCTCCAGTTCCCTCCTTTGTAATATAAATGATGGAAATTAATCTAGATGATCTCCAAGATCCTTTCTTCCAGCTCTAACTCTTGTGATAACTGTCCTTTGGTTTCCTCCATCTGCCCTCCCTGTTGCCTCCTTTTTCAAGAACGCATCTACACTGTTTCATAAGTTAATATTTATTTACCATCTACTTCGTGCAAGGTCCCCACGATAGGCACAGAGGAGGATAAAACACACTCTCCCCTTAGGGAGTTCATCCTCTAATATAAGGAAGGAAGTTTAAAGGAAGAAGGTTAGACTAAGTACACAATTAAGGAGGTTAAGTGACTTGCTCAAAGTCACAAAAGCAGTAAATAAGTAGTGGCAAAATCAGAACTCATGTCTCAATCTATTTTTGTGTGTCCTATCTTCCCCACTGCTGAGAACCCCGGATGTTATCTTCCTATTCCCTGCAAGGTAAGAAGTGAGGATAAATAGACGAGAATTTCCTGGTGATGGGCAGGGAGAGGGGAAGTAGGATGCCTTGGAGTGAGAATCAGCTCTGGGTTCTAGTCCTGCTTCTGTCACTAAGCTATCTTTGGAGACCTTGCAAAGTCATTCAATCTTCCTGTGCCTCAATTTCTTTCCTTGAAAAATGAGAAAGTTGGAGTAAGAAATTTGTCTCTAAGGTTCCTTTCCAATTTGAAATCTTATGGTTCTATAGCCTCCATATCCAGTCTTCTACCTCCCTATCCTCTCCCACCTGGCCTGTTTCATAGAAATTGTATCTAAAAGGGGAACATATTGAGATTTCAAAGCATCAAATTCAATTCAATTTAGTGAACATTTCATAAATGCCTACTATGTGCAAGGGACTTGCTCAGGATACAAATCTGACCGGATACTGAAACTGTCTTCCAGATGTTTACAATCCAGCAGGAGAGGTCGACTCTTTCTGCAGTGGTGGGGGACTATGAAGTGTAGAACAGTGTATGTATTGTTAGATATAGTTAATATGTTCATTGGTTTTGTAGAGGTCTTTTTGTTTCTTTTTCAGTTTTTGTCTCAGGAGAAGGTTTATTGAATAGGACATATTCAGAAATTAACATTAATTAATTAACATAATTAACACTATTTTTTTTTCAGGAAAAGAAGAAAATAAAATTAAGTTCCAAAATTTGTTGAAATGAACTGAATTATAGTGCCAACTGGAAGAAATGGTAGAGACATGAGAATGGAGTTGCTGAACTCAAGCTGGGTTTTGCACAGCCCTTTCAGGTGCAGGGGATTAGAACCCGAAACTCTTCTCACTCATCTCCTACCATAGTGTCTGGGGTACTACACTGGGCCTGGGACATTGAGGGGTACTTAGAATCCCAGTGCCTCCCCATTCAAGCCACTTGGGGTGGACAGAGTAGATCATAGATGAAAAAGAGAAGTAGGGGGAAGGGTTGGAGAGTGACTAGGACTTGTCAGCAGACACATTTTGGGGTGATTGTGTCTTCTCTGCTTAAAGAAGGGCTAGGCACTGGGAATGTGATCAGAGGGAGAATTCTCAAAAATAAAAAGCTTTTCTGAATTTAAAATTGCTATTCCTGTCTCTTATTGATGAGGAAGATGAACGGGATTTTCAGGTAGCCCACGAAGTTAACCCTTCTCCCCCTCCAACAGAGAAGCATCCCAAACCTAAAAGCCCCCGGGGATCTGGGTTTCCATTTGCTCTGGTCTGGACTCAGAGTTTTTTTTTCTTGGAAAACTAGTTTCTATCCTCCTGGCTTAGTAGGTGTCCAGTTTCAGCCAGGTTGGCTGCTCTTAAAGGTACAAGGTCCTCAGCTGGGAACTAACTTAACCTCCTTTCTCTCCATCCAATACCTACAAACAATTCAAGACCTGAGGATTACAGGACAGCCTTCCTATTTTTCCTTCTGTTCCTTCAACCATTTTTCTCCTTCTCCCTTACCCCAACCCTAGATGACACTACTTCTTCCTATGCTAAAAGCCAGGCTAGGATGCTCTCACTCTCTTAACCGGTACTCAGGAGGTGGGCACTTCCCTTGCTCAGGTTCTTTGAAAATTTTTGGACATGAAAAATGTTCTTGACCACAGTCTCAAATACGTAGATACAGAAGTGGATAGATTCCTGTTTTGTTGGGGGCTGGGGGGAGCACAAGTGTCTAGTGTTCTTTCTTTCCACAGAACATCAAAGCACCCTATGGTGCTTAGAAATAATTTTAATTTGACTTGCTCAAGCAGAGAGCTAATGATGAACTTAGATCAAACTCAGGTCTCCTGATTCTCAGAAAGAAACAACCTCCATCACTCTTGTGCCCCTAAATTATACCAAGGACATTAAAAGGATGGCGAGGAGAAATGTGGCTTCAGAAGGTGCCATATTTAAGTAGCACAGACTTTACTTTTATTCCAGGACTCAACAACCAGTGGCAGCAGGGTCATTAGTTGTAGACTGAGCCTGATCCTCAGTAAGTTCAAAAACTTGTGAAAGCTTCTATGATTCACTGGGCAGCCTCTTGTTCTTGAACTATAAAATCTAAGAGGTAGAAAGAAGAACCTCCAAAATAATTCAAGCCCTCAACCCATGTAGAAATACTTATATATATCCCTTGGAAGTGATCATTTAACTTCCATTTTATCAATATGTAACATAACTCAGTAATGTTACAAAAACCATATACTTACATGCATACATCTACACAGGTATATGTAAATATACCAACATACACATCGATAATTTAAAACACCAACTTTAACCACCTGATTTCAAGAAAATACAGCTAATACCAGTCCAATGGCAGTTACTGAAACGGTGGATGACCATCTCTGATATATGCACCCATTTTTATGTGAATGGTACACAAGGGAATGTGTATAGTGTAGTATACTTGGATTGTGCACCTGTTTTATGTCTTTAAAAGCAATTAAGACTGTGAGCACATTTGTTTACTTGTGTTTATGGAGCTCAAATTCTCTCTTAGGCAGCAAGGGAAAACCCTTTCGTACTTCAATCGACCCAGTCAGGTGTATTTCTAGGGGGTCTCTAGAAGATACATTAAGACTTCCATTTATATCTGTCCATCACCCCTAACCTTCTTAGGTCAGGGATTTGGTAGTTTGAGGGTTCATGCTCAGAGGTCTGAGCCTGTGGGGAAAGGATAAAAGGCCACCGAGAATGAGCCCCTTTGAAAGTGACTCCGGGAGCAGGGGGCCGTGTCCTGGAGGCTACCCTCCATTCCTAATTTTTACTCTTTCCCCTGGCCTCAAAGTTGTCCCAGCAGAAGAACGAGTTCGGAGATAGACAAGAGGCGCAGACTTTTCTGGGACCCAGAATGAAGACTTAAAGCACAGCGCGTGTACGTCCGGGCAGGTGCTAGGGGTGCGAATGCCTGCGTGTGTAGAAAGGGGTGTGTATCCAAACACGTGAGCCGAGCTGGCTGGGCGCTGGTTCGGTTCCTAACTCCCGGCAGCTAGCGACCTCCCTCCGCCCAGGATCTGTTTACCAACAACCTCTTTAAGCACGGTTCGCCACTGCACCGCCTCACATTCCGACGAGCTGAACCTGCAGCCCTGCCTCCCATGCCTGCAGCCGCCTGGCTGGCCCCGTTCCGTCCAGCTGGGGCAGGGTAGACCCGGGCCGAGACCTGGGCCTGGAGGCAGAGTGGCAAACGGGGAGAGGGGATGAAAATTGGGGGGTGGGGGTGGAGGTTGTTTACTGGTTTCGGAACATTTTGTTTCTTGACATCCCGGAGCTGGTGAACGAGAAGACTTCCGAGCCCTGCGTCCCTTGTCCCCAGAAGCAGTAATCAAGGCCGGGCGTCAGGAGGAAAGACTCAGGGTGGGCCAGCTGCGCAACCCCCGCACCTGTACAGCCGACTCCCTACCCCTGAACCTTTCTCTCTCCTCAACTACCTCTGCCCAACTCCGATTCAGAGTCAATTAACACAGGCCTTTCCTCACCCAGCTCCGCGAGTCCCAAACTGCCTTTCCGGGGTGAGGAGCCTCTGCCTTTCCGGACTCCTGGGTGCGCCCATATCCCAGGGGAACTTTGTGGTCTTACAGCATCTCCCTCTCAGTTGATAACCCTGGATCCAGTACACAGATCCCACCTTACAAGTTGCCCGAGATCAATTACTCCAAAGAGTTGCTGGGGGAGGCGTGGTAGGGAGGGGACTCGGTGACGTATCTGAGCATTTTAGCCAATCCAGGACGCAGGGAGAGTGCACCCCCCCCCCCCCCGCCCCGGGGCCCGAGAATCTCAAGCTGTGGAGAAGTAGAAGGAAAGGGAGGGGGCTTGACGATCTGGGGTGGGGGGAGGGCGAAACTGTGGGGTGGGGGCCTCGGCCCCTCTCCCACCCCCTCCCCCCGGCTCCCGCTCTCTGCGGGAGGCGGCGTGGGGAGAGTCTTTCCCCGAGATTTTAAGTTCGGGGGGTGGGGGGGGAGGCTCTCGGAACCCGGTGCACTGGGCTAGGGGAAGAGAGAGCGGCGGGAGGCACGGATAGAAGAAGGAGGTAGAAGAAGCTGTTGGCCAGGCCATGGATCCAGGTGCCAGGAAGCTTTAGGCCCCGGGCCACTGTAACCATGACCTCTTTGCCCACCACCCTCCTGGGACCCGATGCCTCCAAAGCCACCTTCCAGGACTTCTCTCCTGCCCTTCCGCCCCAACACTCCCTTGCCCCGTACCCCCGTAGTCTGCAGCCCTCGTCCCCCGAGCCCCCCGAGGGGCCCTACCCAGGAGCCTCGCAGTCTTACGGCTGCGCGGTAGGTTACCCTTATGTCAGCCCCACAGCCCCCAGCGGCCCCCACCTGCCTTACCAGCAGCCCGGGACCGCCTCGCTGCATCTCCGTGGCCCTGCAGTGAATCTGCAGGCGGTGGCAGGTAAGGCGGAAGCGCCGGGGGAGTGGGTTCTCCGACAACAGTTTCCCCGTTTCTGGCGAATCCCCGATACCTGCTTTTCTCCCGCTTCCTTTGCCCTCCAAAGGTTGGACGCAGACAGCGGGATTGAAGTCTAACTTGTATTCGACTCGACCTGAGGGTTGGGGGGAGGGAGTGAAGGAGGGAGGAAGAAAGGATTGGAGCGGAAGGAGGGGTGAGGGGGTGGCGGGTCGATCCCTTCTCCTTTCAAGTTCGACCTGGTTTCGATTTGCAGTTAAGTGAAGCCGGGCCCGTTCTCTCCCAGCTCGCCCCCCCCCCCAAAAAAAATCACCCAGCGGGGCATGTGTGTGTTCCTACGTGTAAAGAGAAAATTGAAACAATCCAGATGTATACTTTGGGGAAAAGTGGGGGGGGGGGGAGGGATACTTGTGTTATCATTATCCATAACAAACTCCCCAAGAAAAGAATCGCAGTCTCCTTCCGCAGCAAATGTCTTTACAAGCGGTTCTTACACTAAACCCGTATTAAGAGAAATTGCAGCCTGGCCAACGGGCTGATGATTTGTGGGGTGGAGAGAGAGATCATTCGGAACATTCTTTCCCCACCCCCACCATCCACCAAGTTCCTTCGAGTTTAACCAAAAAAAGACAAGCGAATCCATTTTCGTCTGAGGGAAGTTAAGCGGGAAAGACATCGACACAGCTGCGGCTTTGGCCATTAAGGGAACTGGAGGTGTGCAATCGAGATCTTTTTTTCCTTTTCCTTCCCCAACATATTTTCCTATCTCTGACCCTTTGGGCCATGACATGCGTCTCTACACCGTTCTTTTAAGGTCTTTGGGTGAGAGTTACGTCATTCCCAAAACAACGGGCAAAAAACTTTATGCTTCATTATCTTGGCTCTCTCCCGACTTCGAAGAGTCCAGCAGCAGCAGTACTGGTCTGTGAATCAGTCAATCCCTTGTCTGGGAAAGGTGTAGAGTACAGTGGACAAACACTACAGATAAGACATTCGAGCCTCGGGTGAATGGAAGGGCCATCATCCTTAACAAAGATTTAGGGGTACTCTCAGAGTAGGTAAATACAGACCATCTCACTTAAACCGACCTCATATAACTGCATGCACAAAAAAAATAATGTCCCAGCTACCTCGAAGTTCCACAGACTTCTCTATTCTACACACAGTTCATACTATTTGCACACCATCTCACATATACCCTATGCCCTGCAAATGCACCTGGTTGCACAGTTAATGCACCACATCACCTTCACAGGAGTTAGCCTAATTGTACCTAATTACTCCCACAATTAGACTCTCACAATGATACACACACCCTCAGTAATTTCCTCCATTCAGTCTATCTTAGACTTACTACATCCCAGCTTTCTATACAGTGACACTCTCCTCAGTGACATATCAAGTCACCATCCTTCACACAGTGACAGCAGGATTTCCCTGCCCAGCCTTTCCTCCTAGATCTTAGTAAAAATATTTAGAGCTGCAAAATGTCAATGATGGGATCCCCCTTCTCCCATTATCTGGTCCAGTCCCCTCACAGTCAATAGAGAAGGAAACAGATCCATAGTGAACAACTTCTTAAAGATAACAATATAAAGTTAGTGACAGGATCCAGGCCTTCTGGTTTACTGTCCAAGGAAATGTTTCCACTATTTGGGGCATGCCCTCCTGTCTCCAAGAGATTTTGTTCCCTACCCTGGGTATTATAACACCCATTCTTTGTCTCCAGTTTTTGAGAATTCTTTTTGCCCAGCCAAGTGGTCCCTACACACCAGTTACTTATCTTTCCTGAAAAAATCTGGCCACCACTCCCACCCCACCTCCCAAAGGGTTAGGGTGGTGTTTGAAGGGCAGAAAGGCTGATTCCCCCTGAATCACAGTCCCTTTTCTCTATCCTCTGTACAGTTTGAAGCAAAGGTATGTTATGGTTTTCTGGTGTTTGTTTTTTCTTTTTTCTCCTCCTTGGAAAAAAGAAAATTGGTGTGGGTGTGTGCCTCTATAGATTTGTTCTTTTGATGTTTTCTACTGGTTTTCCAATCCCCCTTCCCTTATTTCCCTTAGTCCAAGTCTCTGGGAAAGGACAGAATGAGAATCAAAAATAATGGTGGTTTTTTTCCTGGTCTCTTTTCTTTCCCGGGTCCAACGAAGAAAAATTTCTGACTGAGGCTCTACTCCCTTTCTTCCTCCTTCTCACTGACCTCTAGTCTGCACTTGTCCGGGAACCCAGATCCCATGTTCTAGAACCTGGGTGTTTGGTATTCCCCTTCTTGAGGTAGATGCTCTCTGTAGCACCCCTTTTCCGAGGGCTACCTCTTCAACAGTGGTTTTTGTGGTCTCTTTGCCTTGGAAAGGCAGTAGTAGTCTGGCTATGAGGAGGAGTTTGCCTGTTGCTATTTGGAGCTGTAGTGACAAGACTGTAAGGAGGTTTCATCTAGGGGCTTCGGGTGACCGCAGGAGGCAGCTCCTCCAACAAAAGGAAGCCGACTTTTAAAATGAGGCTCAGTGATTGTTTGCAGTCACTAGGGCTGAACTACTTGTCATTTTCAGGGTTTGCCTCTGGGACCAGAGAATCGTTGGGAGCCCTGGTATAGACAGTGAGAAGGGAGAGAGGAAAGGACAAAGTAGGAGCTAATATTGGCTGCATGTTTTTGGGGTTGTGGGCTCTGGGGAAAATGATTAGATCAGCTCTGCTGGTATCTTTCTCCCTTTCCCTCTCCCTCTCTCCCTCTCCCTCTCCCTCTCTCTCCCTCTCCCCCTCCTTCCCTTCCTCTCTCCCTCTCTCTTTCTCTCTCTCTTTCTCTCTCTCTCTCTCTGTCTTTCTGTCTCTGTCTGTCTATCTCTTCAGCTCCCCATCTCCTGTGCTCCCGTCATACCCAGAGAAATCATATCTGCACAGGTGATTCCGATTGGATCTTTGCTTTGCTGTTTTTCTTGGTCAGTGTAGACATCATGGAATATAGGAAGCTGTATTGGGGGAAGAAAAGAAAATAAAACTTTTTTTCTGGAAATTTGGGGTGAAAGCTTTTGTGAGCAGTAAAGAGGAACTACTAGGGAAGTGTGGCACCCTCTGCTGTGGTTGGTAATATTTGGGTGGAGGGCAGGCAGCCTCCTCAGGAAATCAGTCTCTCAGGGGGTGGGGAGAGGAACACATTGAGACTAGGATGGCAATGTTTCAGTGGACTCAGTCAGAGACCACGCAGTGAAATATACACAGATACATAGTTACCTCCAGACACACGTACAAAAACACCAGGTCAGATACTGAGGCAACCAAGCAGATGTTGCCCCCCAGGAACACACAAACACACAATTGCTGCACATAGAGACTTCTTGACAAATGCAGATAACGCATATTCAAAGAACACACAAAGGGCAGAATAACAACCGCATGCACAATAGCATTTACCTGCTACTTTAAGGTTTACGAAAGCTTTGGGGTTTTGGTGTTTAGGAAGGTGCCTTCCAGACCCTTCATAATGGATAATGGAGAAATGGAGTGAGAGAGGGGAAGAGAAGTTTGCTTGACACAGGGGATGTTTTGTTTTACTCACTTTCCAGGATGAACCGATGATAGTGACCCTATGGACAGAGAAGCTGCCTCACCTGAGGCTGGAGCAAGAGAGGGGGCTGAGGGTGGGTCAGGTTTTGTTGTTCCTTTGGGGTCATCAGGCAAAAGTTGGGGCTCTCAGCCCCTGCTCTGCGCAGTGCAAAACAAAAGTACCCTGAGCCACCCACCAGGTACCTGTTCCACAACTGGTCAGCAGCTGACCTAGCACTAGTAATGGCTTAAGGAGGGTCTTGGTGGTGCACCCTTAAGTTTTCAGTAAAAACACTGAATAAACCTGGTGACAAAAGTCATAAAAAATTGATTCATCTAGAGGGTGTATAAAACTCAAACCTGCTATCCAGCTCTCCCCAAATCAAAGCTATCTCTGGCACAGTCTCTCTCTCTCTCTTTTTTTTTTTTTTTGAAGTTTTTTGAGGGAGGTAAGAGGGGGATAGGAATGACAGCTTGGAAAGAAAGTTTTTTTCAGAGTGTGAACCCTGGCAGGCAGGCTTTGTGAGATGGGAGAAATCCTGGGTCAAATCTCTTCCCTCCCACTGAGCCTCAGTTTCTTTCTCAGTAAAGTAAGAGGGATTAGACTCTTAAGTCTCTTGTAGTTCTGGTAAAATGTGGTTCTTGTGGAATCTCCAAAGCCTTCTCCCCCTTTTCAGTTCTGACAAGCCGTGGTTCTATGGAATCTACTTCTCCCACCCTTTTCTTTCTCTGGAATTGGAGGCCCATAAAGGAAAAGATGGGGGGGGGGGTGATGAAGGTTAGGGCAGTCTTTCCAGGAGACTCAATCCCAGGAGTGAGAAAAATAAATACCTAATCTGCTCTGGTGAGGCCCAAAGGCTAGATAGAAGCAGCCTTGAATGTAGGTTAGGACTTGTGACTTCTTTCCCACCTCTCCACATACCTTTTCATTTTCAAGAGTTTGAGGTAGAGACTGCATTAGGAGTTGGTTTTTCTGGTGGCTCCAGATAAGCCCACTTCTATGAAATTGAGGGGAATGACTGGAATTAGGGGACATGGGGGAGGGACAAAGACTGGAGAGTAGATACTTTAAGGATATAGGCAGAGAACCCTGGGAGTCCTAATGTCTTTCTTTAGCCATTCTTAGAACCTCATGCCAAGAGACATGTTTGGGCCCAAGAGAGTGAGGAGTCTGCATGGCTGGTACTAGGAAACCAATATTCCTTTTCTTACTGCTCTCCCATCCATCAGACCTGGACAAGCCACTTGGGTTACCACAGCCAGAGGGACTCCAGCTGAATGGCAGGACCAAGAAGCTTCGAAAGCCCAGAACCATCTATTCCAGCCTCCAGCTTCAGCATCTGAACCAGCGTTTCCAGCACACGCAGTACCTGGCCCTTCCAGAGAGGGCTCAGCTAGCTGCCCAGCTAGGCCTAACTCAGACTCAGGTGGGGGCCAGATGCCCTGGGGGTGGGGAGGAAGGGACCCCACCTAGACCACCCTGCCTTTGCTCTGTTCTCCATGCAGCCCCAGAGGAAGTAATTGGACTTGAAGAGGGAGTGGAATGAGAAGGCAAAGGCCATTAAGCAAACTTTATCTTTAGCCTGCGCCCCCTTCCCCTTCAGTGCCCTGAATACAGACCAACCTTCTCCATCTCTTGCTCCATTCTGTCTCTGGGCACTTCTCCCCACTAGCTTTGGCACTGACTCGGAGATCTGATAAACTCATTCACACTGAGTTATAAATGACAAGACTTAATGAGTGATTAAACTCTAGTTATTTGCATTTTAAGTAGCCAGACAAAACCTGAACCTTGGGCTCCTAATGGCAGAATTTGGAACTACTTTGGGAAGCTGAAAGGGAGAGATCTTCCAGGAGTTCCTGAAATCAAACTATCAGGGCAGCTGATCACTGGTTAGGCCAACCCTACTTCCTGCCTCCGTACCCCTCAACCCAAACCCCTGACCAAAAAATACAACAAAAAAAAACTACCTACAAAAAAAAATACATTCAAAGAGAGACTGCTAGGCAAATAATCAACCAATTTATTGAGTCTACATTCTGTGCTGGGAAGACACTACTGTAATATGATAGAGAGCCAGAACCTCACAGTACCAGGTAGTATGTAATAAATTCCAAATGAAGACTGCATACAATACTACAGGACTTTGGGAGGAGGGGAGATCTTTTTAGGCTAATGGAAGTGGCACTGAGATGGCCTTCAAGAATGGGTGTAAAGACAAGAAAGGAAGACATTTCTGGAGAAGGGAAAAGTATGTACAAGATATGTCCATGGGACAATTAGGAAAACCCCTCTCACCATCCCCATTTCCACTTTATTGTTAATAAAATTTTAATATTATTAAAATTTTTATTATTTTAATAAATTTTAAAATAATTTATTATTTTATCGTTATTTTTATTAAAATAATATTAAAATTATTCATATTTATCATTAAAATTATTCATATTTATCATTAAAATTCTTCCCTTCTTTCTGGCTTCATTTTAGGTACCATCTCTTCCACAAAGCCACCCTCTTACCCCAAGCTGGAAGTAATCTCTCCCTTCACTAATTTTGCATAGTTTTATCTTTTGAATATTTTTATTATATTAATTTCTATAAGCACCCTAGACCTCAAACTTTTGGAAGTATTAATTTCTATAAGCACCCTAGACCTCAAACTTTTGGAAGGTAGAGACTTTGTCTAATTTTCTCTTCCCCAGCCCCCGACACAGTACCTTCCACTTAATGTAAAGGAGTTTAAGAGTCCTTCAGCGTTGAAACTCCTTCTACTAAGTTGTCTAAAATGTGGTTTTAGAGAGTTATCTGAAGCTCTAAAAGGTTAAGTAATTTGCCCCATGGTTATACAGTTAATAAGGTCACAGTGGGGATTTGAATCCAGCTTTGTCCTACTCCAAGTCTGGAATTCCATTCATTATATTAGGCTGCTTTTCATATATTGGTATAGTAGCCAATTAATATGTTAGTTGAATTGAATTGAATGGATTTAGCCTGGCATGGGAAGGGTTCCAATCCCACTCCACCCACAAAGTCTGATACTTGGGACATAGGAAGGACTTATGAGATCTCTGCTTTCTGACTTGTTTCTTTTTCTCCTTTTACCCAATAGGTGAAGATCTGGTTTCAGAACAAACGTTCAAAATATAAGAAGATCATGAAGCAGGGGTCTAGCAATCAAGAAGGGGAGCTTCTGGGAGCCCTCCCAGCCCTGTCCCCATCCCTCCCCTCACTGTGGGATGTACCCAGGTCCAGGACATTGCCTGCTGGGGGCTATGTCAGCAACTTTGGGACCTGGTACCAGCAGCAGCATCCCCAAGATGCTCTGGCAGCACCCCAGATGATGTGAGTCTGAGAAGGGGTGGGTGCTCCATGCCTCCCATATAACTCTGGACCCAGCTCACCTATTCCTCTCTAGGCCCTTGGAGGAAAATAGTTCCAGATAAGCTTTAGGGGAGGAAGAGTAGCTGTAGGAGCGAGGAAGATTTGGAATAAAAATGGACAAGTTTTAACTCAACCTCACCACACAACCACCCCCTTCCCTAAACAGACCTTCCCTCTGCAGTTGGGTTGGGTCACTTCCTTCCAAATGGACAAACACACACCTAGGAGAGAAGCCAGCATGGTGGCCAAGTTGGCTTACGATGTGGTGGGTGGGGGGAGGGAGGAAATCCTCTTGAATGTCATTGGGGCAGAGCTGGGCTCTCTTATCCAGGCTCCTCTTTGCCTCCCCCAGCCTGATCATATGACTGAAGGCCAGTCACCTGTCTGTCCCATCTCTCCCTTTGAAAGGACTACTGCAACACCAAACATGTGAGAATAAAACCAGGCACACAGTCAGTAACTACTCTCCAATCCCCTTGCCAGTTGTATTTTCCCTGCCTTTGGCAGTGAGATGGAGGAGGGGAGAAAGAGGGAGGTGGCTAACACTCTCCTAAAAATGACAAGAAGCTCATGTTAGCCTCCATGGTCTGAAGATTCCAAGGCAATGGGCAGCAGGTTCTTGGGGCAGGGGGAAGAATTCAGGGTCAGATTATCTTGATAATTATGCCAATTCTGCGCCAGCACCCAAGACGCAGAGTTTAAAGGGTTCAAACAGCCTAACATCTGGATAATGCATTCACTGCCTTCATAAACTCTCCTCCCTCCCAGGTATGTGTCTACACCTTTCAAGTGCAGAATGGGACTAACTATCCAGATCATTTAACAAGTATTTATTAAGCACTTACCCTCCCACCCACCCCCTTAAAAAATAAAACTGGCCACAAAATTATGAGTCCATGTCGTTAGGACCAAATCAGGATAAAGTTATGGGTTGGGATGGGGGAGGGGAAGGAATGAGGAGGCTGGGGAAAGGGAAAGAGCGGTAGGTTACCTGGATCATTGCCTCTGGGTGTAGATTATGCAGATCCTTACAGCCAGGTTCTGTTTTGCCTGTGGGGACACTGCCCTTGGGTTTAAGGAATAGTTCTTTTCTTTATAAAGGGCATCTGCTCTACTGAAGGGAATTTGGGTCCCCAGGGCCTGGATGGGGTCTTTCTGGCCCAAACTCCCTTTTTCGCCAGCCACTCCCTGAGATCCCATGTCTTTACTCCTAGCAGCCTTAAATGATTAAAGTTTGCAATAAACTCTTCTTGCTCTGGTCCTAAATTTTTCCTGTTTCTCAGCAGTTGTGGGCATTACCTCTCTCGTTGTCTCTGGATTATCCCTAGAGTTTTCAAGCAAAATTGTTGATAAATCTCTTCACCTTGACTTGCTATATTCAGATCTACGGTGTCAAACTCAGAAACTGCGCCGCTGATCCATCCGTAAAGGATCCTTGCAGGCCACATATTCAGTTAGTTTTTAAATGTAATATTATCTATATTTCATTGTATTTTTACTTCTTTTGTTCAATATTTTCCAATTACATTTTAATCTCGTTTGGGCTGTGTTTGACACCTCTATCCAAGATGATTTTGACGATGTTCTCGTTGTTGAGTCGTGTTTGTGACCCCATTTGGGATTTTCGTGGCAAAGATATTGGAGTGGCTTGCCATCTTCTCCAACTCATTTTATAGACTAAGAAACTGAGGTAAACAGGGTGAAGTGACTTACCCAGGGTCACACCTCTAGTAAGTGTCTGAGGCGAGATTCAAACTCAAGTCTTCCTGATTCCAGGCCTTCTGCTCCTTCCACTGCATCATCTAGCTGCCCATTGGACAAAGGAAATCACTGATATAACCCATTTGAATTCTTACTCAGTAAGTAACTGTGTGACTTGAGGCAAGTCTTCCCTTCAACTGACTTTAGTTTCATGGAATCAGAAGAGTTAGAAGTGACTGTGCAAGCCACTGTGTCCTACCTGCAAACAATAAAACCCTTCTACAATATACAATACTTCTGCTATAAAATGAAGGAGACATATACTTTAAAAAAATAAAATTTTATTGACATCTTTTATTTTTACATCCCCAACATTTCCCACTGTATCCCTCCCTAACCCCTCCAAGTGAACGGTCTCTTAGAGAACTTCTAGATCATAAGATCAACAAAATGGAGGAACAGACATTTTCATTGATCTCCATTGCCACTCAAATGTCTCCAAAAACAAGCTATGCAACAAAGAAAAAAAAATCTGCAGTCTCCATGGTCTAGGACACCCAGAATATGGAAGAAAGTTAAAAAAAACCCCAAGCTGACCCCAGCACTACAGACTCACCCATCTCCTTACCAAGCATGGAGGCAGCACAAGCCTATAACAGCCCACTTCTTTTTTTTGTGTTATATTTTGTGTGTTATATTTTCTAATTACACGTAAAGATAACTTTCAGCATTCATTTTTAATAACATTTTGAGTGCCAAATTTTTCCCCTCCCCTTTCCCCAAGTTGGCAAGCAATCTGATACAGGTTATACATGTATGATCATAACAACCCACTTCTACACTCTGTTCCCTCCTCTGTCTTTCCTGTACCATAAAGGCCCCAGCTCTAGACTGCAGAAATTGGTCCTAGCTTCAGCATGACAGTCAGGCAGTGATAGCCTTTGAGAAACAAACACCTGCTAGAGGCAACACTCCTGTAGCACCAGTACTGCAGCATGTGAACTGCTGGGGCAAAGAACTAAGGAAGAGAGAGAACAGGCAAGGATGTTATGACAAGACACTCCATGCATGTGGAGAAAGGGCATACAGTACTCAACCAAGGATGAAGGAAGGAGCACAGCATCTAGCTGGGCTGGTACTAACCACCCAAAAGTAAGTTGGGACAGAGATATTTAGGCTGGTGAGCTATGAATTCCCCTTCATGGGAGGAAACTGAGATGTTGTGAGATCCAACCCCTAAGAAAACCACAGAGGGGATGGAGTCAGAAAGTGAGCAATAGAGAGAATAAGGAGGAGGGGGAGAGACAGAACTTAACAGATTTTAGGAAGAAGAAAATTCAAATAAAATTGAGCACAAACGGGTAAATCAGCAGCAAAAACAGTAATGGCAGTAGGAAATATGGTCTCCAGATCTAGCAAATGAGTGCTGGCATGGATGCATGAATATTGCAAATCAAAGGAAAATGATCCAGCACCTGATTAGATAGAAGATCTATTCCTGTGGAATTTGAGGAGAACATGGAACCTTAACATACTTCTCCTGAGTATCTCAAAAGAGAAATGAGAATTTTGAGAGCAGAATTTATGACCTGCACAATGAAAATAATGTGCAGAATAGAAAAAACTAGAATCTTCCATGGCAAGCCTCACCAAAGAAAGAAAAGAGAGAACAGTAGATTTGGGGTGCAAATACACCAAAATGAAGGACAATCTAGAAGAAGAAAAGCAAAAAACAATCATACTAAAAGAAAATATGCTCAATCATAATAGAGATTTTAAAAAAGAAAAGAAAAAAGCAATGTCTATAAATATGAAATCCGAAGAGGTGGTATGTCAACCACCATCTATGTGACTTTTCAAACCTTGATGACTCTGCGGGGAAGTGTGATTGATAATAGTTTGCAATTCTTTTGAGAACTATATATTCATCTCTTTTGACTGCTTATCTAGTAGGGAATAGCTTTTGGACCTACATTTCTGTAGTTGTCTACATATCTGGGGTATCAGATACTTATCAGAGATATTTGATACATAGATTTCCCCCATCCCCACTCTACCAGTTAATTGCTTTCCATCTCATTCTGGTTGCATTACTTTTGTCTGGGCAAATATTTTCCAATTTTATGTAATCAGAATTGTTCAATTTGTCTTTTGTAGCCAACCATTCCTTGTTTGGTTAAGATTTCACTCCCAAGTAAAAGCTATGAAAACTATATAATGTTCTTCTTTTTATTTATTTTTTTGAGGACTTGTCCAGGGTCACACAGCTAGTAAGCGTCGAAGGCTAAATTTGAACTCAGTTCCACCTGATTCTAGGATGGTTGCTTTATCCATTATGCCACCTACCTGTCCCTATGTAATCTAATTTTTTATGGTAAGATCTTTAATATCAAGTCGCATACGCATTTTGAAGTTATTGTGGCTTACGGTGTAAGATGTTAGTCTAAGCCTAATTTCTGTTGAACTGCTTTCCAGTTTTCCCAGTAATCTTTTTGGCATAGAGGATTGTTCCCAAAGTAATCTATATTTTGGGGTTTATTGAATGCTGGGTCATTGCTTTCCTGCATTATTTCTGATTCCCCTAGTATAGCCCATTCTATTGATGCACTTTTCTTTTAACCAAAACCTTTTCCCAAAAAGTTTTGATGATTACTACTTTATAATATAGTTTGAGGTCTGGAAGTGCTATTCCTCCTTTATTCCATCTTTTTTAAAATATTATTTCTCTTGATAATGTAGATTTTTTTGTTTCTGAGGGAGAGGTATATCTCTTCTATTCTGACATCCTGTTAACCCATTGACAATCTTCTTTTTGTAGTTGTAAAAGGAAGATGGTACAATGGAAAGGACCCTAGACTTGAATCAGAGAACCTGGATTTGAATTCATACTCTATTACTTTATATAGTCAGTCATTTAACATGTATTGGACTCAACTTTCTCATGTGTAAAATGAAGAGAGCTCAATATGGCAGAAAAACTATTGGCTCTAGAGTGAAAGGATTAGGACTCTGTTTTCATTGGGAACTCCCAGGTGAGGAAAATCCCTCTATCAATGCAGGTTGGTACCTTCTCTGCAACCTTACAGAGCTGCAATTTTTAAGAGTCTTGAAGGATTACTAGAGAAATAAAAGGTCATATTGGAAGAAAATAAAGTACTATTAAATGGGGGGGGGGAGAAGTAAGAGGTCAGGGGACTTGTCTAAATGTCAGAGGTGAAACTTGAATCCAGGTCTCCCTGTGTTCTTTGTTCATTATAACATATTGTTTCTCACCTGGGAGGAGGCAATCCTATCTTTCACCTTTACTGCCTACTGACTTGGGGCAAATTACTTAATTCCCTGGGTTTTAAAGTGAGGGAGTGATACTAGCTGGCCTTAGAGGGCCTTTCCAATGCTAGCTCTATGAGTTCACAATCTATTCCAAAGGTATTTATTTGAATTCCCTAACCCATCCCCAAAATAGTGCAGCAGATATATCTTCCTACACATCGTTCCAGCTAAGTAAACACTTATTTTTCCCTATTGGTATAGGTTCCCAATCCCTCTCTGTCTTAGTAAGCCTTCATAAGTTGCTGTGGTCAAAAAAATTCATCACTCGGTGGTCAAAGTAATGGGAGCCCTTTCCCATTTTAACCAGGCCAGTTTTTCAATTGACAGTTTGTCACTGGGTCTATCTGATTTAGCAAGACCTGAGTTTAGCAGTGCCTGGGTTCCATAGGCATAGTCAGTAAAAAAAAAAAATAAGGTTACCTCCATGCAACATTGAGACATAAAAGTAAGATTAGAACAAGAGAAGGTAATTAACATGCATTGTTATGCCATCAATGAAGCACATTTACTTCAGTTTAGAGAATCTGGACTTCTGTGTCATCCAGAGGGATATTTGACAGGGTGTTATGAAACCACACTTAGAGATTGCCAGTGTAGATGGTGCTTTGTCCAGCTCTGAGGCAGTTACCTGGGTTGCTTTCACCCATAGTCTGACCCCAGAATTCTCTGAGATCATAGAATTACTGAACTTCAGTGGTGTGGGAAGGGACTTTTGAGGTCATATGAACCAACCCCCCATTCCACACAGGAATCCCTTCACACCCTGACACTGGACAATCCTCCAAACTTTGCTTAAATGTGTCCAGGGACAGGATGTTCACTTGACAACCTGTTCTACTTTGGGGTAGTTCTAGTTATTAGGAAGTTAGCTTTTTAAAAACTGCACAGACTTATCTTCACACACTTCTCTTAATTCCTTCTCTCAGACTTAGAGTGCTAGGTGTAGAATCAGGAGGAGCCAAGTTCAAATCCTGCCTTAAGACACTTAGTAGTTGTATGACCCTGGGAAAATCACTTGACCTCAGTTTCCTCATCTATAAAATGAGGTGGTTAGACTTAATGGCCTCTGAGTTCACTTCCAGCTCTAAGTCTGTCATCCTAATTCCTTTTCCACACATCAAGGCTTCTAAATATACTTGAAAATGCTCCCATGTTCCCTTCAGTCTTTGTTCCCTCCTTTACTTTTGAAGTGACAAAGGACATTTCAAAATGGGTTTGGCCGTTTTGTGGGGAGCATCCTGGAAATATAGACAGTCTGATGAACTTTCTTCCTGACTCTAGTCTCCCAGAAATGGGACAAATTGCCAGTGTATCCTTTCCTGTTTTCCTTAAACACTCTGGTACCTTCTCCCTCATACTCAAGTAAGTTTCTTCTCTCTCTACTTCCTCTCTTCCTTCTAGAAGTTGGGGCTCAGAATCCTGAACTAAAATATTCCAATGATCTCCTCCATTCCAAATGCTTTAGTGGAAGAAATGCTACACAGTGTCTGGTCAACCAGTAATGCAGGCCTGACCCTTGTTCCATGATAGCCCTAGGCCCAAATGTAATACTCTAAGTACACTTTTTCCCCTGTAGTACAAAAAAGGCTAGTATTCCCAGGTGTCCTGCAACTTATTCTAGTATTTTTCCATCTCAGTTCATATCAGATCTCTTTCTCTTAGAAGGAGAAACAGCTGGGGAGCTAGATAGGGATATCCAAGGGAAAAAATAATGGCCTGTGGTGATTAACATGGGGGGAGGGGGACCAGTCCTTTAAAAAAATATAATTGGGGACATCTAGGTGGCTGAGTGGATAGAGCACCAACCTTGAGTCAGGTAGGACCTGAGTTCAAATCTAGCCTTAGACACTTATTAGCTGTGTGATCCTGTGTGAAACTTCAATTGCCTCCCCCTCAAAAAATTTTTGAATTTTTCCCCAATCATTTGTAAAAACAAATTTTAACATTTGTTTTTTAAAAATTTGAGTTTCAAATTCTCTCTCTCCCTTCCCTTTCCCCTCCCTGAGATAGTAAGCAATTTGATATAGGTTATACATGCGCAATTAGGCAAAACGTATTTTATGGGGCCACTCTTAGGGAAGGGAGAAATGATAAGAGAAAATTAGTGTCTAGGGAAGGGGCTTGGTTAAGATACATCCCTTAGACAGGACAAGAAATTGGATGACAAATCTTATACAGATTCCACTGGCCTCTCATTTTTTCTTATTCTGCCCATATGACAACGCAGGCCCTCATCATCTCTCCTCTGGACTTTCACAATAGTCTCCCTGCCTCTCACCTCTTCTTTCCACAATTTGTCTTTTGCACAGCCGCCAAACTGATATTCCTAAAATGTAGACATGCTCACATCACTACTTACTCGAACATCTTTAACAACTTCCTCTTACTTTTCTTTAATCTCCTTTAATAGTATTTTTTTTTTTTGCTTACTATTGTTTAGGACTAAAAATCAAACTGTATTTGTAAAAAAGCGCTTCTTAGCAGAGTGTCTGATACAGAGTAGATGATACAGAAATGCTTATTCCTTTTCCTTTCTCCTTTCCCTAAAGAGATACTCATCAACCTAATGTTTACAATTCTCTGAAATTTGGCTGCCTCCTATCTTTCCAGTTTTATTTTATATTACTCCTTTTTGTATACTCTGTTGTCTACTCTATGAAACCCCATCTACTGCCTCTATGACTTTGCATAGGCTGTCCCTACTGCCCAGAATGAACTTCCTCCTTACCTCTGCCTTCTAGAATTTCTCACTTCCTTCCAAGCTCAGCTCAGGTGCCACCTTAACATTAGGCCTTTTCTGAATCCCATCTATTCCCTCCCCTTCTACCCTCCCCACTCAGCTATTAACGGATTCCCTTGTTCTTAGCAAGCTTTCCTTTTGAAAAATTACCTTATAATACTTTATGTATTTCCTTATTCATGTACAAGCTGGATTCCCCACCCTCAGGATAATGTAAACTGGGGGGTGGAGATGGGGTGTGGGAGGTTTAGGACTGCTGGTTTTTTTTTTTTTAATCTTTATACATAATAATAAATATTTGTTGAATGGAATGGAATTAAAACTCAGGTGTGAGGAATGGCAAATGTTTAGCCCAGATGAAATCCAGGTCATGGGTACTGACCATTCAGCCCCTGACCAATGGGGAATGAAATGGGCTGTTGTATCCAAGCTGTGGGGCTTCTTTCTCTGTCCAACAGGTAGTTGCTGTTGTTATCCCTCATTCTTGAAGAGGACCAAAATGACATCGCTCTGCTAGCTAGAGTCAAGTTACAGGTGTGTTCGACCGTGGCTGATCAGACCAATAGAGCCTCGGAATGTTCTTCCACAGGACGGGCACAAATAGTCCATGTGAACATTTAGGGTGGGTTGTCTAGATCTGTGCATTTCTTGTTTCTTCTGAGCTACCTCAATCCTGCTTTGCTTAGAGAGCACAGTACCTTCTCTGAGGTGGGCACGCAGTGTTGAGTGGTCTCATGCCAGTGTCTCCCATATCACACAATCAGTTCCAAAGTTCGTAAGAGAGACAGTATGATGCCATTGAAAGAGCCCTACATTTAGAAGTAGAAGATGTGGGTTTGAATCCCAGTTTTCTTATTTCCTGTCTATATGGAGGTTGGGCATTTCATCTCTCTGATCCTCTGTAAAAGAAAAGGACTGGAATAGATGCTCCCAAGGTTCCCTTCACCTCTAAATCCTAGGATAGTATGAGACACACCCAAGGCCCATATGGACTGGTTCTTCCCAGATCTAATACTCTGATTTGAGGTCTCCCTGGGAGATGCAGGGAATCACTCCCCTATAAGCTGCACCTAGATGAAGTAGGAGAGCAAGGACCCAGCATCGTTTGGAAATAGAAGAATGATTCACGAAATCTGGCCCAAGAGTAGATGATGGCTTATTATACAAGATTAATTGTTCCATTTTCCTGCTCATGGACTGACCCAGAGCTGTTGGAAACAAAGATTGTCTAGACCCCTGGAGACTCCTTCATCCTAGAATGAGGGAGGACTGTCTCTATGACCCCCAACTCCACTCACCACCTCCCCTCCGCACTCATTCAGCCAATCCCAATTCAGTTCTTCAGCTACCCAGAGAGAGGACTGTGGGCAGGAGCAGAAAAATGAAGACAGGCCAAAGGGAGAAAGCTTTTTGCCTCAACCTAGCCCTTTCATTTCTTTTTCCCAAGCCCCGTCCTCTACATTTGCACCCGTAACCTTGAGCAGGTCCTTCACTCTCTTCCTGGGAGGCCGATAACATCAGCTCCCCATTCCAGGTTGGAGGCATCTCTTTCCACAGCTCCCAAGATAAAATCTACCACTGGCTCTCGGAAAGCCTCCAAAGCTGAGATTAATTGGACAGCCGAACATGCATCTCATCGTTAAAACAACAGCAGAGGCTGTAAACTTAAGAAGCAGAGAGACTATTACTGCTCCCAACCAACCTGGTGTACTCACTGACAGGTTTCTGCACACACTCCCCACACAATTCCTCCTCTTGGCTCCAAAAAGATAAAGAAGGAAAGTACCTTCTAGTCGAACTGCCTTCATTTTATAGAAAAGGAAACTGAAGAGCCAAGAGATCATTGGATCACAGATTTAGAGATGGCAAGGACCTTTCAAAGACATCTAGTCCACCCACTCTATTTGACAGTTAAGGAAACTGACACCCAAAGATTAAATAATGATTGAGCCAAGGTTAGACAAGTAATAAGGATGTGAATTCAAGTGCCTGAATCCAAGTCTTCCCTATTTCCACTGCCTCCAAAAAGGCAATCAGCTAGCTTGGAGCTACTACAGCCCTGAAACTGAGAGTCTCCTAATGGCTTTCTTGACTCCCAACTTCTTTCTGTTTCTAGGTGCCCATACTGCTCTGGCCCATTAAAAGTCCCAAGCTCTCAGTGTGCAGAAAGGAGAGACCATGGGGGTCTACAGATGTTGACTAGGCATGTAGCCATCTCATAGAAGAATTTTCAGGATGGAGGAGGAAAGATATTGTGAGGTGATCAGTTTAATTTATCTATATCCAAATCCTACTTTCCTCTGGATTATATAGATCTATTCCCTTAGGGTCAGGAGTGAGAGGAGGGTTGAGGAAAAAAATACAACCAACAAGCACTCCAGCAATTGCTTTGTTAGAGAACCCAAGGCTTTAAAAAGAGAGGGAAAACAGTACCAACGGATGCTTATTTGCATATGCAGATGATATTGGAAGCCAAGGAGAAGGGAATGATTGACATTTTCTTTTAAAGTATAGGGTGTTTGACACTGGAGAAGTCTTTGAGTTCTATCATCTCATTTGGGACTGGCTTGATCCTCTCCCCTCTCCCACCTCTTCCCATATGCTATTTTAAGACAAAGACTCTCACCCCACCCCAGACCCCCATCCTCACCCTCCCCACACACACACTGAAATGAGATTCAATTAAAGCAATTTTGGGAGCAGCTCCTGAAGGCTTTTCAATGTGAGATAATTACAAGTAATTTGCTGCTGTGAAGACGAAAGAGGGCAAGGGGGTCTTAGGGGAGGGGCCCCCAAATACACACAGATCTGTAGGGGATTTGGGGGCAGCTGAGTCCACAATGGAATCTTAACTACCAGTTCATTTCCTAAATTACTTGCAGGTGGGAAAAAGGGAATATAGAAGTGGAGGGGGGTTCGAGGGACAGGGCTACACCTCCCCCCAATCCCCTAAACCTATTATGGGAGGTGGGGAGAGATGATGGAGGGATAGGCAGAGGCTACATAGCTATAGAAGCAAGTTACTCAAACCCAATCCTCACTTTTGTCTCAGGGGTGGTGGCTGCTTAGGATTTTATACGAGACTTGCCCAATTCCCTGGGATATCATCCAGATAATTGGAGCCTGTATAGACATGACCTCTAAGAGTCAGCATGTTCTCAGGGGAAGGGGGCCCATGGAATTCAAAGCAGGAAGGAGAATAGAAAGAGGTGGAAAGAGAACCTGGAGGTGAGTGGAGTAGCAGGAACAGGTAAAGAGCATGGGCTCCTCAATAATAATGTGGACCCTAGGTCATCTTGCCCATTCTCCACCTCTGTAAAGGGTGTCTAATGTACCCAGGGCAGAATGCAGAAAATCAGAGTTTATACTCCAAGGGATTTGATGACACTCGCTTTTCTTTAGCCACTTATTCTGTTCTTTCATTGCCTTTATGAGTATTTAGTGTCAATTCAGGTTGAGACCATGAACTCCCTCAGTCCTCTTTCTATCCTCAGGGACTCTCTAAATCACTTCATTTCCCTTTAAAAGAAACTTCTTTTTTCTCCTCCCAATATTTGCTGAGGAAAAAGAAAGAGGAACCTAGGCATTAACTCTTTCTTAGGCAGTGGGGAATTCTCCCACTAAGAATAAACCAGATTGGACGAAGATGGAGGGATGAAGAAGATGGGAGGCAGCGGTACTATTGTTCACTAGCTTTAGAACTAGAAGAGAGACTAGATGTCATATAATCCAACCCATTCATGTTACAGATGTGGAAACTAAGGCTCAAAGAAGGTAAATGACTTATCCAAAGTCACAGAGCCAGAGATCAAATTCAAGTTCTCTCACCACAAATCCAGAGCACGTGCTACACTTTTTCCATGCATATGTGTAAAATGGGACTTGAGTGGGTAGGGGTAGTTCTGAAATCCAGAGATAAAGAAGTAGTTGGTTTTTGTTTTTTCTAAATGGTACAACCCTAGGGGCTAGAAAAAGCCCTAAAAGAAATAGTAGAGGGGAAATGTGGATCTGGAATCTGGATAGACTTGGGTTTGAATTCCAGTCGCGTCACTAACCTTCAATGGCTCCCAATAGCCCCCAGCATCAATCAATCATTTATTAAGCACCTGCCACGTGCCAGCCACTGGGCTAAGTGCCGAGGATACTTACACAAAGAATGAAAAGTTCCGACTCTTAAAGGGCTTACTTTCTAACAAGGAGACACGAGAATAAATACAAAGTAATTAAACACAAAATAGGGAGGAAAGCCATTAGAAGCTGAGGTGGGGTGGGGACAGACCTGGAAGAGATGTTAGGATAAACTGCAAACTCTTCACCAAGCTATTTAAAGCCTTCCACAATCCGGCTCCAGGCTGATTTCATGTTAGACCCCTCCACCCTCACTCCCACTCCATCCCCCACCTCATCTCACACAAACTCCATTCCAGTCCAACTGGAATGTGAGTATTTCCCAACGGTACCGTGCGACATTACATCCCCCACCTCATACCCCTTACGTGGTTGGTCTCCCACGTCCAGAATGCCCTCCCTCCTTATTTCTGCCACCTAGAATGCCTAGCTTCCTTCAGAGATCAGTTCAAATGTCACTTACTACATGTGCCCTTTTCTGGATCACCCTCCTCTGTACCTACCCCCTAGTTAATATCATTTTCTCTTATGTTTCTACTGCGAGGTCTCTTGAGAGCCTCCTCCCTGTTTACTCTTACTCCATGCGTCTATCCCTATATGTATCTTTTGTGTACCATCTCATCAACTTCCATGGATTCAGTTACCTCTATGCAGATAACTCCAAAATCTCCAGACTCACATATTCAACTAATCAATGGGCGACACCCTCACTCTCCCATCAGTGCCTCAACTTCAACATTCTATTCTTCCTCTCCAAACCTGCTCCTCTTGCTAACCTTATTTCTGAAAATGGTATCACCATCCATCCTCCCAGCCACCTGGGCTCAAAATCTGGAGTCTTCCTTTACTTTTCTCTCTTCTTCATCAGCTACCAACATCTTGTCAATTCCACCTTTATAGCTTTCAAATCTCTCCTTTGATTTTCTTTAAAATTTACATTTTTATATTTTTATCACCCTTATTTCTGAACATATCTCATCCCTTCCCTTGTCCAGTGAGCCATCCCGCATTACAAAGAGTTAAAAAAAAAAATAGGGGGAGAAGCAGCTCCACAAAACTAAACAACACATGCCCCCTAATTTTTACTCCCTTCTCCACCAACCAGCCGTAGTCACTGCTTCTCTAAACAATTATAAATGGCTCTTAATGGGTCTCCTTGTTTCCTCTTTCCTTCTGCCTAATCCATGGGAAGCGGCCAAAAGAATCTTCCTAATGCACAAATTAGATCACTGCACTCCTCTGATCAAACACCTTTTTTTGCTTCCCATTGTCTGCTGAATCAAGTGCCAGCTCTTAATCCTGGCATTCAATGCCCTGCTCACCTTTGATCCAGGCTGTCTTCCCCCTCCCTGTGCCTCCTTTCCCCTACACAAGTAATGAATAATCTCAGTTTAGTGGTGAGAAAACTGAATTTGAAGTCAAAGGAGTGAAGTGTTTTGGAGCTGAGTTCCTATGACTGGCACCAACCTACCTTTCTGGCCCCCTTTTGTACTGCTACCCTCATATGGTTCTGTGTTTTTGCCAAGTTGAACTACTCCCTGTGCCCTTTTCTTACCCTGTCCACTCCTATCTCTGCCTTGACTTGTTCTGTCCCCTATGTCTAGAAGCAACCTTTCCTTCATTTCCTTTTCTTAAGAACTGTCTGAGATTCTCTCTCCTCCTTGAAGCTTTCACTGATTCCCCCAATTCTTCCCTGGTTCTCCCATTCCCACCCCATCAGAAGTGATTTCTTCAAATGTCTTCTGGACCCCTCCTTTGCACTTATATTCTGCCTTGCAGAATATATCATTCCTATTTGTGTACATGTCTATTAGACTGCAAGTGCCAAGAAGGAAGATACCAATTTATTGATCTTTGTGTCTTGTTCCCAGTACATTTTTTTTCTTCCTACTAGATTTGTGATTTCATTGGTCTAGAGAAATCTTAGTGAGAAAATTGTTTACCAATGCAGATCTGCACCTGTTGTGCAAGTTAAAATCTTAGAGCTGCTGCCTGGAGGCATTGGGAGGTTAAGAGACTTGTGGGGGGTGGGGGTGGGTGGTCACACAGTCAGAATGTGTCCAGAAGTAGACCTCAGTTTTGCTCGATTCCAAGGTCAGTCCTCTCTTCAGTATGCCCTGCTGCCTGTCTCTGTGCATAATAGATGTTAATTCAATGTTTTTTGCTTTGAATTTAATTGTTTCATTTGGATTCTCTGGCTTTCCCAATAAAAAAAAAAAAAACTTCATTCTCAAAGAAAAATTGTAGTTTCATTCTCTTTCCCTCCCTCTCCTTTCTTTCAGTCTTTTTCCTATTATCTCCTTCTTTGTCTTTGTTTTCTGTTTCTCCTCTTCTCTCTCTCCTGTCTTCCATTCCCCTCTCCATTCTTTATCTTTATGGGCTTTGCTAGTGACCGAGTTTTCTGTGGTTCCAGAGGACAGAGTGCTGGCTCTGTCTTGCTAAGAGCTATGGAGCAGGAACGGAGAGGCAGAGATACCCTGCTCCCCATCTCCGAGGTGAGGGCTCCCTTTCTTCCCCTGATTTCTCCTCTTCCTCCTACCCCACCCCCCCAAGATCCTGTCAGTAAATAGAATTTAGAACTAGAAGGCACCCTAGAGATGATCAATCCAGGGGCTCTTCACCTGGAGTTGATGAATTAAAAAACCCCCAACACATTTTAATGACTATATTTCAATATAGTTGGTATTCTAATGTATTTTACTTTATGCATTTAAAAACATTATTCTACGAAGGGATGCATAGGTGTTATCAGACTGTTAAGGGGGTCTATGATAAAAAGAGATTAAGGACTCCTGATCTATTACAACTTCTGCATGTTACAGATATAGAACCCCAAACCTGGAACGCCAAAGTGATATGCTCAAAGTCACACAGGTAACCAGTGAGTGGCACAATCCAAATTTTAACTCGAATCTTTTAACTTCAAACCCAGTTGTACTCTCTGATGCATTATTTGTTATTTCTTTCCCAGTTAAAGAAATGAGGCAGAGAGAGAGGGAGGACAGCCTAGATGTTACTCAGCGCATCTGACTCCAAATCGAAGGTCCTGGACACCAGTCTTCCATCTGTTTCTCCCTTACCCAAAGAGGAGGAGCCAAATGGGGCCTGGGGCTCTCCCATCTCCAGAGATTAGCCCCAAGGTAAGATGAAGGTGGAGGAATTGTGCCAGACCTCACTAAACAGCTGGGCCTCCCCAGGCCAGCCCAGGGGACAGAATGTATGTAGAGGGAAGGACCAGGTAAGAAAAAAATAAGGCAGGACCATCTACACCCCTTCTCCAGGCTTCAAGGCAATATAGCTCAAGGTCCTTAGAGAAAAATCCTTCCCTCTCTTTCCCAATGAGGGATGGCAGGAGGGAGAGTAAGATTCTCAAATTCCAACTGACCTGGCACAGTTTGGTTAGCCTTGTCTGGGAGTTTCCCCCACCTTCCTAATTCCCTCCCCAGTTCCCTTGTCTAGAGCTACAGGTCTGAGCCTGAGTTTGGGGGATTGGGTGAGGAGGGAGAAAGGGTGAATTGCAGAGAGATTCCAGCAGCAAGCCCCCAAGTGTGGCTACTACCATTCCTGCTCTTAAGATGGAAAAAGACTGGAACCGGAAACCAAGAGCTTCCCAATGTCTCCCCTTCCCCCTTCCCTGCCTGCCAAGTTTGGTTTCTTAAAAAAAGAAAAGCAGCCCCAAACCTCAAATCACACACACACACACACACACACACACACACACACACACACACACACACTCCCTCTCTCTGTCTCTCTCTCTCTTTCTCTCTGTCTCTCATATCTTTACATAGAGACACAAATGAAGATAAACAGGAAAAAATACACGTGAAGAGTCGCATATATGATCAAAGACATACACACACATAAACACACAGAACCATACTCACATAGATCCTTATATACATATATCAACTCGCCCTCCCTTCTCTGGCTCTGGAATTGCTATGAGAATATTTTCCTGGTGAACAGCAGGGGAGGGCAGCTGAGTGGCCTCAGAAAGCCACTAATTTTATTAAGAGTTTGGTTCCTTTGTTCCACAAGGCCCATGTTAGCTGCCTCCCTAAGCAAGAGCCCTAGTCTGCCTCTGCATGGGCCTGCTTCTCTCCCAGCCCTAGACTTCATCCACAGGGTCTCAGCTTAATAGGCCCAATTAAGATGCCAATTTCAAACCCCAAACCAGGCTCTACGAGACTGACATCCTTTCCAGCTCCTGTGCAGTTTCCTCCTAAAATGGCATTTTTGTTCATTCCCTTAGGCCTCCATAGGAGTTACATTTTCAGAGGGAAATAGGGACTGGGAAATAAAGGGGGGGCGGACCTGGCTTTTCTAAGAAAAGGAGAAGAGAAGCTGTGAGGAGCAGCTCTGGTCTAATTTTCCCTACCTTGTCTTCCTCCTCCTATTCTGCCTATTCTGCCCTTATGGTCTGGCATCATGAGGTGGCTGTAGGATGTGACTGGGGGAGAAGCAATGTCCAAAATGCTACCTGCCTCTTTGGATAGGTGGATTCTTTGTCTCCGTCCTCTACAGGGATATTCAGATGGCTTTTCTGGCAGGGCAGAACCAAGTTAGAGTTGACAGTTTGGGGAGGTTTTGGCTAAAACAGAAGTGAGACCTAAAGAAGAACTTTCTGAGAGAGTAGGGAATTCCCTACTCACCCGCCCTACTCCCCCAACCATGACCCTAGTCATTCAGTATATATTTAGCATTTTGATAAGCACTTATTAAGCATCTACTACATGCAAAGCTCTATAGTAGTACTTGGATAGAACAAAGAAAAGACAATCCAGTCCCTACCATCAAAAAATTTCCTTTTTTTCCCTAGGGGATTGGGAGGATGGGACAGCTACACAAACAAGGGAGCAAATTGGATGTATGCATCAATCAATTCAAACTAGAGACTCCGTTGCTTCTTTTTGACAGTCCAGATTCTCAAAACTATAGCAGGTTTTCTAATTTCCTTCAGGCTGGTAGATCTAGAACTAAAAGGGTCATTTAGTCCAATCCTCTATTTTTACAGAGGAAGGAACTGAGTCCCAGGGATTGTGAGTGACTTGCTTGCCTTATAGGACTTCAACCTGGGTCCTTCCATTCTGGAGGCAGAACTCTTCCCACTGTGCCCAGCTACCTCCTTTCGTGGTACCTCTCACATCTTAACTAGGACTTTTCCCTCATCCTCCCAGGATTGATGACCATATACAATGGTCATTTACATTTAATGTCATGCCCTACTTCCCCCCAAACTAGAGAGCCAGCAGAGCATTTGGCTTTAGTGTGAATTCTCTGTCCTAAGTGGAGGAAGAGTGAGAAGGATAGAGGGGAAGGCTGTCATGCCTTTAATCCTTGGACTCCTTTTTTGATCCCCTCATCTCCCTGTCCCCCATCCCGCCCCCCACCATGGCTCACACCTACCGGACCACTCTGACCTGAGCTGCTTCCTCAGTGGTGTCTGCAAGCTAAGGCCTGTCACAAACCTCTCCTCCCAGGACTAGTGCTGGAGAATTCTTTGCCCCAACAGATCCCAGAGAAGCTCAGACTAGGGGGGGAATTACCAAAGCACCTCTCTCCAGTTCTTTCCTGTCACATTCCTCTGGTAAGAGGATCAAGACAGGTGGTCACTGACATTCTGGCTTGCCCTAAAATTCCTCCTTTTCCCCTTCTCTTCTTTTTGTCCTCCCCTAAAGGATAGCCTCTAGGATCTCAACCCCCAGGGAGATTAGCCCTCTGCCTCTGATATCACCTATCTGAGAAATGAAAGGGGCGGCACTCCCCACATCACAAATAAATACCCCAATTCTCTTCCAGGAAGCCCCCTTGGATTGAGTGCAGGCTGCTTCCTTCAGGGTCCTGCCCAATCTGATTGTGGGTACCCCTTCTATTCCTCTGTGTCCTCCCTCACAGACATATATTCCCCAAATGTCCAACACAGAAGGTCGACAGAAGCTACTGTTTAACTTTTTTATTTCATTGTCAGCTTGTCCTTTATATGTGTGTCTATGACTTTAGCTTCATGGCTCCCTAAGCAAGAGCCAGGCCTCTTAGACTATGCCCAGTAGAGTTAGGAATCTACAAATAAGGAGCACCCTCTACGTGAGCAGCTCAGCATCTCCTGTTCATTGGATATTCTGAAATTTATCTAATTCCACCCAGTATGTGTCAGAGTCTTCCTGTGTCCACTGTACCACGATGCTTTTTTGTGCCCAATAATTCATGAAGTGAGGGCCAATGATTCATGGAATGGTTCTCACCTTTTCCTCTGCTTTTCTTCTGCAGCAGGGGTTCTTAACCTGGAGTCCTTGAATTTGTTTTTTTGTTGTTGCTGTTCAGTCATTTCAGTCATGTCTGACTCTTGGTGATCTGATTTGGGTTTTTTTCCAATTGTGTCCAACTCTTCATGACTTGGGATTTTCTCAGCAAAGATACTGGAGTGGTTTGCCATTTCCTTCTCCAGCTCATTTGACAGATGGGGAAACTGAGGCAAACAGGGTGAAGTGACTTGCTTAGGGTCATACACCTAGTAAGTGTCTGAGATCAGATTTGAACTCAGGTCTTCTTGACTCCTGGCCTGGTACTCTATCCACTGCACCATCAGTCTTTTAAATAAATGTTAATAATTATATTTTGATATAATTGGTTACCTTTGTAATCCTATGTGCTAAAAATTGTCTTTACATATAATTGGGGAAAAAATAGCATGCTATTAAAAAAAAAAAGACATGATTCTGAAAAGAGATTCATAGGCTTTGCCAGACTACCAAAGGGCCCTTACACAAAAAAGTATGAGGAACCCCCTGTTCTGGGATTTCTCTAATACCTTTGGATTTCTAGGCTTGAGCCCACTGAGGGATCCACTGGGCTAGTATTTACTATCCAAGAGGTTGTGTATATGTACAGATATGAGTGTGTATGTGCACATGTGTATGTATTTGTGTGGCTGTTTGTGAGTATATGTATATATGTGGGTCTAGATAGGAGGATTGTTTCTGTACATGTAAATTCACATGTTATGTGTGTATACGAGTATGTAGCCATCCTGCCATCATGGAAAAAAAATATCCCAGAGAGCATATGGAATAAGTTCTGTGGAGCTGAGATTCTGAATAGAGAGACCCCTGTTTCTGACTTGTCATGGACTCTCAGAGGTAGAGGGGATCTAACAGGTCATTATATTCAACTTCCTAGTCCATTAAGGACTCCCAGAGTTCTGACTCTCAGACTGGGTCTTGTATAATGATATGTTAAATGGTGGAACTGTTCTCACCAACAACGTTACCCACATACTGAGTGTTCCCTGAGCCATCTCTAGTCACGCCCTCTCACTCCAGTCACATATATCCTCTTCCTTCCTTGATTTTCCCAGAAGGAGCGTAAGTAGGGAAAGGTCAGAGCCTTGAGACAGTTGCCCTGGGAGAAGGAAGACACTTCTGACATGATGGATGTCAGACAATGAACAGACTTCTTGAGGATAAGGGGATGATCCTATGACCCTAACCCTTCCCTCCCATCATTGACATACCCCTAGCCACTAAGCTACCATCCCAAAGTTCTTATCTTCTAACTACCAGACTACCCTGACCTTATTAGACTAGATTGGTTTAGTGATGTTTCAGATGATGGAAGCCTCCTTGCAAAAGACTTAGGGTCATAGGATTTACTGCTAGAATTAAGCAGTTAATTCATTAATAAGCATTTTTAAAGAATCTACTCAGCAACGGGCATTGGAAATATCCAAAGACAAAAAGCAAACTCTCTCTGATTTAAAGGAGCTTGCAACCTCTTAGGGAAGGCAGTGTGAATGGCAGAAAAAGATCTGATACATCATCTAGTCTAACACTGTCATTTTACTGATAGAGAAATGGTACAGAGATGAAATTACTTTCAAGGTCAGCTGTGAAGTAGCAGACACATATTTGAAACTCTGGTATTCTGGCTCCATAGCCAAGCTCTTTTCATCTGTTGGGATTGAATTCTTTTTTTTTTTTTAAAAAATGAATATTGTGTTAATTTATTTTGTTTTTAAATCACTGAGTCTTTCAAAGTTGATTTTCTTTACAACATCGCTATTACTGTGTAAATTGTCCTCCTGGTTTTGCTCACTTCACACTGTATCAGTTTATACATGACATACAACACATTAATATTCCATGTTGTGACTGAGGGGTGTAGCTTCTCCTCCTCTTTCAAACCCTCTCAAATCCTATTTTCTCTCTCTCTCACTACACACCTTTGTCTCTTTCTTCCTGTCTCCTAGAATTATAAAACACAATGCCAGAGCTGAAAGGCAAATTTAGAAATTATTGATGCAATTCTCTCATTATACAAAGAAGGAAAACTGAGGACCCAAGAAGGGGAGTGACTTCTTCAAGGTCACACAGGTAGCTAGTGGCAAAGGTGTTCCAATTCTCAATTCTGTTTTCTTTTGTACTTCTCTCTTTCTTGGCTCTATTTTCCTTTATTGTTCCATTTCATTCCCCTCCCCATATTATCCTCTTTCTCTCTTTTTCTCTCTCTCTATCTCTGTCTCTATCTCTCTCTCCCCCTCCCCTCCTACCCTTCCCTACCCTCTCTTCTTCCCCTTCTCTCTCCCTTCTGTTCCCCTCCCCTGCCCTTCTCTTCTCTCACCCCCTCCTCTCTCCCTCCCCTCCCCCTTCTCTTCTATTATCTTCTCTCTCTTTCTTTCACCCTCCTTCCCTCCCCCATCTCTCTATCTCTGTCTTATATCTCTTCCTATCTCTGTCACTCTCTCTTTGACTCTCTGTCTTCCCACCTCCAGCCCCTACTCCTCTCCATGTGGTTGTTAGGTATCTCTCTGTAGAAAGGTGCTTATGTCCTTGTGTGGCTACATCAGGTTAGATGAGAAACAGTTAACTAAGGTCTAAGAAACCCTCTGAAGAGATGATGTGTGTCTAAGGGTTTGAGGCCTGATCAGAAAGAGGGAAGGTATGTATGCCCTCCTTACTCAATGCTTTTCTGTCCCCACCTTTATTTCCCAACCCTGTTCCAAATCCTCTCCTTTCCTGCCATCGGAGAGGCACCAGAGCATACTCAGTGGTGGGGAACCTTCAGCCTCAAAGACACATGTGGCCCTCTAGGTCCTCAAGTGAGGGCCATATGTGACTTCGAGGCTGCAGATTCCCCACCCTGGATGGGAGATGGAGAGCTGAATTTAGAGATCAGAACTGGGTTTGTGTCCTTCCTCTGAATCTTGCAATTTCAATGAACATGGGCAAGTTCCTCAACTTTCCTGAGCCTCATCTGTAAGATGAAAATAATAATAGCACCTGTCTCGGATGGTCAAATGAGATCATTGTTTTCCAAACCTTAACATGCTATATAAATGTAAGCAGCTTATTACTGTAATTGTTATCATTATAGTCTCCTCAATATGGGTCAAAGCCCTTGACATAAGATCTTAAGAGTCAGATCTTTGAGAGATGATTCTCTGAACTCCTTCCTCCCCACCTCTGATTCCTAACTCCATACTTCCAGCGACCCCACTAAGCTGCCTCTGTCTCTCTATATTCCATCCCCTCCTTGCTCTACCACCTGGGGCAGGTCCCTTTAATCCTTCTGGGCCATTGTCTTCCTTGCTCAGGGAAGTACTGACTCTGGTCCTTGGGAGGGCTGGGAAGTGGGGTGTGGAAGGGGTGCCACACACATTGCATGCTATGGCTGTGTGCCCTTGGCATGTTGGGCAGGGCATGGTGCTGTTTGCCAGGTGCAATGTGAACTTACAGTGAGTGGGAGAATGGCCTTCCCCCCTCCCCAGCCCCAGCTAATCCCTCAGGGTGGAGTCTCAGTTCCCTGCTTAGTCAGCACATCTTGCAAATCCCGAATGAAGTTGCCCCAGGAAGAAAAAAAAAACCAAAACCCAGGAATCTGGGCACTCTTGTCCCCTCTTCTGAGCCTCTCTCACTTCAGCCCTTCTGCCTGTCTAATCTTCCTTTCAGATCTCTCCTCCTTTCTCATCTAAGCCCCTTCCCTTGCATCTCTGTACTGTCTCCTACCATCTGTACACTTAGACGCCTCATTCTCTTTCTGCCTCAGCTTTCCCCAACTTTTTTCTTCCCTTTCTTTCTCACTTCTTCCTCCAGGAAGCCTTCCCTGATTCTGCTTTGTCCTCCAACTGCCTTCCTCACCTCCAAAGCTAGCTCAGTGCTGAGGTCCATACTAACTCTATTCATTTGTTTACATGCCTTGCTCTCTGTTCCCTAAGTGTCCAGTCTCCTCCTTCAGAATGAGAGTTTTCTAGGGCCAGGGCCACAGCCCCTCTTTCAGCTGAATGTTCCCCTACTTGCTGATGCACCTAAAGATCACAGGACCTTTCCATCTGACTTGCAGCTGAGACCGTTTATATGTGTTGTCTTCCCAGTCTGAATGTGAGTTCCTGGAGGGCAAGGGGTGGCACAGCTTTCTTTTTATATCCCCAGTGCTTAGCACAATGTTTTGCACATAGTAAGTCCTTCATAAATGCTTTTTCCTTCCTTCCCCTTTCTCCCTCCTTTCTTTCCTCCTTCCCTTCCCTTATCCTCTTTCCTTCCCTCTCTCCCTTCCTTCCTTCCTTCCTTGACTTCACACAGAGCTCTGTCTACAAGGAGTGCTCAGTCCAGAATCTGGACAGAAGCTGCTTTCTGACTCCCTAAGTCTTCCTTTGGGGAGCCCATGCTTTTAGGACATAAATGGATTTTGTTCTCTGGCAAGGAGCATCATAAAAAGTACTGGGTTTAGAGTCAGAAGCCCTGGGTTTCCATCATGACTCTCCAGTTCAGTCTCTATGTGACCTTGGGCAAATGACTTCTACTTTCTTGGACTCCATTTCCTCATCTGAAAAATGAGAGGGATTATATGTCGATTCCAAAAGTTCCTTGTAGCTTTAAATTTAGATTCTCCAGTGCCTACCTGGTTTTTTTTTTTATTCCTTTCTCTCTTTCCTTCAGTGGGCAACTGTTGGAGATCTCTCGGTGGGGGTTTCCAGTGTCCCTTCCTCCAATAGCACAATCCAGGCCACTATGACCACCATGACCACTTGGACCTGCTCCCACTCAGAACATTCCTCTAATCCCAAAGCAATTTTCACGTGTGTTTGTGGACCTCACTCATGCTCCTCTCCCTGAAATGCCTGATTCAAGGGAGGAAAAGCCCTGATTGATGCCAAGAGAGAGATCTGTTTCAAAATGGCATGGAAATCCAGGAATCTTTCCTTCTAACAATTCCCACAGTGGGTTGAAATAAGAAAAGCACTGGAATTTAGTCTTGAAGGCCAGGGTTCAAAGCCCAGTTCTGCTATTTACTATCTGTGGGACCTTGGGTAAGTCACCTCATCTTTCTTAGCTCAGTTTCCTCATCTGTAAATTAAGGCAATTGGACTCACCCCTTCCAGTTTTAAATCGATGAACTTATGACCTTGGAAAGGTCATTTTACTTTTCCCACACTTCAGTTTTCTCATCTGAAAAATGGGTCAATGATGCCTTCCCTCTCTTCTAGATCTTTGACTTTTTCACTAAAGGGAATTCCCCATGTGGAATCTTCTCTCCACCAATGCAGATCAGTAACTCTTCTGTAATTCATAATTTTAAAAAGTTGTCTTGGAAATGGAAAAGGGTTTTAAGTGACTCACAGAGGGTTATATAAAGAGTATGTGTCACAAGTAGGACAGGAACCCAGGTTTTCCTAACTTCAAGGTCAGCCTGAGAACAGCATTAGGCCATCCTGACTCCCAAGGATACATACACCACATAAATGTTGTTATCTCTCATGTGCTATTTAAATGTCAGGTATAATCATGACTTCAGAGTTCCTCAGGGATTCTGGCATCCTAGGCTCCCAACCAGTCCCCCTTCACTTCAAATCCCTGACTTTAGTCCTAAAACCCTTAGAGCTTTGGAAAGGACCCATCCCACCTCCAACCCACCCCCCAGCATCCTGCCTCTGCTGATCAGGAAGATTCAGGAGACCAACGACAGAGATGACTTGGGTCTAGGCATGCCGAATTACCCACACCCGAGGCATGATGGGACAGTACAAGGCAAGTGTGCTTTTCTTACTCAGTGCCCACATTTATCTGGTTACCCCTCAGATTTGAGTCCCACCCTTACGTCACATCACTTCCCCTAGGTCAGGGTAAATTCCCAATGCCCCCTTTGCCCCTTCTAGCCTCCTTGAGGCTGGTAAAACTTATCTCTTAGCACTCTTGGTTTTTGCATCTCTGGATCCTCAGCTTTCCTGTAGTTGGTAAACAGCCTATTAAGATGATTAGTGCAGTGTAATTAGAGATGGGAAAACAGAGGCCAGAGTGCTGGTAGGGGCTCCCCACCCCCTACACATGCAGAACTCCCCCAGGGGCAGGTTGATGCAACTCAGGACTGACACAACCAGCCAGGGCTAGAGCCCAGAGTCTGGGATAAGGAGTGAACTGAGGGTCCGAGTCACAGCTGCCAAGTTCTCAAGAAGCAAGAACTCCTGATGGTTTCAGCCCAGAGCCCCAACCTAGTTCAGAGAGGACAGCTCTAGAGGCATTGTCATGCTACATGTTATGGGAGGGATGATGAGAGGGTGGATGCTCAGGTTTAAATAGGAGAAGGTCCACAAGACCACTTTGGAGCATGGAGATTGAGAACCCATCTACTAGTGGGTTTTGCCTGGCAGTAATGCCAGGGTCCCATGATGGCCAAGAGTATCATTTCCCCCAGGGCTCACCCAGCCCTCTGCGGTCCTCTGTGGGGAAATGAGGGCTGTATGGAAGGGGACTATCTCCTGGGAAAGAGATTCAATGATGTGGCATTCTCAGCTTCCAATATTAGGTACAAGCTTGCCACAAAAGACAGTCAACACTGTCCCAGCTGACGAGTTAGGGACCATCTAACTTTGAGGCCTGGAATTAGAGGGCTCTTCTGTTTCCAGCTGAAGGGTTAAAAACTATCAAACTGAGGCTTTTGGAGACCATCCCATGCCTGCTAGGGAAGGGGAGAATTAAAGTCTATTCTAGTGCAATCGAAGGGGCCAGGCTGACTCCAAGAGGACTAGGGATCATCCTTTCTCAGTTGACAAATTTAGGGACTGTCAGTCCATTCTCTCCCCTCCCAGGGGCCTTACCACTGCACCAAACTGGTAAGGATTGTATTTCTTGAGTTAGATTAATTCATCTTTTATAGCCAGAATCCTGCTGAGTTCTATATTTGAACCCAAACCCCAAATTGAGGTTGGCAGTTAGAGCAAAATAGGGAGGAGGAGATGACAACAAGAAGAGTGAGGCCATTAAAAGAATTTCCTTGAACCTGCCCTCAGGAAAACCTCTTCCAAGGTTATTGCCCTGATTGGACCCAGGGTAGAGTCTCCCAGACCATGGTTGTCTCTCTCTATGGTGTGAATTTAAAGGCTTATGGAATCAGAGATCTAGAGCTAGAAGAGACCTTAGAGGTCTTCAAATCCAACCCCTTCATTTTTCAGATGAGGAAACTGAGGCCCAGGAAGGCAAATGACTTTCCCAAGGTCATGAAGTAGTGGAGCAGGAATTGGAGCCCAGTTCCCTTGACTCCAAGTAGAAGGCTCTTTCCATAGTATGTGACAAGTGGGAAATTAAGGTTGATTCAATTATTCAATGAACATTTATTAAGCATCTACTATGTGCCCAGCACTGTGCAGAGCACTGGAATATAATTGAGGAAATGAAAGGTGACTCCCTGGCAATCTACTGGGAAGGACTGTGTACCATTATAGGAGAAGGAACAGTGGCAACTTGCATCTCTAGATATGGTACCAGGAGAGACAGCTTGAGGGAGGGTAGCTCAGCCTGATGAGACTGTGGTATGGAGGGGAGGGGCTCTCTAATCTGAAGTGAAGGATGTACCAATGTCACAAGACACTGACCAGGCTGACTTCTGATTGGTATGCTAGGGGTGGGTTGGGTACTTTTTCTTCTAGTAAGAGTTTGGACCCAATGGCCAAGGAAGTCCTTTCCAACTTCTGTGATATCCTAGGTGCTACTAGAGATCCTCCCTCTCTCCCTCCCAAGCATTACTTAAGGAGGTGGAGGAGAGGGGCTCTCCGTGGCAGCTGGACTAGTCCTCTGAACATGGTAGGATGCAACAGGTGTGGCCTAGAAGGGCCAGGTCTGAGGAAATGGGCATTCATCCCACTGGCCTCCTCACCATCTCAGGGGCATTTGCCAATGGCTGCCCCACCCTCCTCAATTTTGGCCTCCTGCCAGTCTCTATGGCAGGGAAGTGGCCCTGTCCCCATCCTAGCTTCATCTAGCCCCCTTCCCATTACCCCTGTCCTTCCCTGGTGCCTTTGCTCCACCCCCACAAGGATGCTTGTGGAAAGGTGAGGGGAAGAGAAGCTGGTCAGGCAGGCTTGGGGGAAGGGAGGAGAAGGAGAATAAGGAGGAGGAGGAGGAAAGGGAGGTCATGGGGTGGGGCTGACCCCAGCGGGAGGTCACCAGGGCTGTTAATCCAGCCTGACTGCGGGCCCTGGGATGAGCAGGGAGGTATTAGGGAGTTTACAACATCCTTTCATCCTGGAGGCTGCTTACCCGCCCTCTCCTCCTTTCTTTCTTTTCCTTTCTTTCCTTCTGCCTTTTTTTTTCATTCCCTCCCTTTGCTGGCAGCCCGGCCCTAATAAAATGCAGTGTCTCCAGCAAGTCTGCCCGCCTGCCGCCTCACTGCTGCTCCCACCCGCCTGCACGCAGCCCTCAAACCAAACTGCTCCACTCAAGCCCCGCCTGGCAGCTGCCATCTTAACCCTTGCCAACCCAGCTCCCTCCTACCACTTCCTGGAGGGTCCTGCTAGGCTTGTCTCAGGATTTCTGAATCCTTCAACATGTGTCTGCGTGACTTCCACGGGTGCTGCGTGTGTGTGTATGAGCACGGTGTGTGCCTGGGAAAAAAGGCTCTGCCTCTGTTTGTGCTTACTGGATGAAATGACCTCGAATTCCATAGGTGTGTGTATATGTGTATAATAGAGTGGGATTGCGTGGGGTTTGTGTGTCCATCTACATGTGAGGCCGTAGTTTCCATGTCTAGGTATGTCACGTATCAATATCTCTGTACTGGTGGGATACTGCCATGTATCTGGTGTTTGCCCATGTGTTTCTACATCTGTGTGTGTGATGACATATGTGTGCCTGCATCTAAATCTGCTGCTGTTTTGAATGCTTCTGTGTTCGGGATGATATGTGTGTTTAAATCTCTGCTGGTACAATGTTTTGGGGAGCTTTTCTTGTGTGTGTGTGTGTGTGTGCGTGCGTGTGAGTGTGTGTGTATCTATGTATGTGGTGGTATGTGAGCTGCCCGGCGTGAAAAAGTCTGACACATCCCTATGATTTGTTTTATGTTCCTGTGTCCATGCACGGTTGTTTAAGACGGCTCTGTGACCTACTCCATGTTTGCATGGGAGAGATAGATTGCTGTATTTCTTGGCACGGGCGCCCGTGTGATGCGATGTTGTTGAATGTATGTGTACATGGGCATGACTCTCGGTCCTCCGCGTCCAGCTGCCCTGTGAACTCAGTGCCTTCTCTATCCAGCTGCTCAGCTTCCTTTGAAAGGCCCCAGAGCTTGGGGGCTGAAGAGGGTGGAGGTTATGTTGGGAAGGGAGCGAGGCACCCAGCCAGCCCAGAAGACGGAGAGGTGGGAAGCAGGAGGCCAGCAGCCCTGGCCCTGCTAGTTCAAGCAGGGAGAGAGGGTTCTGAGTCAGGGCTTGGTTCTCTCCCGGGGAAGGTAAACAAGGAACCCACCCGCCTTCAGACATTAGGTCGTTTGTTTATCTCCCGTCACCATCCCTATCCCCAACCCAAGTCCCATTTGCTCGGGGTCCTTGCCAGCAAGGGAGGAGGTGAGGGCAGCTGGAGAGGGTGCTCCTGTCTTTGGCACCCTCCCTTCCCCCAAACTGGATGCTCAGCTAGACCAGATACCAGCCCTTTAAGATGCAGGGGTGAGGGGCTATGGGGGGGAAGGGGAGGGACGATGAGGTGGGGAATGCCTGTGTAAGCATGTCTGTCAGGAGCCAGAGATCAAAGAGCAGCCCTCAGGTGACCCTGCAGCCATCAGAGCAGAGGCAAGCTGCCTGGCAGGGGACGCCACGCTGAGTGGAGTCCCTGAGGCCCTGCCTGCCCAGGGCATCGGCCTGACACGGGAAGGGAGGGGCAGGTCAGAGAGAAGAGAGAGATTGGCAAACATAGGCTCTGTTTACTACTTCCATGAACCTGCTAGTTGTGTGACCTTAGAAACAGCCCTTTGCTTCTCTCAATTTTCTTATCTCTAAAATGGGTGAAGATTAGAGCAGAGATTCTTAATTTGGGGCTCACAGACCCATGGATAGATCTGGCTGGGCTGTGTGAATGTGGATAGGGGAAAAAGTTACATCTTCATTTTTACTAAATTCCACATGAAAATGAACAATTTCTTCAATTGGAGTTTTAAAAAATACTCTAAGTCCAAAAAATCCAAATATTTCACCAGACAACTAAAGGCATCTGTGACACACAAAACAAAGTTAAAAATTCCTGATCTAGATGATCTTAAAATCCCTTCCAGCTCTAAATTCTATATTCTAATAAAAATTTAACCTCAGAACTGAGGTCCTTTCTGATGCTTCCCCTACCACTACCACTGCATTGAGGTGTATAGCCCCAGAGCAAAGAAAGGACACAAGAACCCAAATCTAAACACCAGGGTCCTTGCTTTCACTAGCCCTGGGTGGCAACTCATCAGCTTTGACATGATGGGGAGAAAATACACAGAAGATTTGCCCATTGTTAATACTCATGCCACCTTCCCTAGAAAACCTACTTCCCCTCAAGCCAGGGACCATCAGCTCTTCGATCCAGAGAATAAGCCCTCCTTTATCCCCAAATCCCTCTTCCCAAACTCCAGTGGGTTAGCGGGCTGTGAGCCTTTAAATTCAATTTTTTTTATTAATATCAGATATAAAGATGGGTCCAGTAAGAAAGCACAAAGGAAGAGGAGAGTAGTATGGTGGGGGGAGTGATGAGGGAGCCGACCAGGGCCATGCTGTCTCCAGGGGTGGGATTCTCGGAGATCCGCATGTCTCCCAGCTTTCTCACCCATCCCTGCCCCAACACCAAGCCAAAATCCACCAGGCGCCAACAACCCCGTTCTCTCAGTTCTACACACAGCAAGATCTGTACAGGAGGAAATAATCACATAAATAGGAAACCACGGCAGGGAGGTGGCTTCTCTCTCTTAAAAAAATATTATATATGTATATGTATATACATATACATCTCTACAGTATTTGGGTTCCCCCTTTTCTTTGGTGTTTTACCACAGTAAGAAGAGGAGAGATGGCTTTTGGGGTCCCTGGGGGGCAATGTGGAGCCCCAAGATACTTGCAGCTCAAGAGGATGGCTCAGCTCCATCCTCCTATCCCATCCCCCTTCTCTTCCCTTTCACTGGGCATTTTCCAACCCAGTCCAGCCAGGAGAAATTTGTTTCCTCCGACACCCAGAAGGGGATAGCGGTTACTTTTTCTTGGTGGCTGGTTTTCTTCATGACTTGAGGTTTGGGGGCTAAAAATCACCAACTTGCTGGAGGAGGGAGAGATGGATTAGGAATGTGGGAGGAGAAGGCGAAGATGCCCAAGAGGGGAGTTTGGTCCTATTTCTTAACAATGCCCTTTGTTTTCTATTTTTTCAACAGCTTTTAGACCAAAGTTGTGCAAAGTTCTATACACTGAACGAGAAACACAGACCCTGGGGAAGTCTATTCAAGAACCCCTAACAGAGAAGGGGTCTGGGGTCCTAGAGAAAAAAAGGAACGGCTCAGCGGGTTCCTTTCTTTAAGGCCACAAATAATCAGTCTTTTCCCCACTCTGGGTATTTTCTTTGGTTTAACCCCCAATTCTAATATGGGGTTTGAGGGAGGTGGAGAAGGACAGAGGGGACAGAAAGAGCCTCCACCCATTCCTTCTAGCCTTCTTACCAAGGGAATTCATTAACTGGTCTTTCCAAGGGCTGGTAGGGAGGAGCATGGTCTGACTATGAGCCAGAATCTCCCAATGGCTTTGCCAATACCTTCAAGCGCTCTCTACCTTACCCTTCCCGCTTTCCATCCCCAAAGTCTCCAGTCCAGAGAAATGAGGCAAAGTATCAAATCCTACAAGACAGGAACCTCCCAGAGCCTGTCCAGATTTGTCCGGGAAAGATACTGTCCCAGCTGAGTACAACGCGCCCCAACAGCTGGGGGACGGCAGGGAACAGTGTGGGAAATCCTGGGTTTCTATAAAGTTGTTCAGGAAGAACCCAGATCCCTGAAGAAAGGGGGTAGCCCAGGGAGATTGGGGGGCCTCTCCCTACCCCTTCCATTCCTTGCTGATTCCTGAGTATCGGCCATGATGGATGCTCCTCTGGCTCAGTCCTGGGTTGTCCTTCGTTGGTAGTGGGTGGGGAGTCTGGGTTCCCCCGGGATCCCAGAGCAAGGTTCACCCTCAGTACACAGCCCCACTATTAGGTGGGGGGCCAGGAGAAGTGTGATGCAGGGTGGCAGGCGGAGGGGGTTGCTGTAAGTGAGGTCCGCTCAGGTTCTGAGTGTGATACCAGGAATTGGTGGGGTCGTCCAGGTAGCTGGGGGAGGCGCTATAGGGGAGTGGGGGGGGTAGCTGGCTCCGGGCTGGGGCCGAGGTGCTGTGGGAGGGGGTGTCCCAGAGGGCTGGAGAGGGGGGAGAGTTGCAAGCCATGGAATCGCTGTTGTTAGGACTATGTTCCAGGGGTACCTCTCCATTTTTGTAGAGCTTTTTAAACTTGGACCTACGGTTCTGGAACCAGATTTTCACCTGGAATAGAAAGGGAGCATCAGTTATTGCAGAGCCAAGAAGAGGTGGGACACAGGCAGGGGATATTGGGGGTGCCCTGGGACAGTGACGTTCTCTCGCATATCAAATACCTATATATACTCAGAGATACACAGATAAATACACACCTACCTACATCTACAGGCACAAATGCCACCACCCCCCCAGCTATATACACACAGATAAACAGTAACATACACAAATACTGAGAGAAATTCAACCACACACTCACAAACACAAATATGTGGAGGCACATAGGGATTCAAGAATTATTCATGGGGGTGGGTAACTTGGGGACCCTTGTCTGTCCTTCCAAGCCTCAGGGAGCAGGTGAACAATGACTCCCCCAATTCCTCTGAGGGCATCCCCCCTCCCTGACACTGCTCCCCACCCCGTGACACTGACAAACAATGATTCAGCTCTCTCACTGGGTGACCCAGATTCCCAGCGGCTGGGCCCCACGCAGCGTCCCACCTGTCAACACTAGGAGGGAGCCAGGCGTCCCGCAACCCTCCCCTCAGGGGCACGGTGCTGCTGCCAGGATAGGGTGGGAAGAAAGGGCCCTGAATAGTCCCCAGGTCTCTCTGGCACCTATATGAGGGGCATTTTAACCGTGCAGGGGACTTGGGAGCCCAGCCTCTGAACCAGGTCATGTTTCTTGCCTTTTCCCACCAGTCTCTCCTTCCTGCCCTGGGTTTGCAGGGGCAAGGGAGATATAGCTCAGTCAGATGGCAGTAGGTGTTTCTGGGGCCTGGAGCTAAAGGCTCCCCTTTCTGTGCAGTGACAATGTGGTTCACTGGCAAAAACCAGTGAGTCAGAGGGCCTGAGTTCAAATTCTCTCCTTGTAATTTACTACCTATGTGACCTTGGGAAAGTCATGTCACTTCTCTGCATCTCAGTTTTCTCATTTGTAAAATGAAAGGGATTGGACCATATGATTTCTAAGTACTTTCCAGTTCTAAATCTATGAAAATTATATGATTCACCAAGAATGTGTTGGAGACACATCAGAAATACAGATGAAGAATATATATGTATGTATATATATTCATATACACTTAGATATACACACAGACACTTATAAACATACACTCATCTACATTGCTATTATATGCATTCAGTACACAAATACAGATACATGTATGTATATAGGCATGTTTGCACTCTTACATACACACACATACACATACACACACAATAAATATATGCACACCCATGCATATGTAGTCCAATCTAGGGAATGTCATGGAATGGACCCTGGTTAGGTAAATAATCAGGAATTTTTGCACCAAATGGGAAACAGTTAGTCCCCCTCACTATTTTTGTTCCATCTCAAACTCATGCACACATATGTACCCACATGCAAATACTCAAATATGAACACTTGTTCTAATACTAGTATGAAAGCATCAAACTCAAGCCAAACACATAGCCAGTAGTTAAGAATAAGATGGGCTGTCCATAGATTTCCATACTTAAATTGTTTCCCATACTCCTTCCTCTCCTGCCAGACTATGGTGGGGAAACCAGCATCTCTTAAGTTGAGATCTTAAAGAGACAGATAGCGTGCACCTCCACTCCCCCCCCAATTCTTGATGCCCAAAGGTGAGAGATCAGAAAGCAGGAACGTCTCAAATGGGGGTAGCAGGGGATACAAGAGTGAAGCCTTACTTGAGTTTGGGTGAGGCCCAGCTGGGCAGCCAACTCGGCCCTCTCGGGCAGTGCCAGGTACTGGGCCTTCTGGAAGCGGCGCTGCAAGGCCGCCAGCTGGTAGCTAGAATAGATGGTTCGAGGTTTCCTGACCTTCTTGGGCTTCCCATTCACCATTCGGACCTCCGGCTCCGGCTCCTCCTTCACCGACACTGTAGGGGGAGGGAGGAGCGTGGGTCAGCCTCCAGAGATCCCTCACTATCCTTTTCTAATTCCCCCTTCTAATTCTAGTGGGCTGCCCTCCCCTCTTCCCCTCTGGGATTTCCCCAGCTCTTAAGCCTCTGTGTATCGGGGCTGGGCAAAATGAGGACCCAAAGGAGAGAGCTGGGACTCCGGTGAGGGCTGGGGCCAGGCCGGGCTGTTTCCAGACTTGGGCTGGGTCCCGGGGCCGCCCACAGCTCGGAGCTCCCCATCCCGTCTGGGTGTCTTTCCAGCTGAGCAATCTTTCCGTGGCTGGGTGTCTCTCGGGCTCGCCCATAACTAGTTCTACAGTATCTTCCTTCCCTCTCACCCTTCTCTGTTGTCTTTTTAGAAACTCCGGACACTTTCTTTCCCTGTCTCACCGGCTGTCTCTTTCAACTTTTTGCGCTCTGTGTTCTGGTCTCTTGTTTTGCTCCGTCTCTACCCCAGCTCTCTCCCCTTTCCCTACATCTCCCCTTTCCTATCGCCATCTCAGTTTCTTTCTCCTTTCCCCTTTTAATTGCCTTCTCTCTTCCTTTGCGATCTCTCTTTCTCTTCATCTCTCTTCTTCCATGGTTTCTTTTTTTCCTTTCTCCTTTTTTCCTTTTCTTTCCTTCCCGTGGTTCGTTTCATTTCTTCCTTAAATCTCTTTCCCTGCTTCCCCCGCTCCCCATGACACTCACCGTCCTCCCTTCTTCAATCCTTTCTCTAAGCCCTAACTTTTTTCTTTCCTTGGCTCCCCGAGCAAGCATCCAGTCGATCTCCAGAGTTATTCACTCTGCCCATCTCATGGGCCCTCTGACACCCACCATTTTTCACTTATTTTAACTCTATCCCTATCGCCCTCACCCGCCCCCCCACACCCCACCGTGCAGTAGGCGCCTGCTCCTAGCTCTGAGCAGTTTATTTCCCCCGCTTCGGAGCTCGATCGCCTCTGGATCGTATCCCCATTTACCTGGATCTTGGGCTGGCAGCGGCTGCTCCCGATAAGCCCCATATTGCCGATAGGAGGCTCCATAGGTATATTCCGATTTGGGCGAGTAGGCACCAGTGCCTGCAAGCCCATTAAGATTGAACTGATGGTGGTAGGCGTAGGGATTCACCGCCTGGCCATAAGGTTGACCCGTGTAGTAGTCGTGCTGCGGCGCGCTGTAGTAGCCCAGGTCCGTGACGGAAGACTCCGGTAGAGTGGGGGAGTCCTTGGAGCCAGCATGGCAGCTGAGCGAGCTGGAGATATCCGTAAGGATGCTGCTGAGCTTGCGATCGAAGGAGCCACTCATTGCTGCTGGCTGACTGGCGCCGAGCCACCCCCGAGGTGGCTGCAACCCGGGGCGATCGAGCACGGGGGAGGAGAAGAGGCGGAAAGGGGGAGGGGGGTCGTGAGTAGAAGGGGAGGGGAGGCGGGGGCCTCGGTGTCGCGGGTCTCCGGGGGAGGAGGAGGCCGAGGGGTTTCTCAGATCATCGCCTGCTCGGACCGGCGTTAGGTGCCTCTCTCGTCCCGCGTCTCAGCCAAATGCTGCCAGCTCCGCCCGGCCGGCTGGTTATGGGCTTAATTGTGGAGTCAGGGAGGGTGGATGCTGCTCGCTGATTGGCTGGAAGTATTGCCTTGAAGGCAAAACACTTCTGTCTCTTTCTCTGTGTCTCTCTCCCTGCCTCTCTCTCCCACTCTTTGTTGTTACCCTAAACACATATATACACACGCCCCTTAGTCCTCCTCCAGTCAGTCTCACGACCCCCCCTCCCAAATAAACCTGAAGTGTCTCTGAAATGTTATGTCGGCTGCGGGGGGGAGTGATCAATAAAATGGAACTGGAGAGTGGGGAAGGGTGGGCAGGGGAATGGGGTTTGAGAGCCCCTGAAAGTGACCACGTGGGCCTCTGTCCGATTGTGGGTTTGGTTGTGGGCCTAACTCTGGTGCGTGTGTGTGGCGAAGGCGGGGAAGACAGTCCCTGTACGATGTTTATGAAGCGCGATGGGCCTGAGTGCACATGTGCTTTCCTGCTTACATGTATGTTTACATATATGATATACCTACAACTAAGTATGTATACGTGTATACATGTATTGTATACATGTTATATTGTACATATTGTTATACGTGTATACATTGTATACATGTTATATTGTATACAATTGAAGGCAGCTAAATGCGAGCGAGAGGTGTACAGAAAACGGGGAAAGGGTCCAGCAAGGTTCTAAGGAACAGGTTCTAGATTCTTGTCATCCTCAGGATGGGGAGAAAGGTCTTGTTCAGGGGAGGTGGGATGTCTAGTGTGTGTGGTGTGATCACAGAATTATAGATGTAAAGCTGGAAGGGACCTCAAAGGCCGATTAATAGAACCCCTTCATTTTACAGATGAGGAAACCAAGTCTCAGGTAGGTTAAGTGACTTGCCCAAAGTCACACAGACTGTGTCTGAAGTATAAGGTTTCTGAAGGTAAAGATAATTGGAGTAAAAGATGCTACTGGAGAAAATCAGGGGAAGGAAAGGAGTGGGTTAGAGAGGGCAGTGGGGCGTGCTTAACTTGTGTCTTTGAGAGAGAGCAGGTAGTGGGACATTTGATTTTGTTTGCATTTCTAGAGAAACTATGAATCTGGTATGTGTCCCTATATCGGGTATCCCAACATAATTTTAAGTTATTAAAGTTAAAAACCATAGTAACACTTTGGGGACGCCTGATATATGGGGAGTGAGCCTGCAGGGTTATTCCTGTTTCTGGTTTGCCTAGAGAGGTATAGAGATAGATTAGCGGGTATGCTCAATGGTGGTCTGTGTTTGCCACTGGTTAGTGCTTGGGTGGGTAGGGGCTCTTTGTATTTAGGGGCATGGAGCATGAATGTGGTCGTGTGTGTGTGATTTGTGAATGAAATGAAAAGAGGACATCCAGACAGAACCTTATGTTACTGGGTTCAAGTTAACGTGTATGGGGTTTATGTATATGTCTGGCTGGAGATGCACGTTTACACAGGGATTTGAGCATCAGAATGTAGGCACAAGTGTGGGTACCAGATTGTGTATCTGTACGTGTCCCCGCCTGGGTGTACAAATCTCTCGATCTTTTCCCAAACTCATTTTCCTGAGAGATGCGACCTAACCCTCAAAACTGCATCCTTACCCACCACCTTCCCGACTAAGGAGTCCTCCCTCCTTGCTCATGTCCATCCTCCTCTCATCCCAGTATCCCTCATCCATCCCACGCTTTCAGGGGCTTGACTCCCTTTACTCCAGCCTATGGGGAGGAGGCTCTGTGATGTTCTGAAGCCATGAGACTTGCGGATATTCTCTGCTTACTCCCTTCTCCCCCAACCTAACCTCCCACCCCTCAAACCATTTTCTTCATCTCAACACCCCGACGCCGGGAAGCCGCAGAAGCACGCAGTGCAATCCCTCCACCTGCTGGTTATTCTCGGAACTGCACCTCAACGGCGCCTTCAGCTTCCTCTCCAAAGTTGGGAGTGGAGGGAGGTTTAGGCATTAATTTTGCATCTCTGGGAAGCATGGAGGGATTGGGGGGTGGGGTGGGAGCGGGGAAGGGTGAGATGGAGGGGTGGAAAAGGTTTTGAAAGGAGAAGGGGACTCCACGACTCCCTCTCTCTCCTCCGAAAGAGCTAGATCAAGTATCCACTGGGAGGAAATAGTTTTAAAATGCTTGGTTACGAGACCTCTTCTCTCTTCTCTCCTTTTTTTTCTCCCCTCTCCTCTCCTCTCCCCTTCTCTCTCTTTTTAAGCTAGGGAAGGAGGTCAGAAACGGGAGGGAGACATGCTTCAGCTTTGAGGACAGAGGGACAAGGGACTGATGCCCTTTCCCTGGGGCGCCCTGCTGCGTGGGAAAGGTGGGGGCGCGGGGAGTGGGGGTGGAAACGGTATCTGTCTGTCTATCTCCGCGTCCCCCCAGCGCATATCGCCAGCCACTCGAAGCCCATAGCGAGGCGAGTTTCCACCCGCTCGGGGTGCCCTCTGTTCTGCTGCCAACCGGGCGCCAAGGGCGCCCAGGGCGATGGGGGAGGGGGAGGGCATAGGGTGCGGCGCAGTTTCCCCTTCCCGGGAAGCTGGATGAGTAGGGGAGCTAAATAGCAAAAAGAGTTTTGGGACAAGACGGGGGTGAGGGGATCGGAATGTGTGAGGGGAAAGGGACCGACAGGGGAAGCATTCGAAAGCCCCCTCCCGCTCCCCGACAGTCTGGGGAAAAAAAGAGGCAGCGTACAATTTTCCTGAAGGGCTCTTGAGAAAAGAGGGAGCGTAGGATTCCATCTCAGATTCTACCTTCCAAAGGCTTGAGGAGGATAGTGGAAGAATCCTTGGATACAGAAGCTGAAGATATCCTAGAGCTTATTGTACAGATGAGGAAACTGAGGCCCAGAGAAAAAACAGTAACTTGTCCAAGATCAGGCAGCTAGTAAGCAGGCACTTGGATATTTAGGTCCTCTGATGGTCCAAACCAAGTCTTTCCAGAGGTCTCAGTTATCACTAGCTGCTCCCATCTAGCTGCCCCTCTGTGTTCTAACCCAGTTTTTGTATGGGAGGAATGAGAGGGAATCCCCCCTATTCCTACTTAGCCTCCCCAGCATTTAGGACTCCCCAGAAATAAGCCCAGGCTGCAGAATTAGGGACCAGAATGAATCTATGTTAGAACTTTGAAGATCTGTGTTTTCATCCTTCCGAGGAGGGTCACAATTCTTTCACCTTTCTCTTCCTGGCTGAACATATTCATCAGCTGGTGGCAAGCACCTATGAAGTGAGTAATGCCAATGACGGTCCATGGCTAGCCTGTACTAAAAACCTTTCATATTTGGTAGCACCTGCCTAAGTTTGTGTTCTGTTGGCACAGCCTCCAAGAAGCTGGGAATGGGGCAGGACTTTTACAAAGAATAGGCAAGTGTACTGGGCAGGGTGATGAGTTCAGAACAGTGCACTGAAATTGAATAAACCCATAGGACAGAATCCTTGTCTTTCCTTGTCCACAACACATGCTTACTTTTGTGCCATTTGTACCCACTAGTTGCTATCTCACTGAAAGTTCCTGCCCGCTTTGATAGGGCATTATTATTCAGGTTGAACATGATCAGGAAACACCCTTTGAGATATGGACGTGGTCCCTACTGCTGAAAGTGATTTCTCCCTCCTCAAATTGTCTTTGGGTCCTTTGCCTCTCCTTTTCATCCCTCAGACTGAAGATTCTGTAAATATATATGTGTGTATATGCGAATATGTGTGTGTGTGTGTGTGTGTGTGTACATATATAGAGAGAGAGAGAGGGCGGGGGAGGGAAAGAGAACACGAGCACCTAGGCTCCTTGAGGACAGGGACTTTGTAATTTTTCACTTTTGTATCATCAGTTTTTAGCACAGAGCCTGACACATAGTGGTGATTAAGAAATAATTCTCAGTCAAATTGATATGGAAAAGGTTGCCCTGTCAAGGCTGGGCAGGGGCTTTCAGTGGAGTAGAAGCAGTGGGTACAAATGACACAAAGGTGGGCTTGTGAGGCCAGGGGCACAAGAACTACCAAGCCCGCCAGCTGTGAATGGAGTACGTTGAGATGGACTCTATAGAATCCTTTAACCTCTCCGTGACTCAGTGTCCTAATTTGTAAAATGAAGAGGTTGAAAGGCCCCTAAGATCCCTTATAGCTCTAAAATCTAAGATCCTATGATCCTATCAATGGCAGGGTGATGAGGATTGCCAGGTGATGGAGTGGGACTGATGCCATTCACACTGCTCAACTTGGGGCAGGGCACCTTACCCTGGGCCAGCAAGATGAACAGGTCCTAGCCTTAAAGTCCTGTTCACCTTTGAAAGGACTCTGGAGATGTGGAACAGTGGGGAGGCAATACGGAGGAATCCTAACTAAGCTGATGTCTGTGCTGGGGCCATAAGAGATTCGAGAGGGATATTCAATATTCACTGACGTTCTGGGAGGAACTCATGTTAAAAGAACATTAGATAAAGGGGAGCACAGTTGGCATGAGGATAGCTTGGGTTAAATAAATGCCAGTGACTTTGAGGGCAAAGCCAGGGAGGTGGCCCTGAACCCTGCCCACATTCTCCTGGGCATTGGGCAAAGCTATCACAGGGGCTGAATTCAGATGCCAATGAACAGAAATGACCTAATTCATTAGTGCCACATAGGGCAATAAGCATGGTGATGGGCTTCTATGTATGACAATAGGCAAGGTACCATCTAGACCCAAATGAGCCAGATCTTGCAAAAGGAAGGGTGTTGTGAGAGAGGGGGAAGTGTGATACAGAATTGGAGTGGGGGGAGAGTAATATCATGAGTGCCTTGACCTACTTTAGTGTCAGATGTCCACAGTGTTTGGGCAAAGATCAATATCATGCCCACCACTCTTCTTGGCTGCTCAGTATCTTAGATCGTGAACTGGGAGCCACGCTGTGGGCCACCATTGCCTGAGGATCTGGCACCATCTAGTGGTCCTCAAAGGTAAGGTAGAACTTCACCGTGGACTGGGATGTGTGGGTGTATTGTATACAGGGTACTCTGGGTCTCTGTGTTTACATTCATAGAACGAAAAATGTCACAGAAGGAAGGACTTTAGTGATTATTTAATCCATCACCCCTCATTTTACTTGAGATCTCTGTAACATTGGCATAACCTCTTTGTAACATCATCTCCTGGATACTCTTTGCTTTCTGGGTTTTCAGGAGTTTTTCTTTCATGGTTCTCCCTTTCCCTGTTTGACTGTTCCTTCTCAGTCTCCTTTGTTGGAGCTTCTTCCAGCTCCCATCCACTAACCACTGGTGCTCTCCAAAACTCTTCTCTCTATATTCTTTTTCTTGGTAACCTCAGGGCCATAAGGGAATGAGGTGCTGGCTCTGGAGTCAAGAAGACCTGAGTTCAAATCAATCCTCAGACATTTATTAACTGGGTGACCCTGGGCAAATCCAGTAATCTCTGTCTGCCTCAGTTTCTTCCACTATAAAATGGGAATCATAATAGAAGCTGCCTCACAGGATTCTTGTGAGAAAAAAATGAGATAATATTTATACAACATATATTACGCACTTAATAAATTCTTGTTTCCTCCCTTCCTATCCTTACAGGTACTTCCCAGGTCTATCTATTCTGTCCTGGTCTCCCTTTTGAGCTCCAGCCCTATTTCATCAATTGATTGTTAGACATCTATAGTTCAAACTCAGCATGGCCAAAACAGAGCCAATTATCTTTCCCCCAAACCCTCCCTTCATTCAAACTTCCCTGTTACCACCCAGAACACCTCTCTCCTTCTAGTCCTATAGTCCCCAGTCCCCCCTACCCACCCACCCATTCTCATTCAGTCTAGATCACTTGTCAAAATTTAGTCATTCGTATCTTCAGTTTCTCTCCCATATGTCCCCTCTCCTCTACTCACACTGCCTCCACTCTCAGGCCCATATGATCTTTTTCTGGAATATTTCTATCGGTTTCTTCCTTCCTTCCTTCCTTCCTTCCTTCCTTCCTTCCTTCCTTCCTTCCTTCTTTGAAGGCAATTGAGGTTAAAGTAACTTGCCCAGTCACACAGTTAGTAAGTATCTGAGGCTAGATTTCATCTCTGATCCTCCAGACACCAAAGCCAGTGCTCTAGCCACTGTGCCACCTTGCTGCCCCTAGCTCTATATCTTTCTAACTGGTCTACCTGCTTCACATCTCTCCTGACTTCAATCCATTGGCCTTCATATAGTTGTCAAAATTATTTTCTAAAGGGTAGGTCTGGCCAGGTCACTCAATAAACTTCAGTGGCTCTCTAGTCCCTCTAGGACTATATATAGACCACTCTGCTTGGCACTTAAAGCTCTTTGTCACCCACTCCTTTCCTACCTTTCCAGTCTTTTTACACATTACTCCTCTTCCTGCAATCTCCCATCCAGCCCTGTTGACCTACTTTCAGTTCTTTACCAACAATGCTCCATCTACCACCTCCATGCCTTTGTACCAGCTGTCCCCTGTGCTTGTTCCCAATGCTTTGCTGCATTCACCTCCTAGAAGTTTAGGGCATCCAAGACTCAATTCATCTGATATCTTCTTCAGGAGGCTTTTCTTCAAACCTAAGCTCTCAGTGTCTTCCCTTCTAAGGATCTTTTGTATCAACTCTGTGTTTGTCTTGTATACACCTATTTTAATGCATGTCATCCTCCATTAGTATGTGAACCCTTTGATGATAGAGGTTGTTTCTACTTTTTATTTGCATCTCTTGTACTTACTACAATTTCAGGCACATAATAGGCATTTAATAAGGGTTTGCTGATTGACTAATTGATCAATTGAGTGACTAGAGTCATTTCTCTTTGGGTGTCCTTTCCCCTATCTGTAAAATGGTAGTGGTGGTGGGAGGGCTTTCTACAGCTCCTTTCCAGCAATGTATTTATAATATTATAATCCTATGAAACCTAGGTCCAGAAAAGTGAAATTACTCACCCAAGGTCATACCACACAGACCAAAATGGCACCTAGAGAATGGGACCTAGCCAATCACTGAAACATGAGGACCCTCAATGAGGTCCATTCACAGCCCTCATTTCTGGAGAAACTCTTCAGTAGTCCAGCATTAGGCCACAGGAGCAGCTTGGACATTACAGATACTATATCTCTGAGTGGCGAAATTCCTGCTGGAGCAAATATTGGCAAAATCAGAATCAGGTTACCCAGATCCCCTTCTGACTTCTCTCTCTGTCACTAAATTTTCCATGTTTGGAACTTTGGGGCTATCGTTGGTGTTTCTTTCTCCCTCAGCTTTCATATCCAAATATACCAGGTCAGTTCTATCTCCAAAACACCTCTGACATCCATTACCTTCACTTTGTTTCCACTGACACCACCCTCCCAGAGGCCCTCATTACCCAGTCTATTGCAATAGCCTCCCAACAGGTCTTCCCACGTGCACTGTCTCTCTACTCCAAGTCATCTTCCTCATACTTGGTCTGAATAATCTTACTTATGCATAGATCTGGTCTTGTCAATCCCTATAGCCCAGGCTACATTCCCTGAGGTCCATCCCCATGTTTCCTGGGGTGACCATAACTCTTGAGTTGGTTGTTACCATCCCTTCCCTGTGGACTCTGGAGTACTCATAGCTCTCTGTAAAATGACCCATGCAAAGAAGAAAAACTGTATTTCCTTCCATTCTGCTGAATCACAATAGAATTAAAGAATGAAACTTTGCTAGTTAATTGTGGATAAAATAACAAAATACAGTCACAGAGTATAGACTGTCAGAGTTGGACAGGGACTGGGAGATAGGACACTGAACTCCCAGAGAGGCCAAGAATTCCTGAGGTAGATGGATAAGACAAAAAAGACACAGCTTTGTTTTTATAGAAGCAGTCTAGGGTAATGGAAAGAATGCAAGAGCTGGAAGAAGGAAGACCTGAATTCAAAATCTGCCTCTGACACTAGCTTCTTGACTGTAGGCAAATCGTATAAATCACTTGGAGCTCAGTTTTGTCTGTAAAGTGGGGATATCCATAATGCCTGCTCTGACAGCGTTATTCATAGAATCAAATGAGATAATATGTGTAAGGCACTTTAGGAACCTGAAAATGCTATATAAATGTCAGCTATTATTGGTGTATTTTTCCATAGTTGAGTAGCAGTTTAATTAGATTAGGTAATAGTGTAGTAAAAATTTAATGCAATAGACCCATATATCATGAAGTATGATATGTCACTCACTCCCCATTTCAACCCTGAAGGGAAAATCTCCATTTTAGTCTGGATTCCATTCCCTCCCTTTTCAGCCTCCCAGGCTACAGCATGAGAGGAAGAAAGGACTAACCCAGAAATTCAGTGTAATGTCACAGATCTTCCTTCTTCCCCTCCCACTGTCCTGTGGGGGAGGAATAGTCACTCCAGCAAAGGAGAACAGCTGGGATGGATGCAATTTTCCACCTAGGTAGTTGCTCTCTTTCCATGGGTCATTACTGGCTGTTGTTTTAATTCTTTAACTGTAACCCTGTCTAACAATGTTGGCTCAATCCCTTCCTCTCTTTTTTAGTTGTTTCCAGTCCTCTCCTCCTTCCAACTATGGAGAGACAGTTGGGGTAAAGAGCACTGGATTTGGACTCGGAGCACCTGGGCTCAAACCTTGCCCTTTCCTCCCTGTGTCAACCTTTGAACTTAATCTCACTCAGCCTTAGTTGCCTCAGCTGCAAAATGAGATGGTTTTAGTAAGCTATTCTTTTATTTATTTATTTTATTTTGGTAGGCAGTTAAGGTTAGGTGACTTCCCCAAGGTCATACAGCTAGTAAGTGTTTGAGGTTTGATTTGAATTCAGGTCCTCCTGACTCCAGTTCCAGTGCTCTATCCACTGTGCCACCTAGCTTCCCCATAGGCTATTCTTTTTAAAAAGTATTTTAAAAGAATTTTTGTTGATTCTTTTTGTAAAAAGAATACATCACAGATATTTTTTGGAAATGTACCATAATTCTGGGACTGAACCATCCCTTATAAAAATCAAAAACCAAAAAAAATTATGCAAAAGTCCCTGATATAGTGATCACATCGGATAATGTATACAATATTCTGCCTGCCCAGTTAGTATTTTATAGTTTACCTTCTTTTAAGTGTCTACTTTTTATGTAGTCACTGGGCATTTGTGGGGGGTGATCTGTTTGTTTCACTCTGGGTCAGTTCATACAAATTGCTCCATGTATCTCTGAATTGGGGCACTTAGGTGGCACAGTGGAAAGAGTGCCAGACTTGGAATCAGGAAAACTCATCTTCCTGAGTTCAAATCCAGCCTCAGACACTTACTAACTGTGTGACCCTGGGCAAGTCACTTAACCCTGTTTGCCTCAGTTTCCTCATCTGTAAAATGAACTGGAGAAGGAAATGACAAATCACTCCAGTATCTTTGCTGAGAAAATCCCAGGTCATGAAGAGTTGGACACAATTGGAAAAACCAACTGAACGACTACCACAACAAATCCCTGAATTCCAAATATTTGTCATTTCTAAAAGCACAGTAATATTCTATTACATTCTCACCCACAGGTTATTCATTCATTTATTTATTTCTAAGAAAGCTATTCCCCCATTAATGGGCCCTCCACTGTTTTACTACTCTAGTTGATCTTCATGCTTGATCTGAATAGTTTTTCTTATGCCTAGATCTGATCTTGTCACTCCCTAAGCCCCACAAGGAATGAGGACATGAACTTTCTGGTACATACTGGAATTTCGTTTTTGTCTTTGATCTCCTTGGTGGAACACACTGAAGAGTGGGATTGATGGATCAAATGGACCAGATCAGAGGTGTCAAGCTTGCCAACTGGCCCAGTATCCAGAACTGAATTAAAATATAACTGGGAAATATTTAACAAAATAAATAAAAATATGGTAAAACATAGATAACATTACATTTTAATATGAAGTCTTGGTTATCACCATCCCTTCCATACCTCTCCGTAAAATGGCCCATGCAAAGAAAAAAAACCCTGTATTTCCTTCCATTCCACTGAGTCACAGTAAAATTAAAGAGTAGAACTTTACTGGTTAAATGTGGATAAAATAATAAAATGCAATCACAGGGTATTTTTATTTCTGCAGCCTGCAGTGATCCCTCTGTGTGGATTAGGAACCTCCATTCTATTTGTGTTTAATGTCGCTGGAATCGGGTCCCTTCTGGTTCTAAATTTATAAATTTATAAAGCTATGGTATGACTATTTCAGTAACCTTTAATAAGTCCCCAAGCTCCAGTCTCTTTCCCCTCCAATTCTTCCTATAAATTACTCTCAATATGTGATTGCCCTGGGTAGCTAAGTGGCACAGTTGGTAGAGTGATCACCTTGGAGTCAGGAAGACTCCTTATCCTAAATTCAAATTTGGCTTCAGACACCAACTAGCTGTGTGAACCTGGGCAAGTCACTTAACCCTGTTTGCCTCAGTTTCCTCTTTTGTAAAATAAGCTGGAAAAGGAAAGGACTAACCACTTCAGTATCTTTGCCAAGAAAATCCCCAATGAAGTCACAAAGAGTCAGACATGTCTCAACAGCAAGAGTTGCCAAATTGGTCTTCTTGGTGTTTAGCAAGGATCCTATATGTTGTTCCCTGCTTCACAGACTTTTTTTGAGAAAACTGCTTTGTAGACCATTGCGCTGTAAGAATAATATGAAAAATTTATTATTATTTTGCCATTCTCCTTCTTGAGATCTTTCAATAACTCCCCATTTTCTCTTGGTCAAAATAAAAATTCTTGAGCCTGGCATTCAGTCTGACTCCAGTTCCTTCCCCTTCTAGTCTTATTTCACACCACTCCTCTTCTGTGTTCCAGTTGTGTTCCAGACAAGCTTTCCCCACCTTTACATCCCTATGCCTTTACTCATGCACAGAGATAGAATGCCTACCCCACCCATCTCCTCCTGTTGACATGCTACCCATCCTTCAAATGACAAATCGCCTCCCTATAATGCTTTCAAGCTCACAATGTCCCTTTCTCAAAAACCACCCTGTGAAATGAGTAGTGCTGTCATGATCATGTAATTCATATTTTATAGAGTGTTTTCTAGGTTGGCACCAGAATCAGAGGACCCAGAGTCAAATCCTATCCTTGATACTTACTACCTGTGAGATCTGGGGCAAGTCACTAAATTTCCCTGGATCTCAGTTTTCTCAGCAGTAAAATGAGAGGATTAGATTAAGTAGCCAATGATGCTACTTCTAATACTAGAGCTACAATGCTATGACCCTACCAAATGGAGTGGTCAGACAGTTTAAGTAGGTTGTCCAGTAGTAATAATTTACATCTCCATAACATGTTAATGTTGGTGAAATGCTTCCTCCAAAAGTTCCCTGTGGGGTTTGCAGTGTAAGTGTTATTGCCTTTATTTTATAGGTTAGAGGGACTAAGGCTCAGATAAATGATGAGATAGTCCAAGTCACACCACTGCTAAGTGGCAAAGCTTGGATTTGGAGGTCACATAGAGCTAGGAAATGCCATAGCTGATTCTAGAATCCAAGACAGGGGTAGGGAGACTGTGACCTTGAGGCCACATATGGCCCTCTAGGTCCTCAAGTCGGCACATGTGGCCTCCAAGTCATAGGCTCCTCCCTCCTGGCCCAAGCATTTGTATTCCCAGCACCTAGCATAGCTAGGACCATGCTTTGGCTACCTTCTCCCTCGGCCCTCATGCGGAACCCCTCATCCCATTGGCAAGCTCCTTGCAAAACCTCCACTTTGAAAAGGGGCCCAGACCAGCCATCATTAATTCTCCAGACATGACCATCATGCATGCTCACAGGTACCTTCTCCCCTACCCCCAGCTCTCTTCAGTAGGCTGTCTTCCCCAATTAGAATTAAGCTCTTTGAGGGCAGGACTTTCTTCTTGCCCATATTTACATCCCCAGGGCTTTGCTTAAAGTCACAGTGCTTGTCTTAATAAATATTTATTGATTACTACATTTTCCTTTTGCCATTAACAACAACAATAGCTAGCATTTATATAATGCCTATTATATGCCAGGGGCAGATAAATGGTACAGTGTACCAAACACTCATTTGGTAGAGTGCTAGGCTTGGAGTCAGAGAGCTCTGAGTTCAAATGTGACCCTCGGATACTACCTAGCTGTGTGACCCTGGGCAAGTCACTTAACCCTGTTTGCCTCAGTTTCCTCATCTGTAAAATGATCTGGAGAAGGGAATGGAAAACTACTCCAGTATCTTTGCCAAGAAAACTGAAAATAGAATCACAAAGAATCAAACATGAATGAAATGACTGAACGACAACAAATGGGCTAGACATGGCGCTAAGTGCTTTACCAATATTATCTCATTTGATCCTCACAGCAACCCTAGGAGTAAATGCTATTAGTACCTCTATTTTACAACTGAGAAAACTGAGGTAGGCAAGGGGTAAGTGACTTGCCCAGTTAGTGTCTGAAGTTGGATTTAAACTCAAGACTTCTTGACTGCAGGCTCAATGCTCTATCCTCTGTATCATGGAACCTTTGTGTATTCTCTCACTTGGGAATTTAAATAATAACAACTATTCTTTTTTATCTGTCTTTCTTCACCACAACCCTATGAAGTAGAAAGTGGCTTCTTACCCCGTAACCATCCTCATAATACTTTGTTCCTGAGTGAGTCTGACAACATGGTTCAGTGGAAAGAGAGCTCAATGTGTAGGCACAGGACCTGAGTTAAAATCCTAGTTCCGCCATTTTGCCAGTAGGCAAATTCACTAAGATCGGGCAAATCGCTTAAACTGTGTATCCCAGTTTTCTTATTTGTAAAATAAAGGGGCTAGATTAATTGACCTCTACGTCCCTTCTAGCTGTAGACCTAAATCTGATGATCTTGTGAGATGACATTTATAAATCATTTAGGACAGTATCAGTTGGTAGGTACTTAATAAATGCTTGTTCCTTTCTCCATCCCTATGATCTCATTTCTGTGGGTACTCCAATGTCTAGTAGTAGATGGAAACATACTTACTGTGCCTTCGAATCCCACTTGACTCCCTTTTTTTTTTTTGAGACCATCTGGCTTAAGTGACTTGCCCAGACTCACGCAACTAGTAAATATCTGAGGCCAGATTTGAATTCAGGCTCTCCTAACTCCACAGCTCATGCTCTATTCACTATGCCACCTAGCTTCCCCAGTTTTCCTCTTTAAATAAAAAAAAAACCCTATGTTTTAAATTTTACATTAATTTTTTAAAATATATTTTAAAATTTGGGGGTTTTTTGTTTTCAATTTAGTTATCAATAAACACAAACATTTCAATATCCAGAAAAGAACACAGAGGAGGATTGTACATGAAACTGGAACTTTAACTATATATAGTTTACTAAACTGAACAAGACAGGACTAAGATTGCCTGTTCATGTCCCTTCTGAACCTTCTTTGCCTTTCCATAGATCTACTCTAAAAGATCTATCCAATGCACTGGAGATTTTCCACTGGGTCTTTACATCTTTACTTCCATGATGCCACTGTACCAATCTAGCTATCCATCTACTGCCTCCCATTTCCAATATGCAGGACTGAAATTAGCAATTTTGGTGCCCAGGGCAGCAAAGATTGACAAAATGTAATGGGGCAAGCAGCACAAAATAAGCCTTCATGTTGATGCTTTTAGACAAATTCAATTTGAAAGAGGGGTGGTGGTGGAGATGAGAGACCCTAGGATGTGTCTTTGTGAGGAAAGACCTGAGGAAGAGAGACTCTTGGAATTCCCATGGCAAGGATACCATAAGGTCTCAACTGGGGAGGCAGAAGTGGGGTGGGAGAGCAGGGCTGGCCAAGGAATAGCCCACCTGAGGTGGGACAGATCACTGCAGGGAAGGAAGCAGACCCTCAGGGATCTTCCTGTTTTACTAGTTACTAAGCTCAGTAGTATAGTTGCCATTCGATATTCTCTAAATTTTATTGCTTTGGGGCAAAGTTCTGACTCATTAACCTTAACCCAGGACAAGTTAATTAATCTCTCAGTTCTTCAGTTTCCGCATCTCTAATATCAGAGGGTTGAACTTCATAAATAGCTTCTAAGGTCCTTTCCAGTTCAAAACTCTTTTAGCCTCAGTTTCCTTATCTATAAAAATGAAGATACTAATAGCAGTTATTTCCTAGAGTTGTTGTGAACATCAAATGAGATAATATACATAATGCACTTTGCAAGCCTTGAAGTATTACGTAAATGTTAACTGTCATTATGATTATCATTATTGCTAGGTTCTATGATCCATTACCTAGTTGTGTCTCTTTGAATACAGATCAGCCCACCTTCTTTTCTGGTCCTTTCCATCCATGTTGATCTATTTTAGTTCACTTCAGTGGTGATATACATTATTCTCACTACCATACATCCACCATGTCTTTTCCCATTGCCTTTTGGGTTACTTGAAGTACTGAGTCTTCTGAGATCACAATACTCCATGATTTTCAGGGAAAGAGAACCCTAGGGAGAATATTGGTGTAAAACCGATGACTTTGGGGATGGGGGGAGAGGGTCATTGGGGTCACTGAATATTTCTCAAATGCAATCCAGCATTGAACACTTCTTATACATTTACTGTACTGGGATTCTCATTATGCGTATCTGTGTACATGCCATCTTACTTATAAAAAGACAAAATTTATTGAAAGCAGGGTCTTATTCATCTTTTTACCTCCTGCAGGTTTAGCATAGTGCCCTTGAATATAGCAGAAGTTCGATACATGTGTTGACTGAACAAAGTGAAGAATGGACAGCTCCCATGAGGCAGGAGTATCTTGGTAATACTTGGAGACCTAGATCAAAATTGCCAACATTGGGGTCATTGATGAAGAGGACCAATGGCATCACAAGGGTGATGCCTTGACTTGAGAGTGAATTGGATTTAAGTGGAGACAGAGCTGCACAAAGTCATCAGCCTCACTCTCTTCTCCAGAGTCATTGGAGTCCAGTGGCAAGGCATAAGTCAAGAATATTGGCAATAGTCCCTAGCATTGGGATGGATGCTCTGTGGAGTAATTGTCCATGGAGGCAAGCATGAGAAGTCAAACGGGTTGGAATTACAATAATGAAGGGTATATCCATATCATAAATGTATTCAAGGATTGAATGGATGAGGGCAGGGGAGGGATGGTAGAATGAACATGAGATTGAATCAGATTCCCTTAAATGTGTCATCTCTTCCTTTCTGATAGCACTGGAAATTCTTTTCCAAAATACTTGACACATTAAAAGGATTTTGGCTGACCAGTTAGACAACCTCTCTGTCTAACAGATAAGATGTAGTAGGCACAGAAGGGATTGAGGCAGTGGTTTCCAAACTTTATGTAACAACTGCCTCCCAATTTAAAAAGAAAAAGATTATTATGAACTTCCCCTGCTAATCAGAAAATGATACTTGCTTACCTCATATATCCTTAAGATAAAATTAAGAATTTCTTATAATTTCATAACTCATATATTATAAGAATATAATAAGATGCATACAGTAACATGCATAAAGTTACTGATTGATTATGTTCTTAAAAGTTTCATATTCGTAACTTTAAAAAATAACAACCATAATAATATTATTAATATGGTGGCTAGCCTTAATTTTTAGTTATTTCTTAAAAATTTTCATCATTGTCATTGGTGACATTGCTACTCATAATTTTTCTCAGCCACTAATTGGGATCAGTATTTTATTTTTATAATAGCTGCAACAGAAAACCCCATTTAACACAAATAAGATGCTAAAAATGGGAGTAAGATTTGTATGTTTGTTTAATAAACTCTTTTTTTCTCCATAGCCCTGCTGTAATAAGATTTTCAGTTTGCTTCAACAGACAATCACTAGAGAAGCCTATTTATCTTTCTTGTTCAGATACAGAAAGTCAAATGCTTATCTGTGACAGGTGAACACTTTTTCCAGGAATACGTAGAATTAGGTTTTTAAAATAAGATGAAAATTGCTTCTGTAGAGCAGTTAGGTGATTTAGAAGCCAATCCTTCCTTTCTTTTGTATAATTTGCAGAATAGGTACTTTTGAAATGAATGAAGAACCATCAGAAATATGATTTTTTCAATTTATTTTCTGTAGCTTTATTTTTCATAATTGTAATCATTTCATGTTTGAATGAAAAATTAAAAAAGCATTTATTAAACAGCGGCTACGTTCCAGGAACTGTGCTATGTGCAAAAATAAATGAGATAATCCCTGTTCTCAATGAGCTAACTCTCTAATCAAACCCTAACTCTAAGGAAGAGAAGCATATAAAAGAAAAGCCACCCATTGGGTAAATGGATATTTCTGGATCAAAGCATGAATTGGAGGGTCTTATATTGTTTAATTTAGAATACTTAGGTAAAAAAAAAAATACGTACCAACGATTCACATTTCAGAAGGAAATTTTTGTTTAAAATGAATTTACTTTAACTTTATTATTATCACCAAGAAAAATGGTAATTTCTTCTTTTAGTCTAAACATCCTTTGAAATTATCCTAGCACAAGAAGATGTCCATGGATTAGTTAAAGATTAAACAAGCTGTAGAACATGAATGCAATGGAATATATCATTGTAAGAAATGGTAACCATGAAGGACACAGAGAAGCATGAAAAGACTTAAATGAACTGATGTAATGTAAAGTAAGAAGCATAAGATAAACAATACACAAAGCTACAGCAATATACACAGAAAAGAGTAATAAATCAAAGCTGAATGCTGTGTAATTATAATGACCAAGCTTGGCCACAAGGGGGAGCTATAGTAGGCAGCTCCCTCCCTTCTTTGCAGAGGTGAAGGACTATGATTGTAGAGCATTGTGTATGATGTTGGACTTAGCTGATAGTTTTACTGAATTCCTTTTTTTTTTTTTTGCTTTCTTTATTTGTCCTAAAAAATAGCTCTTAGGGTGGGGAACTGTGGAATAACAATTTGGACAATAAAGACGATGATGTAAGGGAAAAAGATATCCTTTTAGGGGGGAGGCAGTCGGATCCTCTGGACTCAAGAACCAGTGCTCTTAGCCGCTGCACCACTGGACACTAATTTTAAAAAGAGTCATGGAGTTATCTTTTGGGAGGGGGTTCTTTTAAATTTTTTTTACATTAATTTAAATTTTTTTTGAGTTCTTTATTCTCTCCCTCCCTACGGCCCCTCCCTTACTCATTGAGAAAGTAAGTAATATGATATCCATTATACATATGAAGTCATGCAGAACATATTTACATATTAGCCATGTTGTAAAAAAAAAAACAAAAAAACCAAGAAAAATAAAGTGAAAAACAGTATGCTTCAATCTGCTCTGAGTTTATTAATTCTTTCTCTGGGAGGTAGATAGCATTTTTCATCATAAGTCCCTTGGAATTGTCTTGGATAATTTTATTGGTCAGAGTAGCTAAGACTTTCACCATGGATCACCATTACAATATTACTGTTACTGTGTACAGTGTTCCCTTAGTTCTGCTCATGTTACTTTGTATCAATTCATATAAGTCTTCCTGGGTTTTTCTGAAGCCATCACCCTTGTCATTTCTTATAGAATAATAGTATTCCTTCACGATAATATAGCACAACTTGCTCAGCTATTCCCCTATTGTTGGGCATCCCCTCAACGTCCAGTTCTTTGTGATGTGGTTATCTTGATGTAATTGGCTATATTCAAGTGACTCGAAGGGAGGCAATAATAGACATTTCTAGGTTCTCTTCCTTCCAGCCTTCTCCCAGGGATAATTTAAATACTGACAAAAAGGGAAACAGGAGGTGGCACCAGAAGCTGACTACTCTGCTTTTCTCAGAGAGAGTGGGTACTGGGCTAGAATGATATTTATTTGTTACTTTAAATATTGTTAGTCTAGGAGAAGTAACTCTAAGATTTAAACCAGTGTCCTGAAAACTGTTTCTTAATGCCCCAAAGCTTGATCCTTTTCCCACCAGATGCCAGTTCTGCTAAGAACACAGCAAATAGCAAAACATATAAACAAACAAACAAAAACCCCAACCCCAAACATTTATCCAACTTGATACCAAAATGGAAATTAGAGAAAGTATATGTTTGAGAATGTATTCTAATCTAGACAAAACAACTGAAGGATCTCAGCTCTCATTGACAGTGAGACAGCAGAGAGAGAGAGAGAGAGAGAGAGAGAGAGAGAGAGAGAGAGAGAGAGAGAGAGAGAGAGAATCAGGCCCAGATCTCACCCAAGGAGAAAAATTCCCCACCGTCCCTAATGTAGCAAACTGGGGGTAGAGACATGACATAGATGGCCAATTCCTTTAATATTGGCTTTTTCTCTTCCATGACCTGAAAAGGCATTGAAGATGGCATTGAAGATTGTATTCCTGTCTAAGCTGGAAGCCAGAAGAGCATAGGATCTCTTTTCTTTCCCACTTTCCTCAACTCTTCCCTTTCCCTCAAGAAAGTGTGGGATATCGATCTCCACGAATAAGGAGAGATTGCCATACCAATGAACTTTTGGTCTTAGGTTACAAAAAAAAGTAATAGGAAACAGTTTTCAGTCAATATTTACTTAAACAAAAAAGAGTGCTTTGGCACTAGAACATCACAGTATTTCCCAATAACATAAAGCGCCTTATATTCTGCACCCCCCTCCCCCAGTCTTCATACAATTTTGCAAAGAGCCTTCCTTTTAAGAATTAAACAAAATAAAATTGATATTCTTTAACAGTTAGAAAATCTGAGTGTAGGTCCTCCTCATTTATATTTCTTAATACAAGTTTGCAATTTGTTCAAATTTTATTAAGGGGTGAATTGTTGCTACATTTCTATAATCCCTACTACTAAGGAGGCTGAGACTAGGTGATTACTTGAGTTCAGGAGTTCTGAACTATAATGGTGGTAAAGCCAATTGAATGTGTACATTATTTCTGGAACTAATATGGTGAGCCAGAAGCACCTATACAGAGCAAGGGGGCCACCAGATTGATTAAGGAGAGGTGAACTGGTCCAGGTCAGAAATGGAGCAGATAAAAATTTTCCTACTCAGCAGTAGTGGGATTGAGCTCATCAGTGCCCATTGTACTTCCAGTCCAAGTAAGATAGGGAGATCCAGTCTCAAAACTATCACCACCACCACAAAAAAATTTCCTGAGTGTCAACATTTTAGACTACTGTTTGTAAACGTACATTTCATCCTGTCATCCACTGAGCATCACTGGTGCAATCTGATGCAATTCTCTGTCACTCTGTCATTTATATGAAAATGTATTATTTCTATCACATTGAAAATGCTCTTGGTGTGGTGCTATCCTTAAATTAACTTTCAGTATAAAAAATCTTCCTCAACATGAATTTCTTAAAAAATTTATTTTTGTGAGCATCTATTCTTTTTTATTTTTTATTTCTTTTATTATTTATTATTTTTATTTTTATTATTTATTATTCTTTTATTTGTACTCCATAGTTACTTAAGGAATGTGATTTTAGGATCCAAACCTGGTGGTTCCATGATCCTTGAGGAATAAAAGATATTGTTGAAATGGTTATTGTAAATTGTTTCTATTTTTCTTCTATTTTGTAGGCTTTTCATTTTCATCCTTGAATTTCTTTGGGATGACCTTTGTACTGAAGTCACCAAGTATCAGAATGTACATTGATTTTTTTTATTTATTTTTTTTATTTGTTTATTTATTTATTTACTTATTTTTTTAATTTAACTTTTAACATTTATTTTCACAAAATTTTGGGTTACAAATTTTCTCCCCTTTTATCCCCTCCCCCCCCAAACCCAAGCATTCTAATTGCCCCTGTGACCAATCTGCTCTCCCCTCTATCCTCCCTCCCTGCCCCTGTCTCCGTCTTCTCTTTTGTCCTGTAGGGCCAGATAGCTTTCTTAACCCCTTAACCTGTATTTCTTATTTCCCAGTGGTAAGAACATTACAGTTGATCCTAACACTTTGAGTTCCAACTTCTTTAGCTCCCTCCCTCTCCACCCCTTCCCTTTGGAGGACAAGCAATTCAATATAGGCCAAATCTGTGTAGTTTTGCAAATGATTTCCATACTAGTTGTGTTGTATAGGACTAACTATATTTCCCTCCATCCTATCCTGTCCCCCATTACTTCTGTTCTCTTATGATCCTTTCCCTCCCCATGAGTGTCTACTTCGGATTGCATTCTCCTCCCCATGCCCTCCCCTCTATCCTCCCCCCCCACCCTGCTTGTGCCCTTGTCCCCCACTCTCCTGTATTGTGAGATAGATTTTCCTATCAAAATGAGTGTGCATTTTGTTCTTTCCTTTAGTGGAATGTGATGAGAGTAGACCTCATGATTTTCTCTCGCCTCCCCTCTTTATCCCTCCACTAATAAGTCTTTGCTTGCCTCTTTTATGAGAGATAATTTGCCCCATTCAATTTCTCCCTTTCTCCTCCCAATATTTCTCTCTCACTGCTTGATTTCATTTTTTTTTTTAAGATATGATCCCATCCTCTTCAATTCACTCTGTGCACTCTGTCTCTATGTACATGTGCGTGTGTGCATGTGTGTGTGTGTACTCCCCACCCAGTACCCAGATACTGAAATGTTTCAAGAGTTACAAATATTGTCTTTCCATGTAGGAATGTAAACAGTTCAACTTTAGTAAGTCCCTTATGACTTCTCTTTGCTGTTCACCTTTTCATGGTTCTCTTCATTCTTGTGTTAGAAAGTCAAATTTTCTTTCCAGCTCTGGTCTTTTCATCAAGAAAACCTGAAAATCCTCCATTTCATTGAAAGACCATTTTTTCTCCTGAAGTATTATACTCAGTTTTGCTGGGTAGGTGATTCTTGGTTTTAGTCCTAGTTCCTTTGACTTCTGGAATATCCTATTCCATTCCCTTCGATCCCTTAATGTAGAGGGTGCTAGATCTTGTGTTATCCTGATTGTATTTCCACAATACTTGAATTGTTTCTTTCTAGCTGCTTGCAATATTTTCTCTTTGACCTGGGAATTCTGGAATTTGGCCACCATGTTCCTAGGAGTTTCTCTTTTTGGATCTCTTTCATGCGGTGTTCTGCGGATTCCTTGAATATTTATTTTCCCCTCTGGTTCTAGAATCTCAGGGCAGTTTTCCTTGATAATTTCATGGAAGATGATGTCTAGGCTCTTCTTTTGATCATGGTTTTCAGGTAGTCCCAGAATTTTTACATTGTCTCTCCTGAATCTATTTTCCAGGTCAGTTGTTTTTCCAATAAGATATTTCACATTATCTTCCATTTTTCCAATCTTCTCGCTATGTTCTGTGATATCTGTCTTTCTCATAAAGTCCTTAGTGTCCATCTGTGCCATTCTAGTTTTGAAAGAACTATTTTCTTCAGTGAGCTTTTGAATCTCCTTTTCCATTTGGCTAATTCTGCTTTTGAAAGCATTCTTCTCCTCATTGGCTTTTTGAACCTCTTGCCAATTGAGTTAGGCTAGTTTTCAAGGTGTTAATTTCTTCAACATTTTTTTGGTTCTCCTTTAGCAGGGAGCTGATCTGCTTTTCAAGCTTCTCTTTCATCCCTCTCATTTCTCTTCCTAGTTTTTCCTCCACCTCTCTAACTTGATTTTCAAAATTCTTTTTGAGCTCTTCCATGGCCTGAGCCCATTGGGTGGGCTGGGACACAGAATCCCTGATTTCTGTGTCTTTGTCTGATGGTAAGCATTGTTCTTCCTCATCAGAAAGGAAGGGAGGAAATGTCTGTTCTCCAAGAAAGTAGCCTTCAATAGTTTTATTTCTTTTCCCTTTTCTGGGCATTCTCCCCAGCCAGTGACTTGACCTCTGAATATTCTCCTCACACCCACCTAGCCTCCTGGTCCTCCCAGCCAGCGTTTGGGGACTGAGATTCAAATGCTGCTTCCAGCCTTAGGGCTTTTGGCAGGGGCAGGGCTGCTATTCAGTGTGAGAATTAAGTTCAGATGGTCAGGTCGGGGCAGGGCCGCCTCTCAGGCTCAGTTCCCTCAGGGGGTTTATGTACAGACCTTCCACAATGGATCCAGGCTCCCGCCCGCTTGGGGAGCCCCTGTCTGCAACCGCCTCTCAGCTTCTATCTCCCAGGGGGGCCCGAGCCATGGGGGCACCCCACTCCCCTCTCGACCTGCCAAAGAGACTCTCTCACCGACCCCCATCACCTGTGGGTGGAGGGGCTTGTGCCGCCGCTGGAGATCCCGTCCCTGAAGCCTGCTCAGATCTGTACCTCTCGGAGCCCCGGCCGCTGCAGGTCTGGGCTGGGCTCCGCGTCTGCAGTGCGACGGATCTTTTGCGAGAGGTTTGCAGGTCCCTCTGTGGGTGGAGGGACCTGCGTGGCTGCTGGAGATCCCGTCCCCGTAGCCCGCTCGGATCTTTTCCTCACGGTGTCGCGGCCACTGCAGGACTGCACTCAGCTCCCAGTCCCGGCGCCCAGTCCGCAGCGCAAAGGACCCCCCCATGAGAGGTTTGCAGGTCTCTCCGGAACAGAAATCTCCCTCGCTCCAATATTCCGTGGCCTCTGGGTGCAGAATTCACCGTGAGTTGATCCCCTCTAGCCATTCTGTGAGTTGTGGGTTCGGAGCTATGTGTATGCACATCTTTCTACTCCGCCATCTTGGCTCTGCCCCATGTACATTGATTTGATTTGGAGGATTTTAGCAAGTTCTTCATGTAATTTCTCTACCATTCATCTTCAAGAACCAATATTGGTGCATAAACTCTAATTATTTTCATAGTGGTATTTTTGCCAATACTTATCATTGGTACTACAATATTATATGAAGACCAAATGTCCCACAAAATAATGAATGTTTTGGGTATAATCCCATCATCCCACCAATTACATTTTCTGTCTCTCCAAATTATATCTGTGAGTTATCCCTCCATTTAGCTTAAACTTAATTCTTTCTTCTGGTTTTGTGCATAGTAAGAACATCAAACTTGATATAAGTCAGCTCTTCTGGAAATAAATAAATAAAATTCAATGGGGATTGAAAAGATTATGCCTTTTTCTCAGCAGTCCATGGCACAGACACAAAAATTGACCAAGGACAGTAGGACATAAAAACCTCACAATCAAATGTAGGAAGACAGAAATATTACATACATCCCTTTCAGATCTTAACGCAATAAAAATTACATTCAATAAAGAACAATGGAAAGATTGATTAAAAAGTAATTAGAAACTAAATAATCTAATCCTAAAGAATGAGTGGGTCAAAGAATAAATCATAAAAACCATCAGTAATTTGAAGAGGGAAAAGACCAGATTTGTGATTTCATTGCAAGGTCTAGAGCTGAAAGGAAGAGATAATCCATTCCCCTCATTTTGCAGAAAAGGTGACTGAGGTACAGAGAGTGACTTGGCCAGGATTACGTATGCTAATATTTAAACGTAGGTCCTTTGACTCCAAATTGAATGGTCTTTCCTTTTCAACTGTTACCATTCCTCAGATTCTTGTTGGCTCAGGTTTAGATGACTCTCTGACCTGGATGTGCAGGGAGAAGGAGAGAATAATGGGGAAGAGCCCAAAGATGATCTTCACCTTGTGCAGCGTATAGAAGGCTGGATTTAAAGTCAAAGGATTCAGATTTGAATCTTGTTTCTAATAATAAAGTTGTGGTAATGACATTGCTATTTATGTGACTTTTGGCAAACCATAAGGCCCATTCTTCATCTACAAAATCAAGGGGTTAGACCAGGTGCCTCCAAGGACTTTTTCTCTCTGTAATCTATAATCTGAGTCAGAAGGGGTAATAGATTCCTCCAGCAGGTGTTTGTGTGCATTTATCTCTAATCACCACCAGATGTCAGACTTGTCCACTATTGCCCTTCATAGGCAAGAGAAGACTTCATTTATTCATTCATACCACCTATGTCCCCGGAGTCTCCCACGGGCCCAGCTCTGTGCTGTGAGCTATAGAAAGCACAAAGTAGTTCTCACTCTCTAGGAACTCATAGTCTAGCTGGGGAGACAGAACACAAGGCCAAAAATAATACAACTAAATTGGAGAAGAGTTTTCAAAAGAATTGCAAACTATTCATGACTTCATGAAAACGTTTCAAATCACCAAGGGTGAGAGAAATGCAAATTCAAACATCTCTGAGGTTTTGCCTCATCCCCTGCAAATTGACACATATAAAATTACTTGTCTCCCCAATCCAGAAACAATTAATTATGAAAGGCCTATGAAAAGATTGGCGTAGTGATACGACCTGTGAAATAGTCCAAGGGTTTGGGGTATCATTTCAGAATTATATAATAAAAGAAACTAAAATTCCAGACAAGTGATAATCCCTCTTGGAATCAAAGACCTCCAGAAAAGGAGATGCTATACGTTTTTCTTATGCCCCTCCCCATAGAAAGCACACCTTATGATCTAAGGATCATTTGGATGATGTTCTTTCAGTGGACTTAATGCTGATTTATTTTATACCTCAGGCATGCAAGATGTGCTCCTTAGAAGGCCAGACAAGAATTTAGGGGAACTCATGCCTTGGTCTGCTGGATATCACTGGTCCTGGGGCAGTGGATAGAGCACCAATGCAGGAGTCAGGAGGACCTGAGTTCAAATCTCACCTCAGACACTTGACACTCACTAGCTGTGTGACCTTGGGCAAGTCACTTAACCTCAACTGCTTCATCCTGGGTCATTCATCCTGATGAATATCTGGTCACTGGATTCAGATGGCTCTGGAGGAGAAGTGAGGCTGGTGATCTGCACAGCTCTCCCTCACTCAAAACAAAGTCAAGTACAAGTCATGTCATTATTTCTCTGATGGCATGATCTTCTTTGGCAATGAAGGACAAACACACACTCACATTGCTGGTCCTATGCTGCAGTCTGGGAACCAAGGGAAACGTTTAAATATTAAAAGCTAATCAGTTGGCATCCTTTGTTCTTGAAGAGGACTGAAATAACATCCCTCTGTTAGAGTTAAGTTACATTGTGTCCAACTGCAGCTGATCAGACCAATACAAGCTCAGAATGCTCTGTCACAAGTAGAGCACAAACAGTTCATATGAACACTTGGGGCAGACATGTCTCTAAATTTGTGCTTCTCACATTTCTTTCAAGCTACTGAAATTCTCCTTTGCTCATAGAGCACAGGGCCTTCTTTGATGCCGGTGGTCCTTTACTAGCATCTTCCATGTCACTCAATCAATTCCAAAGTTCTTCAGAAGGACCTTAAGAGTGCCTCCTTGTATCACTTCTTCTAGCCACCACATGAGTGTCTTCCTTGAGTTCTCCATAAAATAATCTTTAGGGTAAGTCTATGTTTGGCATTCACACAATGTGACCAGCCTATCACAATTCCACTCTCTCCAGTAGAGTTTGAATGCTTGGCAATTTAACCTGAGAAAAGACCTCACTATCTGGTACCTTATCTTGCCAGATGATCATCAGAATCTTCCTAAGACAATTCAAATGGAAGTGATTCCATTTTCATTTCCAGCATAGCGCTGGTATCCTGTCCAGGTTTCACAGGCACACAACATTGAGGTCAGCAAAATGGCTTTGTATATCTTTGGTTTGGTAGGCAGTCTAATAAAAGCCAATAGGTGTATGTCTATTCCACTTCTGGGCATGTGCCCCAAGGAAGTCAAAGACAGAAACCAAAGTCCAACATATACCAAAATATTCACAGTAGCATGCTTTGTGGTAACAAAGAACTGGAAACAAGGTGGATGTCCATAGATTGGCAGAACAACTGAAAAAAGCCGTGGCATATGAATGCAATGGGGTGTTATCATAATCTAAGAAATCCCAAGTATGAGGAGTTTGTAGAAAAAATGAGATCTCTTTTTTGTTTTGTTTTGTTTCTTCTTTCTCATTCATTCCATTGGTTATAATTCTTTTTTACAATATGACTAATGTGAAAATATGTTTAATATGAATATATATGTAGAGCCTATATCAGATTGTGTGCCACCTTGGGCAGGGGGGAGGGGAGATGGGGGAGAAAATTTAAAACTCAATAACTTATAGAATAGAATGTTGTAAATTGGAAATAAATAAATGAATTTTAAAAAAGGAAAAAAAGAAAAATGAGAAGATTTTTATAAATTGATGCAAAATGAAATGTTTGGAAGCAAAAGAATAATATACATAGTGGCTACAACAATGAACATACAATATCACTATAAGAAAGCCAAGCTTTGAGCAGCTGAATAAAGAATCGAAGAACAGATGATGAGAAGACCTCCATCTTTATGACAGCAAGGTAGGAGACTGCTAGTGTGGAGTGCTGTGTACCTAGTCAGAGAGGGTCCCTGTTTGGAAAGCTTTTGTTTAATTATTTTTCTTTGTTCTAATGGATGGTTAGAGGGAGAGTTTTTTTCCCAGAAATGGTTGTGATATGAAGATAAAATGCATCAATAAAACATTTAAAAATATATAACAGCATGTGCTTAATGTCCAGTAACATTTCCCTAGACTATAATAAATGCTATCAGAAGTTAGAGGAGGGAGTGATCCCAGCGGAATATAATGGTCAGGAAGGGCTTCTTGGAAAAAGAAGTGCTGTTAGCAATTTAATAAACAAGAAGGAGGGAAAGAATTTTAGACAAAGGAGCATCAGAAGACAAGGCATGGATGTTAGAGTGATCAGAGTGGATACAGGAGAATAGCCAGTCCATATTATAAAATATTAATAGGAGAATAATGGGAGGTAAGTTTGGAAGGGCACATTAGAACCAGGCCATATGATTGGAGATTTCAAACTCAAGAATTTGGATTTCTGTTTGGTAGACAATAGGGAATCATTGAAAGTTCTTGAGCAGGGGAGTCATATGATCAGATTATGCTTTAAGATTATTCTGATAGTAATATGGAGGATGCATCATAGAGTGGAGAGATTAGGGGCAAGGAAACCATTTGCGTTATCATGTGTGTGTTTGTCCTTCATTACTGAAGAAGACCATGCCATCAGAGAAATGATGACATGACTTGCACTTGACTTTGTTCTGAGTGAGGGAGGGCTGAGCAGGTCACCAGTCTCACTTCTTCTCCAGAGCCATCTGAATCCAGGGACCAGATATTCATCAGGATGACTGGAGATGACCCAGGATAAGGCAATTGAGGTTAAGTGACTTGCCCAAGGTCACACAGCTAGTGAGTGTCAAGTGTCTGAGGTGAGATTTGAACTCAGGTCCTCCTGACTCCTACATTAGTGCTCTATCCACTGCACCACCTAGCTGCCCCATTTAAATATAATTATGCAGGCAAGAGGTTCAGATGATCTGAATCAGAGTGCTAACAATAGAAATGGAAAGAAAGGGTTGGATCTGAAAGAGAAAGTGTAAAGAAAAATTGACAAAACTTGGTGACACATTGGATGTCCAGAGTGAGGACTGCCTTTTGTTAAATGGCCAATAATAGGTCCCAGCCCAGGCTTCTCTTTCTTATTGTTTGGATTTTGATGGCTCAGAGTGAGTATAAATAGCAGTTGTTTTCTCTTCTGGCCAGAAACTCTGAGGGTCTTCCACTCGCAAACTGATTTTTTTGTGATGGCAAACTAGGTCATCTTTTATCCCAATTCTTACCTAGCCCTTAATCATTGAATGGGCATTGCCTCAGACAAACTGAGACCTGGAAAAGACCTTAATTTGAAAAGGCCAGCGTCATCCACTGCATCCTGGACCATCGCCAGTCATCTTGACTTTTGTCTTGCCATGGAACTCTGATGACTGGAGGAGAGCATGAGGCTGATGACTTCGCATGCCTCTGCCTCACTTAAATCCAGTTCCTGCTCAAGTCAAGACATCACCCTTATGATATCATTGGTCCTCTTCAAGAAGGAAGAACAAATAAGCAGAATGAGGAAAAGGGAAAATTGAAGGAGGAGTCCCAGGTTTTAAGTCTGGGTGACTGACAGGATGCTGTCATCAAGAGAAATAGGAAAAAAGGAGATGTTAGTACAAGGGGGAAGATAATGAGTTCAACTTTTGACATATTAAGTTTGAAATGTCTAAGGAACCTCCAGCTGTGTCTAGAGGACAGCTGGAAACAGATCTGGAATTCAGAAGGAACACTGGGGCTGGATACATAGAGATGAATATTGGAGTCATCCGTATGGAGGTGATAAGTGCATCACCAAGGAGGATGGGGAGAGAAACAGAGGACAGAAGATAGAGGTGAGTTTGGGGAATACCTACACTAAGGGGGCTGGAGAAAGAGAAATGGGACTATTAAAGGAGAATTATAGAATGTCAGAGCTAGATGAGATTTTAGGGTAATCTAGCCCATACTCCTTATTTATTGGAAAGGAAAAATGAGGTGCAGAGAAATTGTGTGCCCAAGGTCATACAACTAGTTAGTGGTAGCACTGTGACCAGAACCTAGGTCTCCTCAGAAATTCCAGAACATCAGACTCTGCTCTCTTCACTAGCTTTGAGAAAGAAGAAGCAATCACAGAAGTTAGATGCTGTCCTTTCTTCTCAAACAGGGCCAACACAACGTCACTGTATTGGGGTCAAGGTACAATGTGTCAGACTGTGGCTGAGCTTGGAGGGCTCTACCACAGATCGGCCACAAATAATCCATATGAACCTTTGGAATGGGGGACTGCTCTAAATTTGTGCATCTCTCATTTCTTTTGAGCTACTGCAGTTCTGCTTTGCTCATCTAACACAGTGCCTTCTTTGATAGAAGCTTGCCATGCTGGATGGTCAATGTCTCCTATGTCTCAAAATTGACTCCAGAGTTCCTCAGAGAGACCTTGAGAGTATCCTTGCATTACTTCTTCTGACCTCCAGTCAGAGAAACAGGGGCAGTTAAGATAATACAAAGTTAGCAAAGTTCAGGGTTCTGAAAGCTCCAAGTATGAGGAGTCATACCATCCATAGTACCATCCCAACCCCCCAGCTTTCATAACAGATCTCTGTCAGTCCACCCCAGACAGGTGAGAATATCTCCTATAACCCAAGACATCCAGAAAAGGAAATGTTATAGACTTCTTTTCCATTCCCTCCCCATCAGAAAGTATTCCTTGAGGCTAACCTAGATGCTTCTGGATAATGCCTTTTGGCTGAGCTCAATTCCTGATTTCTTTTAGATCCCAGGCATGCAAGATGTATTTCTTGGAGAACCAGACTGGGATTTGGAGGTGGGAGGGTAGAGGTCAGTCCTGAGCCTGCTGGGTAAGCCTCGGCCTGTGCTGAAGCCTAGATTAGGAGTTCTTAACGTTTTCTATGTTTATCAGGGCCCTCTTTGGCAGTCTGGTGAAGCTTATAAGTCCTTTCTCAGAATAATACTTTTAAATGCATAAAACAATGTACATATAAAGGAAACTAATTATATTGAAATACAGTTATCTATCTATCTGTATCTATATGTAGATATAGATATATAAATTTTAAAGATTTGCAGAGCCCCGGTTAAGAACTTCTCCAGAGCTCTGTTTTTCTTCTATCTCATTGGGAAAGAGTGAGTTCCTTTCAGTTACTTCAAGGCAAATCTTGACCCTCTCCCCCAAGGGTCCAAGCACCTTTGGATCTCATAATGTGATCATTTCCTCTCTTGCCTAAACTTTTTTGTTGGCATTGTTACTTACTCTGCTCATCTCGACTTCTACGGGCTTCCAGTGTTCACTGGGCATCCCTCCCAGGGATGCTGCTGGCTCAAGCTCTCTGTTGACACTATCCCCATCTCTTAGACTCAAACTCTATTTCCAGCAGGCACGCTGCCAGAAGCCTAGTGTCAGTTGGAAAGGAAGGATTTTGTCACCCAGATCCTCCACTGTCTCTTGCCGCTCCCTAGGGAACATATGAGTCAATAGCTCATGAAAGGGTATATAACTGCATCTATCTCCAGCCTGGTGAAGGGTAGGGGTAGAGAGATACAAGGAGCATGGAATGCATGGGGTGGGAGAAGAGGAAGTTGGGAAATTTTCCAATCCCTCTTCAGAGACTTCCTGCAGTCTGTTATCACTGGGTCTGAGGTGTCAGAAACTCCCTGGTGAAACCAAAACCCATCCTGGAATCAAGTAGAAATTATGTGGGAGATCAGTCCTAGTTTAGGGACTAACTGGGTCAGGACTCACCTTTTCCTCTGTTTGCATGGGGGAATCCCCTGCTATTAATATGAAAGATGAGGTTTGAAAGATCTCCAGCCCTGTTGCCTCATCTTCCGGAGGCTTCGATCCGGTTCATTGGGGTTATGGCCACATAACTGTGTCTTCAGCCATTAGGGGTCTGAGGTTTTCCTCCATCTCTCTGCTTCTTTCCAACTAGTTCCAACCTCAAACCACTAACCTATATCCATTTGCTTCCCACATTACCCCTTCCCATTCCAGATATTCCTGTAGCTTATTTCCTCCAGCTAATCTCAAATATGGCCCAAAGGTTGGACAGGCTACAGAGCCAGACACATGGACCCTCATCCACAGGTGCAGTAAGGGGAAGGGTACCAGAAGAACAATAATAATGTGGTCCCTCAGGGCAGCTAGGTGGTGCAGTGGATACAACATTAACCCTGGAGTCAGGAGGATCTGAGTTCAAATCCAGCCTCAGACACTTACTAGCTGTGTGACCCTGGGGAAATCACTTAATCCTGATTGCCTCCAAAAAAATAATAATGTAGTGAAAGAGGAGCAAGATTGATGGTGGTAGCAGTTCCAGTGCCCCAAATGTGCCTAGCCCTCATTGCAAATGAAACTTTCACTATGAAATATCTCTCAAGGTCTTCTCTAACTAGTCTATAGGAACATGATTGTTTCGTATTAATGCGTTCTTCTATAGAGATCCTAGCGTCCCTACTTTTCTCAGCTCTAGTCAAAAAGGAATTGGGGGAGAGGAAGGGAGGGGATGTCAAATTTCTCTCTTAAAAGGACAAAAGTAACTCTCTTCTCCCAACTCCATCTCACATGTCAGGATTGGTGGCTGTTAAATGTTTCCTCATATTCAGCATAATAAGGTGATTGAAACATAAGAACAATGAGCAGAGGTGAGCTTGAGAGAAGCTCAATGAGCTTGAGAGTTCATTTGGATGAGATGCTGGCTGTTTGTGTGGCATGCTGACTATAGAGGAAGAATCTGCTTCTCCTTCCTTTCAGCCTGGCAGGGAAGATCGAAACCAGACAGGCTGGACAGTTTGGCAGTAGGCTGCTCTAACAGTGGAATGAAGATGAGGAAAAGGAAACCATCAGGTGCATGCATTTGGTTTACCAGCCCACACTCTCAGCTCTTGCTAGCCTCTCTGGCTCTCCTGGAGCCCTGCAACAGCAGCCGCCCATAAGAATTGTGGAGGAAGAGGGCATGGAAACAGAAATACCCTGCCCACCATCCTTCCTCCTGCATTGGTCAGCAAGATGGACCTTTGAAACACCCAGATGTTTCAAGTTCAAGTGAAAGTTCTTGAACTGAGTTTGCTCTTGGTATCTCTGGATCCATCCAGCTGCCCCAGGCTTCCTCCTCATCCCATTGTTCAGAGTTCTTGTGGTAGGACTCAGTCTCTTACCATTTGGGAGGTACACTTCCTGAGTGGCCTAGTTATGACATCACCTCTCCCAACCCTTGCTTCCCACCCCTTGGAAATTCCCTCCCTCAGCTCCTGAATCTTCCTGGGGTGTAGGTAATGAAAGCAGTGAAACCACATCATTTAACTTCCTTGAGATCTCTAGAAAGATTGATTTAAGGAAGAAGCAGGGTCAGAGACCATGGCTGTAATTTTGGCTTTCCATGTAACTTAAGTTTTCAAGCCTGGGGCATTTTGCATATTGGGTATGTAGAAGGAGACCCCTAATTGGCAAAGGGAATGCTGGTGTCATGCTGTGTGACTGTGTGAGAGGCAGAATTGGTTCTAGACATTCAATGCCAGCGAGGAAAGTAAGAAAAAAATTGGAAGCTGCAGACATGGAGGGGAAGCTGACACTCCTCAACATGCCTCTGATTTCCAGAGCCATTATTTCTTTTTCATCACATCAGCATTCTCTCCACCAATAAGGAGTCCCCTGCATATCCAGCAGCATGCAAAATGCCCCAGGATTAGAAATATGGGTTATAGTCATAAGGTATCTGATCCATCATCCAAGGGAGGAATTCTTGAGGAGATGTGACCCAGTCAATACCTCTGTAGATGCTATGCTCCCTACCTCCTCATTAGTCATAGTTACTGAAGGCCCAGAAAAGAAGGTGCTTGCCACTACTGTCCTTGGAACTGTCAAGTCGTTCAGCATCAGAAATGGATATGGTTTTAATGAAGGAACAGACTTTAAAGGAGAGTCATTGCCATGTGCTTTCTTGCTGCACTCTGAGGACCAGGGAGACTTTTCTATATAATTGTAAGCAGAAACTTCCTTGTACATGTTGTTGCCCCAATTAAAATGTGAACTCTTTCAGAATAGGGGACTGTCTTTTTCACATGTATCCTTAGAGCTTAAAACAGTGCTCTGCACATAGTAGGGGCTTAATCAATGCTTTTGAATGAATGATTGGTTTCTAGAAACTTATGTGCTGAAAAATGCTTTTTCATTCATTCATTCAGGTTAGTCATAAAGATGAGACCTAGGAATGGACTAGAGACTAGTAAGACTGGGCAGCCTTTTGAACCTTACTTTTTAAAAAAATGCAGTATGTTATCTTAGAAAAAAGGATGGGAAAAGGAGATTATGAGGAAACCTTGCCTTAATTTTACTCTCTGTGTGAACTTGGGCAAGTTCGTTAACCTCTCGGAACCTCAGTTTTTTCTTTCTCTCTCCGCCCCCCAGATTTATTAATTTATTTGTTTTCAGTTTTCAATGTTCACTTCCATAAGTTTTCAATTATCTCCCTCTCCCTCCCCAAGATGGCATGCAATCTTATATGGGCTCTACAGACACATTCCGATTAAACACATTTTCACAATAGTCCTGTTGTAGAGAAGAATTATAGGCATCATCTTTTTCATCTATAAAACGGGCATAATACTTGTACTATGTACCTCAGAGAGATATGGTGAGGGAAATACTTAATAAGCACTAAAGATGTGTAAATCATTGCCAGAAAGATCAAAGGAATTTATTTTGCGAGGTTAATCTGACTGGATTACAAAAGATATTCGGGGAAAGGTCCAAAGCTTCAATAGATTAGTAACACAAGGAGCAAAATATTAAAATCTTGCCCAGGCTCAAAGCATTCCCAAAAGTATAACCCAGGATATGGCCTAGGGATCCTAGTAGGATCATAGTTGTGGAGCAGCCAAAGACTTTGGAGACCATTTGGTCCAGCTCTTCATTTTTTAGATGAGGAAACTGAGATTTACTTATAGTCACACAGGCAGTCAGCATCAAAGACAGATTCTTCACTAAGTCATCTGACTCCAAGGTCCATGTTCTTTCTGCTGTGGCATGCTGGGAAAGCTTCAGAATGATGGGTCCTGGCCCATATAAAAGGAAATCCAATCATGGTATGAGAGATTTAGAGTTGTAAGGGACTGTATAGACCATTAAGTAAAATGCCCTTGTTATGCAGATGAGGAAACTGAGACTCTGATAAATTAAATGATTTCCTTGTTGTCATACAGCTGTCCAGGAACCAGGATTAGAACCCAGGTCCTCTGACTACAAATTCAGCACTCTTTCCACCTCACCAAACTGCTTCTCAGTCATGAGTGTGTTCATGAAATTCTTCCAAGCACTGTTCTCCCATGACCAGGTCCCAGATCTGCCCTGAGGTCAGATTGCGGGCGGGGCTTGCTAGATGCAGAAGTAGTGGCTCACCTACTGTGAGGCTGTTCCATCATTAACCCAAGGGTGCTATCTCCCGGAGAATCTTAGTCAACCTCTATGACCCAGGTGGAGTACCTTTTCCCAAAAGTTCCCCTGGTGGCCAGAAAATTCTTCTATCATCTACCCCAAGGCGCCCTGCTCACTCCTGACTCACTGCCCAGCTCACCCTCAAGGTATCTAGGCATGCCTGAAGGCTCTGGCATCCTGCCCATATGTCCTTCCTTTAGCCCCCTGAAATGGTTCCCCTCCACCATCGGGAAGCCTTTGTCTACAGAGACTTTAATCAGGTTGGCTGTTGCCCCTCTCCCTCCCACTCTATCCTCAGCCACATTTGGCTGACAGGATTGCTCTGGACAGCAAAACATTGGCACAGACTCTCCCTACCCCTTCCCCCAGCTCTGTGCCAGGTGGAGTGGGAGTCCCGGATCTTATCGGCTCATCACATTCCGGACATTCCCGACAGACGGGAGAGCGGGGTGGGGGAGCGGCTGAAGGGAATGATGTTTGACTTCAATATCCTGTGTACCGAACTAACTCCTGTGCCAGTCCACTTCCCCACCCCCACCCCTACTCCCAGGTCTTGGACTGGTTTCTCCTCCTCTAGACATTCCTATCTGCCACCTTCTTCCAGATCTCAGTTTGAGATTTCTTCCTTCTAGCTGGCTCTGGCTTTCTCTCTTCCTTTGTCCTTTCCTCACTGTCCTTCTATTTCTAGATTCTGTAGGAAATGATGACAGGGGTACAATCCTTCTAGACACCCTGCTCAAAGCCCACCAGACTCCCCATCAATCACAAAGCCACTGGTTAGAGTGGAAGGGGTGGGTGTTAGGCCACTGCTCTCCCCTCCCCTACACAAGAAGGACAGGTATCTCTTAAATGCTCCCAGATACTCTCAGGGAAAGGGAAGAAAAACTATTTTCTCCAAAGCCTTATTTCCAAAATGTTCAAAAATAAGTGAGGACCACGTAAGCTTTATTTCTAGCTTTCTCCCCTGCTAACAGAAGAAATAGCCATCTCCTTCCTTCATTAACTGCCATCTATATTTGGAACCAACTCTTTGATAATAATCCTATTTCTAAAATATTCACTCTTGTTTAGCATCTCTTCTTCCTTCCCATCATCCTGCCCCCTCCCTCATTCCAGGTTCATATTCCCCCTAAAGTTATCCTGCCCCCAACCTTTTCTCTGACTTCTCATCTTTTCTTTTCTCTTTTGCTGATTTTTCCTCCTAGTCTTCCCTGGCCTCTTCCTTCTTTGAATGGTGTGGTAGAAAGCCCTCTTATATCAAAGAAAAGTGGGTTTGAATCCCATCCTTCTGTGACCACTGCCATGTGTGGAAAATCCCTTAAATCTCTCTGTTTCTTCATTTATATAATAGGAATGATAATATCCATAGTGCTTACTTCTCAGAACTGCCGTGACATTCAAATGAGGTGATAGAGGTGTGACAATGGAGGGCAGGCCAGGTATGTACTCAGTAAGTATCCCAGATGTTGCAGGAAATGATAATAGTAGCCCACATTTGTACTTATACTGCTTTCTTTAAGATCACAGAAAAACATTCTGTTATTTACTTAATTAAATAGCCTACTAGGGGCTATTTGTTCACTAGATGGAAATACCCTGAAGCCACTAGCCAAGTAACTTTGTTTATGCACCCAGTATCCCATCAAGAGGCCTTCTCAAAGGCTGCAAAGTATGCCCACTGGCCACAAGAGAACACGTTTTTGGCTTACCTACTCCGAGCTCATGAGCTTACGTAACTCTTGGCAAGGTGAATGCTGTTGCTATTTCAGTATTGATCCAAAGAAATGAAGAGAAAATGGAATCTCTTTCCAAAATATTAGAATTGTGGCAATATAAGTTGGCTCACCATGCTCTACGTCTGGGAATTTCTTTTATTCTGGTTAATCCTCAGTATTTATATTAGGCAGTCTACATGGTAGCTACATACATGGTATCAGACAAAGAAAACAAATGAGAAACTTGTGAAGAGCTATTCTGTGGGATGCTGATCCGAGTTGATCCCAGTCACCCTCATGATTCCAAGGACCCCCCAGCTTTAGGAAGGAGTGAGGGAGGGGGTTTCACTTCTGAGGTCCCAATTGAATCAGGGCTATAATTCCCTCAGGGGAAATGAGAAGGCATTCCTACTCTTGGGCTCACCTTCCAGTGAGGTTTTTCACAAGCTCTCAATTCAGTCCCACCCCAGTACTATCTCTTCTGCAGTGCTCCTTGGGTACTATTCCCCATCACTGCAGACAAAAGATTGAAATGCTGCTTCATTGGTATCCAACATGAAATTGTCAGTGTGAGTACAGCATCCAATTACTTTTTGTGAACAGTGTGGTCAGTGGAGCAATGGATTGCAACCTTTCTCTCCTCCTTCAGATACTGAAATGAATGAATGGCTGAGGTTGGAAGGAAGAAGAAGAAGGAGGAGGAGGAGGAGGAGGAGGAGGAAGAGGAGGAGGAGGAGGAGGAGGAGGAGGAGAGATTTGTATATAAAGGGAGAGATGCCCTTTTCAGATTTGGGTGATTTTGCTGATTTAAAAGGGCAAAGACAAAGACAAATGTAAGTCTTCCTTTGAATAATTGTCTTCCAGAGAATATGAAGGCAGTTACCATCTCTTTAAGAGCCAAATAAAAGCACAGATATTGTTATTGGAACTTGAAGGTACAGATAGAATTTTGGAAGAATCACAGTTCCTGTTGACAGTAGTGACAGCTGAAAAGTAGTTTTCTGAGAAGCACTTCTCCCTGTGGAGTCAGGAAGAAGGCATGTTTCTCTGGAATCCACAAGGAGCTATAAAGAATTTGTACTCTGTGTACTTTTCCCAGTGGAGCCAGAGGGAAAGTAGGTGTTGACTTTTTAATCTATAAGGATCTACTTGATAAACTATGGAGAAAGACTATTAAAAATATCAGTCTGAGGGAAGTCAAAGGGGTGTTTCCAGTCATTTCTGAAGAGAAACTGCAGAAGACCCAGAGAGGAAAAAAATGAGATTTTTTTTCCCTGAGGAAGCTGTTTTCAATTTTTATGAAGAAGATTTAAGAGAAGAAAATTTGCTTAATATTTTGAGAGCAACTGAGTGGACTAATACTGAGTTTACAGATAAGGAAAGAGAAGATAACCATTGATATTCTAAGGGTTTGAGGTGACTTTGGTCAGTCAAAATATTGCAAGTAGTTATATATACTTATATTTTTATGTTTGTTAATGATTTCATTTTTATAAACCATATATATTTGGGTCATTTTTACTTCATTTTAAAAATAATTTTTATTATTTTACTATTTTAATAAGCAACAAATTGATTAATTTTGATATATCAATTTTAAATTTTAATAATTTAATATTTTAAAGTAATTTTAATAAATATTTTAAAAATAATTACTATTTACTTAATATTAATAAATAACAGTAATTATAAGAAGAAAGCATGTCCATGGGGGTTCAGGAGCTACAGGTATAGAGGGATATTATTCTCCTCTCCTATCTCATCTAAAAACCTGAGAGTAGTTGTAGCTGCTTCCTCTCTGAAGACCCATCCAATTAGTGTAGATATGAGTTGAGGGAGTGAACAAGACAAGACAGAGAGACAGAAGGAAAGGAGGAACCACACCCGTGTATGTGTATGACCATATACATTTTCCTGCCATCCTCCACATCTCATGGATCCATTTCCTTCTATTGGACTGCTGGGAGAAGTCAGAGACCTGTTGGTTAAACGCTTTGCAAACCTACATGTGTAAATGTCAGTCATCATTACCTAACCTTTTATTCTCTTTTTCTTCCTCCTTTTCTTCATTCTTATCTTTTCCCAATCTTCCTAGTCTTCTTTCTCCTCTGTCTTCCCATTTCTCTTCCTTTTCCTCCTTCTACGTTTGGGAAGTGGATAGAGAACTGGATTTAAAGTCAAGAGGTGTCCTCAATACTTAACAGTTACGTGACCATGATAAAGTCACTGAGCCTTTCTTTTCTAATCTGTACAATGGAACTAATGACACCTGTGGGATTTATCTCATGAATTCTATTTATTTTCTGTGGAAATGAAATGTTATTTTGCATATGCTATATACATACATATATATATATATATAAAATGAGATTTTGCATATACTACATATGCATGTATATGCACACATATATAAATAGATACAGCTATCTTCATTCTCTCTGTATCTATCTATGTATCTATCTAATCTATCTCTCTATGTATCTATCTCTCTATGTATCTCTGTATGTATGTATGTATGTATGTATGTATGTATGTATGTATCTATCTATCTATCTATCTATCTATCTATCTATCTATCTCAGTGAGTAGAGTGTTGGACCTGGAGTTAGGAACCCAAACTCAAATGCATCTTTGGACACTTATTAGCTGTATGTAACTCTGGGCAAGTCACTTAATCTCTATCTGCCTCAGTTTCCTCATCTGCAAGGTAATAGTAATAATTCCTACCTTCCAGGGTTGTTGTGAGGATAAGATTATATTATAATTGTAAAGTGATATGTAAATGCTAGTTATTATTAAAATGTTTTGCAAGCTTTAGAAATAACATATAAATATCAGTTATTATTTCTGTCCCTTTTCTTCACCATCTTATCTTTTCCTCTTCTTCCTTTTCTGCCTTTTCCCTCTCTTAAATATCAGACCTTCATCCAATATTTTTATGTACTCAGTGATGGATGAAGTACTGTGTACAGAGTCAGTGACACTGCTCCCTCAGTGAGCTCTATTTCTAAGGTAGATGACTATAAGATGAAGATGTATAATTACAGGATAGATTAGATAATTAGGTAGAGAAGTAGACATATTCATATTTAACACATTTGGAGGACTGAAATAAGCTTCTCTTCCCTGTTCCAGTTCTAGGCAGCTGTTTGTGGTCACTTTCTGGTTAAAAGGTTACCTTCTGAAAAGTTGGCGTTAAGTAATATATTATATGAACTTATCCACAGCATTCCAAACTCCATGTGCTATAACTGATGGCTCCCTGTATGGATGGTGTAGTGGTGGCTGATAGAGTACTTGTGTTTTCTTGGTGTTAATTGTTAGGCCAAAATTAGCACAAGCAGCAAAGAATCTATTCATACTTCATTGCATCTCAGCTTCAGAGGCTGCATTGAGTGCACAATCATCTGCAAACAGAAAATCATGCACCAACACTCCCTCTACTTTGGTCTTGGCTTGTAGCCTTTCCAAGTTGAAGAATTTGCCATAAGTGGGGTAGCTGACCTTGGTGCCATGTCCATCGTTATTGAAGGCATTTGACCACATAGCAGAAAACATCATGCTAAAAGCATGGGAGCAAGCACACAACCTTGTTTCACTCCATTAGCAACTGGGAAAGCACAAGAGCATTGTCCATTACTCAGAACCCAGACAAGCATGCTGTTTTGAAATTGAGGTAAAAAGCTGACAGACTTCTCTGGGCAACCAAATTATGACATAATTTTCCATAAACTCTCATGGTTGACAGCATCAAAGGTCTTGGTAGTGTACTTTCCAGGGACGTACACATTGATAATGAGGCTGACGCAAACATTGCCAGAGCTAGCTCAGTGTTTGGGAGGCTCTGAAGGAAAGTACAGGAGAGAAGAGGTATTAGACCAAACTGAAGGTCTTCAGAGCTGTCGTGCAGACTTTACAGTTGGATGCCTGTGAATTCTGGACAGTCCACCAGTGTCATACTGGGAAACTGAATTGCTTCCATTTGAATTGTCTTAAGAAGATTCTGAAGATCACCTGGCAGGATAAGGTACCAGACACTGAGGTGCTTTCTCAAACTAAACTGCCAAGTATTCAAACTCTTTCAAGGAGCACAACTCTGACGGGCTGGTGACATTGTTCGAACCCAAAACATACTTGTCAAAAAGATTATTTTATGAAGAACTCATACAGGGCAAGCACTCACATGGTAATCAGAAACAGAGATACAAGGACACTCTGAAGGTCTCTCTGAAGAACTTTGGAATTCATTGTGTGACATGAGAGACTTTGGCACGAGATCACTCAGCATGTTGTGCCCCCATCAGAGAAGGTACTGTGCTCAATTAGCAAAGCAGAATTGAAGCACCTCAAAAGAAATACAAGATGAGCAGATTTAGAGAATCCACCCCAAATGTTCATGTGGACTATTTGTACCCAACCTGTGGTAGAACATTCTGAGTTCATATTGGTCTGATCAGCCACTGTTGGACAGACTGTAACTTGACTCAAGCATAGTGACGTCATTTTGGTCCTTTTCAAGAACAAAGGACAGCAACCAACCAATCAAGCAATATATTATATATGCAAATGATTAGAGGTAACTATAGAAAGTTAAGGAGTAATAGATAAGCCTGCAGATAACCTAGAGAGAAAATAGACTGTGGCTCCTGTGTGAATATGAGACCAAGCTCCGGCCCTTAAGAATGGAAGATGGAGATGTTCAGAGGGACAGGTTAATTAGCTGAGTAGATGTTGGGCACCAGCCTAGACCTGTTTCTTAGAATATCAGAGTACAACTCCAGCTGACCAAAGGAGACTAGAGTGACTGCTTCTTGGTGAAGAATAGGGTAGCAAGGAGGTGCAGTGGATAGAACCAGTCTGACCTGCAGTCAGGAAGACTTGAGTTGAAATTCAGTTTCAGACACTTCCTAGCTGTGTGACCCTAGGCAATTCACCTAACCCTATTTTCCTCAGTTTTCTCATTTGTAAAATGATCTGGAGAAAGAAATGGCAAATCAGTACCTTTGCCAAGAAAACCTCCAAATGGGGTCTGAAGAATCACATAGGGTCATATAGCTAGTAAGCATCTGAGCTGTTAGAAACCTTTAAAGCTATACACATGTTAACATTTTTTAAAAATTGTTACCTATCTGTTAAGATTTCTCTTTGGAATTTGAATGGTGATTTATGGCTTTTTTTTTTTAAAGAAGGAACTGGGGTTAAGTGACTTGCCCAGGGTCACACAGGTAGTAAATGTGTGAGGTCAGATTTTAACTCTGGTCCTCCTGACTTCAGGGTTGGTGATCTATTCACTATGCCACCTAGCTGCCCCTCATACCTTTTCCAGACTACTGTTAAGGCTACCACTGTCCTTTCAGTCATGCAGAATCATAATCTCAGTATCATCACTAACTTTTCACTCTTACTCCAAATATCCAACCAGTTGCCAAATCTAAAACATCTCTCCCATAGACCTCATCCAAGCTCAGGCCCATATTATTTCTTGCTTAGACTTCTTATAATGGTCTCTTAATTCTCTCTGCCTCAGGTTTCTCCCCAACTCTGATCAGTACCCAATTATGATGGACATAGACATTTTTTATGTAATCTTTTGCTGTTTTCTGAGCTCCATCTTCTTGCTTGGGGACCATCTTGTAGTTCTGCCTTGTGACATAGTTTTAATTTGCTGTGAAAACATATTAGCTGGCTTGCTGAAACCCCCTAAGTCTTAGCCTCTCCTACCTATATGCTCTGGTAGATCACCATTCCTCGCACAAAGCCATGATCATCAAGGTGACCCAAATTTATAACATTGGACAGTCCATCACCAGTGTAATGAGATAAAGCCTATTACTGCTTAGATGTTAAAGGAAGAATGCCTCATCCTCTCTTTGAGGTTAAGGAAGCATGCCCCATCCTTGATTAAAGCTGAGGGAGAATAACCCATCCCCATCCAAGTCAGAGGGAATACCCTAAAAACTCTATAAAAACCCCACTCAAATCCCTGGCCAGCAGAACAGTTACTGATGGTCTCTGGGACTGATTTTCTCCTGCTCTTGGAGGATGCCCAAGATACCTCCTCCTCCCTCCCTCAGGGATCAGCTAGTTCTCCAGGCTCTGCTCCTCTCCCTTTCCCAGATCTCATTCAGAGTTCACCGTTGCTGCCCCACTTACTTCTGGAACCACTGTAGACTACCTACCAACTTCTGGCGCTGGTAAGTGTCAGTGCACCCCCGATAAAGCTTCTGGAATGATTCTTGAAGTTGTCCCCTCCTGACAGAATCCAATCAAACCAGCCAGGTATGCAAAATCAAGCAGGGACCAGGAATACCTCCCTCTAGTGCCTAAGCCACTAACCAGAGCTTTGACTAAGATTCTCAGCAGCCCCACCTGCTCAGACAGAGAGAAGGAAGTGAAACCTCATTGCCACACACATTCGTCTAAGGAGAGAGCTCAGCCCAGGTCTCTGAACTTTATGCTGCAGCAACAAAGACTCCCTTAACCACTGCACAACAGCTTTCTTAGCTAATGAACCATTGCCCAGAACAGGGACTACACAGCTAGGCAGTCACCACGCTATTCTCACGAGTATGGAGCGGTGATTCAGAACATGATTCTTGTTGTCCTTGGAGAAGAATGATAACAGTAACACAATTCAGGTTTTGACTGAGGAACCTTTTATTCCAATGAGGGGCCTTCATCCATCCTTCTCTCTCTATTTAAGTGTGGTGTAAGGCTGGAACTAGAGCTCCTAGCAGCTGCACCTTTGAGGGCAGGATTTCCTGCCCTCACTGAAGAGCGGAAGGGGTGGGCAGCAACAGGGAATTCCCCTGATCCCCATGATCCCCATGATCCATGCACCAGATCCAGGATGGGACTTTAGGTCCTGAGAGCACTAGTGATGAGGAACCTCTCTCTCGGTATTCTGGGCAGTGCACCAGCATAGGCCCTAAAGAGCCATCCCTATAGCACAGGCCTGATGATACTTCCACCTTCAATTCCCTAGCCAACAAAATCTGGTGGCTTCCTAGTTCTGATAGGATCAACCGTAAACTCCTAAAAAATTCCTGTATTTGTCATTTAAAGCTGTTCCCTATCTGGCTTCATCCTACCCTAGGCTAGCCTTACCACACAGTACTCCCCTCCACTCACTCCATAATCCAACCACATTGGCTTGCTTACTGCTCCTCACACAGGACTCTCCATCTCTCTATCTCTGTCCCTTTAAGCCAGCTGTCCCCCTACCCTCACCTCCACCCCACCATGCCTGGAATGTTCTCCTTCATATCTATCTCTTGTAATCCCTGGTTTCATATAAGGGCAGCCTTTCCTGGTACCCCCCCCCCCCCCCACCTCCCACAACTGTGAGGGCCATCCCCTCCAAGATTACCTTGTATCTTCTCTCTGGGTGTTTTTTTTTTTCTATAGACCAAGATATGCCGTATCTCCAAAAATCTTAGTGCAATTTTCTTTTTTACACTATTAAAGTTTAAGACTGTACTAACACTTTTGGGATACCCGGTATGTGCATGTGGTCTTTCCCATTTGACTATAAGCTCCTTGAGAGCAGGAACTGTTTCGCTTTTATGTTTGTATTTCCATCATCTGGCTCAGAACCGAGAAGAATACAGTAAATGCTTAATAAATGCTTGTTGACTGATGACTGTCTTGTCTCTGCACCACGTATGTGGTGTACGTGTGATTATTGGCCAGTCCATCTCACCACAAAGCCTCTGCCTAGAACACAGTTTCTTGTGCTGCTCTGAAAACAACATTTCTGAAATTATGGTGAAGAAAAGATGGGGGGAAGGCGAGACATGCCTTCGGCAAGGGGCTGAATTCTGAAGGCTGTGTAACTAATTGAAAACAAGGAATTTGGGGAAGGGTGTGTGTGTGTGTGTGTGTGTGTGTGTGTGTGTGTGTGTGTGTGTGTGTGTGTGTGTGTGTGTGCATGCGCGTGTGCATGTGTGCACACAAAACCACAAGTGTGGGTTATTTTGGGGCAGAGGGGAGGTCTGTGTAACACAGAAACAGTTCTATGGCAGAATGGTGAAGATAGGGAAAAGGCTGTCTTGGGGCAGGGAATGAAAAAGAATCTGTGGGAGTTCTAATTCCAAGCAGAATGGAATTAGGAAGTCTATCGGCTCTCCTCCAAAGATAACAATAACAATAGCTTCCATTTCTATAAACCTTTAAAGTTTACTAGGCACTTTGCTCATAATACTGCATGTAGGTGTCTCCACCCCCACTCCACCCCCTCTGCCTCCTGCCCTGTTCTATCCTGGGTCTTCTTTTCTTCTCTTTCCACTCTTCTCTTAATTATCTCATCAACATTCAAGGGTTTCCCCAGTCTCTCCCCTGGTGCCTACCCCTCCCTGCCCAGCTATGTCACAAAATGTTTTAGATGACCTAGATGTAGGAAACTCAAATGTCCATCCCCCAACCCACTCTTCTTCCTAACTCCTCTATTTCTCCTGAGGAGGAATCAGCAGACATCCATTTTTCCCATCACCCAAGCTTGAAACCTCAAAACCATTCCTGACCCTTCTCTCTCTCCCATCACAAATCTGGGGAATTGCCAAGTCTCATCAATTTTCCCTCCACAGCATCTGCAGCATCCATCCATCTTTTGCTATCCACTCAGCCTAATGCAGGCCCTCATCACTTCTCACGTGGACCACTTCAATAACCTAGTTGGTCACTATGCCTCTAGTCTCTCCCCTCTCCAATTCATCCCCCACCCAGCCACCAAATTGATATTCCTAAAACATAGGTGTGATTATGTCATTGTCCAGCTCAAGAAATTCCACTGGCCTCTTGCCACTAAAATAAAGTATAAACTCCTCTATTTGGCATTTAGTGCCTTTTATAACCTGGCTCTGTCCTTTTTTTCCCAGATATATTGCCCATTGCTCTGCTTCATACATTTCAGCTGAACTGGCTCTCTGTCTATCCCAGTAACAATCAATCAGTCAAGCAGAAAACATTAATTAAGTGGCTCATATTTACTTATATGCCAAGTACTGTGCAGATCAATGGGCATGGAGACACAAAAGTGAAATGTTGGTGGTAAGGATAGCTCATAACGTAATATGACTAGACAAATGGAGAAATGGCCTTGGATCTGGAAAGACCTGGATTTGAGTTCCGTAGTCTGACTGTGTGACATTAGAAAAATCCCTTAACCCTCCAGTGCCCCCTGGAAATTCTCTAGACTGTCTTATTTGTGAAACAGTCAGGAGGCCACTATCAAATGAAATGATTTTTCCAGCATTCCACAGCTAGTAACTGTCAGACAGGGATTCAAACCTTGTTCATATTCTCTTCCCTCTCTTTATACCATGCTGCCTCTTAACCTAGAATCTACCTGGGAAGACTCCTGAAAGAGATGAGGCTCGAAAAATCATCCCAGTGCCTGGAAAGAGAAAGAAATCTTGGTCAGACATTCTGGGGAGAAATAATCTAACTGTGTGGGGCAGCTAGAAGAGGTGAGAAGAGAGAAGTGGGAAAGGAGAGAATATAAAAGGGAAGGAAACTAAAGGGGTCATTGAGTCTCCTGTACAGGTTTCTAGTCCTCATCCTTTTTGCTCCTGTGCAATCCCAAGACCACCTGTATCCTGGGCTTTCTCAGAAGTGATTCTGTTCATTCTCACCACTCCTTTTAGTAGCCTTGGGAAAGATGGCAACAAGAGGATATTGCAATTCACCTGCTCGTAATTCATCTATAAAGAAGGAGATGACCATGGGCAGAAATTTCTTGGTCTTACCAGCTTTCTGTCTGTTTCAACACTAGTCTCCACTCTCTCCCTTCAATTTCTCTCCACTCCAGTCTACATGTTGCTGCTGCCAAAGTAATTTTCCTTAAGCAAGAACTGGTCATGTGACTCCCTTACTCAACTAACTCTAGAGGCTTCCTATTGCCTCTAGGCTCAAATATAAATCCCACTGTTTGGCTTTGAAAACGCTGCGTATCCTGACCCTGGCCTGCGTTTCTAGTCTCATTGGCTATTACGCCTGCTTCCCACACTCTGAGATCCAATCAAACTGGCCTTACTGTTCCTCATATATACACAACATCCCAACATTCATCTCTACTTCCTCCCCCCGCCCCGTGATTGGAATGTATTCCCTCCTGGCATCCCCCTTATAGGGACCCTCTCTTTCTTTAAGATGCTCAGGTTCCATCCTCTGAATGAAGTCTTTCCTGATCCCCTCATGCTCTCCGCCTCCTAAACAACCTTGAATTTAACTACTTTCTATATATTTCTATTTATTCACTTTCTATTTATGCTCTCTCTTCCTCTTTCTCTCTATCTCTATCTGTCTGTCTGTCTCTCTCTTGCTAAATGTCCTCACTTAGGAAGTTAGGTGGTGCAATAGATAGAGTGCCAGTACTGAAGTCAGGAGGACCTGAGTTCAAACATGACCTCAGACACTTACTAACTGCCATGACCCCAGGCAAGTCATTTAACCCGGTTTACCTCCTTTCTTGATCTGTAAAATAAATGAGCTAGAGAAGGAAATGGCAAAACCAGTCCAGTATCTTCGCCAAGAAAATCTCAAATGGGGTCACAAGAGAGTCAAACAGAGCTGAAAAATGACTTAAAAACAACAATTTCCTCATTTTACAGGGGGGATAAATAAAGCTTCAAAAAGGCAAATAACTTGTAAAGCAAGAATCTGGGTCTCCCGGTGCCGGTACTCTTTACTTTGCTCTCCATCCTCAGCCTACTGTGCCCCTGTACTTATCCACCATTCTATTCTGTGGGTGGCAAAGCCAAGTGGGCCATAGAGGTCAACAGAGAGAAATAATGGTTTGTGTAATTGGAAACATCGGATAATAGAAAAACCTTTGACCTTTAGCCAAATTGGAGCCGTTGCATTCCTAGGAGGGTACATGTCCTGGGCCCCCAGACACTGACCATTGGTAGAGGTAGTCAAAAGGAGCACTCTTAAGCCCTGGGGAAGACAGGCCTTGGACACAGGCAATCCACTCTTGGACAATTCATGGTATTTGTTTGAATGATTCTTTCCCATCATTGGACTATGGACGCTGGCCCTGAGCAAATAGTAATTCTGCCTTTCCCTACAATCCCTAAGCTAGTCACAGGCTCCACTGCTACTTCTGGGGTGTCTTACTCCAGGCAGGTGGCTGATATCCCTTCCAAACCAAAATCTATGATTTGGGATGGGGGATACATATATTTGTATTCCTACAAGTGACAGGATTGTTTGAGGATTGGAGTTCCCAGCCACACTATGTACCCTGGCTCTCCCTAGTGGCTCAACGTTTTATTCCAAGGATTCATCAGAATTATAGTCCTTGTGCATTTGAGGGGGAGATTAGGTTTCCTTTGAAGCCTAGAATCTGTCCCTTTAGTACTAGAATAGAGAAGTGGTAAGGGGAAAGGGACAGGGTTGTGATTAGAGTGGTCTTACTGTCTTTCCTCCCTGGAGGATATGTTAGCATTCACATCTCATTCCTCAAGTGGAGACAAAGGACCCCCATGAAACATCCTCAGCACCATCATCTTTCAACTCTCTCCTTCCTTCTGATTTCAATCCCTGGTTCCTAGCCTCCCTGATCTGAGTCCAAGATGCTCAGAGGGCCTGAGGAATTGATAGCAGGGCTCAGGATGGATTCCTGTTATGGTGGAACCTTACCAGGCCCAGGACCAGCTAGAAGACAGAAGATGGAGGGCAGGCTTCTGGGTCAAGTAGAGACATCTAGGATGCTCTGGAAACCAGAAGTAGAAACATATCATTTTTTTTCTCAACTGGATTTCTTTTTTCTCTCTCTGTGATTTCATTGGGATAGAGAGCTCCCAGTGAAGAAATTCCATTAATCAATACAGATATGCAACTCATGGTCTTAGAGGGTTGGCTGGGGATACTATACTCTGCCCTGGAGCTTCCTCTGTTGGTGAGTCTGTCTTAGATGGCCATTTCTTCAGGGGCGCCAAGAATGCTCACTTTACTCCCAGTTCAATACGCTCTCCAAATGGCCACACTTCCATATCATTGTCCTAACCCCAATATTGGTATCTTCCCAATTCCAGCTCCCCTTAATGTTTTTTTCCTACCTTAAACTCCTTAAGAGTAGAAACCATCTTGTTTTCTTATCTTTCTATCCCCATTGCTTAATACAGTGCTTGTCACATGATAAATCCTTAATAAATGCTCTGTCTATCTATCTGTCATCTGTGAGGTTGAGTGATTTTCTCAGGGTCCCACAGCTAGTTTCTGCAGTGGGATTTGAAGCCAGTACTTCCTAACTCCAAATCATTCTAGTCCCATCCACTGTTTGTAATGTTTTTTAATTTAATATTTTATTTTTCCTACAATTATAGGTAAAAACAATTTTAATATTCTTTTTTCAAATTTTGAGCTCCCTCCTTCTCCTCCCTACCTCACTGGGAAGGCAAGCAAGTTGACATAGGTTATACATGTGTAGTCATACAAAACACATTTCCATGTAAGTTATGCTATGAAAGAAAACACACACAAAAAAAGTCCCAAGAAAAGTATCTTTAATCTGCATTCTGGCTCCATCAGTTTTTTCTCTGGAGATGGGGAGCATTTTTCATAAGTCCTTCAGAATTATCTTGGATCATTATATTGCCGAGAGTAGTTATTCACAGTAGAACATCACACTCTATTGCTGCTACCATGTATAATATTCTTCTGGTTCTTCTCAACTCACTTTGCATCAGTTCATGTAAGTCTTTCCAGGTTTTTCTGAGAGCATCCTGCTTGTCATTTCTTATAGCACAATAGTATTCCATCACAATTGTACACAATGACTTGTCCAGTCACTCCCAACTGATGGACATTCCCTCAATTTCCAATTCTTTGCCACCACTAAAAGAACTGCTATAAATATTTTTGTACAGATAAGTCCTTTTCCTCATTTTTTCTCTCTTCAGTCTAAAGACCTAGTAGTAGAATTCCTTGGTCAAAGGATATATATGATTTTGTAGCCCTTTTGGCCTACTTCCAAATTGCTCTCCAGAATGGTTGGATCAGTAGACAACTTCACCAACAGTGTATTAGTGTTTTAATTTTCCCACATTCCCTCACACATTTGTCATTTTCCTTTTTCTGTCTGCTACTTGTAACTGATCTCAGGACTGGTCTCATCTTCCAGCATCTATAATGCTTGTCACAGAGTGGTTTCTGTCCCACGATTATAATAACCATCTATGGCCAGTGGTGGTTTCATGGTACTCTGGGTGTTTTCCATCTCTGCTGTCTGCACCTAGAAGGTAGACTGACTGACAGGCAGTGTCTCTTGGGCTGTGGTTGCCTTAGTACAACAATTGTCCCAATCTTCTAAAGCTCTCTGCTGCTAGCTTGCATCATAATCAACAACCTTGGCTTCCCCCTGGCAACTGCCAAGCACCCTGATTCCAAGCAAGAAGTATTCCTGTCTCTAGGGAAATAGTTGTGGGGCTACCCCCCAAACATCCAACCTAGTACACATGGTTGCAGGTTCCATTATAGAATGATGGACATCATTCTGTCCTCTTGAGCACACTTAGTGTGTATCCCTGATTGTGAAGAAGAGGAAACCGTAATTGTTGTTGTTCAGCCATGTCAGTCTTATCTGACTCTGTGATCCCATTTGGGGTTTTCTTGGCAGAGATTCTGGAGTGCTTTGCCATTTCCTTCTCCAGCTCATTTTACAGATGAGGAAACTGAGGCAAATAGGGTTAAATGACTTGTCCAGGGTCACCCATCTAGTAAGTGCCTGAGGCCAGATTTGAACTCACAAAGTTGAGTCTTCCTGACTCCAGGCCTGGCACTCTATCTACTACACCACCTAATCCACAGCTAAGTGTGATTGTTAGAAGCAGTCTACTGTTCTCTGTTAGTAGTTTACGGAAACTACTAGTGATCTGGGCTCTGAAGCAAGTTGCAGGGGGTGGTGAGGGAGAGAAGTCAAATGATAGGGTACCAATTAGATGTACATATTTCTCTGCATACATGGAGGAGCCATGTTGCACAATTAGAGAGAGAGAACTGACCTTATAGTTGGGAAGGCCTGGGTTCAAATCTTGCCTGTAATAAATACAGACTATTTGACTGTGGACAAATGACTTATCCTTTCCATGTCACCAGGAAACTAAGAATATAAATTTAAAATACTGTCTATCTGCATCAATGGAGGGAGTTTCCATACTGGAAATTTGATAGAAATAGATTTGTATATTATGTCTCTATTTTATAGGGGTGGAGAGGGAGAGGAAAGTAGTATGGATATTGTTAGCTATTGGGAAAGAGGGTTTCTGGGCAGCCTAACTAGAGAGACATTAGATTTGGTGTCAGAGGCCTTGGCTTTGAATCCCACTTCTTTAACTTATTACTTGTGTGATGTTGGATAGGTCACTTTTCCCCATTGTGCCTCATTTTCCTCATCTGTAGGTTGAACTAAATTTTCTCCAAGATCCTTTTGGTTTTAAATCTTATCATCCAATGACTGGAGATGAATATGTGGACAGCAGGCCATGTGCATGTCCCTCCATGCATTGTATGAATAGGGGAAGGAGCTAGGGGAAGAGAAGGCTTTGTGTTCTTGTGTACAGGGTGGTGACCTCTGTCAGAGCTGAGCAGACCCAGGACAGGCCCTTAGTCCCTAATGCCCCTTGATTATGTTTTCCTGTTGGCTCTTCTTCCAGGCGACAGGCCTGCCTCCTGCCCAGGATGGAAACCAGGCCACTGTCTGGTCTGGCCCCAGAGAAGGGTAGGGGGCAGGGAACGGGGCATGACCTGCTTTTCTACCTCTCTCAGGTGCCAGGCCTTTAGCATTATAAAGGGGCTGGGAAGGGACCTCAGGAAAAGAGGAGGCAAGACCAGCCAACCCCACCATCTCTCTGGGTTGTTATGGTCCCTTCCTTTCCCCCCATTCAAATTCCCAAACCGCTGTAACCACTGAACTCGAGATAAGCCGTTTGGGACCCAAGCCAGATTCCTGCTAGTTATGAGGAAAAGGCACAGTTCCAGCACTGTTTCTGTCTCCTCTGCCTCTGATCTGCCCCACGTGAGAACTGTTCCAAGCCCTGCCCTTGGATTTTCCCTGTTTTCTTTTCAAGTCCAATAGATAGGAATTAGAGAGTCAGCCACAGAGGGAGGTATCTGAGAATTCAGAAGCCCTGCATCAGGGCCCCCCATCCATGAATGTTTTAATAAAACCTAAATGAATGAGTAAATTACTCTCGAGCTCAAGATTTCTCAGACTAGAAAGGTTGCATCCCTCTGCCTTTAAATGTGGCAGCATGCCAGAGCTCAGGGCTAGGACTGCTAGCTCCACAGAGCCTCTGTGGCACTTTAGAAAGACCACTGACTTGGAAGGAGAGGACCTAGTTTCAAATCCTCTCTTTGACACCCACTACCTATGTGATTTTGGGAAAGTCACATGACCTCTCTAGGCCTCAGTTTTCTCATTCATAAAATGAGAGTATTGGACTGAATTAGTCCCCTGAGGCCTCTTTCAAATGTTCAATCAATTTCAACCCTTGTAGGACTTGGCCCCTGGAGCATTGATTCATCTCTGCTATTTCCTGTCATTATTATCCTTACAACTAGGGGTGCATGGGTATTTAGGGAGGACTAGCATCTCTGGTGTGAAGGTTTGCCAAGCTCTTTCCAGGGCTGCTCATCCATCTTTGGTATCTAACTGGCATTCAACTCTCATTAATGGCTCCAAGAAGCTATTGCATTCCCAGCTGCTACACCTCAGTAAGCCATCAAGGCAGATGGTCTAAACCAGGCAGAGGGTAACTGAGAGGCCTCCAACCTGGTGAATGAGGGAGATATCTACCTCAAACATGAGAAGACCTTGCCTGGTGGAAAGAGAAAAGGAGAACAATTTGTTCCAACATCCATGAAGGCGGCCGAAGTAGGCACTTGGTCAGACATTGAAGACACCAAGGTAATCCACTGCATCCTGGGCCATCACCAGTAGTCTTGGCTTTTGTCTTGCCCCTGGACTTTGCTGACTCTGGAAGAGATGCCCCTAGGCCTCACTTAAATACAATGTAGGGGATGTCATTGGCCTTTTTTAAAAATGAAGGACAGACAAGAACAGTCCTTACAACCTAATGTTCAGGTTTTGTCATTATTATGACCATCCTCAAACTTTTGATTTAAGCAACCCTTCCTCCACTTTCATCCTGGTCTCCTTCTTAGGGCCATCAGAGAAAAAAAGCAAGGAAAGAAGAAACAACGAATGCTAGGATTGGGACAGGAGAGACATGTTTTAGAATCCTGGCTCTAATACTTACTACTTTCATACACAGCTAGTATGAGTAGCCTCCATGGACAAAGTCTCTTTTGGGGGCTCAGCCTTCTCATCTGCTAGATGGGAGTAATAAAGACCTATGGAGGTGAGCTGTTCTGATGATATAATGAGATGACTTTGAACGAATAAAGTATGTTAGGTGCTTTATATACATCAAAACCTTACATAAAGATAATTTGTTAAGGAGACTCTGAAGCATGGGTGGGGAACCTTCAGCCTTGAGGCCCCATATGACCCTCTAGATCCACAAAGGACCACACTTAAGCATCTAGAGGGGCACATGTGGCCTCAAGGCTTCAGCTTCCCCAACCCTGCTCCAAACCCTTTCTCCCTTAGGCACTCATCCCTGGATGTTCAAACCTTGTTCCTCCTTGATGTTATGTTAGCCCAAGATCTGCATTGTCAGTCATAGGAAGAACCAAAGGCCTTTTGGAGGCTCCAAAGGGTCATTCAGTCTCCCCCATGCTTTTTCTTCAGGAAAAATAATCACTATATTTTCAAACTTCTCTCCAAGTTTCCTCTTTTTTTCTTCCAGTTTTTAATGACACCCACGACTCTAGCTGGTCACCCCCTAATCACTTTGGGCAAGTCTCATAACCTTTTAGATCTTCAGTTTCCCCATGTGTAAAATGTGTAAAAAATTTCCCAGCTATGAATACTATTAAACTTATTGGGGGACTTACAAACCTGTAAACTCCACATGCAAGTATGTCCCTTTCCCTCACTCATCTCCACTCACAAAATTGATATAATACTATGCATATATAATTATGTAAGATAATATATATGCACATATATCATATAATTCTATATGCATATGCACATAGAATTATATTATAGAATAATATATTAGCCAGCATCTCCCTCGTTAGAATGTAAGTTCACGGTGAGTAGGGATCATTCCATTCTTTGTGTCCATATCCCCAGCATCTACCACACATTAAGCAGACAATTAAAAATGTTTATTGTTTAAATGACTAACATTTATATTTATATTATATTTTTAGAACTCGAAGGTTTAGAGAACACTTTGCTTATGTTGCCTCACTCTATCTTCACAACAACCCTGAGAAGTAGGTACTATTATTTTATTTTACAGATGAGAAACTGAGGCCTGGAGAGGAGAAATGACTTATCAAATATCACGTAAGATCTAGGCCTAGATAGGCTCTTAGAGGTCATCTTGTGTCCAACCAGAGACACACACCAATAGGTCTCTTGACCACTACCCCCTGGCCCCTTGGAGGGAAGCCTCTTCCCCTTAGGGCTGGTTATAGGATCCAGGCCCAGCATCAGTTGTTTTGTTAAGATTCCTTAGAATTTTCCCTATCCATTCCCATAACAAGGTTCAACCTTCTAGGGGACAGAGGGAAGGCAACTGGGCATCTCTGAGGGGGAGGGGGAGTAAGGGATGGGACAAGATGATTACTGCAAGCAATCTTCCTTCCTACCTTCTCTGGTCTCCCTTCAGGACTCTGTGAAGATGGTAAGTTGTGGGGTAGGGATGGGGAAGACAGGGCTTTCTGCAATTTGGGGAAAGGGTCCCTGTCAGCAGAGGGAAGGGAGGAGAGAGGGAAAAGGTGAGTCTTTTAAATTTCTCAATCCTATGTACCCTCACCTGCAGCCCAGTTTCCTTTCTATCCTTGCTTTCGTTGATTCTTTTAGACATGCCCCTGATCTGATTTGAGATGTCTCCATGTCTGCTTTCTCTGCAGACCCAGACTCTTTGGACCTCTAGCTTCTGAATTTACCCATGTGATTAACAGCCATCCCCACTCCGTCTGGCTTGTGCTTGTGAACCTGGGCTACCGCACCACACCATATCCGGACATCTCCTACCTCATGCTTGGATACCTCCCCCACCCCAACCTCACCCGTCCTGTGCCCTCCCCAGTTCCAGGAAAAGAGATATAAACACAGCTGGGCCCAACACTGCCCTTTGATATCCTCTCCGGATGCACCCGCCTTAAGCTGAGGGGCTTCCCTATCAGTCAGGGTAGTGGGGAAGATGGAAAGGTGCCCTGGCATCCCAGCCCCTAATGGCTAAAAGCATGTGAAGTCATCGGCCAATTTAACTAGTCAATCTGAGGGTCTCCCAGTTTTCACACCTAATCACAACTTATGTCACAGTGATAGGCAGGCAATGAGAGCTTAGGACTTTGCTTTACTGACTTCTCAATTCTCACCTTTTCCACTCCCATAGAACCTCATATCATCTCCCACCTGGATTACTGTATTAGACTCCTAACTCTGGTCTCTCCCCTCTCTAACCCATTTTTATGCTGCTCCTTCAGCAGCCATCACTCCTATTCAAAAACCCTCCATGGCTCCCTGTTGCCAATGGGATCAAATAGAAACTCCTTGTTTTATTGTCCAAGGCCCTTCCACAGTTTTGTCCTATATATGCCAACCAAATTGAACTTGTTCCCAGAATGCCCACTGGGTTGTCTAACCTCTGTACTTTGCTTATGACATTTCTTTTCCTGAAATGCTCTTCTTGGCTATGTATTCCTGGACATTTTCCATGGTGATCAATATGTTATTGTTCAGTCATTTTTCAGTCACATCCTACTCTTAGTGACCCCATTTGGGGTTTTCTTGGCAAAGATAAATGGCTTTGCCATTTCCTTCTCTGGCTCAATTAACAGATGAGGAAACTGAGGCAAACAGGGTTAAGTGACTCATCCAGGGTCACACAGCTTGTAAAGTGTCTGAGGCTAGATTTGAACTCAGGAAGGTGAGTCTTCCTGATTTCAGACCCAGGTAGAAGGAGAATTAGAGGTCACCAAGTATAATCCTCTCATTTTATAGAGGAGAAAATTGAGACCCAGAGAGTTTAAGTGGTTTGCCCAGAGTCAAAAAGCTAGTACATAGTAAGTGTCTGAGGTGGGATTCAAAGTTGTGTTCCTGACTCCAAGCCCAGAACTCTAACCACTGTGCATTGTGTACATGAATGAATGAATGAATGAATGAATGAATGAATGAATGAATGAGTGAATGAATGAACAGAAAGGTGAATGCAGAGGACAAACATGATAATAATCCTCCCCCTCTCTCCCCCCGACCATGTTTCATGGGTGCCTAGGAGAGTCAGGTAGGATGCTGTTTCTTGGTTCCAGATTCACCTGGCTTTGAGATGACTCCCAGCCTTGCTTGATTCCCCTAGTCCCAGCCTTGGCTATCTCCTGATCTCAGGTCCCAAATTTCCTCCTTTGGAGCATCATGTTTCACCAGGAATAGGGACATCAGTTAGAGAGGTGAGGGGATGTGGAGGGGAGGGTCTGGCTTGCTGAGCTGGGGAGGAAGGGATGGCCGGCCCTTGCTCATTTCCTGGCTCTCTTGTTTGAGTTTGCCCCCGGCTTCTGGTCTCTGTTTCCGCCCCCACCCCAATCACACTCATGGAGGACCGGGGAATTCTCCACTTTGACTAATAAACCTGCTGCTCACCAACCCCACCCCCATTCCCTTTTGTCCAGGCCCTAGCTTCTTCTGCCACCAGGATCCACCATCTTCTCTCCTCCTCTTCCCCTACTCCTAAATCTCCCCTCTTTCATGATCCTACTCCATTGTCCTGCTCCCCATCTCTAGAGATGGAAAGAACTCAGAGATCATCTTGTCTGAGCCTCCCATTTTACCGAAGGGGAAAACTGAAGCTCAGAGAGGCCATCCAGGCCACAGGATGCAGAGCTGGCTTCTGGACTCCCATTATTCCCACTCTGTCTCTCTTTTCTGGCCTTTACCACTGTCCCCTGCCCCCTGTCATTCTGCTAATGTAATGGAAAGAATGTTTGCTTTGGATCAGAGGATTCTGATTTAACCCCTGCCTCTTCTATTTACATCTATGTGACCTTGGGCAAGTCATTTCCCCTCTGGCTTGTATTTCATCATGTAGAATAAGGGATTTGTATGAGATAACCTTGGAGCAGCTAGGTGGTACCATGGAAAGAGTGCCAGACCTGGAGTCAGGAAGACCTGAATTCAAATCTGACCTCAGATACTTACTAGCTGTATGACCCTGGCAAGTCACTTAACCCTGTTTGCGCCAGTTTCAACATCTGTAAAATGAGAAGGAAATGGCAAACCAGTCAGTATCTCTGCCAAGCAAATCCCAAATGAGGTACTTCGTGATACATTCATGAAGAGTTGGACACAACTGAAATGACTGAACGACAACAAATGAGATAAATTTGGAGGTTCCTTCTTTTTATAATCAATGAGCCTATGGTCTTTCTCAGGCCCTCTGGTACCAGAGTTCTGTCCAGCTCAAGGGAAGAGATGTCTGCCTTTTTGTATCTGTTCGTGAGTCGATCTGAGTCTGGGGTTCTTGTCCCCCAAGTGATCCATGGGTAGATTTCAGAAGCCCTTTGAACTTGGATGGGAAAAAAATACATCTTTATTTCAACATAATTAGTTCATAGGCCTATGCATTTTACTTAATGCATTTAATAACATTATTATGAGGAGTCTGTAGATTTCACCAAACTGACAAAAGGTTAATGATGCAAAAAAAAAAAAAGATTAATGACCCTCTGACAAAACTTTGAAATTGGTAAGATTTCTCTTCAGCACTCATGCCTCCCCTACCCTTTAACACTTCTATTAGAGAAATTCCCTGGCCCCAAATCCCTCGTGGGCTGAGAGATGTTTCATTGATCCAGAGCAAAGGGACCCACTAGAAAGTGTTTAAGACTTAGGCCTCAAGGAGACAGAAAGGATACAGGAGAAGGGATGGGAGAGAATAAAACCCAGGAGGTACTGGCAGAGACAGGAAGGCTTGTTATAAAATGGGACAGTGAGATCTAGGAGGGAATTTCCAGAGCCACAGTGGTTTTTTTGTTTGTTTGTTTGTTTTTTATCAAACTAATATGTGTTTGAGCAGAGGAAAAACCCAGAAATACCTGTGAGACCTTAGACAAATCATTTGACTTTTTTGGCCCTCATAAAATGACAGGGTGGGGGACCTCCCTCTGAGGTCCCTAGCAGCTCTAGCTCTATGATACTAAAGAAGGAGGGGGTCTTTGTGAGGGGCAGAGTGATCCCTTGGCTGAATCTGAATGAAGATGAGAGGAGTGGGTTGTAGAGGGAGAGGGGAGGACTGTGCAGAGCTACGAGAGTTTTTCTTTTTTTATTCCAGTAAATATGTGGGCACAGAGATGTTTCATTGATCCAGAGCAAAGGGACCCACTAGAAAGTGTTTAAGACTTTGGCCTCAAGGAGACAGAAAGGATACAGGAGCAGGGATGGGAGAGAATGAAACCCAGGAGGTACTGGCAGAGACAGGAAGTTCAATTCAGGGATACTGAGGAAGGGCTGAGTACCCATTATCTCAAGAGAAAGGTCATTCCGAAACTTCCTATGGGCAGAGCCCAGAAGAAAGCCACAGAACTGATGGGTCATCTGGAGGCCAAAAGAACACTTTGGACCTAAAGACAAAGGGACTAGATTTGGTGTCCAGAAAAGGAAGGACACTTCGTCTCCATGTCCAAGGTCCTGTGTGTGTTTGTTGGGGCGGGGGTGGCCAGGGAGTAGGGGTTGGGTATGAAGTGTCAGTGTGTGTGGGGGTGGTGGTGGGGGTGGTGGTGGTCATAGGATGTTACATGAGCTGGAAGAACTTTAGGGACCGCTGAGATCAACCTTCTTATTTTACAAAGGAGGAAACTGAGGCACAGAGAGGTTGTTATTTTCTCATGTTCATACAGCTAGTACTTTCAGTATTTGATGTGGTTTTGGAAGCTTCTTTTAGGTATCTGAGGTGGGAATCTGACTCCAAATGCAGGCTCCCTTCTCTATACCACATTGAAAGTTCATAAGGAATGCCTCCAGGAGGAATTTTTATACTTGAAACCTATGCCCAAGTGAGTAAGTGTTGTTGTTCAGTCCCATCAAACTCTCAGTGACCCCATTTGGGGTTTTCTTGGCAAAGATACTGTAGTGTTTTGCCATTTCCTTCTCCAGCTCATTTTACAGATGAGGAAACTGAGGCAGGGAGGGTTAAGTGACTTGTTCAAGGTCACACAGCTAGTAAGTGTCTGAGGCCACATTTGAATTCAGGTCTTCCTGACTCCAGGTGCTAGTCCTTTACCCACTGTGCCACCCAGCTGCTAAATGAGTAAAGTTCCTAAAGCTTTAATAATGACAGGGCTATCTGGAATTTGCCCCAGGGCACTGAATTTAGAAGGGGCTGGAAGAATTTGCAGCCCTACTGTAGAAGAAACAACAGAATGTCGCAATTAATGAGCAAGAAGAATTGGTAAAAATACGAAGCTACCAGCTGGTCTATTTCCCACCTCCTCCCCCAGAGAGCTGGCTGAGCTCCTCCGCAGATGGCCAGCCCTGCTTCTCACCTTCCTAGTGAGTACATTTCAAGTCGTGTGCCCCCGTAGAACCTTGTGCTGCCCCAGGAGAAAAAATTCCTAGCTATGGGTCTGATGTGTATTCATGCCCTGCCCCAATCATTCTTTACATAAAATCACAGAATTTCAGAACTTGGAAGCGACATCAGAAGTGACCTAATTCAATCCCCCTATGTTACAGAGGAAACAAGCCTCTGAGATTTGCTTAAGATTATAACCTGAGTCAGACCAGGGGTTCTCCAAGGATAGCAGTGATAGATGGGAGTAACCCAAAGGAAAGCATATGAGATTTAAAAACAGAGGATCTCGGTTCAATCTTTTTTTTTTTACTATCTTTTCCACTGTGGTCAAATCATCCATCTTCCCTCAGTTTGCCTTCCCAATAGAAAATAAACATCTTAAGAGAAGGGCCCATTTTATTTGTGTCTTTATATAATCAGCACCTACCCCAGGACCTTATAAAAGGCAGGCAATTAATAACTATTTGTTGAGATGAATTCCCTCTATTGTAAAATGAGATCGTTGGACTTGATTTCCTTTCCATCTCTCAATCTATGACCCTACGTACTTCTGTCCTCCCACCCCTGGCCAGAGCCCAGGACAGGTAAAGCTGCGTGAGGCAGAAAGAGCACTGGGCTTGGTCAGGAGACTTGGCTTTGAATTATGGCTCTGACATTCCCTGGCTTCCAGACCCTGGGCAAGTCAGAGCTCTCAGAGTCTCAGTTTTCTCACCCGCAAAATGGAGTTCATAACTACTACTACTACTACTACTACTACTACTACTACTACTACTACTACTACTACTACTACCACCACACTACTGTTGTTGTGAGCATGGTGCTTTGAATGCTTCAAAATCTCCAAGAAATGTGAGCTGATGTTATTATTGGTCTAACTTGGTCAGTAATTTCATCAGGGTAGAAGAACTCTTGGTGTGGGAACACCTTCCACCATGGCAGAAGGTTATCTTCTCTGTAACTTAAAGTCTTATCATATGAACTGCCCTGTCTTCTTAAATCCTTGCCAGCCACTGAGAGACCAACCTTATTTTACAAATGAGGAAACTGAGGCACAAAGAGCTTGTTATTTTCCTGGGCCCAAAGTCAGAAAAGGAGGCCGCTCTGTCCATTTTCCCTGAACAACGTGCCCTTCCCCCTGCCCCTCTCCTGACAGCAAAGGCCTATGGGGGCAGGGAGAACCTCCCTGGCAGAGGGGATACTGATCAGTTTCTAACTTCATCTTGTCTATTCCCCATGTAACCGGAAACACCTTACTCTATATCCTCAAACCCAGAACCTATCTTACCCAAATTTAACCAAGATGGTCAGCCCCTCTTTCTTCTACCCTATCCCCTCCTGCACTCTGACTCCATGCCAGTTTTATTGGGTGCCCCCTGTATCCACAGGGCACACATTTCTCACCTTCAGGAGAAGGGGGGCAGTGAGGTCAGCAATGAGGGGCATGATGGGGGTGGGGAGAACTGGGGTTGGAGTGGTGATGGTGGTACTGTGTGTAACCTTGATTACTCATGGACCCGGCCCTTCCCGGTGGGGTGGGGTGGAGGAAGTGACTCAGTCCTTGCAGGCAATTCATGCTTCAGAGGACTGACTTGCCTTTTCAATCCAATGAGCCAAGACATTTGTCCCAACAGGATCTTGGGGGCGAGGGGGAGGGGAGGAAGAAGGCAGGATAATAAAGGGATAGAGACTATAATTCTTTCTCTGTTTCCCACAGTCTTCAGCAGATTTTGATGTCCAGGGTCCTAAGCAGTGCATGACCAGTGTGGCCAAGACTAAAGGTTTAACATTCTGAGGAAAAACGGAAGCATTTAGGGTTAGGGTTAGTCTTAGGGCTGGGTGCTTTTCAGATGGGGCAAGGATTTCTTTTGAGCCTTTTGAAAGGGATTCTTAATGGGTCTAGTGCCACAGGCAGTCTGGCAAAGCAGAACAGTTTTTAAAAAATTCATAACGAAAGCAAGTGCTCAATTTCAGTTAGAGGTTAGTGAAAATAGTTAGAATTTTTTGCTCTCTGAAATCTATCTATGTCCAAGGGTGTCAGTTCAAGGATTCCTGCTATCATGGTCTCAGGATAAAGAATGAATATATGTGTGTGTGCATGTATATATACATACGAATACACATATACATGTATACACACACACAAAATATATGTGTGTATGTGAATGTGTATGTGTACTTTCATGTATATGTATATATATTTTATGTATATACCATATATGCACTAATATGTGTATATACACATACATATATATGACATAGATAGTGAAGGAGTTGGTTTTGTTTAATTATGTATTTTTATTGCAAGCTAGGTGCTAGGTCTGGAGTCAGGAAGACTCTTTTCCTGAGTTCAAATTTGACCCCCGACACTTATTAGCTGTGTGACCCTGGGCAAATCATTTAACCCTGTTTGCCTCGGTTTCCTCATCTGTCAAATGAGCTGGAGAAGGAAACGGCAAACCACTCCAGTATCTTTGCCAAAAAACCCCAAATAGGGTCACAAAGAGTAGGATATGACTGAAAAATTACTAAATTTGGAAGGATTGTTTTTCTTTTTTTCCTTACAAAAGGCGGTGGATGGAGAGGGGGAGATAATAAAAAACATTTTTTGTAATTGAAAAAACTAAAATGTAATTTTTTAAAAGAGCCTCGGTCTTATTGGCTCCCTGCAGACCAGGGTCAGATAGTCCTAGGCCTGGAGTGGGAAGTTGAGCCCTAGGAGTTGGGGGTTCAGTATCAAGTGTCAGAGGCAGGGTACTACTGTCAGGATGGAGGTTCAGTATCAGGTATGGAAACTCTGTGTTAGACTGGGGGCTTATTGTAGCTTCTCTGCCTTCTTTTGGGTCTCACCTTAAGTCCTGCCTTCTGTAGGTAGCCTTTCCCAGGCTTTCCCTCTGAGACTGCCCCCCTGCATCTATCCTGTGCATATCTTGTCTTTATGTAACTGTTTGCCTTTGTCTCCCCCATTGCTCTTGAGAGTAAGGATTGTCTTTTGTCTTTCTTTGTATCCCTAGCACTTAGCACAGGGCTTAACACATAGTAGGGGCTTAATGAAAGCTAATTGATGGACTGGTTGTCAGGGATAGGGGCTCAGTGTCACCACTGCAAAGGGGAATTCAACATCCTGGATGGAGGAGTTGGGGTTAGGAATGGGAGCTCAGCATCACAGATGGAGAGGTAAGTGACAGGGGCAGAAGTACAGTGTGACTGTGGGAGGTCAGTGTTAGGATGGGGGGGTGTCACATTTTGGGGGACTCGGGATGAAGATTGGGACAAGTTGATGTCAAGGCAGAAAGCTCAAAGCCATGGATGGGATACTCTGTTTCACAGATAGGGGCCAATTCTGTCAATAGCAATTCTTTCTGACCCTGATCATATCTGGCCTTTTATCCTGGAGGACACTTCCCTAGTGAATGGAAAAGGCTCTGAGGGAAGGGACTCATTCATCAGTTGGCTCAATCTATGTCATACTATCCTATCTGATTTCCCAGTCAGGCTTGTGTTTCCCTGGACATATACTTTTAAGAAATCAAATGGGATGTGTAAATGAATATTTTCAATTTGATTTTAAAAATCAGTTTTGTCCATGTCTACTGTTTTTACGTCATGGGGAGGATATAGCCCTCAACTGCCAGTTCTAATTAAACCCTCCCTTGCATTAAAAATGAAAACCAAAAGACCCCCAATTGATACACTGAACACAGCTGACAAGGTATGCCCCTACCTCTATTGTGGAGGAAGTATGTTTCATTTTCTGTTTCCCAGAACCATTCTTCAGGCTGCTTTAAGAAGTTTCAGGGAGTAGGTGGAGGGGGAGAAAATGGTGCACCTTGACTGAAGTACACTCAACATTGGAGTGAGTTCTGGCCCTATGACATAGGTCAGGTCAGGTCTTCAGATATGACCCTCTATAATCCTTCTGACCTCAGGACTCCACCAACTACTGCCTTGACCATCAGGTAGGATGAGGAACTGGTTGTTGCTATTTTGTCAATTATTCTTATCCAACTCTTTGTGACCCCATTTGGGTTTTCTTGGCAAAGATACTGGAATGGTCTGCCATTTCCTTCTCCAGCCCATTTTACAAATGAGAAAACTGAGGCAAACAGAGTTAAATGATTTGCCCACGGTCACACTAACCTAGTGTCAGGCCACATTTGAACTCTGGTCCTTCTGACTACAGATCTGGCACTCTATCCACTTTGACACCTAGGAACCCACGGGGACTAAACACCTGTTCTTCCACATCCTGAGTACCCTTTACTTGCAACCTGCCCTCACATTCTCATTTATTTCTGTGGGATTGATAGTTAAATCAACTTTGCCATCGTTTCTGTGAAGGTTATGGAAATCTATTGATCTACGGCTGGGCCTTTTGGTCCAAATCCCTCTTCACTGACCCGTACTTCCCTTGTTCAGTCTCCCCCATCTGTCTTCCCACTCTTCTGCTTCCCTTCCACTCTACCCTCCAGGGCCTTCATTTTATTATGAACTGCCCCTTATATTAAATTTGTTTACCCTCTTTCCCCTCCCCCTGTACTACTGCCTCAGTTAATTAGTCAGTAAATTTTTTAAAGGACTTACCATGTGCCAGAATTCTGCTAAGTGCTGGAGATACAAAAAAATGCACAAATAGCCCCTGCCCTGCAGGAGCTCCAGTCTAATGGGAAGACAACAGGTAAACAACTATGTGTATACGTGATAGACACAGGGAAAGTGGGAGGTCATCTCATGGGAAGGAGGGAGCAGGAAGAGGAGGACAACTGGGAAAGGCCTCTCACATAAGGTAGAATTGGAGTGGAGTCTTGAGGGGAGCCAGGGAAACCAAGAGGTAGCAGTGAGGAGGGAGAGCATTCCAGGAATGTTGGACAGACCCGTGCAAAGACAGTGAATGAGAAGGGGAGAGAGACTATCCTGTTCCAGGAAATGTAAGAAGGCTCTTGTAGCTGGATCACAGCAGAGAGTATGAGGAGGAGAGTAAAGTGAAAGAATGGAAAGTAGAAAGGTGTGAAGGAAATCCCTTGTATTTGTTGATATGTGAAAATGTCACACACACGGAGAATATAAGTTCCTTGAGGGCAGGAATTGTTTGATTTGTATCTCTAAAGACTAGCTATAGTAGGCATAGGTAACAGATGCTATTAAATTGAATTGAGTTGACTTGACCTGATCTGAATTGTATTAAGTTGACTTGAACTTCCTTGAGTTGACTTGAATTGAAAAAAGAAACAGATGCCCAGAATGGTAGGGAATCTGGAAAACAGTCATGGTGTTCTGGCTCCCCAGACCAGGTAATACGAAGAAATTAGGATGGGCTAGGGAGTGGGAGAGCAGCCCCTGGAAGATCAGTCCTCCAGGAGGATTCAAATGTTTGTGCCATTTTGTGAGGGTCAAGGCCAGGGATACTCAGAATTCAGTGGGATGAACACCTGTTGAGCTCAGGGCAGAGGGACACAGTGAAGGCTCAGGGCTCCTTCTCCTTCCTCAGAGACACTACAGCAGAGAAATCTGTGTTACCTGTGAAGGCCTCCTCACCCGTGACCTCTACTCAGCCTTTCTCAGAATCCTTGAGTCCCCGAGACGGCTGCCTACCCCTCCTGCCTTCCGGTGTAAGCAACACAGATATATATCCAGACACACACACACACACACACACACACACACATATATATATATGGAGAGAGAGAGAGAGAGAGAGAGAGACACACACACACACACACACACACACACACACACATATATATATATATATATGGAGAGAGAGAGAGAGAGAGACACACACACACACACACACACACATATACACATATATAATTTTATATGTTATACTTATTTTTATAAAAATTATTTATTTTATATTTAATTTATGGAACAAAACAAGCATTTCCATAACAGTATAATTTTTTAAAAAAATATTTGCACATGAAACAGCAAATCTATTACGGACTACAACTTGCTATTTGGTTTAAATATATAATAAAGTTATCAAGTAAATTTCTTTTTTTCCCCTCCCCACCCCCATGTTATGTATTTAAAGGTTCTTTTGAGAAGGAGTCTATGAGCTTCACCAGACCCAGAGTTGAAGAATCTGATCTAGTACAATCCTCTCATCTTAAAAGTAAGAAAACTAAGGGACTTTATGACTTGCTGAAGATCCACCCACAGTTACAGAAGAGCAATCCTCTGCTTTGTTAGACTGGTTTCCACATCTCTGAATACACCATTAGAATTCCTACTTGCATCTTCTTTTAATCATTTTTTTCCAGACAGCAAAGTAATCCAGCTCCTCTCCCTCCTACCTCCTTGAGCCCCCCTAACTCTTATTCAGAATCTGGATCTTCAGAGGGTTGCAGACCACTCTTCCCATCAGAATTCTAAAGATAGCCACTAGGGTGAGGAATTTTCTGGAACTATTACTCATGTGACCCCACTAGCGTGCTCTCCATTGATTTTCTGTTAGACTTAATTAGCTTTTAGAAAGGGTATTTACTAAACACATATAGAAAGGACAGTTGTCACAGAAACATTCCCACAAGTCAGAGGGGCAATCTCCCCTTGTACAAAAAAGTTACTGGGGAGAATGGACTCAAGAGAGCACATGTGGCCACAGGGTAAACTCACAGAAATCCTGGTTATTAGGAGTTTTTTTCTTTCCTCATGGAATGGACACTACTGGGAATATCAGATTTTCCAACCTTTCAAAATTCATCAGGTCATCACCTGGTCAATACAGAAAGGAGAGAAACTAGCTTTTACTTCCTCCTTTCCCCCAAGAGCATTTCCCTCTTAGGAATTCTTTACCACTTGGATTCAATTATCACTTGACTGACTGGCTGAATGTGCCATTCCAAAGTGGCCTAGAGGTATGAATGATCTTTTCAGCCAACCATGAGATATTTCCCAAATGGTGGTGATCAAGTTTTTATCTGATGAGCAAAGGACTTCACTTTTCCCAAGTTGCTTAAAGATTTGTTTGTACCTACTTTACACCTTGACTAATTAATTGATTTAGTCCAGAGGTCTGGGCCTTCTGTTTTTGCCTAATTGAAGAATTTATAATGAAAATCCTACATTTAGTAAGTTTGTCCTTGGAACTTCCCTTTGAGGAAAGACGAACGCCAGCCATTGCTCACCCCTAACCCCAGCTCAGCTCTAGACTCTCTGGACAACCTTTCAATTCCCCTCTTCCTGAGAGGCCCTTTCTCTCCCTTCCACTTTTCAGCTCCTTTTATGGGGTTATCTTCCTCATTAGAATATAAGCTCCTGGAAGGCAGACTACCTTTCTTTTTTGCTTGTATTCCTATCATTTAGCACAATACCTGGCACATGGTGAATGCTTAATAAATGTGTCATTGAATCTAATATGAAAAAAAAAAACAGACGTTCAGAAATAAGCAAGACTATGACAGATGTCCCAAAGACACCAGGACTGAAGGACTCCAATAGACTTGACATTTCAAGCTCAGATGGTGAAGCTTATGGTCTGCTATCATCAGTGGAAAGCAGCATGGATGATGAACTCTCTGGAAAAGCTATAAATCATTGCCCTCCACTGACCAAGAGGAAGTGACTGATTAGAACATTCTTATTTTAAGCTTGTGTGTTCATAGATTAAAGTAAATATGAGGCAAAATTTAACCAGTTGAACCTACATTCCAGTCTTAAATAGTGAAAAAAATGGATTATTGATGTCTCATTTCAAAGCCTGAATACTAATAAAAGTTGCTGAAATTGTTATAAAAAAAGAAAAGGGAGAAATTTCTCTACTTTGCTCTGAAAAGTCTGCTATCACAGAGATATCACAGAGAGTAACAGGTATATCATGGAAGAAAGTAGAGCAGAAGAGAGAACTAATAATTCATGGGAGATCATATCTAAGAAAAGACCTAGCACCAAAACCCATGGTCTATTTATAAATGCACAAAGTGTGGGTAATAAATGGGGAAAAGGAGAGATCCTAATGAAAACCCACATGTCTCACTGATAATTAATGGGATGTAAGGAATAACTGCAATATGGATTTGAAAGAATATATTCAAAAGAAACCACATAAAGAACAAGAAGTTAGTAGCATTGAATATTAAAAAGATGGATATAGAAATCAATACAGAGACAGATATGGATATGCATAAGGGTATGGATATAAACATGGACACGAACATGGGTTTAGATAGAGGCTATGATAAAGAAAAGTAGAAAATGTTGTCAGGCTCTAAATATCAGGAAGGCAAGAAACTCTTGGGCTTGTCAGATACAAGCAGGCACCAAGTTCAGCATTTGCCAAGAAAGGGTTGGGTAATAAATCCCTTTTCACCTCTGAATTCTGTACCTCAGGGGAAAATGCTGCATTCTCTTTCAGCACAAAAATTAAAGCAGTGCATACACACACGCACACACACACACACACACACACACACACACACACACACACTCTTACATGTCACTGGTTTAATTCAGAGTCATATCAAGGATACACACCCATAGTGGTTGATCCAATTCTTCCCGAGGGCAAATTTCTCAGTCCTATGTCATCCACGCGTCTGCCCACCATCTCTGGGCAAAGCAATGTGCGTGATCTGTTGTACTCATATTTGCTTCTTGGGGGATATTATCTTTTACTCCTCACTTCAAGAACTGTGCTTTAGACTTTAGTACACTGTAATTAGATGAAGAAGTCTTGCTTCCGGATTCTTATTTTTATCCTTTGTGCATTAGGTTCTATGCCTGAAGTTAGAGAAAGGAGGTGGCGTGTGCCAGGAAAGTCAAACCACTATCAGTACCACTGCTCTACCCAGATCTTGATGTAGATATCCTAGGTCCCGAACAAGAGAACCTTGTGATGGACAGTGACTTCTATGCCATAAGCTCTGCTTTCAGCCTGGGCCCCAAAGCCATCATGGATAAGAGTAATGACTGAAGAGAAGGGGCCTACCTTCCTTATCATTAGTCTCAGCAAGTACTAACCAGCTACTACTGATGTGCAGGTAGGCCCAAGAGCCCTGTGAGTGGCAACTCCCCCCAATCCCAACACACACACACACACACACACACACACACACACACACACACACACACACACACACACCTATTTCTAGGTCCTATTTCTGGTCCTATTTCTAGGCTAGCCCCCAAAGCCATTATATGAAGAAACAGCTCCCATAGAGATGTGGCCTAGCAACTATCCCTACAGGGGCTGTTGTCCCAGAAACCAAAGACACATGAAAAAACATTATCACTATCATAGTCCTTGGCACTGTCAAATGATTCAACATCAGAAACTGATGTGATTTTATCATAGTGGAAATGACATTATAAAAGATGCTGTCATGTTCTTTGCTGCTGTACCTTAACGATCACTGGACCAGTAGCTAAAACCTTCTCCACGCGCTGTCTCCCCCTTGAGATCAGGATCGGTTATTTTCCTAGTTTTATGCCCAACCCTTCACACAGTGCTTCACACATTTTTGTTGTTGCTGTTCAGCCATTTCAGTCTCGTCTAACTCTGTGACCCCATTTGGGGTTTTTTGGGCAAAGATACTACTAGATTGGTTTGCCTTTTCCCTCTCCAGCTCACGTTCCTCACAGGTGAGGCAAACAAGGTTAAGTGACTTGCCCAGGGTCACACAGCTAGTAGTGTCTGAGGCCAGATTTGAATTTAGGAAGATGAGTCTTCCTGACTCCAGGCCTGGCACTCTATCCACTATACCACCTAGCTCCCTTTATACGCAGGAAGTTCTTGATAAAAGCCTTTTTTTTTTTTTGCTCATCCCTTCACTTATGCATGAATTCATCAATTTATTCATGCCTCTGGGGTTTGGGGCATTACCTAGGGGTAGGAATTGAAAAAACAGCCCTGGCTTGACTGATTTCACAAGCATCCAGATGGGGGCTCCTGCTTATATTACATAGCCTTGCAAGAGGCCATGATCTTAACTATATTAAGATGGGCAGCCTGGATAGGAGATAAGCTTCTAAGGGACCAAGACTGGTTGTTTTTATTTTTATTTTCCTTTTGTCTTTATATACCTACTCATTACCTAGCATAGTTCCCTGTACCTAGTTCCTCATTGGATTGTATGCATGTGTATAAAATATATATATTATGCATATGCTCTTAAACATGAAATCAGCAAGCAAATGTATAATGTCTTTATTTTGCATTTGTCTAATTTAATTGTAATTACATTTGTAATGTATTTGCTTAATACAAACATCTCTATCTTTACTTGAAATCTTCCAGATAAGGGCTATACTTTTTGCAATCATATCTAGGCAGCTATGATCAGATCTCCAGCTGACTTAACTGTCACTTATTTGGGACCACAATATTTAGCTCCCATCCGTGGCCTGATCTATAGATCTAGAGACCACAGACTCAGAAAAAACCAAACTATTATCACCATCGTAGTCCTTGGCACTGTCAAATAGTTCAACATCAGAAACTGATGTGATTTTATCATGGTGGAAATATCATTATAGAAGATGCTGTCATCTACTTTGCTGCTGAAACTTAAAGATCACCTGAGTCATAGCAACTATTAGTAGATATCAAAGGGTTTATATAGGTAGAATCCAATGGCCTTGTATTAAAAACAAAAACCACATTCACCAGATCTTACCATCATTTGGAACCAACATCTTCTATCTCTCCTCCACTTCTCAGACAAATTTCTTGAAAAAGTTACCGACTGTACGCTCATCACCTCCGGTTCTTCCTCTTTCACTCACTCCTCAATGCTATGCAAAAATCTGACTTCTAATCTAATCACTCAGCTAAAATTGCTCTTCCAAAAGTTATCAGCAATCTCTTTCTCAATCTGATCTTTTTCCCCTTCAATCCTTGTCCTTTTTGGACTCTGGAATATTTGGCATTTCTGACTACCCTGTCCTAGATACTCTTTTCTCTGGGCTTTCATGGCACTACTCTCTCCTGGTCCTCCTACTTATCTGACTGTTCCTTCTTAGACTCCCTGGCTGTATTTCTGTATTCCAAGGCTCTATTCTGTGCTCACTTTTCCTATCACTGTAATCTATAATTTGATCATCTCATTAGCTCTCATGGGTTCTATACAGGTGACACAGATCTCAATATCTTGCCCCAGTCTTTCTCCTCAACTCCAATCCTGCAGCACTGCCTATGGAACATTGAATGTCCTCTAGGCATCTCAGACTCAGCATGTCCAAAACAGAACTCATTTTCTTTCCCCTTAAACCCACCCTGCAAATTTGGCTGCCCCAGCTCCCTGTGACTTGGATTTAAATTGTTACCTGACAGGCATGTGCTGGAGCCCACCCCACCTCATTATTAGATTTTTACTGTGAGCACTGATGTCCTGAAAATGCGCAAAGCTCCAAATCAGGGCTTGGTTTATTGTTTTGTTGGTTGTTTAGATTTAAGAAAATGGTGGAGAAAATGTTAACCACGCAGATTAAATGTAATGTTGTGTTGTGCGTGCATTTTTTGAGGGGAGAATTGTTAAATTGGTAAATGTTTACCAGCACACCATGTCTGTAGCACACACTAAACTCTAACATGTGTACATGTGGTCTTCCTAAGCTTCCCTGTAAGTTCCTTGGCAGCAGGGATTGTTATTGTCTCTGCATCCTTGGTGCCTAGCATAGTACCTGGAACAGAGTAGGTGCCTACTAAGTGCTTGCTGATCTATTCATCGATTCAGAGAAGTTGATTAAAGAGTAATATGGAGGTCTCAAAAATGAAATTAAGACATATAGAAGTACAGAAAGGGGAAGAAGTCTAAAGAAACATCTCTACCAATTCAGATCTTAGGTAGTTCTATATAGAAGATGAAACTAAAGAAAAATTCAAAAGAACTGTAGAGTGTCAGAAGAACAAAACTTACAATGAGCTGCAGTTAATAATATTCTTAGAGGTTAATAAAAAGGGGGTTTTGTGTGTGTGTGTTTGTGTGTGTGTGTGTGTGTATGCATGCTTCATTAGGTTGTGGGAAAGAGGAAAATAAAAAAAGAAACTTGTGATCACTGCTCGAGTTGGATAAAATGATGTGAAAAATGCTGCAAAAGTTGGATTACTTGGCCCTTTTTTTTTTTGGTTTCTGTTTTTTCTTCCAAAGAGAATGATTTTAGGAATGGGACAACTGGAACCAAAATGCTAAGCAGGGAATGGAAACTTAAACTAAGGGAGGGAACGGTTAGATAACATCTGGCTGCATTCAACAGTTTCAGGTTGCCAGGCCCAGACGACCTATACCCTGAGTCATTAAAAGAACTGGCAGATGTGGTTGCTGAGCTCTAAGATCAAAATATTTTAGGGAATAGGAGAGGTGTTGCAGAACTGTTGTTCAGTCCTATCCCACTTTCTGTCATCTTATTTGGGGCTTTCTTGGCAAAGATACTGGAGTCGTTTGCCATTTCCTTCTCCACCTCATTTTACAGATGAAGAAACTGAGGCAAACAAGGTCAAAGTGACTTTCCTAGGGTCACATAGACACTAGAAAGTGTCTGAGGCTGGATTTGAACTCAAGAAGATGAATATCCCAGACTCCAGGCCAGGCACTCTATCTAACTGCATGGTACAAAACTACAGAAGGGGAATTGTCTAGATGGGGAACAAATGAAATCTTAGAACTATGAGCTTGATTTGTATTCCTGGCAAAATTCTAGAACACATCATTAAAGAAAGGATCTGTGAACATGTAGGAAGAGAAGCAGTGATCACTAAAAGGCAGCGTGGCTTCATCTAGAGCGATTTATACCAGATGAATTTCCTTTCCTTTTTTTTTTAACTTGGTCACTAGATTAGGGAAATGCTGCAGAACTAGTATAGTTACAGTTAGGTGACGCACCTGGGAGAACTGAGTCCAAATCCAGCCTCAGACCATTATTGGTTGTGTAACACTGAGCAAGCCACTTAACCCCTAACATGTAACCTCAATTTCCTTACATGTAAAGTGGGGATAATAATAGCCCCTACCTCCTAGGGTTGTTATGAGGATAAAATGACATGACACTTTAAAAGTGTTCCCCAAACCTTCAAATGTTCTATAAATGCTAGTTATTATTTCAGCAAATTTTAACCAAGTGTCTTCTGCTGCTCTTGTGGACATGACAGAAAGTACAATTGTTCTTCAGTCATTTTCCAGTAGTATCTGACTCTTCGTGACCCCATGTCTTGGCTAAGACATTGAGTGGTTTGCCATTTCCTTCTCCAGCTCATTTGACAGATGAGGAAACTGAGGCAAACAGGTTTAAGTGACTTGCCCAGGGTCACACAGCTAGTAAATGTGTAGTTGGATTTGAAGTCAGGCCTTCTTGACCCTAGGTCAGAACTCTATCCACTGTGCTACCTTGCTACCCAGAAGGTACAACTAAGTGGATTCAAAACTGGTTGAAAGATTGAACCCTAAGAGGATCCGTTAATAGGTTGATGTCTCTCATGGAGAGTCTGGGTTTTCTGTCCTTGTCTGTGTACCAACTGAATATGCTTATAAATGAGGCAGAGGAGGCATAGATAGTATGGTTATTAAATCTGAAGGGGACATGAAGGTAGGGGAAACAGTTAATACCCTGAATGACAGAGGCAGGATCCAAAATATCTTGACAAGTTAGAGCAATGGGTTGAATCTAAAAAGATGAAATTGAATGTGAACAAAAATAGAGCCTTATATTTGGGTTAAAAAAATCTTTACAAGACGGGGGGATGTGTTGGTTCCTGAGATGACCTGGTGAGTTTCTTTAAGAGATGCAGTGTACAAAACTGAGGGAGGTGATAGTTTCCCTGGTCGGAGGACCTCTGAAATACCATATTCAGTTGTGGATACATTTCAGGGAAGACATTGAAGAGCTAGAGTAAAGTCCAGGAGTCTAGAAAAGGGTGGCCAGAAAAGGGAGAGGCCTGGAGACCATGCCTTAAGAAGATCATCCCAAGGAAATGCGGATGTTTAGTCTAGAGAAGATAACAGCTGAGGATGGGGGCAGGAGAGGTCTTTTCTTGATAACTGTCTTCAAATATTTGAAGAGCTGTCACATGGAAGAAGGATTAGACATGTTCTTCTTGGCCTCAGAAGGCAGAACTAGTAACAATGGGTGGAAGTTGTAGATGAGGCAAATATAGGTTTGAAGTAAAGAAAAGCTTCCCATGAAGCTGTGCTGTGCACAAGTGGAGTCTGGTCCCTACTCTCCTCTAAGTCTCAAGTAGAATTCTATCTTTTCCTTCCCCAATCCTTCTTAATTTGAGTGCCTCCATTATTGCTGGTGTTCAGTTCTTTTTTCAGTCGTGTGTGACTCTCCACGACCCCATTTGGGGTTTTCTTGGCAAAGATACTGGAGTGGTTTGCCATTTGCTTCTCTAGTTCATTGGACAGATGAGGAAACTGGGGCAAACAGGGTTATATGACTTGCCCAGAGTCAGACACCTACCATTTCCTTCTCTGGTTCATTTTACGGTCGAGGAAACTGAGGTAAATAGGGTGACTTTTCCAGGGCCACACAGATAATATGTGTCTGAGGCTGGGCTTAGAAACACAAGAAGATGAGTTTTCCTGACTCCAGGTCTAGCACCCTATCCACCTCACTGCCACCCTTAGTGCTTTCTTTATTATGCCGATTATTTCCTATTTATCCTGCATATAGTTTGGTCTGAATATATTTTTTGCATGTGGTCTTCCCCATTAGAATGTAAGCCCCTTGGGGGCAGGGACTATTTTTTGCCTCTTTTTGTATCCCTAGCACTTTGTACAGTCCCGGCACATAGTAGGCACTTCACAGATGTTTACTGATTGATTGAGGGAGGGAGGTAGTGGCAGTCTTTCATTGGCAGTCTTTAAATAGAGATTAAATGATCACTTGTTGGGGTTATTATAGAAGAGATTTTTATTCCAGTGTAAGTTCTACTAGTTGTCTTCTGGGATTTCTTCCAAATCTAAGCCTGTCATCTTGTTTATGCAGGCTCAGCTTATGGTAACTTTTTTGACTGCTGCATTACAAAGTCTGTGACAGGAGGCCTTTGGCCCTGGACATTCTTGGCAGCCAACGACATATGTTGGCGATAGTAGTGGCAGGTTAGGATAGCCATCTGTGGCCCAGGAACATCATGTAAAGGGGACTGGCCTGGATGTGGATCAAATCCACAATCTTGGCTTGGATAGCTCGGGTGCTGTCTGGTCAATTAGGCTCACATGTCCCATAGAGGAGGAAGGAAGGGAATGAAGGAGAGAAAAAAAGAAGAGCAGAATGAGGGAAGGAAGGAAGGAGGAGAATCCCTTATGTATCATGTAGCAGGGGGAATATATGAGGAAAGACAGACACAATTGCCCATCCCTGAGATTACCCATTCAGAGAAACCTAATACAGGAGTCTGGTAGTGGGTGGAGGTGAGGAGATGCCAGGGATTCCTTCGGTGAAATAAACTAAGTGGTATTTGAAAAAGTCCTATTTTCTCCGCTTCCCAATATTCTAACAATCAGGTGGTTTGAGGAGAAAATAGCTAAAAATAAACTTTGGCAAAAACTATTTGGGAGAGGAGGATGTATTTGAGAACAAAGAACAGTGACTATGGGTAGGCAAGGTAGGCAGCCACCTTGGACATCATGGGAATGTGGGTGTGTGCAACACAGGAACTTCTTAACCTAAACATACATCTTCTAATGCCAGAAAATTCCTTTCTCCATGGCCCATAGGCATTATTTTGTGATCAGTCAAGTCACTACCTGTAGGATCTAGGACAAGTTACTTCTCCTCTGGGTCTCAGTTAATCTGTAAAACTAGTGGGCTTGACTATGGAGCCTCTAATGTTTCTCCCAGCTCCAAGACTATGATCTTATAACCCCACATAAGAACTCTTCATTACAGTGAATGAAAATGAAAGCACCCAGCTTTCCAAGAACAATATCCTCTAGGGGGCGCAATTTTCAAACCTTCCTACCAAATACAAATTTCCTCTGCCCAACTCTAGGAGGGGTTAAGAGACACCTGTAGGACATTCTTATCTCCCCACCCCAGACCTGAGATAGCATCTCACCCTGTACAGTCAACAAGCATTTATTAAGGACTTTCCATGTGCTAAGCCTGGGTATACAAAGAAAGACAAAAACATACTTCTGGTCCTCTAGAAATTTACATATTAAATATGTATATGTCTATAAGTATGTATATAGTACATATAAATGGATATAAAATATAATACTTATAAATAAAATGTCTACAAATATGTATATCATACAAGATATTCACATTAAATGGGAGATCATCTCAGAGGAAAGACACATGGGGGGCCAGGGGTGGGGCAAGGGGAAAAGACAGAAGATGGGATTTGAACTGAGTTTTAATGAAAGTCAGACAAGCTAGAAAGCAGAAGATAAGTGAGAGCAACGTAGGTACTGAATGGAGAGACTACATGTTCTATGCAAAATTAGCCCCTTCTTACCTCCTAATCCCTCAGAATTCCCCATTCAGACTCCCTTCTCCAACTACTGAGTGGACCATGCACTCAGCTCTAGTCCATATCTCAGTTTCTCCTGTCCTCCAACCTCTCTGATTAGAAGTACATTTTCCTCTTCTTTCCAACTCCCCAGTCCTGTTCTTGCTCCTTCATTCCAACCCTATTCTCCATTTCCCTCTTTGGAGAAGTCCTCCCTTATTCCCCTTCCCCCTGTCCATAGAAGGAAATTAACCCAAATACCCTCATCTGTTGGTCCCTGTCTGTGTCCCCAGGATACAACGCATCTGCTTTATGACAGAAGTCCACAAGAGACCATGTTTAAGGAGGCTGAGCCTGAAGTGAAGCAATGGTTAGTGAAGTCATAGTGACTGAAGTTACTTAAGTGATTCTAGCCCTTGGAAGAGGCTGGAAAAGAATAGCTAACAGAGAGGTGACTGCTTTAGGGACCTAGTATTTTTCTTCATGACTTTTCCTCTTTGCAGTCCCTGCCTCCTCTCGATGCCTTTCCCTGCTGCTCCTCTCCTCCCATCAGCCTTTGGAATCTGGGATCTCCCCCACATTCCTTGGCTCTCCTTCCTTTTTGTCCATGGCTTTGTTATCTCCGTCCAGAGACTAACTTCTCTAACTCTCAGTTTTCCTCTGCTTGACTAGTAATCCCCTGTTCCAGTCTCCATTCTAACTTTAAAGCTACTATTCTCTCCCCTGAAATGGAAAAAAAATCCTCATCCTTTTCCTACTTCCCATCCCTGGGATCGGACATGCCAGTCATTTCTGTTTGGGATGGTAGGGGAGATAATAGTTGACATGTAGCCTGAACCCTAACCCTGGAGGTGATCTCAAAGCACTTTTCAGATAGGAGTGCTGTCCTCAATCCCTTAATCACTAATGATCTCTTCATGTTGGGATCCTATCTCCTTTCTACATCTGAATATCATTCCTACTGTAATAACATTCCTACTGGGATGGTCAAATGAATGGCTGATGCAACAGCAAAAAGGGCCAAAGGCTGTGGGTTTAGTCTGTCTAGAACAGGTAGCTTTGCTCTATTTCCTGGACACAGTATGCACTGTGGTCACTATGTCACCCAGGGAACTGGGATTGGTACCATTTTAGTTACATTTACGTTTTGCACTGCATTTCAAGGTTTACAAAGCACTTTACACACATTATCTCACCTGAGTTTCATAACAACCCTATAAGGGATATGTGCAAAGTATGATTGCCCCCATTTTACAAATGAGGAAATTGAAGCCTAGGGAGGTTAAGTGACTTACCTGCCCAAGTTCACTGAAGTAGTAAGTTTCTGAGGCAATATTTAAACCCAGGTCTTCCCAATTCTCTGGTCTAACACTCTAGCCATTATACCATGCTTCCAGTTTTAATTACCTCATCCTCCATAAACATTTCTTTGCAACATCACTGTAGAAACAAACAACACAGAAAAATTTAAGCATTCTGATCAATGCAATGATCAACCACCATTCTATTAGACCTGTGGTGATCTATGTAACCTCTTTCCTGAAGGAGGTGACAGACTCAAGAAGCGGAAGAAGATCTACATTTCTGGACATGGATAATGTGGGGATCTGTTTGATTGACTATGCATCCTTGTTTCAAAGGTTTTGTTTTAATTTTTCTTTCAATTGGACCGGGAAGGTGAGAAGGAGAGAGGGGTTGGGGAAAGATTTTTGAGAGACAGAGGAAGAGAGAGAGAGAGAACAGAAGGAAAGCCAGAAGGAATTACAGACAAGAAAGATAGGTTTAAATGTTACATTTTTTATTTACTTAAAAATAAAAGCAAGCTCTACATAATAAAAACTCACAGTTGCAAGTATAATTCTCACCTTCTGTTCAACAAGGACACACAAAATAAAATAAAGAACTCTTTCTCTAGACCCTGTCCCATCTCCCACCCTCATCATTTTTCGGTTGTGTGTGACTCTGTGATCCTATTTGGGGTTTTCTTGACGAAAATGCAGGAATGATTTACCCTTTCTTTAGCTCATTTTACAAATGAGTAAACTGAGGCAAACAGGGTTAAGTGACTTGCCCAATCTGAACCTAGGAAGATGGGTCTTCCTGACTCCAGGCCCAGTGCTCTATCCCATGTGCCACCTAGCTGCCCCTCCTAGTTGCCCCTCCTTCAGTTTAGACAGTTAATTCATGATAAAGGTACTGCTGCCCTCCTTGAAGAGTAATAATAATAGCTAACATTTGTTTAACACTTTAAAGTTTACAAAGTCCTTTATATATCTTAGCTCATTTAATCCTCACAGTGATCTTGTGAGGTAAATTTATCTCAGTTTTACAGATTGATGAAAACTGAGGTAGAAAGAGATTAAGTGATTTGCCAGGTTCACACGGCCAATAACCTATCATTCCAACAACTGGAAGCATATCAGTCTCCATGAATTAATAATAATAGCTTATATAGCTGCCTACTAGGAGCCAGGTACTGTGCTAAGTGCTTTCCAACCATTATCTTGTTTGATCCTCAGGACAACCCTGTGAGGTGAGTGATATTGAGTGATATTATTATATCCATTTTGCCGATGAGGAATCTGAAGCCATCAGAGGCTAAGGTCACATAGCTGATACACATCTAAGATCATACTTGAACTCAGGTCTTCCTCACTCTGGAGCCTGCAGCTGCCTCCACTGTGGGTCTCTTGAAGATTGTGAAGAAGTGGATCTCTACTCTTCTTGGTAATTTACTAAGGGAGAATTTCCAGTTAGGAGAGGAGACCAGTTAGGAGATGTTTTAAAAGAAGAGATGGTGAAAGATTGGCCATCATCCTTATCATGGGCAGGGGAACAGATGAGATAAGTTCAGGGTCCTTTCCAGCTATCATGGTGTGTGGTTGATGATTTCTTAGGAGACCCACCCACCTGCACAGGAGCCACCACCCAGTGTCAACAGTGCTCCCTGGCTCAGCCTCCCCATCCAATCCTCAGAGGCTTGGCTAAAGGTCAGGATTCAAAGAAAATCCAGGGTGGGGCTGCTCCCAAAGATAATGGAATAAGGGAGAGGGAGGATCCCATGATCACCCTTTTCAAGAGGGGCTTTTTAAGGAGAGGAGAGGAGAGGATAAACCAGCTGGGTTAGATTCAGTGTAGTGCTATCTGCTGGCTGCTGATGGGAAGACATTACCTCCAACAGGATCTGGGAATTATGATTAGGTTAGAGGCCTCTGAGATGGTGGTGCAATGAATACCATGCTGAACTTTGAGGTTCAAATTGTGCTACAGAGGCTTTTTGCCAACAAGTCAGGGCCGGCGCCTAGGTAGTTCAATGGATAGAGCAATGGCCCCGGAGTCAGGAGGACTTAATCCGGGCCTCAGACACTTAATAGCTGTGTGACCCTGGGCAATTCATTTGATCCGGTTTGCCTCAGTTTCCTCATATGTAAAATGATGTAATACTAGTTCTGACCTTGGAAAATTATGAGGATCAAATGAGATAACATGCAAAAGTACTTAAATATGTATTATTATTGTTATTAAAGGAGGTTGAGGAGCAAGGACTCCAGGGTCCACCCAATTCCCAGTTCACTAGACATATCACTGAGTGGGAAATGTAGGTGTGACTTAGTTTCCTCCTGGTTAAATGGCAGACTGCGAATGCCTGGCACTTTGAGATTCCGAAAGATGCGTTGTTAGGGACCTTCGGGCTATATCATTACTAATTAATGTCGATTTTATCTGGCATGTTCGTCCTCCATTCACTCCCAGAAACAAGCAAGGCTTGGGACAACTGTCCGCACACAGCGCCCAGAGGAGAGGATGGTTCAGAGATTTCAGCGACCTTCTCCAGGACAAACAGCCAGAAGAGAGGAAAGGCTGGGATCCGAACCAGCCCGAAAGCCGGACATTCCTAGCCTGAGAGGAGAGATAACCCCGAGAGGCTCCAGCCGTCTGCTGACCTCTCCCGGAGGGCTCTGAGCCGGGACGCGATCGCTGCGGCAGCACCAATAGCCGCAGCGGCGGCGGCGAGAGCAGTCTGCAGGACACCTTTCCCGCCGCCGCCCCGGGCTTCCCTACCCGATGGTCCGGTAGCAGAATGCCGGGAGACAGCGGGGTCGGGTCTTGGGGGGCCCTGAACAGGTGTTTAGGGAGGGCGCCGGGGGGCGGAGGGAGGGGCGCAGCTTCCCCTTTAAGAGGTGGTTGCAGAGCCGAGCCCTTCTCCACCCTTTCCCCGGAAGAAAAGCGGAGCCTAGGCCGAGGCGTGCTAGGTGGGGAGGTGCGGAGCTGGGCGTGGGGAAGGCGGGGCCGCAGGACCCCTCCCTCCCGCCCTCCCTTGCTCCCTCGCAGCCGCGATCCGGCCCCCGCAGCCCGTAGCCCGGATCGGGTAGCAAGCGCCTGCAGAGCGCGGAGGGCGCAGCTTGAGAGGAGCCTGAGGGAGGGGAAAGTGGCAGGAGGGCAGGGCCGAAGACGCCGGGGGCCGGAGGGTCAGTCCGTGCGGACTGCGGTGACACAGCCCAGAGGAAGGAGGGAAGGGAAGAGGGGTGCTACTGACGCCGGCGGGGTGGGAACCCCTGCGAGGACAGGGTGTGAAACTGACCAGGGGTACCTGACTGGACTAAGTGGGGCCACCTGACGGGATTGGCTGAGGGACTGTCGGCTACGCCGCAGGCGGCGACGGGGAAACAGGTGAATCTCACCCCCCACGCCTTCCCCGCGCCCCCAATATACACCCATCCGCCCCACCGGGTCGGCTGGAACCATGGACCCGGACCCCCGAGGCCGCCGTGCCCCCTGTGCCCAGCGCCTGCCCCTCTGCGCCTTGGCGCTGGCCCTGGCAGCCGCCGGCTGTCGCGTTGCCTCCGCCTTCAACCTGGACACCCGGTTCCTGGTGGTGAAGGAGGCCTCGAACCCCGGGAGCCTCTTCGGCTACTCGGTCGCCCTCCACCGGCAGACTGAGCGGCAGCAGCGTTACCTGTGAGTGGGGGCGGGAGCGGCAGCTGGGGGTGGCGGGAGACCGGGACATCAAAGAGGGACCTCCTACATTCCCGTACCCAGCCCACTTCCTTTGAGCGCTTAGAACGCCCCTGAGGTTTAAGAATTTTGGGGCCCGGCACTGGGTAGCTTTGCCGAGAGGGGAAGGACTGAGCGGGGAGAAGAAGAGGGGGGTGAGGCGGCGGGACCTGCGGTGGGAGGGGAGTAGATAATCCCTAACACGTGCAGGAGCTGCTCCAACCTGCCTCTCCCCTCTAGAAAAATTCCCAGTCTTGAGGCACAGGCTGGGGGTGGGGTACCCTTTGTGCCTGGAGACCCGACTAGGAGTGACCGGGTTGCCGAACTCTCTCCTTAGCTCCTAATCCTGGGCACCTAGCTGGGCTTTGAAATCTTAGGACTTGGGTCCCCAGTCGTGGGGAACGGGAAAAGGCCCTAAGGGAACAGCCATGTGTCAGGAAGAAATCCTCAGCCTGTTGACCCTCTCACCTTGACTGTCCACCTTGTCCTGACATTCCCCACCACACTAGCCATATCTTCGACATGTCCAGGGATAATAGCATCCCAAGATCTAGAGCTGAGGAAATCTAGTTAAACCCCCTCCTTTTACAGAGTAGTTAACTGAGGCCCAGAGAAAGGAGGAAGGACTTGCCCAGGGTTACGGGAGAAGTAGTCATTTATTCCTTATGTGTGTACATAGAACCTTCATGACTTACAAAGCAGGTGTCTTTGCTATAGTCACCCTGTGAAGGGAACATCTGTATATCAAATGACTCGAAGTAACTGTCCCTAAAACATTCACCTAGTACAGTGTCCTGATCTGGATTCGAATTCTGATCCTCTGATTCTGAATGGAGGACTTTCCTCTCTGATTCAGGATGAATGGATTGGATAGATGGAAGCTGTTTCGTTGATTGAGGTCTGGAGGGGGAGTGCTACCTTGACCTAACTAACCCCTGTGCGCCCCCTTGAGGTGCCAGTGGTGGGAAGAGGGCACACTATCCCAATGCTTTCCCACCCCAACAGTTGGGACCCCCCCCACCTCCTCCCGAGCATCTTCTCCACATTCCACACATTCATGCTGAATCTTCAACCCTGAGTGTGTTTGTTTTGGTTTGAAGAGGAAACTGGTATTTTTTTCTCTTTTCTCTCCTCTCTGTTTCCACCCTTTCCCCCCCCCAAATAGCTTCTGAGAAAAGGAAGGGGGCAGGGAGGTCAGTGTTCTGGACAGAGAAGGTGATAGCATCCAGCTGTTTTTGTCCTGAGTCCCATATTGGTTGAGATGGTTGTAATGTTGACCCATTTATTACTGCAGGTTGAGTGTTTTAGGATCTTCAAATGGGGTACTTGTCATTGTTCAGTCATGTCTGACTTTTCATGATCCCTTTTGGGGGTTCCTCGACAAAGATACTAGAGTGGTTTGCTATTTCCTTCTTTGGCTCATTTTTACAGATGAGGAAACTGAAGCAAAGAGGGTGAAGCGACTTGCTCAGGATCACAAAGGTAGTAAGTGTCTGTGTTCAAATTTGAACTCAGATCCTCCTGGCTCCAAGTCTGGTCCTCTCTTCACTACTTCACCTAGCTCCCTCAGATGGAGTATAGGCTGGGCATTTATTTTGTCATTTTATTTTATTTTGGTGGAGGTGAACTTGGGCAGGAAGGCCTTCATGAGAGATGGGGGTGATGGGTGTGTCAGGGGGATCAGGGGAAGGTAACAGGAGCAGTTCCGCTTTCTCAGAGCTGGGTGGCCGTAATGGAGAGAGCTCTCAACTTCTACACCCAGGAAGTAGTGGAGTGGTTGAAGGTGTTTGGGGAATTATAGCAAAGCACAGGGCCCTGCCCTGCCTAGTCCTAGTCCTATGGCCTTCCTGAGAAGCGGCTAAAGTCCAAACCTCCTCAGCAGTCTTGACCTTTGACCCCTGACTGAGAGATCCCAGCTCCATCCAGAGCTTAACCCTAAAACTTGGGAAAGGTTGAGGAAGGACCAGGGAGTCTGGAGTGCTGTGTTCTCCTCATGATACTCAGCCTGAAAAGTGATAGGGACACTTTTCTCCATTTTCCAAGGGGACTGTCTTTGGAGACCCTAGATACAGCTTCTTCCTTAGTTTAGAGTATAGCAGGGATTTTCCGCAAGAAGCAATGAAGTGCTCTCCTACTCCTGAGAGTCAGGAGACCTGGATCCTAATCCTGGCTATGTGACTTTGGGCAAGTCAATTCCCCTCTCTTCAATTTCCTCCTGTAAAACAAAAGACTTGAAGGGATGAGATGATGTTATCCAGTGAAAAGAGCACTGGTGTTTGTCAGAGGATCTGGGCTCAAATATTGGCTTTGCTAATGCTAATTTATGACCTTGGGCAAGTCACTTAACATCCCTGGGTCTCAGTTTCCTCATCTGTTAAACAAGAGGATTGAATTAGATGGCCTCTGAAAACCCCTTCAGTTCTAAGTCTATGATCATCTAATCTCTGAGGTCCCTTCTCCTAGGCTCTGACAGTCTCTAATTCCACATACCTTCCCCTGACTCCCAGAGTGAGAATTATCAATGGCATGAGTACTACTCAACTGCCCTGTGGTAAATGAGCTAAATCTTTAGATACCTGAGTCTCTCTACACTTTGTTCCAAATGTCCTCTTCAACACATCTCAAAGCACTACCGTTCAGAATCATGGACTTTCAGAGTTTTAAGGGACTTTGTAGTCTGCTGCCTCCTTCCCCTTGCCTCAAAATGTCCTTTTCAGGTGTTTTTGAGTGTAGAGATTCTGGATCTCTCTGTGACAACTGGACCTACCTGAACCTAGAAATCTAGGTCATATATATAGGGGGAGGGAAGGGTATGTATGAGAGGGATGGAGAAATTGTGATTTTTAGGTCCCTTGGGGAAGTTTTCAGTCTTTTATTCTGCCAGAGACCCTCTCAGCAGGGCCAGCTGGGCTTGGACAGAGACAATCAGTTGTGTATCCAGATGTGAACAGCTGCTTGAAAAGTCAAGCTGTGAACTGAAACCTCCTGGTTGGGGCCTTGAGCTCTTGGGCCAGGCCTAGGTTCCTCTGGGGAAAAGAGAAAATCAAAGACAGATGAAACAGAATTCCAATCCCTGATGGACAGCTTGCAGTTCAACTAACATATGCTGACGTAGTGCCTACTGTGTGCAAGGTGGTATGGAATGAGAAGATATACTTCTTCTCAGACTCATGTACTGATCCACCTTCAGGACTGTGGTCACACTTACACACACACACACACACACACACACACACACACACACACACACACACACACACTTACACACAACCCAGATTTCCAGGTTCAGTTACTTCTAGGACCATACCTAGTTGCCACAGAAAGACTCAGAATCTCTGAGCTCAAAAAGCCCTGAAGAGGACATTTCAGGGCAAAGGGATGGAGGTACCAGAATAGCAAGTCCCTTCTAGCTCTAAAAAAATTCTATGACTGAGCAGTGGTTCTTTGAGATCCTCAGGTGAAGAGTATATACTTGTCGTGTCTCCATGGAATGAGCAAAGGGAGAAGGTGAGACGATTCCTGGAAGGTAATGTATTCCTGGGCCCTTCGCTGTTATACCTAGTAAGAACCTAGCATTTCTGTAGTGCTTTGAGGTCTATGAAGTCTTTTACACATATGTTATATGATCCTCTCAACAACCCTGAGAGGTAGGTGTTATTATTATCCCCATTTAACAGATGAAGAAACTGAGGCTGAGATAGGTTGTGTTTCCCAGAGTCTAAGTACAACACTCTACCCACTGTGCTGCCTGAGAATGCTAGGTTTCTAGAAGCCCAATTTAATTCATATAGTAGGGAGAGGCCCAGCAGGAGCAGGCATGACCCTACTAGGACCAAGCTTGGCCTCGAGGCTACTTGTGCTGCTCTAGGTCCTCAAGAGCAGCCCTTTAACTGAAATGTGAATTTAAAGGCAACACTTGAGGACCTAGAGGGCCATACATGGCCTTGAGGCCACAGACTTTCCACCCTGAGCTAGTTCTTCCCTTCCACCTAGACTGGCACCAGGGAGCACTGTGAGAAGGGGAAGCTGTGGGCACCTGCTCTAGATCCAGGATTGACTACTGTAATCTCTGGAAATATGCTCCGTGTAGGGTAGGCTGAACTGGCAGTCCTTGTGCCTAATGCCAAGTAGAGGAGGAGAGCAGCCAAGGCCTTAGGCTCCCATCATAGAGAGTGAACCTCTTTCTTTGTCCTGTCTCTGCTTCAGAAGCCAGGGAGAAAGTCCTTCACCTTGGAAAAAGGAGGAAGAAGTTGGTGGGGGTAGGGTGCTTTTTTCAGCAAGTGGGCTTGCAGATAGACATTTCTCAGGAGCCAGAAGGGAGAAAGATACCCCGAAAGTGGGAAGTGGTGAAAAAGATATCCAAGCATCCCTTCCTTTCTCAATCTGTAATGAAGTGTTAGCTAGTCCAAAAGTAGAGGAGCTGGTGGAGATGACCTTGGCACGTCTTTTATGCCTATTTTGGGTGCCTTCCCCCAGCCCCTTTCTCCCTGCTACCTCGTATCTTTCTCCTCCTTATCTTTTTCCTTTTCCCCCTTCTTTCTTTCTCCAATATCACTTTCTCTTTCTCCCCATCTCTTTTTCTCCCCATCTTTCTCTTCCCATCTCTTTCTCCACCCCTCTCTCCCCTCCTCTCTCTCCCCCACCATCTCTCTCCCCCACCATCTCTCCCCAACCTCATCTTTCTTCCTCTGTCTTTCTCCCTCTCTTTTCCCTCTCCCTCCCTCTCTCTCTCAGCCTATTTCTTTCCCCCATCCCATTACTTCCTTTCCGCATTTCTTTCTCCCCATCATTCTTCCCATCCCTCTTCCTCTCTCTTTCTCCCTTTTTCCTTCTTTTTCTTCTCTCTTCCCCATCTATCCAGTTACTCTGGCTTGAGGAGCTGAGTCACTAGTGGGGACAAGGTAATGGGGGAGGAAGGGGGAGGGTAGAAGAGGCCTGCTATTCCATCTTGGGCATTATAGAGCTTTGCTACTACCAAGGGAGAGTCCTCTAGGGAGATGTCTAATTCAGGAAACAGGGTTGCCACTGAGCTGGGGATCCAGGCAGCAGGGAACTGCTACCCCCAGGCAGAACATGCTCCTTCCCTCTTCTTACTGTTCCCATCCCTTTGTGGAAGATTGACCTTAAATCAGAAACAACCGTCCCAGAGGCAGGGTGGTTCCTGGAGGCAACTTCACTGAGTGCTGACTCCTGGGATGCCCCTTTGCTTGGGTGCTCTCTAGGAGGTCCTATACTCTTTCTGGAATTGAATTTGCCCTACCCACTCTTATTGGGAGAAGAGAAAGAGGGGGATCTACCTGAACCACCCCCTCTCCAATCTCTCTGAAGTGAATCATTTGAAGAAAGCATAAAAGCTATTGTTATCCTACATCCACCTCCTTCCCCTCCCTCTTGGCCTTACCCCAGCCTGCCTTTTTCTTCTCTGGAGTGATGGATGCTGATGCCCCTAACCCTCCTGAGTCCCATTTCCTAGCTTTTTTCATTTCTGCTGTTTCTCTACTTTGATGCTCCATTAGCTTTGAACAATGAAGGAGTTGGGCTAGGGGCGGAAGCATTGCTTCCCAGAGCTTCAGTTCTCTAGAGGCGGGGAGGGGCTCAGTTACCTTATAGGAGAGAGGATGAGAAAAGCAGCTGTTCTGCAGGAATTTGTAAGGTTCTATCATCTTGCCTCTCTTTCTCCAAAACCATCTCAGAGAGGTGAGAGGAGAAGTAACATCTGTGCACGAAAGAATTGTGCTCTGAGGTTAGTCTCTTATCCCTGGGTCTCAGTTTCCTCATCTGTAAAAAGATAGAGTTAAACTAATGGTTGAAGTTAGTTGAAAGTTCAGAGTTGAAACCTTAGTGTTTACTTTCAGCTCTGGAACTATGGTCCTCTGTTCTCTGAAAGAAGGACCCTCATTCTTGTCTGTCCCACCCTTTTGATGTTTAAACTGATTTCAATATACTAAGCTTTGTCTTGGGGTCCCAACCAGAAGGACCATAGTGCTCTAGAAAGACTGGGAGGTCGAGATCAGAAGTATCAGGCTGAGGAGGAGGGGTTCCTCCCCAACGCACTGACTAGAAGTTGCCAAAATCTTCTTGGCTAAGAGGTTGGGAATTATTTATTCAGCATTTATTTAGCCCCTATTATGTGCCAAGTACTGTGCTTCTCGATCCTGAGCATAGTTTGGAAAAGTAATGTTCTTGCATTACAAGGGTTCCTTCTTCTGCCTCTGGTTTGGAAGGGAAGGATATGCAACGTCCCACACACCTTCAGGCTCCATGCTCCTCACACTGCTTTCACTGAAGGCTTTGGGGAAGGAGATGAGGCTGTGTGATTTTTCACCATTGACCTCTGTGGCTCCTTACAGGGTGCTTTGGTGGGACCCCAGAATAGAACTCAGTGGAGCAGAAGCCGTCTTCACATCCTCCCTTGATGGTTTTCATTTGTCTACTTTCCCCGATGATGTGACCATCTTTTGAATTCTGAATAGGGTACTCACCTTATTCTCAATAGATTTGAGTGGAGAGAGGATGCTTTAGGTTGGCTTCTGTGGCTATGGATATAAAGAGGAATGCTGAGTCTCAGAGAAATCAGGCAGGAGCCAGAGCGAATATTTCTGTCTTGCCTCGAGTGGAAGGTGTATCTAGTTGGGGGCCTAGGATTGCAGTTGCCACAGCCTTGCTTATTCTGGTCCTCCTCAAGGATCTGAGAGTAGGGTGAAAGGAGGGGATGAGCTGAGTGATTGGGAAAGAGTGAAGGAACAGACTATTTCTGACACAAAAATCTGTGCTCATCTCCCTCTCTCCACATTTTACCAGTCTCCATCATTTTACAGATGAGAAAATTAAGGCACAAAAGAGCAAATGACCTTGCCTATGGACACACAGCTGGTAATGGAGGCAAGACCTGAACTCAATTTTTTCTGACTCTTATGTCCAGTACTCTACCACTATGACTATACCTTTTTAAATGCTCATTTACATGGCACTCAAAGTCCAGGAGCCCTCTCTTCTTCTCGTCTTCCATGAAAATCCCTCAGTTCAATTGTGATGAACTTCAAATATACTTTTGCCATATCTTTCTTATGCCTGTTGTTGTTCAGACATGTCCGACTCTTCATGACCTTGTGGACCCCTGTCCGTTGGGTTTTCTTGGCAAAGAAGCTGGATTGGTTGGCCTTTCCTTTCTAGTGGATCACCACTCCATAGGCATACAGAAGTTAAGTGACTTGCCCAAGGTCACATAGCTAGGAAGTTTCTGAGGCTAGATTTGAACTTGGGTTTTCCAGCCCAGCACTCTGTCCACTAAGCCTCTTAGCTGCTTCTCTTCACATGCCTTTTTGTTTTTTGTTAATTTCAGTCATGTCCAACTCTTCATGACCTCATTTGGGGTTTTCTTGGCAAAGATACTGGAGTAGTTTGCCATTTCCTTCTCCAGCTCATTTTACAGATGAGGAAACTGAGGCAAACAGGGTCAAGTGACTTGCCCAAGATCACACAGTTAGGAAGTTTTTGAGGTTGGATTTGAGCTCAAGTCATCCTGACTCCAGCATTCTGTCCACTGTTCCACCTAGCTATCCATATGCATATGTGACCCTTAATCCTAACTCCCCGGTATTTCTGCAGAAAAATGTCTCTAATCTAGTCCTTTCCTTTCTACTCTGTTTTTTGTGTTGCTCTTAACAGGCTATCATGTGGTATCTGTGCTGGTGTCCCTTCACCAAATCTGAGATGCCACAAGACTGAGACCATATCTAAACTTTGTATCTCTCCTTGCCACTGCTACTGTACTTTGCATTATAGTAAATGTTTGTGGAATTGAGTTGACTTTCATCTAGGACAAAAAAAACACCAACCAGCCAAACTGGGTTATACTGGGGTCAGTCACCCCCCCCCACCCCCCCCGCCGCAACATGCTATCACTGCTCTTACCTGTTCTCCTTCCTCTGTCTCTAATGCCTACATCTCTCTACCCTCCACCTTTCCCCCAACCTAGCATAGAACTCTGAAGGCGTGATCTGCTCCATCCTGGGCAAGGAGCCAGCGGGGCTGCAGAGGCCTCTGAGCCAGGAGCTAAAAATACCCAGGGGCTGGGGGGAAGGGGTTGATGTTGCGGGAAGGTTCCCTGTGGAATCTCTAGGGAGGGAGGTGATTGAATCTGGATGGAATTGGTGGGGGGAGGTAACTTCTGTCTGAGCATCCCTTCCTTTGCCTGACTTGGTGTCCACAGACCCAGGGCTTGCACTGAGGTTGAAAGAGGTGAGGGGTAGGCAGACAGACAATTGACTAACTTCTATTCTGCTTGCTCTAGCCTTTAGGAAGGGGCTGAGTTTGGGGGAATGAGAGGGGAGGGCTAGCTTACAAGCCAGAGCATGCCAGCTGCCCAGTAAGGCAGGATGTTGTCTGGGCTAGGGAAGAAGGAACCCTACCACTCCCACTCCTTTCCTCCCACCTCTCATTTCTGCCCTGGGTCTAGAAGCAGTAGCAGCCTGCAATCCAGGCAGAGAGTGGAAACAACTCTTTCAGTTACATTTCATCGATGGAATCTGGATGGATCTTCCCTAGGTCCCCCTTCCTCCTAGCCCATCAAGGACCCAAAACCATCTTGAGGTCCTTTTGGTCAGCCCCTTACCTCCAGGCAGAACTGTGTCTAGTTCAGACAGATGTATTGTGCTTAGCATCCCCCACCCATTCCATTACTCATGTTTGGGTATCCTTTGAGTTGGGCCTGCGGGATAGCTCACTTTGGTCTCTCCCGCTCTGACCTCCTAATAACCATCCTTATACTTGATTCTCTATTTAGTCTGACTAACCTGGTAAGCAGGGGTCTGCTGGAGCCAGTGCAGGCTGACAGAGCTGATTGTTAAATTTCAGTGTGAACATTTTCACCTTAGAAGTCAGCAAACTCCACAAATTAGGACTTGATTGATTTTCTTGTTGATCGTATAGATTTAAGAAAGTGATGGAGAAAATTACAGTAATGCAGATGAGACTTAAAGGTGTGTCCTGGGGTTTCAGAAAACTAATTGTTAAACATTTCCCAGCACACTGCAATTGATAGGGTGATGATTCCAGGGTCCATAAGAAATGAGACCTTGGATTTCTGGTTTCATCAGTCACATTCCCAAGCAAAAGGAAGTTGGGTGGCAATTAATTAAAAAGTGGTATGGTGCCCTAGGTTGTCTCCCCACCCCACATGCCTGGCTCCTGGTCCAGAGGCTGAGGGGGTGGGAAGCAGGCTCTAGTGGGTGGTCAGTCACTAAAGAGCTGCATGACTTTCCTTGCCCCTTCCTGTATCAGACTAGGAAGTGACTAACAGGGGGCTGACAGGGCAGGGCTGGCACCTGGCCAAGCTTGCGTGTGTTGGTACTGCCAAGGAGAGGGGAAGGGTGACTCTCCTTAAACCCCCTCCCTCCTCCCATTTCCCTGGGGCCTTAAAATGAAGCTTTAACTGTTGAGGTGTGTAAGGAAGCCTAGGAAGTGTCCTGCTTACCCCTCCCAGGCTCCTCAGGCTCTGCATTCCTGACATGAGGAGGGAGGGATCTCCAAGTCTCTACATGCCCAGAGTTTGAACCTCTTCTCCCACTGCCATCTGCCCCTCATCAGCAACTGAGAATCACTGACTAGAGGCAGAGGTTGCATCCTGATGATGCCAGATGCAGAAGGGCAAGAGAGGGGAATAAAAGAAGCCAGTGGTGGGTGAGTGGGGGGGAGAGAAATCAATATGAGGCCCCTTGGGCCAAGAACTGGATTAGAACCCAGGAAATAGGGCAGGGACAAGCAGACTCTAGTCCTTGTGTGGCCAGTGGGAGAGCGAGGGAGGGAGCCACAAATATCTGTGGCCTTACTGCTTCTCAGCATTTATCTGGCTGACCCCATCCTCTGGTTTGGGGTGGGCAGATAGAGAGGAGAGGAATGCCTGGAATCTTTGGAGTCTGTCACATTAGCCCTACCTCTTACGTGCCCCCATCTTAGTGAGCCTAACTCACCCGCTTTTAACTGTTGGTTCCTGGAGTACCAATAAAACTCTCTCTGTGCCTTTAGAGACATGAGGCAAGGATATTAGTTAGGTTCAGGCAAGAAGTGACCACAGCCTACCTGGCCTGGGGTGGTGGCCGTCTGTGTTGAGGGCAAGATATGCTGTGAAGCTAGATACATCTAGATTTCACAGCCAATTAAATATCGGGGTGAGAGAGAGGAAAAGGAGCTGAAAATGACACTTCTGGCTGACTGAAAGGATGGTGGCATCATCCACAGGAATAGGGAAGCCCAGAAGAAAGGTGATTTTAGGGAAAGAATTAATGAGTTCTCTTTTAGAAATGTCGAGTCCACAAAGTGGAGAAGTAAGAGGAGAGGCAGTTCAGGCAGAGCCCCAAAGCTTTCTCGAGAAGTTTAACTGAAAAAAGCAAAGAGAGGTATATAGGCTGATGGCTTGAGAAGGTTTGAGTTTAGTGGAAGTTTTTTAAGGATGATGGAGACTTGGGCACATTTGTAGATAGAAAGGAAGGATCCAATGGGCAAGTAGAGTTGGAAGACCGAGGTGGAGGAGGATAATTATAGGGAGCATTTGCTGGAGAAGATGGGAGGAGATGGGATTACATTTGTTGGCCAAGTTGGTCTTGGAGAGGAAGAGGGCCATGTCATCATCAGAGACTGGAGGGGAAAGGAATAGGGGATGAAGTCGAGGGCTTGTGAGATGCAGTAGAGGGGAGAAGGGGGAGCTCCTAGTGATCAGTCTTCATTTCCTCAGTACCGTGTAAATTGACCCTTATGCTTTATTCAGATGCTCCTGCACCTCTCAGTGATGTGTTGGACTTGCTGAGGATCATCATTTTCCTGGCAGAAGGGGAGAACTGAGGCTTCCAGAGGCAATCCTTGGGCTATTCAGTCAGGGAAAGAAACCTTTTCTTAGAATGGGCTTACCTTTACTTTGGCTGGTACAAGGGTTGAGAGCCAAATGTTAGTCTGACCTTTAGTCTCTTTTTTGCCCCCTTAGACTTCTTGCTGGTGCTCCCCGGGACCTTGCTATACCTGATGGCTACACCAACCGAACAGGTGCAGTGTACCTGTGCCCCCTCAGCTCCCAAACAGATGACTGTGAACGGATGGATATAGAGGAAAAAAGTAAGGGGGAGGGGGCTCAAATCCCCTTGTCCTATGTCTTCCCTTGGGCAACACTCAAAGTACTATGGGGGCGGGGAGTTTAGAGGAGATGAGGTCACCCTCCTTAAAAGGAGATCATGCTCAGACTGGGGATAGACTGGGCCATTAGAGCCCCAGATCGCCCTGGGTAGAAGAGGAGTGGAACATTCCAGAGAACTGAGATGGAAAGGAGGGACTAGACTGGGGGAGAGGAGGCTGATGTGCAGGGTGTGGGGAATAACTTAAAGGAAGGTCCCAGGGCCAGAAAAGGCAAGGTGAGGGCCATTTTAGGGATAGGTCTGCCTAAGTAAAATAGAGAGTCTGAGCACCCAGTTGTCTGCCCTTGAGAAGTTCTGGGCTACTAGGAATGTGAGAAGTGAGTCTCTGTGTTTATAGGGGGTGTACTGCCTTGGCCTTCAATTCCCTTTCTTACTCCTGACTTTGCTCTCAGGTGATCCCACCCATCACATTATTGAGGACATGTGGCTTGGGGTGACAGTGGCCAGCCAAGGACCGGCAGGCAGAGTGTTGGTGAGTGGGTAGATGTGACTTGGGTCATCCACAGCCACTGTGCTTCCCTTGTACCTTCCAAACTGATCTCCATGGGGGTGGGGGCAGAGGGAATGTTACATAGCAGAAGAACCAGGAATCTGGGTCCCTAAGCCTCTGAGGACAACATGTGTATGTGCCAGGGGCTTCTGCTCTTCCCAGGCTGGGTGTGGCCCAGACCTACTTCATGTTTCATTGCTCTTCCTGGTCCCTGGGGTGCCCACCCTTTGTGAGAACAAGCTGAGTGAGCCTCTGGGAGGAAAGGGCAGAAGGGGCCCCAGGCAGCACAGACTTGGCTTTAATTGCTTCCTTGGGAGGGAGGCGGGGCAGTGGGAGCCAGGGAGCAGTGGCATAGTTTCTGGGGAACCTCGCCTGCTCCAGCCTGGGCCTCTGGAGCTCCCGTCTTCCTTGGGGCGCTCCCTGGAATCCTTACTCTCCCCTCTCCTGCATTCTTCTTTCTTATTGTCCCTCTGTCCCCCTCAGGCCTCAGTGCTGGTTCTTCCTCAGTGCCAGCTATCTCCATGCCCAGCCCACCACTTCTGAAGGAACAAAATCCCGGAATCTCATTTTGGACTAATTCTAGACTCTATTGCAGACAACCACAATCTAGAATTCTGCATGTGATCTCTTCTGGATTCCCCATTCTTGGCCATTTCTAGATCAGTTCAGTTCTAGAGTAATAATGATGGTGATGATCTAACATGTATACAGCACTTTAAGGTTTGCAAAGCACTTTATTAATATTATCTCCTCACAACAGCCCTGGGAGGTAGGTGCTATTATCCTATTTTACAGATGGGGGAACTGAGGCAGACAAAAGTTAAGTGTTTAGGGTTATATAGCTTTTGAACGTCAGAGAAATCAGGTCATCCTGACTCCAATTTGGTTTGGCCAGCAGGGTAAACCACTGTACCACCTACTTGACTTTTTCCCCATTCCCACTTGTTTTAATAATGATAGTAATAATAATAGTTTTTGTATATAGCCCTTTAAGGTTGGCAAATCATTTTACATATGTTATCTCATTTGATACTCATAACAACCTGTGAAGTAGCTGCTATTATCCCCATTTTACAGATGAGGAAACTGAGGCTGGGAACTGTTAAGTGCTTTGCCCAGAGTCACAAAGATAGTAAGAGTCTAAGGCAGAATTTGAACTCAGATCATCCTGACTCCTATTCTTTTCCTACTTTTTCAACTTTGTCACCTAAGTAGACCCCTACACATGTGCATGCATGTGCGTGCACACACACATTAATTCTAGGTCAACATCTGTTTTTGTTTTTTGTTTGTTTTTACTCTAAGAGGACAGGGTATTTGCAGGGGGGGACAGGCAGGATGTCTTTTATTTCCTTTGTAACCAGTTTCTTTTTGGCCTCTGAGCCAAGGACTGCCCCCAACTCATCCTTCTATGATAATCCCCCCAAATTCCTTATTTTCCAAGGAGTCATGCTCCCTTTCCCTCTCCTCCCTCCCAGGGGGAATCTAAGGCAATAATCAGCTTCAGGAGTTAATGGAGGAAATGCAAAGAACCCAGGATGTCCTCCTTCCTCACTCCTAGAACAACAAAGAAGACCCTTTGCTGTGAGAGAGGCCTAAGGGACAAGCAAGTGCCTGTCCAGGTCTCAGGCTGTGGGGCCTCCAGTAGGGTACATAGGATATGACAAAGGCTTTGTCTGGGGGGGATCCCCAGGTCTGTGCCCATCGCTACACCAAGGTGCTGTGGTCAGGGACAGAGGACCAGCGGCGGATGGTGGGCAAGTGTTATGTGCGGGGCAATGATCTACAACTTGACCCCAGAGACGACTGGCAGACGTACCACAATGAGATGTGCAACAGCAACACAGACAACCTGGGCACAGGCATGTGCCAGCTGGGCACCAGTGGAGGCTTCACTCACAACACTGTGTACTTTGGGGCACCTGGTGCCTACAACTGGAAAGGTGGGTAAGAAAAAGTGGCAAATGGCAGATGCCATCTAACTTAGGCCAGTGGTAGGAGCATCAAGCAGAACACTACATGATCACCCAGAAAGATAGAAGCAACATACTGGACTTGCTATCAGTGGCTACTTCCTGCTCCTTCCCATCCTGACCCATCCATTCTCAATACATCTCGACCATAGCTTCACCCTTTTTATAACTGTGGAATGAGCTTCCCATTTTTCGTCTAGTTGATGGAAGCAGCAGATGAGATCCTTCACTGGGGATAGTCAGAACAGGAACTTCATCTGTCTATCACTGTAGGCCAAGCTGCCGGATTCTCTCTGCTATAAACTCCCTTCCTCTCTCTGTCTCTTTCTGTCTTTCCTTTCCCTCTCTCTCTCTGTCCCTCTCTCCCTCTTCCCCTCCCTCTTCTCTCTCTTTCTCTGTACCTCCTTCCCTAGATTCTTCCCTTCTGTCCCCCTTTTCTCTTCTTCTCTTCCCCTCTCTCTCTCCCCCTCTCTCCTTTTCTCTCTCTCCTCCCTCTTCTCTCCTCCTCACATCCTCTCTGTCTCTCTATGGGTCTGTCTCTGTCTCTCCTTTCTCCTTCTCTCCCCCTCACCTTCTCACCTCTCTTTCCCTCCCTTCCCCCTTGCTTTTCTGTCTCTCCCTCTTTCTCCCTCCCTCCCTCTCTCTCTTTACCTCTCTCCAAACAAACATATCGCATGTACCACCGTGGCTGCCAACTAGAACAGAAGAAGAGCCCTCAAGTGGATGTGAATAGCCATTATAGAGAAGCCCAAGAACCAGGTTTTCCATGGGCTGAGACTATCAACCTAGGAGTCAGTTTGGAGGAGCAGTAGGATAGATGGGGCTGTAGATTTCGAACCCTAAAAAAAGATCCTGAAGGTTTCTTTGCAGCAGTGGGGTGGTAGCAGAGTATAGTAGAAAGGCTTTTGAGTTTAGAGTCCTAGGCCCAGGAGTAGCGTCCTGTCTGCTCCTTGCTGCCAGTATGACCGTGGCCTCATTGCTTCACTTCACAGAGACTCTGTTTCTTCATCTCTAAAATAAAATGGGTTATTTGGAAATGATTTCTCAGGTCACTTCTGACACTAAGACTCTGCAACCTTATGATCTTCCTAGAGGTGCTTTCTGGTGATAGTCAGTAGAATTTAGAATAAGAAGGGACCTTAGAAGTCATCTAGTCCAACCCCTTTCACAAAAGAAGAAAGTGAGGCACATCAAGTGCTTTCCTCAAGGTTTGCAAGAGATGGCAAAACCAGAATTTTAACCCAAACCTTTTAACTCTAAGTGGAACATATTTTCCCTGCTCCTGTGCTTGCCTCCCTAAGGAAGGGCGTGGGATCCTTGAAGAGGATAGAGGGCAGGAGTGGTTTCTATGGCAATTCAGAGGCAGGAGAAAGGAGGGATAGGCTCTGAGTTCATTCTAATTGTTCCCCGTTCCCCTTAAGGCATCACCTACATGATCCAGCGGAAAGATTGGGATTTTTCAGAGCACGGTTATACAGACAAAGGAAATACAGGGCACCTGTATGTCGGTGAGTCCAGGGCTGAAATCCTTGACTATGGAATGAAGAAGAGAGGCCTGGTGGGTGGAAGAGAAAATCTGGTGGTACTGAATGAATGCCCAGAGACAGTCACCTTCTTTTTCAATATCTTTATTCCAATGCAATAAGTTTCTTTTGTAACCACAGGTATTTTATTTTATGCATTTAAAAATGTGATTCTGAGAAGGGGTCCATAGGCTTTACCAGACTGCCAAAAGGGTTCATAGCACAAAAAAAAAAGGTGAAGTACTCCTGGTCTAGGGGATGCTTTCCAAGGAACATCAAAGGAGGTGTTAAAGCTATGTGTAGGCTGCAGTGAGGTCCCCTCTTCCTTCTTCTCTTTTCCCAGGGTACACAGTACAGGTGGGGAATGGCATCTTGCACCCTGAGAGTCTCACCATTGTGGCTGGTGCTCCCCGGCACCGCCATGCAGGCTCTGTCTTCCTCATGAACCTGGAGGCAGGTGGGGAAATGGAGATAAAGCAGGTGTTGGAGGGGAAGCAGGTGGGTGCCTACTTCGGTGGCGCCATCGCCCTAGCAGACCTTAACAATGATGGGTGAGTGAATCTCTAGATCTGTGATGGACCTTGACCCTTCTCACTAATCCGGGGGTCACACTTCTCCACTAATCTAGGGAACTGGGCGGAGACACGTGTAATTGTGCATCCATTTTCATTTCCTCATGGATTTGAGATAAGAATTGCTCATGGGCTCTGGGTTTGAGCATCATTTGCAAATTATTTGTCTTTCCTGTGCATGAGTTTTCATGTGGAAGATTTCTGTGCATGGTTCTTGGGGATGTGCATTTAAAACAAAATGTCATTTGTAGGAAACCAAGCAGTTTATTTTACTTACATATCACACATGTGGGTCTTATATGTCCTTTCCATGGCCAAAGCATAAGACTGAAGGCTATGACCAAGGCAGCCTCAAGGCTATGTGGATTTGTTTCTGGGGAACATATCCATGGATTACTTTGAGAGAGTAATGTCACAGGATCACTGTCCTTACATCCTCCTTTCCCCTGGGGTAGGTGGCAGGATCTCCTGGTGGGTGCCCCGTACTACTTCGAGCGGAAGGAAGAGATTGGCGGTGCGGTCTACATTTTTATGAATCAGGGAGGCATTTTCCCCACTAGCCCTTCCCAAAACCTCTATGGCCCAAGGGACTCAACCTTTGGCTTCTCTGTGGCCAGCCTTGGAGACATCAATCAGGACGGCTTCCAGGGTGAGACTCCCCCCTTCTTCTGCCTCTTCCTAATACCCCCCTCTCCATTACTCTTTCAAGTCCACAAATATTTACCGAATACCTACTTTGTGAGGGCACTGTGCTGAGTTGCAGGGGGGGTAAGTCCAGAGAAGAATTAGATACAGTCTCATTCTTCCCAGAAATTACAGTGTAGTCAGAGGAATGATATGCACACGAGAAAAGATGGCTAACAAAACAAGGCAATTGTTTAAATACCAATTGAGTGTTACACCCAGAAAGCTCTGGGGTTTAGAAGAGGGAAGATGTGTAGCCTGGGGACTTCAGAAAAGGCTTCTTAGGAATGGTAAGACAAGATGGGCATTGAAAAGTAGATAAAGTTTAGATGACTAGAAAGAAGGAAGGCCATGCTAGTGGAGAATGTGTTTGGGTGACAGTGAGTAGATTGGTGGGAAAGAGCCAACTAGGGTTCATTTAGGGAAATGCGAGTGGTAAAGACAGGAAAGCTGAGTGGAGGTCAGAGTACAGAAGGACTGTATCTTGTAGGCCAAAAGGGGCTCTTGAAGATTTCTAAGTTGGGGAATAAGTAACATTAGTCCTGTGCAACTCTGGCTGGAAAGGAATGCTGTATGGGGGGGATGTTGGGGAGAAGAATCAAAGAGATCAATTGTGAAGTTCTTGCAGTAGTCCAGATATGAAGAGACCTTGAATTAGAGTGATGTCACAGGGGAAAAATACGTTATTATGGGAAAATCCACAGGACCATAGGTTCAAAGAATCCTGGAGGTCACTGAGTTCAATTTACATATTTTACAGATGAGGTGGTGGCAGGTGAAAGGGAGGGAGGAATCAGAGTGGTCTTTACAGTTTAAAGTAAGGATGACTTGTAGATGATCGTATCAGGGAAGTGGGAGTGGGTAGAGTTGATTTTGAAGAGATGATAAAAGGCAATGTACCCAGAGCTCTACACAGAGTCAGAACTGGATAGAATCCTAACTCTCTCTTTACCTAGCTGTGTAATTGGAGGCCAGTCTTTCTCCCTCTCATGACCTCAATTTTGTGAGGGATTAGTTGATTTCTGAAGGCCTTCTGAGTATATTTCTGTGTTTTTCTTTTGAGTTTCGCAGTTTTTTTGTCCTGCCCTGGAACATCTGTCCCTTCTCGCCACTGACCTCCGCCTCTTTCCTTAGAGGTCAATCTGGCCTGGAAACAGTCTGGAAGGAATGAAACAGGTTCTCTGGGTGACCCATCCCCGAGTGAATTGCTCTCCTTTCTCCTCCAGATGTTGCAGTGGGTGCTCCATTTGAGGGTTTGGGCAAAGTCTACATCTACCACAGCAGCGCCTCAGGCATCAGCAACCGACCTCAGCAGGTACAGGGAGTGGGCATACTAGTGGGCTGGCCACCAGCCTATCAGTCGGAATGTTCATCCCTCCCTTCTTGTCCAAGTTCCTGTCTGTCCCATGTACCCGTCTAGTCTTTCTGTCCATCAGTTTACTCCTTAGCTATTGGTTAAACAGCCAGCCACGGGGAGTTTCCAGTCACCCATCTTTCTCTTGGGCTCTCTGCCTCTTTGTGTGGTGTCTGGCTGCCCATTTATCTATTAGGCCATCCCTCTGTTTGTCATCCCCATCTCTCCCACCGAACACACACACACAGAAAACAGGGTAAGGGGTGACTCCTTCAACCCCATAGCCCCTGCTGTCTTCTCCTCTGCAATTCCTCCCTATACACACTACCACCACACACCCCACTTTGCTCTCAGGTGATTTATGGGGAAAAACTTGGCACCCCTGGCCTGGCCACCTTTGGCTACTCGCTGAGTGGGCGGCTCGACGTGGATGAGAACTCGTACCCCGACCTGCTGGTGGGGAGCCTGGCTGACCGCATCGTGCTGTTGCGGTGAGCAGGATGGGAATCATCCTCAAGGGTAGTGGGATGGACTGGCTTGGGGGACCCATTAGGAGTCAGGAGATCCATGCCTTGTCTGTCCCTCACTGTCTTTTAATCAGCAAGTGTCGATCGATTGCCTTTTCTGTGTCTTTGTCTATGTCTCTCTGCCTCTTTCTCCTTATTTCTCTATCATACCAACTCCATTCTCTCAGTTGGAGGCAGGGTGGTATAGTGGAGAGGGTCCTCGATTGGGAGATAGGATTTGTTCTAGGATCTGATATTAACTAGGTAGCAAGGTGGTCCAGTTCACAGAGTCCTGGATCTGGAATCAGGAAAACCTAAGTTCAAACCTAGCCTCAGATACTTCCTGGCTAAGTCTCAGTTGTCTCATCTGTGAAATGGGGATAATAATTGCATCTACCTCCTAGGGCTGTCGTGAGGATCAAATGAGATAATATTAGTAAAAGTGCTTTGCAAACCTTAATGAGCTATATAAATGCTAGCTATTATTATTAGTTTCCCCTCCCTTAATGTACTAAATGTCTCCCTTTCTCCTGAGTGATCACCATTTCTATGAGTGCTGGATCTACATCTGAGATTAGGTGATGGAGGTGAGGGGGAGCCCAGGCTGATCTGGGCCATCTCTCTTCTTACCCCACCCCCAAGACTTCAAAGTGGGTACAACTTACAGGGGACAGACTGATGTTCCATGTGACCTCTGCCAAGTCATGCCCCATATTCTGGACTCAAATCTCTTTACTTGGATTAGATGGATTTCAAGGCTCCTTCCGGCTCTAGAGTTCCATGACCAGTGCTCTGAGCTCTTCATAGAGCAGGGGTTTGGGGGTCTGCCCACACTGTTCAATCTGACAACCAAATGACATTTGCCAAGATGAGACTTCCTTCCTTCCCCTAGAGCCCGTCCAGTTATCAACATCCTCAACAAGACTCTGGCAGTGAGGCCTACCATGCTGGATCCTAGCCGCTGTACTTCCACCTCCTGGTGAGCTACTCTTCCATCCAAATCCTTTATGAGCCCACCTTCCCCAAAACAGCTTTATCCACTCTTTAATCCTTGGGGTCCCCTTCCTCCCTGCCCCATCCCTGGTAGAATGGAAGCTCTTAGCTTTCCATTTTGTGGCTTTATCACTAGTACCTAGCAAAGTGCCTTGCATATAGTAGGTGCTCTCTTTGTGAGTGAATGAAAAGAGAGGCGGGGATAGTAGAGACGGGTGTTGCTGGCTTCTCAGTTTTACCCCGAGTGACCCTGTTTTCTGAATTCCCAGCAAGATTCCCCCAGCCTTCTTCTTGTGCCTTTCCTTTCCTTTCACGAGTGGCTGAGGGAGGAGGGACCCAGGGATGCTTATTGGCCCCTTCTCTTGACCTCCTTCTGGTGATCCTTGTAGCATTCAGGTCGAGGTGTGCTTCGCTTACAACCAAAGTGCAGGGAATCCAAGCTACAGACAAAATATCAGTGAGTGTCTTGAAATGGGGGAAGTTAAGGGGATTCTGGGCATGGGGATGGGGGAGGGATGGTACAGTGCAAAAAAAACCCAACCCACTGGATTTGAAATTCATTGAGGAGTTCAAGACCTGATTCTGCTACTTTCTAGTTTTGTGACCTTGGGTGAGTCACTTTTACTCCTCAGAGCCTCAGTTTCCCTATCCAAAAGATGGAGGTAACAAGAGTTGTTAGCCCCACCTAGGGCCCTGTACGGTTGTTGTGGGAATCAGAGAAGCAAGTTTATGTAAAGTGCTTGGTAAAGCAGTATGGAAACACCAGCTGCGAGCCCTCTTTATGTGTTATACAGATGTAAACTATCATTATTATTCTTACTCTGCTACGTGCCTACCCTGAGTGACCTCCTTGCTGCCTTCTCACAGCCCTGGCATATACCTTGGAGGCAGATCGAGATCGACGCCCACCCCGACTCCGATTTGCTCAGAGTTCTTCTTCTTCTGTTTACCATGGATTGTTTTCCATGCCTGACACCCGCTGCCAAACCCTTGATCTGCTTCTGGTGGTGAGGAATGGGGGGGGGGGGGGCGTGTGTGTTCCTGTGTGTTTATGTGAAAACATTCCCATCTGAGTTGATTTCAAGTAGCTGACACCATTTGAGCCAAGCAACTGCTGATACAGATGGGTGGGTGGAGGAGCTGGGCTATAGGGAATCCAAGAAAGGAGTGGCCCTCATATTAGGGAGCTCACTAGGTGAATAGAGCACTGGGCCCAGAATCGGGATGACCTGAGTTTAAATCTGCCCTCAGACACTTACTAGAGGTGTGACCCTGCGCAAGTCACTTAACCCTGTTTGCCTCAGTTCCCTCCATTGTATAATGGGGTTAATAACTGTACCTACCTCCCAAGGTTGTTGTGAGGATCAAACTGAGGTAATATTTGTAAAGTGTATAAACAGTGCCTGGTATAGAGTAGGTACCTAATCAATTATTGTTTTTGTCTTTCCTTCCTTTAAGGATTCTTGGAGTGAAGTCAAGTTAATAGGCATTTATTAAGTTCTTACTTAACCACTGTCTGCCTCAGTTTCCTCATCTGTAAAATGGAGGTCATGCTAGCACCTACCTCACGGGGTTGTTGCCAGGATCAAATGAGATCATATTTGTAAAGTATTTTATAAACCTTTAAAAGTACCTTATAAGTGCTGGTACTATGATGATGATGACCATGATGTACCTGACTTACGTGCCACTTTCCTAGAGTGGAAGAGTAAGAGGATTCTGGGTTCCAGAGGTGGTGTCCTCAAGGGGCTATATGTGGAAGTCTCTCTGGAAAAAAGATCCAATAGGGAAAGAGTTATGGGTGGAGTGGAATGATCCTCAGCTTTCCTCCTCTTTTCTAGGACAGTATTCGGGACAAACTCCGCCCCATCTCAATCTTCATGAACTACTCCTTACCAGAGAAGCTTCCTGAGCACCCACGTCTGGGACTCCATTCCCTGGATGCCTTTCCTGTCCTTAATGAGGCCCAGCCCAAAGAGAACCAAACAGAGGTCAGTTAAGTAGGCATTTTGGAGTATACTAGGAGGGGAAAAGGCTAGGTAAGGGGAGGGACAGAAGAATCTAAGACCTGGGTAAGTCAGGTGGCTGAGAATGCCATAGGTCTGAGAGGGGGGAGGGTAATAAAATATACTGCAGGATTCAGGACCCTGAGTACTCTGCCTCTAAGAGGACTGTCAAGGGCTAAGGATGGGGGAGTATCCATTATCTGTCATATCTTATTGCATATGAATTTGGGGTCAGGGCAGCAACATTCCTCTTCTAGCCCAACTATTCCCTTGACATTAGGATTTCCAGGGATCATTTTTTTCCTGCAAACCTTTATCCACCTTACTGTTTTCCCCCTCCTCTCTTCATACCTTCAGATTCAGTTCCAGAAGGAGTGTGGTGTTGACAACAGGTGTGATAGTAACTTACAGCTTCAGGCTTCCTTCTTTGAAAATCTACGGCCCATTAAAAGGTGAGGGACCAGCCTGGGCCCCTGAACAGCCACTTTAGGGATCAGAGGACCAGACCTGTGCCTCATTGTACTGGTGGAACCTAGTGGGGGAGGGGCTGGGGGAGGTAGAATCTGGTTGGCCAAGAGGTACCTATAGGGATGGGTTCTGATTGGCTAAGAGGGAGATGAAGGCTAGAGGATGCCTCATTCTCCACCCTTCTTTCCTTCTTGACGTCTAGACTCCAGTACAGTCGGGATGTCCGGAAGCTGTCCCTGAACATCAATATAACCAACATGCCCAGCAGGGACCGAGCTGGAGAGGATGCTCATGAGGCCTTGCTCACCTTAGTTTTGCCTCCAACCTTACTTTTATCCTCTGTCCGCCCTGTGAGTCTGCCCGTTCCCATCCCCTGTTACTCATTGAAACCTCCAGAGGTCTGAATGGAAGAGTAGGGATATCACCATCCACATTCATTGGAATGCTTTGAGATTCACTGTGTGTCTCCCCCACCTCCACCTCTGTTTAATAAATGATCCTCCTGTTGCCGTTTGTGGTTGGGCTGGAAGAACTGGTTGAACGCCACCTGAGCTGGCCCAGCATCCTTGCTGCCTTCCCCTCACTTAACCTCCAGACCTAGAATTTCTTGGGATGGAGATTACCGAGTCATCCAGGAGGGGGAGAAAGCAGCAGTTCCCTGTTTGTGTGTGTGGAGGAAGGGTGGGAGGTAGTGAACTGGTGACTCTATCACTGAAGCATATTTTGGAAAGGAATGGACCAAATCCGACTAACTGTCCTTGTTCCCCAAATCTTTCTCCCATCTCATCCCCATCCCAAGACTGGACTGTGCCAGAGCAATGAGACCATCCTGTGTGAGCTGGGAAATCCTTTTAAGAGGAACCAGAAGGTAAGAGATTCAGGGAGGGATAGAGGCCCCATTGTAAGTCTTATAGGGTAGATTTCTGTGCCTTGATCATCCCTTTGTTTCCATCTGCTCCTATTCTCTGCCCTTTGGGCATAAGCTCCTTTAACCTTCCTGGTATTCCTGAAACCCAGGAAGATATCCTGGCCTAATTGAATTTTTCCTTCTTTGGCCCAGGAGTTTCTTGTTCTGTCCTTTTGCTCAGTGTTATAGAACCAGAGAAACAGAAGGGTGAAGAAGGAAACGTGTAATTGCAAGAGATGAGAGAGAATGGGCTGGGAAAATTCATTCAGTTCAACCAATGTCCCTCTAGAAAATTTGAGGATGAGCATCGCCACGTAGAACCTTTGTGGGCGTCAGGTGTATGCGCTACATTAGCTCCCAGCCACAACAATCCTCACTCCCTTCGATGGCTGTTGGCTCATTTCCTTATTTATTGTCTGAGGCAGTCAAGGGGTATGTTCTAGTATTTCCTCATAAATTAATAGAAACACAACCTCTCATTATTAATTAACTCTGATCCTCCATTCTAGTTTTTAAATAAACTGGAGAAATGTCTTCCATAAGATTTCATTCCTAGTTTTCCTTCTTCCTCTCTCACGTCTGTGTCTCTTTCTTTCTCCTTCCCTCCTCTATCCTAATTTCCTCTTTCTCTATCCCAGTTTTCCTCTCTCCCCTACTCCTTCCACCTCCCCCTCTTCCTTTCTTGCCCTATTTCTCCCTCTCTCTCTCTTTTTTGTCTCTGTCTCTCTCCTTTCCCTGTCTTTGTCTGTTGGTCCCTCCATCTTTCTCCCCTCTCTCCACACCTTTACAGGTTTAAGTAACATAATGTTAATGTTACTGGCTGTGTAATTTATTACCACTGCAACAAGCAGTACAAAGACATAGTTAAAAATTTCAACAATGTAGCATCTGTGAGAAAAATCACAGCCCAGGCAACCTTTAAGTAGAGGTTGCAACTGCTGAGGACTGTAGCGATACAAATCAGTTCTCTTGGGACTCCATCTCTGCAGAATAAAAGTTAGGCAGTTCTTCCAAAATGTCGCTTCTCATCTTCCGTGACTGTTAACTCACAAAGTCTCTCAAGAAGTTCTCTTTAGTTCTTTCTCCCATGGTCTCACAAAGTCTTCATCAGCAAGGACAGTTAATTCTCTCCAGATGACATTGAACAGCAGCTCCCCAAGGTTCCATTCTCTCTTAAAGATGCAGTAACTATAGTCTCAATGAGAGAAGCCATTGAAACGGACGTTACATTAGTACATAGTACAGTTGGTGCTGTACTAAGTGCTAAAGATAAAAAGAGGGGGAAAAAAAAGAAATAGTCCCTGCCTTAAAAACACAGACATCATTGGCAGAGGATGAGGGGCACAAAGAGACAGGGGAAGGAAAAGAGACGGTCAGTGAGAGTTGAGGGCAGAAGAGGTGGAAAATAAGTTGTGGAGGTAGAAGGGAAGAGAGACTCTCAGAAGGGGAAGAATACTGAATAAATATATTTCCAGTATTATACTTTCTTTACCTTGCACTTGACTATGAGGACAGGAATTCAGAGATCTCTAACCTCTCTCATTATACCTTCCCCTCAAAGATGGAGCTGTTTTTTGCCTTCGATGTCACAGGTATCACCCTACAGACTCGGGACATCCAAGTTCAGTTGCAGCTTTCCACGTGAGTGGGGATGGGGTAGATGGAATAAAGATGCAAAACAGCCAGACTTTTCAGTCTCTATCATGGGTGAGAAAACCTTTCCTCTACCATTCTCCACCCTGTTATATCTCCTTAGGTCCAGTCACCAGGATAACCTAAAGCCTGTGACCTTGATACTGCAGGTGGATTATACACTCCAGGCCTCTCTCAGCATGTGGGTAACTCCTTTTCTTGACCTGTTTCTTCACATATTCTGCAAGCTCCACTCACTTCCTTTAGCCTGAATCCTTCAGTTCACCTAAGTCTCTTATCACACAAACACTATCCTTGTGCTATTTCCCATTCTGTTTCCTCCGTCTTATAGCCTATCTCTTCTGTTCTCTCTGTTCCATAGCCTCTCCCCCTTCCTTATTTTCTCCATTTCCCTCATTTATCATCTCTTTCAGCTGTACCTGCTGTCCCTGCCTCCCTCTCCCTCCCCCCTCCCCCAACCCACATACTCAAGTTCTTATCTGTCCCTTCACAGGGTGAATCACCGGCTACAGAGTTACTTTGGGGGAACAGTGATGGGAGAGTCAGGCATGAAAGATGACACTGATGTGGGGAGCCCTATCGCCTTTGAATTTAAGGTATGGAAAATTCTGGGGCGAGGAGAAGTATTGGGTCAGAAGGATGGTGGTAAGGAGGAAGTTGGGCATTTTTGGAAGAGCTGGGATTGGTTGAGAGGTCATGGGTTAAGGAAGTAGTCATCATGAAAGACTGGCTGAGGGAATATGATGACCCGAGGACAGAAGGGCTGGGGAGGTTGGGGTGGTAATGTCAGGTCCAGTATTAGGGGAGAGGGGTCAATCTGGGGTGATAACCTTGGTGCTAACATACCTTGTGGGGTCTTCCTTCCTCACAGGTGGGCTCCATGGATGAGGGGCTGGCAGCTTTGGGAACTCTGTTCCTGGGGCTAGAATGGCCATATGAAGTTAGTAATGGAAAATGGCTTCTGTACCCCACTGAGATCATTGTCCGAGGCAATGAAAGCCAGACTTGCCAGCCACCTGGGGACCTTATCAACCCCCTCAACCTTACCGTAAGCAAATCTTTCTCCTCATTTCCCCTGCCTAGCTCATCTGGCATCTAGATATCACCTCTACCAATTACCAAGGGGCTAGCTCTGCCTGGAAAAATGAGGCATTGAGCTTCACCTGTTGAGACTTGCCCTGTTACTTACTTTGGCCTAGACTGGCTCTCCTTTCTTCTTCTTTATCCTCTCTCCATCTATATGGTCTCCTTTTCTCCTTCCTCTATTCCTTTTCTTCCTATCTGTCTCTTTCCAACAGATTTCTAAGAATGGGTCCTCTTCCCAGCGACGATGGCGAAGGGAGCTGGATTCTAGAGAATCGCAGGTACCTCCTCCGATCATCCTGGCCACTGCCAAGAGGGCAGAGTCCGAGACTGTGTTGGTGAGTGTCCAGGGAAAAGGGGCTGACACTTGGTGGATTTGGTGTCAACCTAGCTGGACCCCCTACTCCAGCCTCAGAAACATGATAGGGGCTGGAAGGAAATTCAGAACATCATAGCATTTGCAGCAGAAAAGGGCCCTGGAGGTCATCCAGTCTAACATTTCAGTTTAAAGAGAAGGAAAGTTATGTCAAGTCAAATCAAGTCAAGAAGTATTTATTATGTACCTACTCTGTGCCAGGCACAGTGGTAAGCATTGGAGATACAGAGAAGTTGAAAATAAAAAAGTAGTCCCTGGTCTGAAAGACCTCACAACCTCTAATGGGGAAGACAATATATAAATACATATAATATGTAAATAAACAATATAGAAATAGCTATGCACAAACAAGACATAAATAAGTGGGATATAATTAATAGAGAAAAGGCATTAAGGGGGACTGAGAAAGGCTTCCTGCAGATGGTGGGATTTTAACTGGGACCGGAAGGAAGTCAGGAGGCAGAGGTGAGGAGGGAGAAAATTATAGGCCTGGAGGAAAACAGAGAAAATGCCTGGAGTCAGGAGATGGGGAAGTTTCTTGAAGGCTGATGTTGATCTGTTGAAGAGTATATGGAAAGGAGTTAGGTATGAAAACAGCTGGAAAGGTAGGAAGGGGCCGCGTTAAGGTCTTGAAAAGCCAAGCAGTAGATTTTTTATTTGAAACAAGTAAAGAGAAACTAAGCAACTTGTTCTGGTTCAAAGAGTAGCAGACGTAGATCCAAATATGATGTTACGTCTGCTGTTATTAAGATGATGGGCCACTGGGGTTAGGGTTAGGATAATGTGGAGCAGAAGGCCTGAAAACCATGCCATGGAAGGATCAGTTGAAGGAGCCAGGAGTGTTTATTCTTGGGAAAAGGAGACTTAGAAAGGAGCCAATGGCAGCTCTTAAATTTTTAAGCTATTATATTGGAGTATTTACATTACTAAAGTATTACGTAAGTCACCTTAAGTATTAAAGATATTTAAGTATTTATGCTGTCATGTAGAAAAAGCATTAGATTCATCCTGCTTGGATCTAGAGGGTACAATTTAGGACCACAAAGGTAGAAGATGCTGCTTAATGTAGGAGAAACTTGCTAAGAATTAGTTATCTAAAAATGAGAAGGGCTTCTTAGCAAAGTAATGGAAGTATGTATTCAAGCAGAAGAATCTCATTTGTCTTAGCCTTTATTTATTTTAGCCATAAGTCTTCCAGAAATAATACTTTGGGGGTTAAATTTAGCATTATTTAATCCAAGCATTTCTAATTTAGAAAGAGAAATGTCCAAAGTGTCATAGTACCACCCCCACCCTATCCCTATGCCCTTGAATATCTAGGTGGAAGAGTGAATGTTCCGGAATCAGGAAGACATGAGTTCAAATCCAGCCTCAGACGCTTACTAGCTATGTGACTCTGAGCAAGTCACTTCCTCTCGATCTCAGTTTCCTCATCTGCAAAATGGAAATAATAATAGCAGCTATCTCCCAAAGTTGTTACGAGGATCAAATGGGATGTTTGTAAAGCACTTTGCAAACCTCAGAGGGCTATATAAATGCTAGCCATCGTTATGATTATATCTCTGAAATAAAGTAATTTGATGTAACATCACTAAGAATCCAGAAGAAGGGAAAGATGATGTCAAAGGCCAGTGTTAGCTTTGGGTTAACAGTCTTCCCTACCTAATAGAACCAGGTCACTTAATCTTTTCCTAAGCCTCCTCAGTTGCTCTTTTGACCCCATCTCTTAATTGTTCTGAAAGAATCTGAAGACCCACCTTCCAGTGATCCATACCCTTATTCTTTCTGAATGGAGAAAGAGGGACTGCCCACAGTTGGGGCAGGGTCATGCTTTTGATCTAGTTTTGTACTTGTGCTAGCTTTTAGCAAACTCCTAGTTTCAGGGAGGAGATGGGGGAGAAAGGACTGAGACCCAAATGAGGGCAGTTGGTGTTCAGTCGTTTTTCAACTGTGTCCAACTCTTTGTGACTCCATGTGGAATTTTCTTGGTAGAGATGAGTGGTTTGCCATTTCCTTCTCCAGCTTATTTGACAGATGAGGAAACTGAGGCAAACAGGGTCACACAGCTAGTGTCTAAGGCCAGATTTGAACTCAGGAACCATGGCTAGTAAGTGTCTGAAGTTGGATTTGAACTCAGGAAGATGAGTCTTCCTTATTCCAAGTACAAATTCAGTCCAAGTTCACTGTACCACCTAACTGCCCAAATGAAATTGAGAATGTTTTGGCTAGAGGGAACAGGGCTGGTTGGTAGGGGTAATGGAGTACTTTGAGGAATGGAGTACGGAGAGCAGGGTTGGAAAGGAAGGGAAGTTGGAATGGGTACATAGGTTGTGGTGGATCAGTCTATTCAAGCCTCTCCTCAAGTATATGGGCTTTCAATTTCATCTTTTTGTCTCCAGTGACTAATTAGGTATTTGGCACATAGTGGGCACTTAATAAATGCATATTGGATGAATCAGTAAAAGGATATGGAGGTATGGATATATGGTAGCCTGCTTGTCTGACTAGAGCATATATGGATATACTAGGTAGACAGAACAAGGACCATGAGGGGAAAATCTATGAAAGAAAGGCTAAGTTACTTGGAGAAGATTTCCTTATTTGTTTTCTGCTCAATCTAGTCCTGTGCCAATGGTCGAGCTCACTGTGTGTGGCTTGAATGCAGTATTTCTGATGTCTCAGTACCCTCCACCGTGACGATTTGGGCACGAGTGTGGAACAGCACCTTCATCGAGGTTAGTGATTATCTTAGGTGGAGTAGAGGAGTCCAAGCTCCAGTGCCACCCCCTGTCTCAGACATTTTGGGGGGACAAGGGGGAAAGAATGAACTAACCTCACTAGGCATGTCCCAGCAAGGCCCCATCATCCTGGCCCAACCTTTACGATAGCCTGGTATCTTTATTTGGCTCTCTCTGGGTGATTGCCGTGTGACTGTGTGTAATGGTGTAGCAAGTGGTGTAGCAACTTTAGTTCACATGTATCTGGATAATTTTGTCTGTTTGTGAGGTGTCTTTGATGTTTCCATATTCAGTCAGTATGCCTGTGGGTAGGGGGGACAACTGACTAGAGAAACACTGGGGTGAACAAAAAGGAGATTGGTGGCCAGTCTGTGGAGATAGGTCATGGACCCAAGCATACAAGAACCTTCTCTCCTGAATCTGCCTGTGTGGTTAGGTTTTTGTCGATGCCATCTGGGCATAAGGGTTCTGATTGGGGGGGGAGGGTCATGAGGAACACTGGCTATTACTACACCCTGCCTTCCATTGCAGGATTACAGTGATTTTGACAGGGTCAGAGTGGAGGGCTTTGCCACACTCTTCCTCCGAACCAACATCCAGACCATCAATATGGATAACAAGACGACGCTGGTGAGTTACAAACAGGAATAAAAGGGTTTGCTTACTTTCCCTTATTGTCTGCTCACTGCCAGAAGGCTTTATTTATATGGTACTTTCCAAAGCCTTCCCATATCCACTATCTTGGCAATCTTGGCTGTTCCCCTCCTCGTCTCTGCCTGTTGAGGAATGCAGATGGCATTGTTCTTAATTTGCAGATTAAGAAATTGAGGCTCCGCCAGGTAAAGGGATTTGCACAAAACTAGGCAGTAGTAATGGTCAGAAGGAGAACCTAGCATCCTAACTCCCAATCTAAGTTTCTTTTTCTTACACCATACTCAAAAGGTTAAGGCAGGGGTGGGGAACCTGCAGTCTCGAGGCCACATGTGGTCTGGAGGTTGCATGTTCCCCATCCCTGGGCTTAAGATAAGAGTACAGATTGTCTTTAACAGCAAGTCAAACGCTGAAATCTTCTCATATTTGTGTGTACATGCTAGAGGCAGGAATTGGGGGTGGAAGAAGAAGGGGACACAAAGGTCTTGTACATGGGACAGATTCTTCTCCAATTGTGGGATCACAGGGATGGACAGACTGATATTTGCTGGTCAAACAGGAATTTTTCCTCGGCCTTCTGGCGCCCCCTTCTGGGAGACAGCCAAACTGCAGGGTCCCTTGGCTGGGAAAAAAGGAATTGGGGGAGAAGGAGGAAAGGTAAGGCATTCTGCTAAATGGCCCTTCTCTCTTCTCTGTCAATGCCCATCCACCCACTCTAGTTTTCTGTGGACATTGACTCAGAACTGACAGAAGAGTTGCCTGCTGAGATTGAGCTCTGGCTGGTCCTGGTGTCTGTGGGAGCTGGGCTGTTACTGTTGGGACTTATCATTCTCTTGCTTTGGAAGGTAGGCACCCCTTCCACATCCATCCCCCTCCCTGCTCATTCCATCCCCTCAGGTCCCCTTCCCCCTCCTTTCTCCTCTTCCTAATTCCTTCTTCCCCATCTCCCTACCCTCCCTATTTCTCTGTAGTCCCCACATTAGATATTATCCTGGTAGCATCAATGAAGTAAAAGCTCTTGTCAAGGGATACAGCTCAGAGTTGGAGATGAGGATCTAAGGAGTCCACAGACTCTAGCCCCAGTTGTATCCCTATGACCACCACAGGCCTAGTGATGGGATCCATGTCTCCCAAGCCCCTCCTAGCTCAAGGAATGGGACCTAAGTGTCCCATCCTCCAACCCTTGCATCTTTGCAACTATCCTCACCCTCTCAGATGGGGACACACCCAGACCCACCCCACCCTTTGACTCTGCATCGCCCTCCCCCACAGTGTGGCTTCTTCAAACGAGCTAGCACTCGAGCCCTGTATGAAGCCAAAGGGCAAAAGGCGGAGATGAAGAGCCAGCCTTCTGAGACGGAGAGGCTGACCGATGACTACTGAGGGGAGACCCATCCCTCCCCGCCCCACACACACCCCGGGTAAATCCTTCCCTTTATAACTAACAAAACCAAAATTCCTCTCCGATCCCTGCAGCCTTTGTGGGGCTCAGTCTGTTCTGTCTTCTCCTCCTGTGATTCCCTCTTCACATCACTCTTATCCAAGGTGTCTTCAGATTTCCCCTCTTCACCTTGGCTCTAGATACCCACTTTGGGAAGAGAAAAGACTTTGATGGTGTAGCGGAAGACCATAAAAACACAAATCCAGGGTTCCTTTCCCCTATTCTGCATACCTGGACCACTCCCCCTGTCCCTAAAGGGAGTTGGCTTGTCTCCTTCCAAGTTTCATAGCTCCCCTCCAAACCAGAGAAGTGGGATCAGGGAGAGGCCCTTGAGCATGAAAAGCCACAGGGGCTTGAGCTTTTAGGGGCTCCATTCCAGCCTGGGCAGAAGCGACTGGGAGTAGGTTCTTTCCTAATAACCTTCTCCAGTTCTGAAACAAATTTCTAGGCCTATCTTGGTCACTTCCCCCAGGCCCAAAGCCAAGTGGAATCCCTGGAGGAGGCAGAGAATTATTAGATACATTTCATGTTGGATGATCCTATGTTTTTTAAAGAACCTCCCTGGGGACATATGTATGTGTATATATATATGTATATGTATGTATATATATATACATATATATGTATATTATTGTTTTACTTTTTCCTTCAATTGCCCTGCTTGGAATTGTAGGATCTCTTTCTGGACTGACCCCTTCCTTTCTCCCTGCAATACTCCCACCCAAGAACCTCAGTTTCTGTCCCTGCATCTCTACTTTCCTTCTGTTTCATTCTGCCTATATCTTTCAATTCCTCTTCCTCTTTATCAAGCAGGTCTCCTGCTAAGGGAGGGGAGGGATGGGGTGGATGGAGGTATGCTATTTTGGGTTGTGTGGGGAGGAGATCCCTGATTTTCAAGAGTTCCTGACTTAGTGAATGGAGTAGAGGGAACTGTATGGAAGGGCCCGGGAAAAGCTGGTACCAAAGGCTAAACCATGTTTTCTTTGGGAAAAAGGAAATAGAGAGAAGGGGAAATTCTACTGGAAGACTGGGGAGGGGAGGTCAAGGACACACTCCTCTTGGAGCACATTTGGCCTGCTAGCTTGAAACAGCTGGATGATGGGGTACTAACATTTCTTATTTTCTCTCTTCCCTCCTTGGGGATTCTCTACTTTCTGTTTATTCCCTCTTGACAACCTATACAGTGTGATTTCTTCAAACGGACCCATTATTACTGGATCATGCCAAAGTACCATGCTGTGCGGATACGGGAGGAGGAGAGGTACCCACCCCCAGGGGGCATACTACCCCCCAAGAAGCACTGGGTTACCAACTGGCAGGATCGGGACCGATACTACTGATATTTTCCTATGCTTCCATCTGTGCCTGTCTTCACTGCCCACTTCCCCAAATCCAACCCCTCTCCATTCTATTTATCTTAAGTTATGGCTCCTGCTGCCTGCAGGGGGCACCACTTGGTCCTTGGCACCTTTGGACCCAGGATTCTTTTCCTCATCTGCAACTATGACCAGGGAAGTGCCTTCCCTTCCCTTCCTAAACATAATCCCTTGCCTCTTCTCTCTCTCTCTCTCTCTCTCTCTCTCTCTCTCTCTCTCTCTCTCTCTCTCTCTCTCTCCCTCTCTCCCCTCCCCATTCCTCCCCCCTCCTTCCCCCCCACCCCAATTACTCATTCCTCCCTCCTCTTTCTGGCTTTTACATGAGGAGGGACTATGGACATTTGCTATGACCATGTTCACACTACCCTTTGTCCCTGCATACATGTGATCCCATGTACATGTTCAAGGGGTTTACTTGCATACATGTGACCATGCATGGAATATCCCGGTCTTTGCTGGTGCCAAAACCTGGATGTCCTTCCCCATTTTCTTCCTGCCTTCTCCAAATCTTGCTTAACCCCCTTTGACCCCCTGATCCCTTGGGGTCAGGAAGAATGAAAACCCCCAAGTCTTACGGGGAAAGAATCATTCTTGACATTCACACTGGACCTAATTTGAGCCATAGCCACTGGATTGACTCTTCTTGGGGGTGATGATGACTGCTCAAGTTGGGCCAGGGATGACCCCCATCTAAGGCCACTGGCCATTCACAGACAGCAAAAAGAGAAACTTCTAAGGTGGGGAGGAAATTGACGGGTCTTTGACCAGCCGAAAGGATGTCCTTCATAGCCCCTCTCAAAGGCTTCCTCGATTCTCCCTCCCCATCACAGACTGAATCTGCAGAAAATGTAGCATCCAACAGAAAAGTTAGAAACAAGATTGCTGCCTGACAATGGTCACTGTCCAGGGTGAAAGATATACAAGGAGATGGCATTGATGTGATCAGATAAGGGAGACTTGGAAGAAAGGAGGGGGATTGGCAAGGTGGGCTGGGTATGAGATGGGAATGGCCATCATTTCTCCACCCCACCCCTCTGCCTCACTGGGGTGGAAAAGGGAAAATGGCAGTGACCATCCCTGGATCCTAGCAAGGCAAATGGGGGAGGAGGGTGAGCTGAGAGAAACAGACGACTGAATGAATGTAGAGTAGGGCCTGGGTCTTTGGAGACAAGCCCTTGCCCTCCCCCAGCTGGACTTCTTCCTCCACCACTACTCTCCATAACAGCTACTTCTTCATTTTTCCCTTGTACTCCCCCCCGCCCAACTCCTCACCATGAGGAAGTGGTCTGATACCACTGAGGAGAGTATGGTTCTTGGAGGTCAAAGTCTTGATTATCCGCACTGGGGCTAAGACACAAAATACCTCCCTCCTCTGCCCAAGGGAGGTCAATGAAACCTTGAGGTTAACAGACTCTCAAGTCTGGCTCCTTGGATGCTAAGGTTAAAAAGCTACTGTTTGTTCTCCTCCCCTGGGCCCTCTATACCCCCTCTTCCAAGGTACTGTAGCAGGGGAGCCCCCTCCCCACCCTTGTGCCTTCACTGTATATAGGCTTCTGGTGGCAACCAATAAATTGCTTCTGATTTGTAAGATATAGTGTCTTATGCTATTGTCCCACTTGTATCAAACATCACCTGCCACCAGGGGATAAATTCTTGTTCAGGGGTCATCATGGGTCTCCCCTTCTGATAGAGGAGCCCCCATCTCTGCTCTCTGAGATGTCCTAGGTTGATGAGAGATCATCACTACGCTCAGGGAGATCAATGGCTGATGGTTGGGACCAATCATTGGAAATAAGTCAAGCAACATTGATTAGCCATCTGCCAAATGATGGAAATACAAAGACAGAAATGACTTGCCTTCAAGGAGTTATACAGTCTTTAGGGGGAAATAGAACATATCTATTTATACAAAATACAAGGCAGATTCAAGGGGTGAGAGGAAGTTGGTGGGAAGGTTAAGAAAGGCTTTGTGTAGAAGGTTGTGCAGGAATAGTGTTCTGAGAGAAATGAGGAGTTCCGAGAGGTAGTGGCTAGGTAAGAGTGATTTCCAGTCATGGGAGATGACCAATGCAAAGGCAAGGAGATGGGAGATGGAGTGTCCAACGAAAAATAGCACGAAGCCTAGAATTCTTGGGCCAATTAGTATGGGAAGGGGGATAACGTATGACAGACAATGTATGGGAGGGTTAGATGGCACAGTGGATAGATCACTGGGTTTGTAATCAAGAAGACTCATCTTCATGAGTTCAAATTCAGCCTCAGACGCTAATTATGTGACCCTGGGTAAGTCACTCTCAGTTTCCTCATCTGTCAAATGAGCTGGAGAAGGATATGGCAAACCACTCGTATCTTTGCCAAGAAAACCCCAAATGGGGTCAGGGAGAGTTAGACATGACTGAACAACAAGATTGGAAAAGTTTATTAGGGTTGGATTGTGAAGGGCTTTAAAAACTAAGTGGAAAAATTTATATTTGATCCTAGAGACAATAGGGAGCCATTGGAGTTTATTGAGTGGAGGAGTGGCATGGTCAGATCTGCATTTTAGGAAAGTTGCTGTGGCCATCCTGTGGGGGACAGATTGGAGAAAAGAGAGACAATTGGGAAGCTATTTTAAAAGTCCAGGCTGGAGATGATAATTATGATGGTGGCTACATAAGGAGAGAAAAGAAAATAGATGAAATAAATTTTGCGAAAGTGGAAACAAGATTTGGCAACTGATTAGATATGTTGGATGAAAAGCAGTGAGGTCAAGTATGATGCTGAGGTTGTGAACCTGAAAGGATGGTGATGACCTTTTCAAAAATAGAGAAGTTCAGTAGGAGGTGAGTTTAGTGGGGATTATTTGAATTTGAAAATCCTATGGAGGGGCAGCTAGGTGGTGCAGTAGGTAGAGTACTGGCCCTGGAGTCAGGAGGACCTGAGTTCAAATCCAGGCTCAGACATTCGATGTGTGACCCTGGGCAAGTCACCTAATCCTGATTGCCTCAAAAAAGAAATAAAGGCCTGTGAGACAACCAAGTGGAAATATCTAGTTGGCAATTGGAGACGCACAACTGGCACTCAACCAAACTCCTAAAAAAGCTATTTATGCTTCTCACCTCCAGTTCCTCTCCTTTAACTCACTTCTCAACCCTTTGCAATCTGGCTACTGATCTCATCACTTTAATTCTCTCCAAAGTTACTGATGATCCCAATTGCTGGACTGGATGGTCTTGCCCAGTCCTTGACTCTCTTTGTATCCCCAGCACTTAATGCAGCACCTGGCACATAGTGGGAGCTTCATATGTGCTTATTGCCTGATGGATTGACTTCTCAGCAGCTTCTGGCTCTGCTGACCATCTTCTACTGGATAATCCTCCCTCTCTGGGTTTTGGAAATCCTGTTTTCCTGGTTTTCCTCCTACCTGTTTGCTCCTTCCCAGTCTCTTTTGATGGTTTACCATCCACATTACATCCTCTTTACTCTGTTTCCCAAAACTCTATCCTGAGTTTTCTTCTCTCTCTGCCTTCTCTCACTTGGTGCCCTCACAGCTCCCATAGGTTAATCATCAACTCTGTGCAGATGACTCTTGAATCTTTATATCCATCTCTAGGGCTAAGGAATGGATTATAGATGATGATCTTAAGAGTGTCTAGGGAATGGAAGAAGTAAAACTAAGTCAGGGAAGACTTCCTACAAGAGGGGAATATTAAGCATTTTGACATAGGCTGAGTGAATGGCCTTAGCTGGGATGCTTCTTCTGAGTCTTATAGAATCATAGATTTAGTTTTGGAAGGGAATTGAGAAGGTAACTAGTCCAACTAATAGACAATGGGTGAGAGGGAGGATCCTTCAAGGCAAAGGGATAATCTGACCTCCTACTTCCCAACCCCAATCCTGGATCCCTTTTTGGCTTTTTCTCTTGGTGAGTGAATAAGGATGAAGACAGAATCATAGAATCTTGAAGCCAAAGGGAATCACAATGGTCAGCTAGACCAGCCCACACTGAAACAGGAATCTCTTCTGTGATATGTCCAATATGTGGCCATCTAGTCTCCACTTCACGATTTGGGACTCATTACTTGGAGTCCATTCTTTTTGTTGAATAGCTCTGAGTGAAGCTATTCCCCCAAAATGCACTTGAAATTGTGAGTTAGGTCCTCAGAGAATGGCTTCTATGTTGAGTTCTAGAGATAATCCTGTGACACTGTAACACTATAGCCCAAAGGCCCCTACCAGTGTGCTTCTAATTAACAATCAGCCAGTAGATACAAGAAGTCCTTTAATGGCATTTACTAAGATTGCATCATCAGAACAGTAGTTATATAACAATCTTTCTATAAACTTGGAACATCATTTTCCACTAATTCAGCATCCATTGGAATGGGCACGTACAGAGAATTCAATGTAGGGAACACTAGCGACCAAGGCAACTCATAGTTCCTGGTATTACAGAGCCTAAAAAGCCTTTCTTCATGGAGCCCTCATGCAGCAACCCATGGGCTCAGGGTCTTTGATGGGTGGGTTACTGAGCTGGGCTCCCAGTATTTGTTCCTTTCTATAGCTTGATTCTTGATTGCCAGGACCAGCTCTCTCTTGAATCCATAATCTTCTCTGCTGCCAGCTTCAAGGAATGGCTGCAGCTGCCTCTTTCCTTCAGTTATTGCCTTTCTGTGTCTGTGTGGAATATGTCTTTATCTTGTGCCTCATACTTGTGACTGGGCTGTCTCCCTCACTTGCAAAGCTAAAGACTGTTGTTCTTCATCCTTCCTTGAAGAAGACCAAAGACATCAGGAAGATGATGTCTTGACTTGCAAGTGAATTGAATTGAAGTGAGGCAGGACTACGCAAAGTCATCAGTCTCACTGTCTCCTCCAGAGTCACTGCAGTCCAGTGGTAAGGCAACTGGTTGTGGCTCTCATGGTTAAAGAAGGGAAGAAGAGAGAGAATTCTTCTTCTGCAGGAGTCTCATTCCACAACTAATACAAACTTTGTCTCCTGGAAGTCCCAACTATTTTGTACAGGTTATCCTTGGGTCAGTCCATCAATCAGTCAGTGGAATTGACTGTTGATTCACTTGGGTATGCGCACCTTATAAAGGGATCAGTAGTTAGAGGCATCTTTAGAAGTTGGTTTATCACAGAACTTGAGAAATGGAAGCGGCCTCAGTAGCCATCTAGTCCAACTTATATAAGAAAGGAAGCCCCACAAAAACAGCCAACAAATGATCACCCACATACCACCCAACCCCTGCTTCAAGACTCCAAGGAAAGAAAACTATCACCTCCCTAGGCCACTCATTCCATTTTTGGAAAGTTCTCATTGTTAAGAAGTAGAACCCTTCACTAACACCTTGTGATTATATTCTTGGCTAGGGGTTAAAGGGTTGGTAAAAAAAACCAATTCCACTACACTTAAGATTTTTCCCCCTCTTACATCAAGCCAAAATTCTTTAATTTCTACTCATTGCTCATAGTTCTGCCCTATGAGATCAAACAAAACAAATTTGTCACCATTGGTTTGTGACAGTCCTTCAAATGTTTGAAAAAAAGCCAACTTGTTCCCCCCAATTTTTCTATTTTCCAAGCTAAAAGTCCTAGTTCCTTTAATGGATCCGCATATGATTAGTCTGTAGTTCTCTTACTGTCCTGGTTCACTTTCCGTGGGCTGACAATACTTTGCCAATGTTTATCCTTCTTTCCAAAGACTGGTGGGACCAAGGACAATACAATACTCAAGTGTGATCTGATTGAGACAGAGGAAAGTGCCTTCATATATGTATATATGTGTGTGTGTGTATGTGTGTTTCCTTGTGTGTAAAATGAGTTGAAGGAAATAGCAACCACTCCATTATGTATATACATACATATACATATACATACACATATGCAATGTAATATAATATATAATATCTTACATATATATAATATATAGTCATATATTGTCTTATTATTAATATTATATATATTATAATATATATATGTTGCCAATATAGCCCTCTTTATATTCTTAATTGTTCAGCTCAGGCATGTCCAACTCTTTGTGACCCCATTTAGGGTTTTCTCAGCAAAGATATTGAATTGTTTGCCACTTCCTTCTCCAGTAACTTTACAGATGAGGAAAGTGAGGCAGAGTTGTGACTTGCCCAGGATCAGACAGCCAGTATCTGAGACCAGATTTGAACTCAGAAAGATGAGTCTTCCTGACTCTAGACCTGGCACTCTATCCACTGTGACACTTGGCTGCAAAATTCTAAATTGGATGCTTATATAAGAGGAATTAAGTGGAAGCCTCTGAATATGATGAACTTCCATAACATATAGAACATCTGATGAGCACTACTTCAGGGAAAACATGGGCATGTCCATTGATATTTTGAAAACACTTGGGGAGATGATTATCAGATACTCTAAAAGATACCTTGTAAATTCTTCAGGTTGATTGGAGTTCTAGTCAAATTGATCAGAGAACTCCTTCAATCAGCTCCTTCCCAAAGCGATGGGTTATCTGATTGATTTGTGCACTTCCTCCAATTCTCTACCAGAATGGAGAGAAACTCTTCCACTCTTTGAATGCTGTATGATTTCTAGGCCCATAGGTTTAAGCTGAAAGAACTCTGGAGGCCATGGAACCCAACCCCCTCCTTTAACAGATGAGGAAAGGGAAGTTGACAATGGTTAAATGACTTGCCCTGGATCACATGGCAAAGGTAAGATTTCAATCTAGATCTCCCTGATTCCAAGTCCAATGCTCTATCTCCTACTATGATACTATTCTCTCCCCTCCCCCATCCATCTTCCAAAGAAGATTCATCCACCTGAAGCAGTTTTCCTTTACTATAACATTCAGTGGGCAGCTGGGTAGCAAAGTAGATAAGAGACTAAATCCTGGAGTCAGGATCACCTGAGTTCAAATCCAGCCTCGGATACCTACTAGCTGTGTAACCCTGAACAAATCACTTAACCCTGATTGCCTCAAAAAAATATGGTATAACACTTAGGACATAATCCTTCATTAACACAACCTAAAATCCCATTAGCTTCTTTGGCTTTTGCTTAACCCTGCCGACTCATGGTTGAGCCTGCTGTCCACACAGGCCTGTTTCTCATGGACTATTATCTAGCCACATTTCCCAATCCTGTACTCATTCTGTTGTTTGATTTTAATTCATGTAGGACTTTACATTTATCTGTCTTAAATTCCACATTGTTCAGTTTCAACCCCTGACTCCAGCCTATTGAGATATTTCTGAAACTGATTCTCTTATCTAACATGTCCCTCCCAGCTTGGTGCTGTCCAAACATTTGATGAGCTTGTTCTGGGGAAGGAAGGATTCGTGTTTGGGAGGGCTAATTTCAAATAAAACCGGATCCTCCATTGTATCCTTTTTCCATACTCAAGTTCACAGAGCTCAAAGTCCCTTCCTGAGGAAACAGGCTCAGAAAGGTTAAGGAGTTATTACACAAGTAATCGACTATAGGTCTTCTGGTAGTTAGCTAGGGGGTGCAGTGGATAGAGCCCCAGGCCTAGAGTCCGAAGACCTGATTTCAAATCCAGCTTCAGACGCCAGCTATGTGACCCTGGACAAGTCACGTAATCCTGTTTCCCTCAGTTTCCTTATCTGTAAAATTAGCTGGAGAAGAAAATGGCAACCACTCCATTATCTTTGCCAAGAAAATCCCAAATGGGGTTACGAAGAGTCAGACACAACTAAACAACAATAACAACAAACTTCCGGTAGTTTGCTGGCCTCTAGTGCTCCGAGGGTTCTCTAAAGTGCAAGGGGGAGCCAACCCTGAAGGTCAAGTGCAAGAATTACAAGGCTTCACAGATTCACCATCTATTGAGCTGGGGTTCTCTTGAAGAAGTTTATATTCTAATGGGGGAAAGAGGACGCATAAAAAGGATACATTGTACATCTTCCCCTAGTCTCTAGGCCAGGCCCCCGTGAAGGCCGAGTCTGTGGGAAATTTCACTTGAAACTTCCATGCTCCTCCTTGTACCTCTGGTGGTCGGCCTGGCACGTTCGGGACTACGCACCTGCCAACCCCTCCCCTTGGATACTACTTCGTGATACCACCTGTGACCACGAGGGGGCACCGAATTGCATTTTCCTTGAAATAGTCAGGGTGACCCTGAGGAGTGACGTCGGGAGGGGGAAGGAGAAACCTACACATAGCGGAGAGACGGGGTGCGGGGGTGGGGGGGGAGAGGGGAGTGTAGGTGTGCGTGCATGCATATTATGTAATGGGGTAAGGATTCCCTTCACCACCCCCAAAAGCAAAAGCCTAAAGTGGAGCGGGATGACATCTCCAAAAGCTTAGAGGGGGTGTTGAGTTTTAAGGCCCGCCCGGGATGCGCTTTTCTTAACGAGAAAACCAAGTGTTTGCACGGCATTTTCATCTTCCTGAGTTCCCAAGGGAGCCAAACAAGCCCCAATGAATCAATTTCTACCACCTGCAGGCCTCCTTCCTTGCAAACGTGCGGCTGAGTCACAGCCTGAAAAACCTCCTCCCTTGGGCCTGGAGGCGTGAGCGCAGGGCTGGAGAGGGGCCTCCCACGTCCCACCCCCGGGAGGGGGACATGGGGAATCAGGGGATGAAAGGGCTCCCGAGAGCTCTTCCCGGGAGACTCGGGGTAACCCATTCCCAAGGCTAGGAAGGTTAAACGACCTACGGGGAGGGGACAGGATCTATGGGTTGGGCTACGGGAAGGGAAGGGTTAACAGCTTCAGCCTCGGGGGCGGGATCGAAGAAGGAGCTCGGTCACAACTGGAGAGGGACCCTGGCCAGAAAGGGTTAAGAGGGTGGGCGCCGTGGGAAGCCACGTGCCGAGGCGTCTTCTCATTGGTCCGACCAGAGTTGTTTGTGTGAGAGGACTGGAGGCGGCCGGGGGCGGGGAGAAATGATTGGCCAGAGGAGCGTAGGCCGCTAAAGCGGTGTTGAAAGGGGAGGGGAGGAAGGAGCAGGCGAGGTGGCTGGCCCCGGGCGTCGGGAGCGGGAGCTGAACGCCTCTGGGCCCCGGAACGGGGCCTCCACCTCCACTGTCACCGTCACTGCCACTGCCACCGCCACCATGCGTTGGGTCCGGGCGCTGCTAAAGAACGCGTCCCTGGCCGGGGCGCCCAAGTACATCGAGCACTTCAGCAAGTTTTCCCCGTCCCCGCTGTCCATGAAGCAATTTCTGGACTTTGGTGCGTAGGACTTTGGGCGAGGAGGGGTCGCGAGAGCTTCAGACTAGGCAGAGGCGATGGGGAGGCAGGCGAGGGCTGCAGGCTGGCAAGAGTTAATGGAGAGTGAAGGGGGCTGCAGGCTGGCAAGGGTTAACAGAGAGTGAAGGGGGCTGCAGGCTGGCAAGGGTTAATGGAGAGTCAAGGCGACTCCAACCTGAGAAAAATTAATGGGAAAGTCAAAGGGGTTCCAGCCTGGGTAAGGTTAATGGGAGAGTCAAAGGTTGATGGACAGTCAAGGGCTTCAGTCGGGGAAGGGTTAATGAAGAATCAAGAGGACTGCAGGCTGGCAAGGGTTAATAGAGAGAGAGAGGCCGGGGCTCCTGGCTGTGAGAAGAAAAGAATTGGGCTCTAGTCCGGGAGGAGTTAATGCCAAGGCTGGACCCGGAGCTGGCCCGGGGCTTGAGTCTGAGAAGGGTAAATAGAGAAGGAGCCGGGAAAGTAGGAGCCCACCCTAACAAGGTTTAAGGAGGGGGCTGGGAGAGGAAGGGTTATTGGTAAAGAACTCCAGACCAGGGCTAGTTTATGGGGCAATCTGGAGAAGGTGAAAACAGGATGGTCAAGGTTAAATGAGGGATCTGTGAGTAGGGAACTAGGAATAAAAGGGTTTAAGAGGCGAATTAGGACTTGGGAAAGAGTTGGAGATGAGAGGTGATGGTAGCAGGCCAGGTTGATAGAGGAAGGGATTCTGAGCTGCAAAGGAGTTTCTTCTGGGAGAATGAAGATGTGGGAGGGAGGGGGAGGCTGGGGAAAGGAGTTGGAGAAAGACTAGGGAGGGGCCCAGATATTAAAAAGGATTATTTGTTGGGTAGGGGTGTCTCCACACATGGTATCCAAGGTTAAGGTGGGTTAGGGAACAGGAAGGTGGAGGAGATAGGAGGAAAGATGGGGACAATAGGCAGAGAGAGCCGGGCAAGGGGAGGGTCAATGACATTGCTTCTAATGGAGTAGTGGGGTACCTAGGTCTTGTGCAGACAATGATAGGAACACTGAGGGGTAAAAATAACCGAGGTCTATAGATTTATGAATAGGACAGGAGAGAATCCTGGGATATGGGACTTTAGAGGAGGATTCTGTCATAAAGGACAGAGGGCAGGGCACAGGAGTTAAAGGTTAGAGGTCTTCCATTAGTAACTGAAGAGAGGTATTAGGGGCTAAGGTTAGGTATCGGCCCATTCCCCTACCCCCACTGCTTTCAAAGGCTGCCCATCTAAACAACGACATTTGAATATCAAAGGCTCCCAAGCTGTTTTTGAGGGGCAATGAACTATAACTGAGGACAGAAACACCATTAGATTCCTTGTGGGGTAGAGTAGAAGAGGGGAAAGGAAACCACCTCTTGGTATCCCCCCCATCTTAGGATCAGGATCACCTTGTACCAGTCCCCGTTATGATGGGTGGGCCAGTTAGAGGCTGTACTAACTGGGCTCATGAAATGGGTATTGTGTGTGCCTGGATCTATCCGTTGGGCACTTCTTTGGTGACAGCTGCGGGGCGAGTGGGGAGGGAGGTCTTCTAGATCTCTGTAGGGTTGGAAAGATAGTGCCTGGCTCTGGTTATGGTCTACATCACTGCAAGGGGAGGAAGAGTACAGCGCTTGGCAAGGACCTAGAACCATAGGGATTGTGGCAGCTAGACACCTGCTCATAGGTCTTGATTCCTCTCTGCCATTCCTTTATCGCCTTTGCCCATCCCTAGTCACTTCATTCTCAACCAAAGATCTGAGGATTCATGCTCCCCAAGTATGAGGGATGATCTGGGAGTTAGGGAAAGCAGAGGAAGATGGGATCCCAGTTCTCCCTTAGACAGGTCCTAAGGCAGGTGATCACTGTACATCTGGCCTCAGCAGGGAGGAGAACCTAAGCCAAAAGTGATAAATTTTAGATCTATTCCAGCAGAAACAGTGAAGCAGGAATAGCTGAGCAGTATCGTAGTATAGCAGAAAGAGTCCTTCCTGGTTTAGCAGTGAGAGGATCTGAGTCCATATCCTGCCTCTGAAACCCAAACCTGTTTGATGTTATACACATCATTTAACACCCTTGGGCCTCAGTTTCCTCATCTGTAAAATTGGGGAGGCGGTTGGATTTGATGGCCTCTGAGGGCCCGTCTAACTCCAGACCTATAATCTGTTTCCTTCCTCTGGCTTGCCTCTAATTTCTCCCTGCCTTAACTCAGCTTCTGTTGTTCAGGAAAGCCAATGTTCTAACCCAAGGACTCTGACCCTTGAGAATCTGAAAGCCCTTCTCTCTTTGGAACAATACCCTGGAATTGGGACCCTGTTACATTTAATTTTTTTCCCTATTTCATTCCCTGCTACCCAAGTTACTAGCACCTGGTAGAGAAGGAAAAAAGAAGAAACTTGTTGGCCTGGAGGAACCTGGGTTACAGTAAAATAGATGTAATTGGAGTAAGGCTGGGGAGTCGCTATCAAGATGGGATAGATGGGTGGAGTTTAGGGAGGGCAGAGTAGGAACGCTGGATTGGAAAGCAGGAGACCTGGGCTCTAATCTAGACTTTGCCACTAGCTGTGGGAATTGAGGGAAGTCTGTTCTGTTCCAAGGTTTTCTCAGTTTCCTTCTCTGTAAAATAAGGGGACTGGATTAGATGGTCTCTAAGTGTCCTTCCATCTCAGGCAATCAATCTGTAGCTTAACAAACACTTCTTAAGTATTTCCTATGTGCCTGGTACTGTGCTGGGGGTAGGGGCCACAAGGCAAAAAAAGGAATAATCGCTGCCCTCAAGCAGCTCCTGTTCTAGTAGGGAAGCAATGTGTACATATGGGACTCCAGGAAGGACAAATAGAAGTTCATTTCAGGCCCTAGCATCTGGGCTCATCAGTCCTGGCAGACCCTGAGCTAAGCTTCCCTGGTGACAGTTCCTCTCTTTCCTTCCATCAGGTTCTAGCAATGCCTGTGAAAAAACTTCCTTCACCTTCCTGAGGCAGGAGCTGCCTGTGCGGCTGGCCAATATAATGAAGGAGATCAATTTGCTTCCGGACCGGGTGCTAGGAACTCCATCCGTACAGCTGGTGCAGAGTTGGTAAGACATACTCTCTCTCCTGGTCCTTCCCTCAGTTTTTTAGAAACACACACACACACACACACACACACACACACACACACACACACACACACACACACACACACACACACACACACACACACACACACACACACACACACACACACACACACACACACACACACACACACACACACACACACACACACACACACACACACACACACACACACACACACACACGGCCAAAGAGACAGAGAGGGAGAGAGGGAAAAACAGGGAGAGACAGAGAGAGGGTGGGAGAGAAACAGAGAGAGGGAGAGAGAGAAAAGGAGAGAAACAGAGCAGGAGGGAGGGGGAGAGAGAGAGAGAGAGAGAGAGAGAGAGAGAGAGAGAGAGAGAGAGAGAGAGAGAGAGAGAGAGAGAGAGAGAGAGAGAGAGAGAAAGTGCGAGTGCACCTTCCTTATCCACAATGATGGAATCCAAGTTCTTCCAGCTACTCTGGGAGGAATGGGGATAAATGAGACTCTGAGAGGATAAGGTATGTATCCATAGATCATCCAGTGTATCTCATCCCATGGGGGCAAACAAGGTCCTCCTAGAAATAACATGATATAGAAAAAAACCCTCTTTGATTTGAACCCAGGCTTTGAATGGTAAATCATTTATTTCACAACCAAACCCCCCAGCCAGGCTAGTGTCAGTATTAATTAATTGGCTAACTTTAGAGAATTAGAATACTCTGGCTGATTTGGTGAAAAACAAACAAGGTTAACTTATTAACTGGCCCTGTCTGATCTAAACCCTAGTAATTTAAACTGGGCATTGAAAGATTTGGCATCTAGTTCTGCTTCTGTAAGCCTGATAGAAGGAACTCTGGGTCTGAAGTCAAAGGGTCTGGTATTGCTCCCCACAACTTCCATGACCTCTGTCTGACAAGTCCCCTTCCTTTGTGCCTCAGTTTCCCCATCTGTAAAATGAATGGGGTTGGACTAAGAGCCCTTCCAGCTCTAGAGCTGTGTCCATCTCACGAACTCAGCTGTGTGGCCTTGGACAAGTTGATTGCACTCCCTGGGCCAGAATTTTGTTATCTTGAAATGAGGGAAATGAGTCTGAATTGGCCCTTAAGGCTCTGTCCTGGTCTGACATTCTCAGGTTCTGTTTGCCATTTTTGTTTATAATAGTAAAGCAATAACAGTGATGCCAATTTTCTGTTTGTTCTTCCATTTAGTTTGTTATTTTTGTCAAGGTGAGTTAACTATCGTTTTCAGTGCAAAGGTTTCCTTTTGGTTGAATTCTATTCCTGGGAGGGAGCCCCTTCAACTAACCCTTCTATTTACTGACAGTGCTAATCAGGGCAAAAGAATATAGTGGAGAGAAGAACCCTGGATTTAGGAACCCAAGGACCAGATTCAAATCTGGGCCCTGCTTCCTGAGTAGCTTTGATCAAATCTTTCTCTTACTGGACTGTCGATATCTACAAATGTTTAATAAGTTTGTTGTCTAAGTGTGTCAGGGACTGTGCTAGCACCATGCAGATAAGCACTGTGATCATCACAGCAACCTGGGAGATAGGCAAGATTATGATCTTCGTTTTATAGATGAGCAAACTGAGGCAGACCAGAGGTTAAGTGACTTGCCTAAGATCACACAACTAGTAAGTATCTGAGGGCAGATTTGAGCTGAAGTCTTCCTAACTCCAGGCCCAGCACTCTATCTGTTGCACCATCTACTGGCCTCCAACTTCTATATCTAACTCCTGTGATCCATCATAACCTAAAATTATATGACCAGGCAGCACTTCTGCCCTAGAAATACATTAATGGAATGCATGAATGCTGGTCCCTAAGGCCAATTACTGGGGAATGTTTCCTAGCATAAGGGAGGGGAGGAGATTTTGGAGCAAAATAAAAGGGATTAAGCCCATCTTTAGTTTTAAAATAAGTTTTATCAATACCTTTTGATTTTACCTTGCAATCATTTTCAAATATTGTATTTCCCTCACATTTTTCCCCTACCTCCCTACCCCTACCTCATAAGCCTTCCTTTTAGTAAAGCAGACTGAGCTCAGGTCATACTCCGTACCTGTCTGTCAGCTGCCATCTCTTCATCAGAAGAAGTGGTGCCCTTTCTCAGTTCCTCTCAGGGACCAAGATTGGATCTTGCTATTACTTTCATGTTCATAAATCCATATTTGTATCCCAAATTGACCCATACAAAAAGTCATTTCGTGCATATGTAATTTCCTATTTAGCATTTTTTTTGAATGTGGCCATGGTGGCTCCATTCTGTTCAGTGGGTCCCCATTGGGATGGAGATCTCCAGGTGTGGAAATGCTCTTCACCATTCTGTCACTTATAATCTTAAAGAGTTGCCTTAAAAAGACTCATGATGGAAAATGCTATCTACATTCAGAGAAAGAACTATAGAGTCTGAATGCAGATGAAAGCTCACTGTTTTCTCTCTTTTTTTGTTTTCTTCTTTCTCATGGCTTTTCCTTTGGGTTCTAATTCTTCTTATGTTTAATATGAATGTATGTAGCCTATATCAGACTGCATGCCATCTTGGGGAGGGAGGAACAGAAGGAAGGGAAGAAAATTTAGAACTCAAAATCTTATAGAAGTAAATGTTGAAAATTAAAAACAAACAAATTAATTAATAAAATAGAATATTTTTTTAAAAAAAGAGTTGCCTTAAGCACTGAAAGTTCCTCATAGCCAGGATGTGTCAAAGGCAGAAGTTGAACCCATGTCCTTCAAGGCTAACCCTCCATCCACTCTACCGTATTGCCTGTCTTTTAATATTGTATAGGGAAAAATAATGGTGACCATGGACATTTTCTTCCAGAATCCTTACCCAATATGGAGCAGAACACATACTTGGGAAAAACTGACTTCAACTAATAGAGAATTAGTCTGGGCAATAGAAAAGCATATTGGTAATGGGGTCCCTCCATCTCCCTGATGCTAGACATTCTCTTGAGGAAACATAGGGGAGCTGAAAAGGAGCAGTAAAGGAGAGGGGAGTATTGAGGGGCTGACCAGGATGAATAGGCAGTGAAGGGATGAGGTACGCCAGAGGACTCAGAACAGGCCCTAGGAAGAATTTCCTGAGTATTAGGAGTACATGGTTGGGGAATTATCACTGTAGGGACCTTTGAGAACTAAAACCCTGGGATAACAGAGGCAGGGGTGTCTTGAACTGACCTATAGAGAAGGAGCTTGGCTTTTGCCTTAGTAAGGATAGAGACCTTGGTCACCCATACATCTCCTTTGCCTATACCTCTCATCTCACCTTCTAGGGAAAAGGAAAGCCTTCTGTCTTGATTAGCAGGATGTCAGAACTTGATTATAATTCAGCTGGATTAACCTTGACTCCAAAACTCTCTTCCTAGATCACAAAGCCCAGTATTTGCTGTTTTACCTCCACAAGAAACATGTAGGGAATGAATACGCAGGAGTGAGGGTTAGAAAGGAGGCAGGAGATGACACCATCTGTTCCTCCCCGTCCTCCTCCTCCTCCTTCTGTCCAGCTAACTGATCATGCTTTATCTCCCACTGGCTTGTTGGCTCCAGGACAAGACCTGCTTTGATTGACCTCCCCATCCTCCCAACCTCCTCCCTGGACACCATGTTCTTTGGACCGGCAAAAAGAGCTGAGCTGAATGTAACTCTTCCCTACCCTTAAGCTATATGTAGATTACTGTACTGAAAAAATGATATATGTGTGTTATTGGTGGCTGGAAAATTTGATTTGGCCCAGGTTACCAGCATCCCAATGTGATCCATAAGGATCCAGTCCAGAAGCACTGGATTTGTTCTTAGATTAGATTTATGTTCTGATTCAGCTATTCCTAGCTGTGTTACCTTGGATGAGTCACTTAATCCTTTACTCCTCCTTCTTTCCTTCCTGGGGTATAAAATAGGGATAATAATGCATTTGTTTGCTGCCTCATTCTCTCAGGGGTATTGTAAAGAAAGCACCAGGTAACCTTTAGTGTGTTAGAGAAACACGAGCTAGTGTTATTATCTCCTTGTTCATTTCATTCCCCAAACCTCCTTGTGGTGATGTAGTGAGGATACATCAGTGGATTCTAAAAGGTATATGAGAGGAGAACAAGATTTGATGAACTGGCCAGGTTCCATGTGTGGACTTTTCTACAGATTCTGTGTCTTCCAAAGATCAGCCCAATTAAATGCACAAAGTCCATCATCAGCTCTTTAAACCTTCTCCCTTGGTGATCTGTTCAGTGGAAAGAATACCTGTATCAGTAAATCTGAGACCTTGAAGTATTGATATTTAATCCCCTAAAGCAGGGATAAGCCTCGTTGGAGGGGCTGAAATTAGTTGAGAAGGCATTTCATCAACAAGGTGATTTAGTTTGGTTTCAGTTCAGTGGTAATAACAGTACCTCACATTTACATAGCACTTTGGGGTTTACAAAAAGCCCTGTTTCCCCCAACACTCCTGTGAGGGTTGACTGGAGAAGCATCGCCGGGACCCTGCAGGGGGCCTCTATAGAAGAAGAGACCCGCATCGCAGGAGGGAAGGAAGGAAAGCTGCAACAGGAAGGAGTAACTCAGAAAGGAAGAAGGTTAAAAAGGACTTTGTGACAGGAAGGGCTGACTGAGAGATTAGGGTATCTCCTGCTCTGATGACTGTTATGAAAAATGTATCACTGGTCCTAGAGTCAGGAGGACCTGAGTTCAGATCCAGCCTCAGACACTTGACATTTACTAGCTGTGTGACCTTGGGCAAGTTACTTAACCCTGATTGCCTCACCTCCCCCCTCCAAAAAAAAGAAAAGAAAAATGTGGGGTACTCTTCTGGCTGACAGGACTTACTTGGGGGTGATCTGAGTGGAGGTGGGGATGGATAAGGTAGCCTTGCAAGATGCCTGTTATCCTATGAATCTGATGAGTCAGGCATTAAAAAGTCTGGAAACCATACAGTGTTGAAGAAATGTAATGTCACATTTATAGCATTGGCATCTAATTCTCAGAGCCATTCTCAGCCGGAATTAATAATTATAGCTGCTAACATAGAAGGATGGGGGGAGGGGAGGAAGGGAGACAGACAGACAGACAGAGAAGAGAGAGAGAGAGAGAGAGAGAGAGAGAGAGAGAGAGAGAGAGAGAGAGAGAGAGAGAGAGAGAGAGAGAGAGAGAGAGAGGAGGAGGAGGAGGAGGAAAAGGTGAGAGCTTTAAGATTTACAAAACAATTTACATGCTTTTTCTGAGCCTAAGTAAACTAAGTGTAAAGAAAATGACAAATGCTATGAATAAAGCAGGGAATCAGTTTGCTTTGCATAACATCAGTACCCAGATTTAACGAATTTTCAGGATGAAGACAACACCCTCTACAGACCCAGTAGTAATCACATGACCCAGCTCTGTGTGTGCGCGTGTGTAACTAATGGACTGACAGACTGAGGTGTTTAGCGTATTGTTTATGATTATATAGTTACCACAAGTCAGAAGCTGGACTTGAACCTAGTGTCTCCTTGCTCTATGTATATGTGTGTATGTATACTTACATACACATACTCACATATATACATACATACACACACACACACACATAAAGGTAATGTGGCAAAGTGGGTATGAATACAAATATATATGTGAGGGATTAAAATACACATCATATATGTATGTGTATGCATGTGTGTATATTATATATGGTTGTCAGTTAACCAGTCAATAGACATAATTTATTAAGCGCCTACTATGTGCCAGATGCTGTATTCAGTGCTGGGAATACAAATATGATAAAGAAAGTACATTTGTGTGTATATGTACATATACGTGTGTAAATGTGTATTTGTACGTATATACATGTATACACGTATAGGTAGATATAGTGATAGAGAAAGAGAAACATATGTACAGATATTACTATGTAAGGTGAGGGTGGAATTGGGGCTGGGATAGAGGAGAGGTTGCAGAATCAGAATCTGGAGTCAATGTTGCAAAGAGAAACTGCTTCTCGGAGACTGTATCTCTCAGCAGGTGTGGTTGTACAGTCTTTTTCAGTCTTGTCTGACTCTCTGGGACTGCATTTGGGCTTTTCTTGGCAAAGATACTGGAGTGATTTGTCATTTCTTTCTCCAACTCATTTACAGATGAGAAAACTGAGGTCAACAGGGTTAAGTGACTTGCCCAGGGTCAAACAGCTAGTGAGTATATGAGACCGGATTTGAACTTAAGTCTTCCTGACTTCAGGTTCAGCACTCTATCTACTGAGTCACCTCGCAGCCAACCTAAGATATCCATCATACCTAGCCCTTTCCTCACTATAATCTTTCAGCCAACCCCATGCATTGGGATCCTTTTACCACAAGATCCCATTTTCTCTATAATAGTTGATCAGTAGGAAAATAGAATTAACTTTATAGAAGCTAATTTATATACAGTGTGGTTGGATGTAAAATATCTGTAATCTCATAGAACCAGGAGAAATATGTCTATAGGAAATAAAAAGATAAATGGAATAAAATCAACAGACTGTGAGTTACTACCCCTTTCCCAGATGGATTCCTTAGTTAGTGTCATCAGGAGGAGGGCGAGATTGAAATTATCACCGTTTCTTTCACTTTCTTACTTCTTCCAGGGTCTCAAACTTAGTGCATTACTGAGCAGAGATAGGATGCTTGTTGCTTTGGGAGAGCCCCTAGCCTGATAGGGAAGGCACAGTTTCTGTCCTTAGGTAGCCCCTAATCTAATGGAAAAGACAGTCTTTCTCATAGATCAGAAGATACTAAATTGAGAACTAGAAGAGACTGTAGAGGTTCTTATTCAACCTCCTCATATTACTGATGAAGAAATAGGCCCAGAGAGGCTAAGGGAACTGTTTATGGTATTAAGTGAGAGGTCTGGGATTCCAACCTAAGTCCCGACTGTAAATCCAACATCATCCTCAGGCAGCACCCGCTCCCTCTTTCCCCTATCTGATAAGAGAAACGTAGTCCCTTAGAGAGTCTACAGTTAATGGAGGACACACAACTTCTTCCCTTGCACAGCTCTGAATACTATTTCCATATGGTTTTTGGTCACACATCAGTCACTTTATCCAGCCATGTTCTTGTATTCAGCCACATTCCTAGCTGATATATCTATTCAGAGCAACATGGAGACATCCCTCTCTTTACTGTGCTCATCAGGCTCCTCATTCTCCTGGTCAGAATTTGTCCACAAGAAACCTAGCCCTTGGAGACATACCAAGGAGATCTTTAGAGGGTACCCCAGGGCCCTGGCACAGCAACTGACTGGGAAACTGATATAACAGTCTAATATTGGAGGAAATGAATAAACTTGAAAACATTGGCAGAGTGGAGTGGCAGTCATATAGATGTGATCCTGGATCACTTTCTGGAGGAAGCAACTATGACCAATTTTTTTTTTAATTCCTGGGCAGAGGTTTCAAGGTTGGTAGGAGGTGTTGAGGTAGGGGATTGGGATGACTTTAGGCATTGATCCCAGAAATGACAGAACAGTCAGAGATGTCCAGGTCACAGAATCATAGAATTTGGAAGTTGGGAGGGATCTCAGCAGCTACCTGACTGACCCCTTCTTTACCTGAAAAATTTCAACTCTAAGATACTTGACAAGTGGTCAGCCAGGGTCTGCTTAGAGATTTCTAATGAAGGGAACCCACCCTCCCTTGGGGCAGCCCATTCCACTTTTACATAAGCCCTAATTATTAGGAAAAATTTTTCCAGACACCAAGCTTAAATCAGTCCCTGCAATTTCCATCCACGGTTCCTGATTCTACCCTCCGGGGTCAAACAGAACCGGTCTAATCCTGTGACAGCCCTCAGATCCTGGACTACAGCTGTCACGCGTCAGCTTTGAGTCTTTTCCAACCTAAACATCCCCAATCCCTTCACCTGATCCTCTTATGCCATGGATTCAAGGTCAGGAGATCTGAGTTCTAAACGTGGCTTTGCCATTAACTTCCTTTGGGCCAATCTCACTTTCCTTCTCTTTTGCACTAAATGGTCTCTTCTAGGCCTCTCCCAGCTCTGACATTTTCTTTTTCTACTCTAAAAAGCAGCAAGTTGAAGACCACGGAGAATTCCAAACTATGCTTTCATGTGTTGTTCCAACCACAGGACTGGGGCAAGGACAGGGATATCACAAAGCTCTCCTCAGCAGAATGGAAGAACCAGGGTGCCATGCTGTTGGGCAAAGTTCTGAGGATGGCACTTGAGTGCTGTTGACAAGCAGAGCAGAAAGAAAAAAATATCTTTCCCCCAGAGATTTCTAGTTTTTTCCCTCTTGGAGAGTGGGAAGAAAGGAATGAGAACCCACCTGTCCTGATTCCCAAGCCTGGCACCACCTTCTCTGCCCTAAGTACTGCCTTCTCCCCAAGCACCCTTCCCCCAAGTTCCCTGACCTGTCAGTAAAGGGAAAGAGAGGGTGGGCCCCATCACTTTTATAGTCCAAGTTGCCACCCCAAACAGTTTTTCCCAAAACAGTTGCCCTTGCCCCATTTTGATGCACATGTGACCAGATGTTCTACCTCCCTGAGACAGTGAGGCCTTGGAGATGAATTGGTAAAAGCAGACCAAGCTATCTTCCTCTGAGCTGGACAAAGAAAGCCCCTTCTCCCAGCAGTTTGAACTCTGATCCCATCCACGAGCCCCTTAGAATAAACAGGCAGGGTATACCCATCTGCCTCTTGGCACAGCTTCCTGCCCTCTGCTTCAATTCACCCAGCCTTCTTCCTTCCAAACCATTCATGCATGAAGAGACTCATCTCTGGGATTTCTTGCCTCAGACCTCAAAAATGATGCCACCCCCTTCCCTTTTGATTACTTCCTCATCCAAACCCTCTAGGCTGTGTATCTCCTTTGAAAGAGAGACCTGAGACTCTTAATCCCCTGTCCCACTTGTAAACCTCCAACTTTCCTTTCTGTCATCTGGCCACACTCCCTTAAAGGATGTCCAACAGGGATATAAAGAAGGGTATCCCTAAGGTCTTTTGGGATTGACTGGGAGGCCTTATTGGTACTAAGTCTACTCACCACTCAGCAGGCCCCAGTTAGCTTGGGAATATCCAAGCTATCCAGTCTCTAGCATTATTTTACCTTTCCAGCTTTCAACAGCTCTACATAATCTGTGCTTCAGCAAAAGTGGATGACTCAGTGTCCCAGAATCTCTACCGTGTATTTGCCTGACTCTTGCCCTTTATTCATGGTATTTTGTTGACCTGGAATACTTTCTTCTTCCTCTTCCCTCCCCCCCCATTGAAATCCTACCTAGTCTTTATAGCTCAGCTCAGATTCCACCTTTTCAAGGAATTAGTTTCCTTGTTCCATTCAGTCAGTAATGACCTTTTCCCCTCTTGGCCTTCACATAACTCTAGGCCCCTCTATTATGCACTTTTCATGTATTACTTCATGTTGCAGTTGTTACTTTATGTATCAAATGCCTTTACCGGACCTTAAGCTCCATGAGGAAAGAGTCTTATTTCAGCACTGTATCTTCCTCAGTTCTTAACTTCAAGCTCTACATACAGTAGGTGCTTAATAAATGTATTGAATTGCCATGGGACCTTCTCCCCATCTTCCAACCCCTTTCTCAAAGGGTCTGATCTTGTTCTGCACTAACAAAACAGAAGAGAGATGTTTGAGGGCATGGGAAAGAGGTGATTAGGCTGCTTCTGATAGACTGCAGGAGTGGAAGGAGAAGGAGTCAGGGCTGATGCTGGGGGACTTTTCTGAGCTCAGATCAGGCTCCAGTTAAACAAAATTCAACTCAACAAGCATTTACTATCAATTCAACTAATATTTATTTTAAATTCCTACTGTGTGCAAGGAAGGCTCTTTGATGGAAGGTGCTGGGGAAACAGTGACAAGTAGAAATACATATAGGAATTTGCATTCATCTGGGGGATGCTACACCTATACACTGATGTATAAATGCAAAGCATATACAAGCAATTTCAAAAGATTTAGAAGCACTAACAACTGGGGAAGGGGGGAATGAGAAGAAAGAACTGGAAGGAGTAAATGAGCTGGCGATTTTATGAGGCAAAGGTAAAGAGGAAAAATGCATTCCAGATGTGGAGGATCACCTGGACAAAAACCTGAAACGGGGAGATGACTATCACATAGAGAAGAACTGTTGACAGCCTAGTTTGAGTGAAATCGAGTGCCTAAAAGAGAATAGCCTGTAATAGAAATGGGAAGAGAGATGATAGCCAGATTGTGAAGGCATTTATGTGTAATGCTGAGGATTTTATATTTTCATAGGGAGTTCCTGAATTTTGAGGAGAGGAGTGACATGGTCAGTCAGATCTGTTTTAGGAGTATGAGTCTGGGAGTTTTATGTTGGGAAGATTAAAGAGGAGAGATGGAAACAGAGAAACCAGTGTAGTCCAGGTGAGAAGTGATAAAGGCCTGAAGGCTAGAGGCTTTGTGAATGCAGAGAAAGGAATGAATGAATGCAAGTAATATTAAGTCAGTCAGTAAACATTTATTAAGGACCTACTGTGTGCTCAGACTTGGCAATGATGAGGTTGCTGGCCTGGGTTGATAAGTGTTGTCCTTAATGAAAATGGGGAAATTGGGAAGAGGGATGAGTTACAAGGACCAAAGATCTGCCAAAGATCCAGGCTCCCACTTCTTAACATTTCTTTGCCCCAACCTCCTACTTCTTTGCTTAGGTATCAATAGATACTTGGTCATACTTGGTCATTTGGAATGACTTCTTCCAGTTTCAGTCCCAATCGTCTCTCTCCATCCTGTTTGAAATTCATTTCTCCAGAGCTAATTAAGCCATTTAGCTCCTGAGGGAAAGCTCACCAGAGGATGGTTAGTTACATATACTGTTAGAGCTGTCCGGTGTTCAAAGGTCGAAGGACTTAGGGTCTGGACATCTGGATTCTAGACTAGGCTCTGGCACCAAGTCTATGTGAACTTGAACATGTGACTTTCCCTTTCTCCTCTGTTGAACTAGATCAGAGGTTCTTGATATTTTTTGTTTCACAGGCCTGTTGGACAGTCCGGTAAAGCCTATGGACACCAGCTCAAAAGAATGTTTTTAAATGTGCAGATTACAAAGGAAGCCAATTACATAAACATAGGTATCAGAATATTTTTTTTAAAAGAGCTCATGGACCCTGGTTTAAAAATCTAGATGAGTTACAGGTAGCTCGGTAGTGTCAGGCCTGGTGTCTGGAAGACTTATCTTCCTGAGTTCAAATCTGGCCTTAGATATTTACTGGCTTTGTGACTTTGGACAAGTCACTTAGTCCTCTTTGCCTTAATTTCCTCGTCTGTAAAATGGGCTGGAGAAAGAAATGGCAAACCACTCCAGTATCTTTGCCAAGAAAACCCAAAAGGGGGTCACGAAGAATCAGACACAACTGAACAAGACTAGATGATCTCTAAAATCCCTTTTCTAGACCTGACATTCTGTGATTCAGTGATAAAAGGCTGTGGGAGATTGAAAAGATATAGAAAGTGACTTGAAGCAGAGTGAAGTAGAAGATGGGGTGTTGGATCTGGAATCAGATAGACTTGAGTTTAAATTTACCTCAGATACCAACTGTATGACTCTGGGCAAGTCGCTTAACTTCCTGTTCCTTGGTTTTCTCATCTATAAAAGCCTGGACTCCATAACTTCTTAGTTCCTTTCTAACTCTAAATCTTTGATCCTATGACCTTTGGACAACTTATTGTGGAGTCAGGAGGATTCAGGATGCACACACAAATATACACAGATACCCCTTCCTACCCCTACCCCCACATACATACATGACAATGAAAATGAAAATTTAATAAAACTACACAGCAAATTCAACATGATGATGCAATAGAGGTGAGATCCCTGAGCATAAGGAAGCCCAGGGTAATGGATTGGTCACATTAGTTAATCTGGGAAGGTTTCCTCCAAGGGTTAAGTTTTGGAGTAGGTAGTAGGAAGTTTGATTTGGCCAGATAGAAACCGTTCAAACACATTCTAGTTCTTCTTCCTTTCTTTCCTCCTGCCCCCACCTCTGCCTAAAGGTATGTCCAAAGTCTTCTGGACATCATGGAGTTCCTGGACAAAGACCCTGAGGACCATCGAACCCTGGGACAGTAAGTAATTGAGATCTCTGTGGATGAGTACAGTTGGGTCACTCATTAATTATTTCCCTGGACCAAGTGCTCTGCAGGGGCAGAACTCTGTGCTAAGGACTGGGGCCTGATCCAGGACAAGGAGAGGAGATAGTTGCTGCTTTGTTATAGCTTCCAATGTGCTAGACAGGGTTGGGACCTCAAGGCCACAGGTTCTCCATACCTATTAGAGGATGTCACAGTCCCTGTCCTCCTCAATCTTCTGGTCTAACAGGGAGAGATTAGATACAGACAGAAACAAAGGCCAACTCTCCAGCTAGACAGAACTGTTGCCCTCCATACTAGGGCCTTTATTGTAGGGGGATGGAGAAGGGATGAAGGGAACTGAGTTCTTTGGTGCTGGGAGTGGAGATGTGAGGAGGGCATGTCAGGCCTCAAGGCCTGAAGCTCTGAAAAGGGCTGAGGTGACTGGAATGAATGGAAAAGCATTTTAAGCACTTGCTATGTGCAAAGTGCTGGGGGTGCTAATATAAAAGGAAGACAGTCCCCATTCTCAAGGGGCCATGTTTTAATGCAGTTTCAGCTTAAGTCTGACGGAAAGACTCCATGGTCCTTAGGTACTGTGACAGAGCAGATGGTGGCGCATCTTCTTTAATGACAGGGTGGAAGAAGAGGCAGGAGACTTCAATGAGGAGAACTCTGGTGGGGGGCGGGGGCACGAGATGGGGAGGAGATTTGGGGAAGAGAAAAACAACTTCCCCCACCCTCCCTAGGTTCACAGATGCCTTGGTCACAATCCGTAACCGGCACAATGATGTGGTGCCAACCATGGCCCAGGGTGTGCTGGAGTACAAGGAGGCCTATGGTGATGACCCTGTCTCCAACCAGAACATCCAGTACTTCCTGGACCGATTCTATCTCAGCCGTATCTCCATCCGAATGCTCATCAACCAGCATAGTGAGAACCAGGGAGAACAAGGGAAAGGGGGGGACTGAGAGGAAGGACAGAACTGCTGAGTCAGAGGGATGAGAGGAGTTGGGGGGGGTGTCAGATGAGAGAAGCTGGGGAAGTCAGAGGGGTTAGAGGAGATGGGGGGGGTCAGGTAAGAGGAACTGTGAGGGGTCAGAGAGGACAGAGAAGCTGGGGGGGAGGGCAGAGGATCCAGAGGAGCTGACGTGGAGGGGGGAGCCCGGCATGAAAGTGGGGAGGGGTGGCAGATGAGAAGAGCTTGGAGAAGGATCTCTAGGTAAGAGGAGCTGGCAGGAACCCAACAGGATAACATACATCGTCTTTCTCCCTCAGCATTGATCTTTGATGGTAGTACAAACCCTGCCCACCCCAAACATATTGGCAGCATTGATCCCAACTGTGATGTCTCTGAGGTGGTGAAAGGTGTGTATGGGGCAAGTGGGTGTGCCATATGGGGAGGTCTCTGACTCTTCCAGGCCCTGAGGGGACCAGCAGCGACCCCATAACTTTTACAATAAGAAAGATACTGCTCCCCCACTGTCCCCTCTCAGGGGAGGAGAGAGAGAGTAGGGAACTTCATGTCTCCTAAGTGAGAGACTTGAGGAGAAATTTCAGCCAAGGGTGGCAACTGTTGGCGCCACCCAGTTGGCAAAGAAAGGCTTTCACCTGAGCTCTGCAGGCAGGTGAAAACTGTGTCAGGTTCTTTGCTAAGATGTGTGTGTGTGTGTGTGTGTGTGTGTGTGTGTGTGTGTGTGTGTGTGTGTGTGTGTGTGTGTTGGAACTTTCCTTTCTTTCCTCCAGATGCCTATGATATGGCCAAACTCCTATGTGACAAATATTATATGGCTTCTCCCAGCTTGGAGATTCAAGAGATCAATGGTGAGCTTGAGGTGGGACAGTCCTTGGGAAATTCTCTTGGGAGTGGAAGGGCAGAACAGGTTAAGAAAGAAGTTGGATGGGAAGGGGATAAGAGACTGGAGTGGGGCACTGAGTGTGGTGACCTCTTAGCAACTCCTTGACTTTTGAACTCTGCCTCACTCTAGCCTCCAACTCCAAACAGCCCATCCATATGGTCTACGTCCCCTCCCATCTCTACCACATGCTCTTTGAGCTCTTCAAGGTGAGGAAGCTCTTCGAGGGGAGGAGGGGGTAGCATGGGAGAAAGAGAGTGGGTCTGCTAGCAGAGAAGGGATCTGAGGAACAGAAGAGCCCAGTTGGGCTCCCTAACATTTCCCCTCTCTTCCCAGAATGCCATGCGGGCAACTGTGGAGAGTCATGAGTCCAGCCTCACACTCCCACCTATCAAGGTGATGGTGGCCTTGGGTGAGGAAGATCTGTCTATCAAAGTATGTGACTTTTGACCCTAGGGGCTGGAAGGCTTGGAGTTGGGAGGGGATGGGGATGGGCGGTTAGAGATGGAGTAAGGATTGACAGTTCTCTGAATGTTAAGTATTGAGTACAAAGGATACCTTGGGTCTAGAGCTCCCTCTCATGAACATGATTTTGAGGCAATTTATTCTACCCCTAAGACTCTTCCTGGACTTGGGCTTGGGGTAGATATTGAGGGGAGGAAGGATTGAAGGTGGAAGAAGGATTGGGGGACAAGAATATTTGGAGAGATTGGGAGTTAGGGTGGGTGGAATTAAGGTGCTCTCACCTGGGTGAGGGAGGAGCAGCTAACATGTCTTGTCTCACGTAGATGAGTGACCGGGGCGGGGGCGTTCCTTTGCGAAAGATTGAGAGGCTCTTCAGCTACATGTACTCAACAGCTCCCACCCCTCAGCCAGGCTCATCAGGGACTCCTTTGGTGAGATGGACACCTAGTACACCCTCCTTCCCACCTCCCCAATGAACCCCCCCTTTCACCAGCTCCCAGGCTCATGCATGGGCCTCTCTCTCTTTGTATGTCCCCCTTCCCTCTGGTCTTTTTGACTTTGCCCCTTCAAAGCTCGTTTTGACTTGTCCTCTGTCTCTCTGTCATTCATTTTCTCTGTTATTCTCTCTCTTCAACTCTTGGTATCGACATTTTTACACATCCATATTCTCTCACTCTCTTTGTTTTCCTCCTCCTCCACTATGACTCAATCTCTTCCTCAGCCAAACTTACTCATCCATGTCTACCTCTAGGTGACTGTTCTTGTCCTTCTCTAGCTTTCTCTATCCATTCTCTATCTATCCATTTCCCTCCTAGCATTCCTCCCTCTACAATCTCTCTTGCTGTCCCCAGATCTCTGTTCTATGGAGTAACCAAGTGCCTTATTCCGTGCAGGCTGGTTTTGGCTATGGACTCCCCATATCCCGCCTTTATGCCAAGTATTTTCAGGGTGACCTGCAGCTGTTCTCCATGGAGGGCTTTGGGACTGATGCTGTCATCTATCTAAAGGTGAGTTATTCTTTTCCTCAATTCCTCCTGCTCTCCTATGACATAACTGACTGGTGTTAAAATGGAACAAGGAGGAACCTGTTGCTTTCTCTGTCTCTGGGGAGGATCTCACCTTACCCCTTAGCATCTTACCCCTGGGGCCTGAGACTAAGTCACTGTCTTGTGAACGTGGGAAGAAAGGAGGAGGGCGGCTGGTTTCCTGCTTCCAAGATACTATGGCAGGGTCATCTCATATACTTTTGGGTCTCAGAGACCTAAGGTTAATATTGTGAAAGGATTTGACAGGAGCTGACCTAGCATGTGTTAATTGCCTGACATCCTTTGTACCTGCTGCCCTGCTGTATCCTTCCCTGTTGAACAATGAGCCAAGCAAGAACTCCCTGTTATGCCTTCGCCCTATGGCCCAGCTCTGGGGAGCTTTGAGAGAATTTCCAGGGCTGGTGTGTTGAGACCAGGGTACTCCACCCATCCAGTGAAGGCCTGAGTCAGCTCTGCTTGGCAAAGAATCATAGATTACCAGAGAGCCTGGAGAAGTGAGGCCAGGGATACCTGATATGACCTTTCTGCAATTCCTCCTGCTATCCCTGGCACCAAGATCAGTTCCTCTGCCTTTTTGTTTTGGACAAAGACACTGCCTGTATGGGGAATGAGCTGACAGTCCAGAACAGCCCTAGTTTCCAGTAATAATTACCTGTGATTTTATAGTACTGGTGGCAGCTCTTGGGAGGAGAGCCACTGGGGGCCGACCTTCTATGACCTGGGCCCCTCTATCACACTATTTGTGAGCATGCTTGGAGTGTGGTGGGTATGGGCAGGAGGTGGTACTGACAGCTTCCTCTTCCCAACAGGCCCTATCAACAGATTCTGTGGAACGCCTGCCCGTCTACAACAAATCAGCATGGCGTCATTACCAGACTATCCAGGAGGCAGGCGACTGGTGTGTGCCCAGTACAGAACCCAAGAACACATCCACCTACCGAGTCAGCTAGATAGGCTGCCAGTGGAGGAGGCCTTTGGAGGGTTCCCATTGCTGGCAAGTCCCCTCCTGGCTTTGCAGTGATGACCATGAGGACAGATGGATCTCTTTAGGGACTGGTCACCCTGTTGACCTTCCCCCTATATCCACAACCCTAAGGGGTTGGGGGTATGTCGCCCTGTTGACCTGTCTCTGTTTCCATGGAAATTATGGTGATGCCCTTTACTATACCGGCCCCCAGGTGCCAATTTCTGTTTCTATTAAGACCCCTGGGAGATTCATCCTTTTAGATCTTCCCCTCTACCCTAACTATCTCAAGTTGCAGGGAGGGGCAGGGAAGAGCCCCCCCCTGATAACCTGACTGTTTCTATGGCAATTGTAGTGGTGCCTTCACTACAGTGGCCCCCAGGTGCCAATCTTTGTCTCAATAGAGACTCCTGGGTAGACCCCTAGAGTGATCTACCTAGTGACTTCTCCCCGCCCCCTCCACTACTCCAAGGGAAGAGGGTCTCCTTGATGATATATTTTTTTCCTTGGCAACTGGGATGATTCTTTCACTTCAGTGGCCTCTAGGTGCCAATCTCCGTCACCATAGAGACCCCTGGAGTGGTGTCCCTGGTGACCTTCCTCTTACCCCTCTGTCACCCCAAGTAAGAGGTGTGGATTCTCCTTGATGCCCCACTGGCAGTGAAGGTCTCACCACAGTGGCCCCCAGATCTGTCTTCCCCTTGGTAACTCCCTTAAGGTCTCTAGCATATCTTCCATGGGGGGGTGTCCCAATGGTAATTCAAAGGTGGTAACCCCACCGAAGACAAAATCTGTCGCTTCTCAACCTGGGGAGTGGGGCAGTATTCTGGGTGCCTTGCCACTCATCCAATTTCTGTAGGTCTTCCATCTGGACCCCTCAGCTTTCCTTTTCCTTCTCCTTTGAGCCATTACGCATGCACGCACAGACACATAGGCACATAGACACACAGACACACACACAGACACACACAGACTCTCTCTCTCTCTCTCTCTCTCTCTCTGTCTCTCTCTCTCTCTCTCTGTCTCTCTGTCTGTCTGTCTGTCTCTCTCTCTCTCTCTCTCTCTGTCTCTCTCTCTCTCTTCCTCTTCCTCTCTCTTCCCAGGGGTTGGGCTCTTATCAGTGTTAGGAAAGGCCTGGGGGAGGCTGGGGCCAAAGAAAAGAAAGGACACCAGCAAGGAGAAGTGGAGCAGAGAGGCTCTGGCCACTATGGCATCCACTATGCTGATGGACCTATCAGGCTTCCAACTTCCCTGGGGTTGATAAAGACAGAAATGTGAGTGGATGGGTGAGTCCCTTCACCCCAGGGACATTGGAGCAGATGTTGGTCTAGTGGGAAGACTCCTTTTGAAAGAGTCTAAGGACACCCTCAAGTACCAGCCTTCCCAGAGTACATCAGCCCCTCTCCCTAAGCAGTGTTTTTCTCTCCCTCCTTGGTCCAGGCTCTCTAGCACTTGTACCCATCCTGCCTGAGCAGCTGCAGTCCCTTGGACTCCCCTTCTGTGATCCCTGCCCTCTTCTTCCTCCCCAAACCACCCTTGTGCTTGGTGTGGCTTGCTCCCCCCGAACTGTATGTACATATCTAGTTTTGTATCCCTGAGGCGGCTTTACCCCCTCCCTCTCAGCTGTCCTGCACATGAGAGGTTAAAATTGTATGTACCTCCTAGCGATGCCTGGTAAAAAGGAGATTCAATGAAATTTCCAGTTTGGTCACTTACTAGTGGTGGTGGGAGGCAGTGGAGAGGGATGGGGACAGTGCCTCTAGACCAAGCCCTCCCACTCACCCACATCTCACGAAATCCTGTAACAGGCACAACATATCACACCCCTAACTCCCTGAAAGACACATGGGATAGTCTAAGATAGTCTAACAGATCCAATATCTAGGTCATATGCATCACTTACACAATACCAATGGCCTAACCTTTGAAAGACAGTTCTAGTATGCTGTCTTGAGTGTGCACAACAGCCTTCGTTACCTATACGGAACTGGAGAATTGTCCAAGTTGAAAGGACTTTTAGGGAATATCTAATCCAAACACCTCATTTAATGAATAAGGAAACTGAGGCCTCTAGGGGGAAAAGTCTTCCCCAGGTCACACACTAAGTAATAGAGCTGTTATTTGAACCCAGGCCCTCCGACTAAATCTGATGTTTCTCCACAGTACCATTCTATCTCATGAGCAGAATCACTTAGGCTTGAAGTGAGGCTTTCCCAAACAGTCTAGTTTGTTGTGTTTCTTACCTACAGTGGCCACCCAAATAGGAATATTTAGGAGAAGGGAATATTGGAAATCATCCAATTCTACTCACCCCCCCTCCCCACCAGCAATTTTAACAAATTAAGACTCAGAGTGTTTGGTGATTTGCCCAAGGTTACACAGTAGGGGGAGAATTCAAATGCGGTTCTTGCTCGCTTCCTCTCACCACTCCTTTAACCAAAGGAGGGACGAGAACAGCAGAGCAGGAACTGAGGTCCTTCTGTGTCAGGGTACACAGCAGTAAGTGGAGAATACCCCCTTTAGAGACCAGTCCCCAGCCCAGCCAGGGGACACAGCCAGCTGTTTGGAGGAAGATTTCCAGGTCCAAAAGGGGAGTCTATCTGTTGTTCCAGATCTGTCCTGGTTAGTCTCCCATTTCTCTCTTAGTCATTTCTTTCTCACACCTGCTACTGGTTCCTAGAGGAAAGATAACATTGTCCCTGGTCCTTGGATGAAGGCTTTGGGCATTTGGGCACAGGGTTGGTGAGGCAGATGTCTATTGCTTAGCCTATGTCCTGCCATTGTGACATTTCCTAACAAGGGCACAAGCTGGTTCTTGGCACGTTGCCACAAGAACTACTAACCCTGCCCCCTCTTCTACCAATCCTGAGGGAAGGAGTGGGCCCTGCCCATCCCTGAGGGCACTTTGGTGCCCTCTGCTGGCTGCTCTCTGGCTATGTCCATCATTTCCAGTTCTAAAGTTCCATGATTAAACCATTCCCTCAGAAAGGAGACCCTGGAGATTATGAGGTGTGATCCAACAGTACCTCGTCTCCCACACACACACACACACACACACACTGTAGGTTCTAAAGTGGGACTGGGCCCTTTAGAGCAACTTTGCTAGCAAGAAGTGAGCCCTCAGACTAACTTTTAAAGACAGTCGATGGAGATCGCCGCATGAAAAACTTTGGACCTTGACACACAAGGCCTTGTGGGTGGAGACACCCCCAAGACACTTTCATGGGGACAGGGGAGACAAAGATCTTGGGACACCAAAAGGAGCAATTTGGGACTGGGCTGGTCAGAAGCTCACCTGGAGTGGGGGGAGTGAGGTTGAGCAAGCTCACATCTGATAACTTCCTATTGCAACCAGTTACTTTTGCTAACTAGATGCTAAGCTCATTGCTTCTGGTTGTTGAAGGAATACAAGTTCTTTTGTTGCCCTCTAACTTTTGGTTGCCCCCTCCCTACTTACAGCTCTACCTTGGCTAACAGATATTGAGATGCTACTCTGTCTTCAGAGTGCCCAGATGTCCTCTCCCCACCATCACCATCCCTAGGAGGAAGAGGAAATAAAAACCAAGGGGTTGGTTTTGAGTCCTAAGTCAGACCAGAGCTCAGCTGAAATCCAAAGATCAGGGGCACTAAATAGAGGGCTGACAAAAATGTAATCACCCTTCTCCTTAATTCAGGTGTCAGAAAATGGGAGAGAACCCATCTTTTCTCCTCTCAAACTCCTTAAGTATTTTAAGGTCTCTTAATGATTTCCCGGATTTTTCTCTTTTAATCTGGCTTGGTTTCCACCCTTGATCTGATTTACTGTTGTCTATGTCTTCCCTTTCTGGGGGAGTGTAGACCTCTTTGTGGATGCAGAAGTCATACAAAGGTTAATCCCAGCAAATTTTCCTTCAAGTTCCTTCCCTCCCCACAAGAGTAACCCTAAGCCAGAAACAGGAGTAATAATCTGGTCCTGTTACCACCCCAACCAACAATATTTTTGTAATATGGGACACCAAGTTGGCCCCTAGTCCTTCTCATTGGATATTATTCTTAACTCCTCGGAGTCTGAGGACTTTAGAGATGTCCCTATCCTCAACTCAATGTCAAAATGTCTTTGAAATAGGCTTTATTCTGCTTCTTCCCCAGGGAGCCCTCTTTTAGTAAGTAGGGTCCCTTCTTGGGGTTTTGCCAGGGGTACTGAGAGGGGTGTGGATGGGAATGTGTGCCCCTTTGGGGTGGGACTTTGGGGCTGGTCCAAGCTTTCACGCCTTCATTCCCCCTTTCTCCCAGAGGTCCTGTGGTTCCTCCTCCCTCCCCCTGAGCTGGGGGAAGTAGAGTGTGGGGGACCCCTGCCCCAGCAGGCAGGGAGTCATGCATGGTCTTTGCTCCTAGCCTGGGAGCCTCTAGCTTTTTCGAGCTTCAGCCTCTTTGCGCTTCTGCTTCTCCCGCTGCCGTTCAGCCTTCTCCTGAGCCTTTCTCTCCTTCTCAGCTGCTGCCACCAGCTCCTTTAGCTTCCGTTTCACCAGTGCCCGATCATGGGAGTTGCTGAGCCCCAGGCTCTAGGAAATTTAGGGAAAATACGCATTTGAGGAGCAACAAAGATGTTAGCTATCCCTTACCTAGCGATTTGGCTCAGTGATGCTCTTTTAAGGGAGAATAAGGAAGAACCTTCAACTTTCCTCAATCTTAATACCTTCACTATGTCTTCTCTGAAGTACAACCTATGCCCAGCTTGAAGCAGCTCAATTCCCTTTCTGCCCACTTGGACCTTGGTGAGAAACCATTCTAGCTATAGAAATTCAGAGAGAGGATAGGAAAGGACTTGTATATAACATCTTTTCCCCACTCTACCCACCAATTTTGTCACCTCCCTTTGGCATTTCCTGGCCCACCTACCAACAGGAGATCTCAAAAGTCCTTTCCACTATCCCCTTCCAGAGAGTTAGAAGCATCTAGAGTCCTGTCCCTCCCGTGCAGTTGGGCAGAAATTTTAGAGCACAAGTTAAAAAAAACCAACTCCTTGGGCAGAGATCATAGGTCAATATATGTCATTCTCCTCACCACCACCACCACCACCACCACTTCTACTGGCTTCAACCTGAGAATGGAATGTCAGGCCAGAGGTATCTAGGACTTGGTGGATAACTTACCCAGAGGAAGGACTTTAACTGGAGGCCAAGGCTCAGACATCTGCCTAGCATATAGCCTACCCTGCTCAGAATCAACTGAATAATTAAGAGTGGGAAGACTCTCCTTATCCCAGCTAGTCCTCAGCCTTCAGTGATTTCTCAGTGCCAAAATGGGCCTTGGAACCCTTCCCTTTCCATATAGGCAAGTGTACAAGTGGAATGAGAAGAGATCAGAGTCTAAAGTCAGACTAAAGACCTTCACTGGAGGTCTGTCGATCCAGGAAATAAGCTGGGGTCACAGGTCTTGATGTGCCAGGCCCACCCACACAGGGATATCTCCTCTCTCAAACCTTCAATTTCCCCCCATCCAGTTGCAACAGCTGCTGTCCATCCACTTGTCTAGCTGCAAACTCGGCAGTGTACTGATCCAAGTTGAGACTCTCTAGCCACTGGCCCACTTGTTGACTAGTCCAGTGATTGGCAGTTGGAAGTGGCTCATCCAGGAACTGGGTGGTGGGGAAAGAGAAAAAGAATGAGGGAATGGGGATGTTTCTACCATGGCCTTTTCACCCATCCTAATTTTGTACCAGAGAGACTTGGGGGTGGGGTGGGGTAGTAATCTTCAGGTAATGGATTAGGTCACTATTTTGTTTTGGAATCCATATTCAGGACCATGGACAGGTCCCATCTAGAAATGGGGTCTTCACACCCTCTCCCTCCACCATACCCTGGGTCCATGACCAGAACTCACCTCATCAGAGGACTGGGATAATGTGTGGTAAGGGTAGGAGCACTTGGGGTCTGGTCGTGAGCTGCTCAGTATCTTAGGGCTGCTGCTGGGAGGTGTGGAGTCATCGTCACTCAGGGTGGATTCCTGAGGAGGAAATGTTCAGGGATCGAACTGACACTGGTGCCTGCAGGTGTTCCTGCATGCTTTTCATCTGCCCTTCAGAGAACTTTATTCCTTCTGGTACTGAAAATCCTGGGTTGAAGTTTTTTTTTTTTTTTTTTTTTTTTTTGATGTGTGTGTTGAGGGGAAAGGGAGTCAGGAATGAAAATTAGTACAAGAAAGAATGGGCATGGACATATAAAACTTGGTCTCCATTCTCCAGGAGCTTATGGTCTATTTGGGAGGAATAGTAGTAATGCTGTTGCTGACAATAGCAACTGACATTTGTAGAGTCTTTAAGGTCAGAGGCAACATGCTACAGTGGACAAAAAGACATGGGTTCAAGTCTCAACTCAACCCTGGGCAAATTATTTAACCTCTCAGTGTTCTGAGGAGCTGTCTTGAGACCACAGACAAGGCTAGTAACAAGAGTTGCCTATACAAATGAAACCTCAGGTTTGGACCTTCTCTTTTAAGGTTTACACAATATCTTAGGTAAATTGTCCCATTTGATGTGGAAAGATATTATAAATGGGCATGAAGAAGGGGATGCTATAGGATAGCAGAGAAGATAATACTGTGGACTTGGGCTAGTGAGGGTGTAGTAAGGCTTCTTGTAATAAGTGGGAGTAAAACTGGACTCTCAGGTACAGGGGATGATCTTTGGAGATCCCTGATGAACTTAAAGAGGATGGTAAGCCTAAACCTAAAAAGAAGGTTGGTATACTCATTTGAGCCATTCTCAATTCAGTGTGAATATATTGATAATCAATTGAATTGACTTAGATTTTCATAGAAGGAATCATTCATCAGTTTTGTTGTTGTTCGGTCATTTCAGTCATGTCTGACTCTTCATGACCCCATTTAGGATTTTCTTGGCAAAGATACTGGAGTAGTTTGCCATTTCCTCCTCCAACTCATTTGACAGATGAGGAAATTGATATGAACAGGATTAATTGACTTGCCCAGCTAGTAAGTGTCTGAGGTTGAATTTGAACTCAGGTCTTCCTGACTCCAGACCAGGCCCTCTATCACTAGCTGTCCTCAATGATTTTGTACTGACCTATAAAAGAGGACCTTCCTTAAAAACTCAACTCTTTGACCTTTATTTTTCTGGAAAGGACTGCAGAGCTAAGATCAGACTTTTGTTTGGGAAGTAGGGGGTGAGGAATGGTCATAGGATCATTGATCTAGTGCTTGAAGGGATCTCAGGAGACATCTACTCTAATTCCTCTCACTTTACAGATGGGAACATGGAAATCCTGGAAGGTTATATGCCTTTCTCAAGGTCACCCAGGTAGTGTCTGAAGGAGGATTTGAATCCAGGTGCTCTGTTTTCAGAGCTAGTGCTCTCTCCATTTTATCATACTGCCCAAACCACCAATGTCCACTTTGGGACAGAGGCACATAGATATTAAGGTTATGTTCTTGCCCATGAGACCAAGGGAAGAGCTCCTTGAAACACATTTCTGGCCCCAGCCTTGCAGAGGTGGAGGAATACCATCTCAGCCCAAGATGGTAGCTATGGAGGATTATTATGTGCTCTGTGAAGAAAGCTGCTGAAACCCAATCTCCTGGATAGAGAAGGGGACATTTTGAGGAGGGTGGTGGTGAAACCAACCTTCTATCAAGGGAAGGGAGAGCTCCTGAGCTGTGACAGTACATTGCAAAGAGAAGAAAATTCTAGAATGCAACCTTTTAGAAAGAAGGGGAGATGCTGAGCAGTGCCATCACTTGGGATCGCATCACCCACAAACCCAAATTTGAGTTCAGAGAGCCACCCTTCTAGAGAGAAAAGGGGACCTAGCAGAGGATCTAACTTCTCTGTAGTTAGGAGTAGCAGCCTGGAACTAAGTTGTGATATGGTAGAGGAAAAGACAGTGTTTGCCTTCTGCTAATAATTTAGTTGTTTGCACAGTGCAGATCCAAAGAGAAAGTTGTGCCTTGGAATGCAACTCCAAATACTTTTTCTTTGAGTTGGAGAGAAATGAAAAATCCAAACCCTCAGGCTGGTGCCATAGAGTTAGATGCCTGTATGAATATCTAGGAAAAAAGTAAGACTCCCCAGAATGTTAGAGGTGTTACTTTCCTTGTGATGCTAAGTATACGTCCCTTTGGGGGAGCCCAAGCCCTCAAGGAGTACCATCAGTCCAGATGGGTCTTTTAAATGGGAGTGGGACCCACAGGAATATGAGGAGATTTCCTGAGTTCAGGATGCTATAAGTCTAGGGGACTATATTGAACTGTGGAGAAGGCAGAATTCACTGCTGAATGAGAACTGTATTGATGATTGTTTATAGGTTATTCTGGGTCCTTTATGTGTTTTATGCCTTGGTGGGTTTTTTCCCTGTACTTTTTGTGGAGTGAAATAAAAACTGCCCCATATCAGAAATATGCATTGTTACCCTGAGTGCTTGTGGAGGATTTGACATGAACCATAGGTGAGCTCTATTCTGAGATTTCCCAGGGGCAACTGTGGTTGGAGGCAACATGAGCCTAAAAATTATGATTTGGAAGGGACAGCCACAAAACTAGACCTAGTCTGTGGAAACTCAGAGGAACTTTGGGATAATGGATTACAAAAAAGAGACAACCAAGTGGAGAGCATAAAACTTTGAAGGTGGGGGTTGGGGGGATCTTTAGGCACAAAGAAAAATCCTAAAGAGATTAGGAGTGCCAAGGACAGCCATGCTAACCTGAGAAGCTGACTTCTTAGGACTGAAGCCTTCATGCTTGGGGGAGCAGGCTGGGGAAGCAGTACTCCCAGAAGAAGCAGAACCTTTGCTGCTGTCTGTGAACCAGGAGAAGGGCAGGAATGGTGAGCCACCTGTTCGACCAGAGCCTTCCACTGACTCCCTGTAAAGAAACAATGCCAGTCAGAGGGCACCAGCAGAGAGTTCTAGGTTGATGTAAAAGGCATGGATTTTGTGGCATCAGGGAGGGCACTGGCAGGCCAGTGATACCAACTGGGTATTGGATTACCTGCTGCCCATGGACAGTCGGTTACTCCCTTTCTCCTTCCTGCTCTTGCCTGTTGATGCCCTGCGCAGGGTAACCCTGTGAGAAGACCCAAGAAAAATGTAGCTGATGTGCTTTTGGCCAAGGTGATACCTGGGTGCCTTGGGACTGGGAATGAGAAACCCATATATGTCGGCATTGAACCCTCAAAAGTTTGGATCCCTTCATTCTCTTCATAATCTGTCCCCCCAAGACTGAGAAGGGTAGCCTGTTAGTCTACCCTCAGATTCCTGGGAAACTCCCTTACCCCAGATCCAAAAATTTTCGACGTGTCTTCTTGTCCAGGCCAGTAGTGGGACTGGCAGGTTCAGAGGGGCTGGCATCTCGGCTGTCATCTTTGGAGAGTAGAGAAAAAATAATCCAAGGGAGTAAATATAGTCTTTCCCCCCAAATTTACACACTTCCAAAGTTTAACTCGTGTCCCACCCCCTCCCCACCATATTGACTGGAGCAGAACCATGACTCATCTGAATTGTATATATTTTCATTTTCTATTTTGCCATAGGAAGGAATCTTAGAGACCATCAAGTTTGTTTTACAAATTAAGAAACTGAGGCCCAGAGAGTGATTGCCTATAGCATAACTAACAAATAACAGAAAAAAAATTCTGGCCCTAAATCCAATGTGTTTTCATCAGTACCTAGTACAGCTCTCTGCATGTAGTAGGTTCTTAATCAATATTTGAATGCAAGACAAATGGATGGATGAACTTTCTTTACTGTCCTTTCCCACTACCTGAGGTTGTGCTGGCATCTATTGAATGAGGTTTCACGAGGCCATTGCTAAATTCATTGTGAGCATTTAGGACTCAGAAATTAGCAAATGTTACAAATCAGGTCTTGATTTGTTGTTTTGATTGTTTAGCCTTAAGAAAGTTTGGGAGAAAATGTTATTAATGCAGATTAAACTTGTGTGTCCTACAGCTGTTTGTTAAAACATTGACCAGCACACCCCTGCCAGTATCCTATACATACCACTGCACTTCTGACCTTAGCTAGGAAATGCCTATGGACAGAAAGGAAGTTCCTTATCTTCGAGTGCCAGCTATGACCCAAGGGACTGATGGGGCAGAGGGGGACAAGGGAAGGGTGGAGTTATCCTTTGACTTGCAGTACAGAGGTGTGACCAGTAGGGCTCACTGTGGGGCAGGTAGAAGTGTTCCCACCCCGCCCTGCCGCGCATCTACACTCCAGTTATTCATCTGAGGGTACTACGTTCTCACCTTCGCTATGCGGTTCAGCCCGGTGGTGCCGTCGCACAAAGCTGGGGGAGCTGTCGGAGCTGGGCGCTGAGCGTGGGGGGGACGAGGAGGCAGCAGCGAGAGCCTCGTGGGAGGCCGCATTGTGTAGGGGCCGGTAGCGGGTGCGGGGTGAGGGCGGTGGTTCGTCTTCATCCAGGCTTCGCCGCAACCCTGGGGGCTCCAAGGTGAAGGGGCCCCCGGGGGGAGACCCTGGGCCGGAGTGAAGCGGCGAGCGAAGTCGGTGGAGGGGGCTCCCACAGCCATCCGTTACCTGCCGGTCCCGGAGTGATTAGCCGGGAACCTAGGACTTTTGGGTCCTTAGGATGAGGTGGTGGCGGGGAAGCGAGAAAAGGGGCTGGAAACCCTGCAGTCTGGGTCCATTTACACCCCATAGACTAGAAGGCAAGGACTGGGACAATTAATCCCTCCCTCTCTTCCCTGGAAGTGGAGAAGGCCTATATGAGACCTCAGCTCCCCGGCTCGAGGCTATGGGGCTCGATCCCCAGGGTCCCCCAGGCAAGGTTCGGAAGCATTAGCCAACAGGTTGAAAGAATTGACACTAGGGACCCAGGGCTCTGTCCGTCTTGTCATCTGTGTAGCAAAGGTCAAACCCCTCTGTCACAATTACTGATGACTGTCATTCTACCCTCATGCTGCTGCCCTCCAGGACTAGGTCTTTCCTCCAGCTGCTTCCCCTGAATGTGTCCCTGAATTGGACGGCCAAACCCTTCTTCGCCCTCTTCTCTCTCTTTAGTGAATTCTGGTTGTTGTTTTTTGTTTTATTTTGTTCTTGGTCTGCATCTATGATTTCATCAGAGTAAGGAAATCCCTGTAGATCCTCAACTCATCCGTAACTTGTAGTTTTAAAGAGGTGCTTAGGGATGGGCTAAGTCCCTTGCACAAGGTCCCCTGTGTTAGAGAAAGGATTTGAATCCAGGTCTTATGGACTATCCTACAGAAGAAAGAATAATAGTTCTGGAGTCAGAGGATGTGGATTCAAATCCCTCTGATATTTATTACCTGTATGATCTTAATGATTCCTGTAACCACCCTGAACCTCAGCTTTCTCATCTGTAAAATGAGGGGCTTGAATTAAATGATTCTTAGGTCCCTTCCACCTCTAGAGCTATGATCTTTGTGATCCTCTGCATTACGCTTTGCTGCCTATTCTAGAATTTAAAGCTGAATTCTTAGCTGTCTTTTCTTGTCTCTTCAATTTACATACATACCCATAATATATATATATATAATTTTTTCCAATTACATGTAAAAACAATTTTTAACATTTGTGTTTTTTTTTTTAATCTGAGTTCCAGATTCTTTCTGTTCTTTCCCTACCCTGCCTCCTTGAGGCAAGCAGTTTGCTATAGGTTATACTTTTTGTCTAAGTTTTAAAGTCTAACTCAAATGCCACCTCTTCTAAGAAGGCTTCCCTGATCATTCTGAGCAGGACCTTAACCACTCTGATCACACTTTGGTTTGTAACTCAAATACACTTACATGATGCCATGTAATATAGTCCACTGTATGGGTGACTCATCCCCATATTAAACGATAAGTTCTTTGAAGCAAGGGCTGTGTCATCTAAATTTTGTATCTTTTCCAATTCTCAGCACAATGTTCTGCATGTAGGTATTTTTAAAGCACCTATTATGTCCCAAGCACTTTGCTAGGCATTAGTGATACAGAAACCAAAATGAAACAGTTCCTATGATCAAAGAGCTTACATACTAATCAAGGAATACATACATACACATTAATACATATTTGTTGGATTCTAACATATTTATGTGTGGAGGGGAGAAAGCAGCTCTGACCTTGACCCCTGGCCCTTCTGGGCCATCGCCCTCTTCAGCTGAGCTGGCACTGTCCCGTAGCCGAGAGCGAGATGGCCGGTGGCGCCTGCCCTTGGCCAGCAACTGGGCCCGGGCCTTATGGAGGCTGCTGTCCAGTCTGACTGTCTCTGGGATCACTGAGTCCAGGTCTGTATCATAGATAAAGTAAGACAGACATTGGAGTGATAAGGTCAGAGACACGGATGTAGCCAACACGGATTGACAAAAAGGCATTGAAAGGTGAAGATCAAGACAGATAGAGCAGAGCTGTTATCAGGTCAGTAGGGATTGTACCACTTCAATGGACAGCCAGAAACAGATGGAGACAGTCACTCCTGAACCCAGAATGCTGTCACCTGGATTCTGTTGACTGTAGACTGAGCCCCACCTGCCTTGACTATTAGCTCTTACACTGTTTCCTCAGGTATGGTAGGAAGGGATCTTTCCTCCCTCCACAAAAAATATGGATCTATCTATCTATCTACCTATCTATCTATCTATCTATCTATCTATCTATCTATCTATCTATCTATTTATCTATCTATAAATATTTGAAAGTTTTGCTTTTTACAGATGAATCTGAATATAGCCTTTTGCTTATAGCCCCACTTGGCACCTATGGACTTGTGAAGTCACATAACATTTCTCTCCTTGTCTCCCACACCTCTACCCTCAGCAGCCTGTGATAGGGTGCTCACACTCCTTTTAATGATCCCATTCATCCATAGAAACTTCTCCCCAGAGAGACAGCACCTGTTCACCTATACCTCAGAGGAGGAAGCACCCTGTTGGGATGTGTGAGCACACTGGGATGTACACATCCTTCTACCTGTGGACATAGGTATATGGACACATTCAGATTACTCTCAGGACTCCAAAGGCTTTCAACTCAGAGGAGCCTAGTAAATACTATCCTGGGCTTGGAATCAGGAAGAACTGGGTTTGAAACTCCCTAAGCTTCAGTTTCCTCCTCTGTAAAATGAGAGAGCTGGATTTCATGACCTCTAAGGTCCTTTCCAGTGCTAAATCTATGACCCTTCCCCCCAAGCCCCAGTCTGGCATCTACAGCTACCTCTCCCCCTTCTCTCTGACTCTTCCTGAATCCCCGAGAAGCTGCCCCCTCCTGTTATGCTGATTAAGTTATTTCTGTTCTTATTGAGTTTTGTTAATTATTTTTTCATAAAATAAGTGATGACACTGATGCTAATAATAAGTAATATCTTCTCATAAAAATGCAAGAAAAACTAAGTAGCTACTAAATTACCTACTAAATAGGCAATAACAACATCCTGGCTAACACATATAGGGCATTGTGATTTACAAAGCCATAATCAACTAGGAGAAAGAGGTAAGATGGTTATCATTACCCTCATTTGATAGATGAGGAAACTGAGGCTCCAGAGTGATTTCACTAGAAAGAGGCAGAGTAGAGCTTCAGCTCCAGGTAATAGGGTCAAAGATTAGGGATCACAGAAATCACCTGGTCCACTCCCATCATTTTATAAAGAGGGAAATTGATATTCAGAATAATGAAGTGCGCAAGGAAGACTGAGCTCGAGTTCTTGGCTCCAGATCCAGAGATCTACCCCTAACCCCAGCAGAGGGTGAGGGTGGGGAGGGGTGAGTCTTCAATGACTACCATGACTGCTCTCCCCCCATTTCCATCCTTTGGTAGTCATCCGAAAGGGGAAAGAGGCATCATGGAGAGCCCCTGGCCCAATTAGTGAGGACAGTTCCTCTACCTATGTAGTAGTTCTGTTTCTGGAAAGGAGATAAAGCAATAGCTCTTCAGTAAAAGGCAGCCCCAGGCAATGTAAGCTCATGAATATTTAAAGAGTGACAGAGAGAGAGAGAGAGACAGAGAGAGAGAGAGAGAGAGACAGAGAGAGAGAGACAGAGACAGAGACAGAGAGACAGAGACAGAGAGAGAGAGAAAGGGGGGGGGACAGGGAGGGTTGGACTCAGCATGGGTTGACCTGGGTAGGTCAAAGAGTGATGGTAATGGAGATTTGGAAGAAGAGAAACTCTGTGGGTTGAAAGAGAGGGACTAGGCAGGGCCTGGGAGGGAGGGAGACCAAAGCAGAGAGAGCTTGAGAATTAGAACTACAGAGATTTGAGAGACAGAAGAAGGCAGAGATGGAGAAAACTAGAGAGATGACCATTTCCCCTTTTATTCACATACTTTCTTCCATCCCACCAGGAGGAGTAGGAGTCCAAGGATTCCTTTCGCTGACTTTTCCCTGGGTACATGAGCAGCAATTCCAGCCTTCTGATTCTTTTCAAAAAAGATGAATGAGGATAAAAGGAAGAAAGGAAGGAAGAAAAGAAGGAAGGAGGGAAGAAAAGGAAGGAAGGAAAGAAGAAAGGAAGGAGGGGTCAATAGAGGAGAGCCTAGAGATATGGAGATGGGGAGACATTGCAAAGGAGTAAGAGAGATTATAGACCTCATGATTGAGAAGAGGAAAGGACCTTGGACATCATCTGGTCCAACTCCTTCATTTTACAGAGAAGGAAACTGAGGCCCAGAGAGGAGAAGTGAGTTACCTAGGTCACATAAATACCAAGGACCAGAGCTGAGAAAGAGAGAAGAAAATCCTGTAGGGGAAGAGAGGTAACTAATGAAAAGTCTATGGCAGGGATTCTGGTGGGTAAGCTCAAATGAGATACTGCTAAAGTGCTTAGCACACAGTACCTGGCACATAGTAATCTCTGTAGAAATGCTTATTCTTGCCACCTTCCCTAAGTATAGTGCATTTTAGTGTGTATCTGGGAACAAGTCAAAATGTGTATGTACATATAAAACAAATCCTAGGCAGACATATGTAGGTACCTATGTATAAATGTCCCTGTTCCTAACCTTCTAGATCTTTTCCTAACGTCCAGGCAATAGATTCATTCATCTTCAGGTACTAGGTGCATGTGATGGTCTTGAAAATATCTTCCAGCTCTGAGATTCTGATTTTAATTCATCCATGATTCATGTAGGAGAAACCCAGGCCCCAGGAGCCTGCTCTCAGCAATCTCTGCCTCTCTCCTCTCCTACCCCCTACCTTTGCTGTTCTTCCTTTGAGCTTCTGAGTCCAGTGTGGGAACATCAGTTGCTACTCCCAGTGCATGTTGGGAGTGCTGCCCTGTGGAGACTCTCCCATCATTTGTCCCCATCTTTAGACAATAAATATAGTGGGAAGTGGTGGTGGAGGGGGGGGTGAGTGTACATGTGTGGGTATGTGTGTTTGATGATCCACCTCAATGTGTACTAAGGAGGCTGTATCTTATATGTGTTGGAAATGATACAGAGGAAGATGTGTGTATGGGGAAGGAAGCATGTGTCTGATGGGGTGTGGGGAGAAAGATCCAACAGTCATAGAGTTCAGAACCCCTGTGTACACTGTGTACAGCCTAACTCTTGTCTCTAAAATCCTCAAGGGTAAGGAGGGCAAGAAAACAGGGGATTAGCCAGAGGCCAGTCCTGAGATTATGGGAGTATAGATAGGTACCAGAGCACTTACCAAAAACCTCCTCGGTGTCTTGGAGCTTTGAGGAAGCCATGATGCAGGAAAGCTGGAGGGGAGGTGTTGGAGAGAGAGAAGCCAAGGGTGAGATGTTCCGTGTTCACCTACACTAGGTCTATTGGTCCTTCTGATTTCTCCCTACCACCCACCTGGAGATCTGCCCCCCAGCCATTTTGAAGTGAAGACATCTGGATTCTTGTCCCAGCTCACAGAAGAAGGGAACCAGCCTCGAACCCCAGACTTAAAGCTCAGGGAGTCAGCTTCAGGCTGATTTGCCGTGTGTCACACATGTCATTTAACTTGTCTGGGTCCTGATGAGTTTTTTGGGGCTTTTCTCCACTGTACCGAACCCTCATGGATTTCTAACTGGCTGGTTCTCTATGGAGCATTTATGATAAAACTTGAAAGAGCACGGCACCATGTGAGAAGGGATGGAGAAGTTGGTATCTGCAATGAGAGGAGGGAGTACCAATACCCAGAAGTCATCGATCCTATTAAAGGTTCTTGGCCTCTTTCTCCTCCTCCTCACCATCCTAGTAGCTTGCATTTACATAGCACTTTAGAATTTGCAAAGCACTATATGATATTATCTCGTTTGATACAGTCACCTTATGAGGTGGATGCCATTATTATCAGTCTCATTTTACATAGAGGGAAACCGAGGCTGACAGGCTATGTGACTTTCCAAGGAGCACACAGCTAATGGATGTTTAAGGCAGGATTTGATCGTCTTGATACCAAGTCCAGCCCTCCATCCATTGTGCCACCAAGCTGCTTCTAAATCCTTTATTACTCAAAGAATACAGAATGTCAGAGGAGAAAGGGACCTTTTATACTGTATAATCCAGCCCCTTTATTTTACTGATCAGGAACCTAAAGTTCACGGAGAAGAAATTATTTGCCCAAGGACATTCAGTAAATCAGTGGCCAAACTGAGATTAGAACGCAGGCTGGTTTGCAGATTTTTTCCTTTTCTCTTAAAAAATCTTTTTTCTTCCTTCCCTCCTTCCTGTCTTTCTTTCTCCTTTCATTCCTTCCCTCTTTCCTTCCTTCATTTCTTCCTTCCCTCTTTCTTTCCTTTCCTTCTTCCTCCTTCCTTTCTTCCTTCCTTCCTTTTTTCTTTCTTCCTTCTCTTCTTTCTTTCTGTTTTTTCTGTGTTGCCAAGATCCTAGCACACTGCCATGCGCATAGTACACACTGAATGTTTGTGGAATCAAGTTTCTTCTTTCTATTCTTTCTTCATAACCTATCTCCCTCCCTCTCTACATTCTTCTTTCCACTGCACAGCACTGCCTCTTTGTATGTGGCACAGTAAAAAGGAAGAAAACACCTGCAGAGTAATATAAACTCAGTCTCTGACTATCCTTAGGATATTTTCCAACAGACACATAGTTACAGAGAGAATCCGAAAGGCCAAAGGACATAGCACAAATATGGCCCCAAGGATCAAAAGAGAATAGAAGTAATGGGGGACAGGATAGGATGGAGGGAAATATAGTTAGTCCTATACAACACAACTATTATGGAAGTCATTTGCAAAACTACACAGATATGGCCTATATTGAATTGCTTGCCTTCCAAAGGGAAGGGGTGGGGAGGGAGGGAGGAAGAGAAGTTGGAACTCAAAGTGTTAGGATCAACTGTCGAGTAATGTGCTTGCCACTAGGAAATAAGAAAAACAGGTAAAGGGGTATAGAAAGCTATCTGGCCCTACAGGACAAAAGAGAAGATGGAGACAAGGGCAGAGAGAGATGATAGAAGAGAGAGCAGATTGGTCATAGGGGCAATTAGAATGCTTGGGGTTTGGGGGGGGAGGGGATAAAAGGGGAGAAAATTTGTAACCCAAAATTTTGTGAAAATGAATGTTAAAAGTTAAATAAATAAATTTAATAATAAAAAAAAAAAAAAAAGAAAAAACAAATATGGCCCCAAGACAGAGAACGGGTAGTACACAATACGTTTATCAGGGAGGGGTCAATTTTTTTAGTGAATATGGAGGTAAAGGAGCTTCAAGTCTTGACTCTTCTACTTACTACCTATGTGACTTTGGACAGGTCATTTAGTTTCACTGGCCTTGGTTTTTCTCATCTGTAAAATGGGGGAGCTGAAGGAGGCAATCTCTAAGACTGCTTTAAGCACTCATCTATGAAACCTCCTCTTTTCTAGGAATCTAGGAAGAATTCCTGGAGGAGAGATTTCAGTATTAGTGGGAGAAATGACAGAGACAGGGAAAGTTGACAATATCACTGGTTGGTGGTGAAGTATGTACAGAGGGACCAGAGGCAAAAAGGAGTAAGCTAGGTCAATCAGGGCAATGCAATGAGGGGGAATGGAGGAACCTTGGTGCAACCCTAGACATAGTTTGGCTGCTATGATCAAGAAGTTAGCTTAAAGCACTGCTAGTAATAATAACTCCCATTTGTACAGAGCAGTCAACCAAACGCTTTCTTCACAACATTCAACATTTGTTTTACAACATTTTCCTTACAACATTTAACATGTGTCCACAAAATAAGGACTGGACTTGAGCACTTCCCCTAGAGTTAAATGAGCACTCTCCAGGCTCTGAGCTGGGGGTACTGATTCTTACAGTCATTGTACAGGTGATAAAACTGAGCCTCAGATAGATGTAGTGACACTCAGGGGCACAGGAGAGAAATGGTCCCAGGGACCAGGTGAAACTGCTATGCACTAGCTGAGTTAATGGGTAAAAACATTTTCCTCTTTTCACTAGGAACACATCCTAACATCAATCCCACCCATTGCTCTATCTGGTTGTAGTATCTCTCTCTGTCTCTGTCTGTCTGTCTGTCTGTCTCTCTCTATGTATGTGTGTGTCTCTGTCTCTTCCCTCTCTTTCTCTACAGCTGAAATCCTTTCACACTGTTCTAGAGAGGGGGCTCCTGGCTTTAGGGAGAGTGTAGGACATTTAGAGGGGCAGTAGAACCAGGACAAAAGGGAGGAAACTTAAATCATATTGGTTGAGAATGGGAGAGGTAGCAAAACCCTCCATAGTTTTCTCTTCCTGACCTACTCCAATAATTCATCTATTGATCTGCTTCTTCTAGCTGCCCCAGAAATTGGGTTATCATTGCCCTTGGTCCAGGTGAAAGAGAAAGAATGGGTCAAGTACTTTAACCCTCCACCTTACAGATCCCAGAACTAGAGGAAGGACAGGCCCTCAAAGAGACTGCCCATTCTCTCCACAGACTCTATTCATCTAGTAATGTTTTGATATCATTGAATGCAGCGCCCATATTATAACTTTCCTACACACCCAGGAAGCAGAATTCTTGGCACACCATGAGGTATCCCAGGAATGAAATCAGGGTCAGGGTGATCCACACTTTCTATGGTAAAGAGAGGAAGAGCCTAGTGTACCTCTGAGGCCTTTTTTCTATGTTGGGCACTGCTCTGTCTCCACCAAGCTGACTTCCTGTGCCCTGTCTCTCTTTCTCAAGCCTTGAACTTCCGCCAGAGTATGAAACCAACTCCTCTGACACAGACAGAACCCGCCTCTCCTTCACTGAAGGTTTCCCAGAAAGTCTTCCAAGATGACCCCTCCTCCCTCCCTCTCTCTTCACCAGCATCCTAACATACTTTCAGACTACCCCTTTCCCACACTCATTGGGAACTGGATCTTCTCTCTATTTTCCTTGATTATGCATTTGTAATCCTAACCCTCACCACCACCCTCTCCTTTACTCCAGGTCAGACTTTGAAATCCAGGAGAGCAGAGACTGTGTCAACTTTTGACTGTACTCCAAACCTTGAGTATGAGGTGGTGCCCCCTGTCATCTCTTAAAATAGCCATCTCTGAGGAAGAAAATCTGCAGCACCAATCTCACTGGAGACAGGAGGTTAGAAGACCCCAGAAATCTGAGTCACAAGCCCTCCAGCCGGAATGCTGCTCCCCTCCCTCCCCAATGACTCTCCCTATTTTGCTACTACTCCCAAAGGGATTTTTCCTCCTCTGCCTCAGGCCATCCCATTAATTTTCTTGTGGAGGAGCATGTTGACGAAGCATAGCCCATATCTCCATAGCACTGAAGAATTATAGATCCTCTGTAATGGAAGGAGTGCAAGTATCAGTATTCTAATTTTACAGATTCAGAAACAGACTCAGAGAAGTTCAGAGATTTGCCCACCATCACACAGCTGGCAAGAGTCAGAAGCAGGATCTGAACCCAAGTATTCTAAGCAAATTCACTGTTCTGTCTGCTAAGCCATGCTAAAATGGAGAGGACCAAAGGGATGTTCTCAAGGTCACACAATGAGGAAGTTTCCAAGTCAGATGAGTTCAGGTATTTTAACTCTGAGTCCCCAGGTTCTTACCACACAGTATTGCCTCTCTGAGAAGACCCTTTAAGGTCTCCCCTACTGCTACCCTATCATCCCCCTAATGGCTCCTTGAGGCAGCTCCTTCTGTTCTTCCCCATCTTCCTCAATTGTCTCAGAGAATTGGATATCCCAGTGCCCTCTTCTCAAACCCAGAATCCAGCTGGGGGTGGGGGAGGAAGGGACTGAGCCCCTCTGGGACTCTCCCACGTGGTTTGACTCATTGGCCTATGGAAAGATTTGGGAAGCTCAAATGGGCCTCACCCATTCCAATCAGAAGGCTGAATTTATGTCTCTTCAGTCAAGGAATAAGCCAGGGATTTAAGGTTGCCTAAGGCAGGAGATAGAGGAAACCGAAAGGTGTGTGAAGGAAATAAAAAAAGTAAAGAAAGGTGAAAAAGAAGAAAGACTGGGGGAAAGAGAAAGGGAATTGGAAGGCAAAAGAGAATAGAAGTCAGAGAAAGAATAAGGGAATGGAGAGAGCTCCAGCCTTAGACTGATAAGTAGAAGACAGAAAGGATCCATATAAAGCGAGGATAAAACAGCTTAAGAAAGGGGGTGACGAGTGTTAGAGAGATAGGAGGGAAAGAAGGAAAGCGAGATTAAGATGTGGAGTGAATGGGATGAGGGAAAATAAGAAGTGAGAGGGGGGTAGACTCAAAAGAGAGAGAGAGACAGGGGGCTGACTGCGGCCATTTGAGAATGGGAGGGAAGGGCTGGGAGGAGCAGGGGGTGGAGTCCGAGGGAAGGGAAGGGAGAGGTTTGAGGCAATCGACCCGAGGACTCCTGGCAGGAAGAGCCTGTTTGGGGCCGTAGGCTGATTGTTGAACGACTGGCAGGAGGGAGAACCAACCCCAGCATTCGCCATATGTAGTGTGGGACTCTTCGCTATCCTTTGACTTGGTGATAGGGAACGAACTGACCGCCTTTCATTGAGTAAACAGGTTTGGGGAGGTGAAGAGGACGTCAATTTTTCTCTCCAAGTCCGTCCAGAGGTGTCTTGGGTGGGGAGAGGGTCATGTAGGACTCCTCTTCATAGATCGCCCTGCTTTCTATTCAATCCACTCCAAACTGGCCCAATGAAGTTTCTCCCTATCTCATAAATCGAAATTTACCGAGGGAATGAAAGAGTTAATGCCCGTCTCTTTCCTCCTGCTACCCTCCCTTTCCAGCTTTTTATTAATTTCTCTGAGGCTGGAAGGGATGGGATTAGCGACACAAATCCTTCTCTCCCCACCCCCTCCTGCTGGCATCACCCGAGCTCCCCCAAGCCCCCTCAGAGCTCCTCTTCAATGGGTAAAATAAAGGCCCTTCCATTCCACCTCCCCACTCTCATTCTGCTGCGCCCGCCCCAGTCACACTCTGAATCCCAAATATGAAAAACAAGCGGATCCCGCAGCCAGTATCCCCGCTGTGGGTTGAGTCTGATAGAAAAAGACTAGGAGCTTTCCCCCAAAAGGGGGAGGGGGAGAGGGCATGGACCAGCCCCTGCTCCCTCGAGCCCCCGCCCCGCCCCCGCGCCCGCCCTCCTCACCTCCAGCATCTGTCATCTTCAGCTTCCTAAAACCGAGGGGGCTTCTGGATCCATGGTCCGCGGGGCGGGGACGTGAGAGGGGGTGTGGAGGAAGGGGAGGGGGTTCCCCGCCGTGGTCTCGCTGGCCCCGTCACCCCGGGAGCAGGCAGCTCCGGGTCGACTCACTAGGCTCCATCTAAGAGGGCCGGGCTGGGATGGTCCCGGAGCCGGACTGAGGGATGGAGGATGGGGGTGAGGGGGGGGAGGATGGGGAAATGGGGGATGGGGAGAGGGAAGAGAAAGGATGAAGCTGAAGAGGGAGGAGGGAAGGAGAGAGAGAGAGAGAGAGAGAGAGAGAGAGAGAGAGAGAGAGAGAGAGAGAGAGAGAGAGAGAGAGAGGTTTGGAGGGAACAGGCGGAGCCCGGAGATCTGACAGGAGGATGCTCTGTTCATGTATGTGTGTGTGTGTGTGTGTGTGTGTGTGTGTGTGTGTGTGTGTGTGTGTGTGTGTGTGTGTGTGTGTCCCTCTCCCTCCCTTAGCTCAGCTGCCCGAGTCTCCCCTGCCCCGTTAATAGATCGTGGAATCGTCGCGTCAGCGTAGCCCTCCGGGGTCCCCAAGGGGAGGTGGCGATGCAGGGGGGAGGGGGGGCAAGGAGGGCGGGCGCCAGAGAGACAAAGAGAGGGAGGGAGGGAGGGAGTCAGAGGAGGAGTCGACTGGGGCAGCGAGGAAGGAGGGGGAGGAGGAGGAGGCGCATGGGGCTCAGGCTCTGGTGATCCCCAGCCCTAGGCTCTGGGCAGCGCAGATACAGCTACTTCTGGGGTGGGCTGGGGGCGGTCATGCAACATCTGAGCGGAGGGGAGCTCCCGAGACAGGGTGGAGAGCTCCTGCTCAAAGGCTCTTCTAGTCCTTGATAAAGTATAGGGACCTATGAGGTTTTAAGCGGTGACGGTATAAAAGGGTCTATGGAATTAGCGGGAGGGTGGGTGGTTTACTGAATGCTGCTGGAAAGGGTCTGAGTCGAGGAAAAGGGGCTTTGTTCGCCCCCAGCAAAGTTTCAAAATAGCACCCCCTGGGTGTTCACTGGTAGGCAGGTGACTTCGGGGAATCACAAAATAAATACCTGAGGACCAGAGACAGGATTTTCTATCATTAAAAAACAAGTGCGTTTCTAAAAACTCGTCTGCCAAAAGGTCCCTCGTGCTTTCCCTCCCCATTCCCCACCCATTCTGTGACTGTCTAACCTGCCTATCCCTAGTCCCAACTCTGTCTGGGGGTGGGATTATGGGGTTTGTAGGAGTATCTAAATTTAGGATTGTAAAGGAAGTTAATCCAGCCCCTTTCATTTTACAAAGGGGCAAATTTAAGACCTTGGGAGGTTAAGAGTATAGTTCTTTTTCCTTAAGAGAGCTTGGATTCAGTATTCCCTCCCCCCACTCCCCCTTACTACATCATGCCTCCCCACAGAGGAGGGATTTATGAACCTGTTCAGATATGTGTCACAACGGATAGAAGTCTGAGTACAAGCCGCACGCCTAGCTCACCACGGCAGGGTAACTCTAGACAAGTCACTTAACCTCTCATCCCCGTAGGCAACTCTTCTAAGAATATAAACTGCAGAGAAGCCGCTAACCAGATTTGGTAGGAGGAGTTCCCTCACTCGGGAGTTCCCTTTGCCAATAAAATCACAGGTCCAGTTCCTATCCCAAGGAAGGTAAGTATATAAATAAGAAGCTAAGGGGAGGGCGTACATGTAGGTCTACATATGGATCTCTGAGGGAACAAGGGGAGTCCAACAGAACAGTAATGGGTCTCATTTACGAAGCAAACCAACAGAATGCTTGACAATAGTGCAAGCATTATCCCCATTTTACAGATGAAGAAAATGAGAGCTTAAGTGACTGGTGAACTGATTTTTTCCAAGGACTAGGGCTACTAAATGATAGAGCCAGGGCTTGAAATCATAGCTTTTGACTTCAAATCCAGCTCTTTTCGCACTAAAGCAAGATATCTCTAAGTGCCTAAGGATCTCCAGAGGAAGGGTATGAAAATACAGACAAGGGTCTATGGGAGATTGTGACCATCTTAAGTATGCCAGTGGGGATCTAATTTAAATTCCTTGTTATTATTATTATTATTATTGCATTATCAGCATCTTGAACCTTACCTAGCACATGTTGTAAAGTTATCTTTCAGTGTGTCTAGCTCAACTTGACTTCATTTGGGGTTTTCTTGGCAGATACTAGAGTAGTTTGCAATTTCCTTCTCCAACTGAGGAAACTGAGGTAAAGAGAATTAAGTGACTTGCCCAGGGTCAAACAGCTAGTCTGAGGCTAGACTTGAAGTGGTGTGTCATTTTCTTCTCCAACTCATTTTATAGATGAGGAAAATAAGGAAAACAGGTGACTTGCCCAGGGTCACACAGCTAGTAAGTGTTTGAGGCCAGATTTGAATTCATGAACCTGATTCTAAACCCAGTGCTCTACCACTGAGCTACCTAGCTAACCCTGCCTAGAACATAGTAGGAATTTAATAAATGCTCGTGGAATGAATCTATGGAAAGTCTATTAAGTCTAGAAGATCTATAGAGGTTTTATTCTCAGAGTTCAGACACGCCATCATTGTTTGTTCTCTCCCTTGTACCCTTCCCCCACTCACTCCCAAATGTGCTTGCTATATGGCATCAGTTTGCTTAGTCAAAGCGAACCAGATTACATTTGTCTCAAGAGGTTTGTACACACACACATGCCTTTCCCTGAATCCCAGAATCATCCTGGGTGAAGGATCACCAAACTGAGTCCAATGCTCTGTAAGGCTAAGGTTGCAAGGTTCTGGAGGTTGGTTCGGTGGGGTATAAAGTAGGGTGGAGGCAGAGGTGTGCTGGAGCCAACTCCTACCTCCTCTGAAAGTTCATTGTTCAGTTTTTAGTGTAACATTTTCACATTATCACTTGGCAAATACTGCAAATCAGGGGTTGACTTACTGTTTTGTTGATAATCTAGACTTAAGAAAGTGATGGAGAAAATGTTAATAATGCAAATTAAATGCAGATTATGACTTTTTTTTGTGAGCCATGTTAAACATTTTCCAGCATAACCCAGAGTCATGGGCACCCTCAACATCTTTCTGGGATTCTGCCCCTCACTTTCTCCTTCTTGCCAAAAGACTGAGCCAAGAGCACAGAACATAGATATCATAGGTATGATGGGGAGGCAGAGAAGAACCTTCTCTGCCAATGAGAAGAGCAGACCATGAAGGGGCTGTCTCTACTCATTGGCAAAGATTCTCTTCCCCAGGTGGCACTTCGGTTTTCTCCCTCCCTACAGATCCTGGTTCCTTTTCCAGTTCTTTCCTTTTAAAGGAGTAGTATATCCTTTCTCTGGCTAGGGGAAGAAGGGGAAGCCCTCATATATAGATAATTTATAATGAGTACATCCCATTAATAACACCTCCCAGCATTAATAACCCAGCCCAGCAGGGGAAGCAAGATGTAGTGGAAAGAACGTTTGACTGGGAAAGGCAGGAGACCTAGATTTTATTTCTAATTCTGCCACCAACTCACTGTGTGACTTTGGACATCATCTCTCCTCTCTGGATCTCAGTTTCCCCATCTGTAAAATCAAAGGTTTAGATCCAGGTGGTTTCTAAGACTCAGGGCAGCTAGATGGTGTCTGGCCAGAGCACTGGCCCTGGAGTCAGGAGGACCTGAGTTCAAATTCAACCAAAGATACTTTCTAGATATGTGACCCTGGGCAATTCACTTAACCCTGATTGCCTCCTTAAATACATAAATAGTTAACATTGATTATAAAAGGCAGCTGGGTGGTATGGATGCTGAACATGGAGTTGGGAAAGTCTGAGTTCCAATCGTGCCTCAGACACTTTTACTAAGTCATACAGAGCAGGTCACTTAACCTTTATGTGCCTCTGCTTCCCCATCTGTAAAATGGAGATCATAATAACCTCACAGGGTTGTTGTGAAGATCAAAGGAGACAACATATGGAAAATGCTTTTTAAGCTTGAAAGTGCTGATGAATGCCATGGAGCACACAGAGAGCCCATCCATTAAAACAATACACATTTCACCTGATAGGGCCTAACACAACAATCCTCTATCTTCTTCCCACTAAACCCAACCCACCACAGCACACCTTAATTGGACACAACCCGAAGTGAGCACATACAAGCAAAATTCTCTAGATACAACACAGGAAAGGTCCCTTACATGCACACACAGCAGGCAACCAGGTGCCAACAGGATATGCAGTGCACTGCTTCCCTTCCTGACCTGCCAGTTGTATACAAATGGCACACAGGAAGGTTGGAGAGCCTTTTGATTCAGCAGGATGGGATTTTGCAAAATGCCCTCTCCCCCACTATCTCCTAACACCTGCTCTCTTGCCAGGAAGGGGCAAGCAAAACATGTCTCTTATGGCTTTATAGGATGAGAGACCTGATGATCTTTGATGTTAGGGATCGGTGGTCTTTATTGTGGGAACTGGCAGTTTATGGATCAGAGAAGGTTTGTTGTTCAGTCATGTCTGACTCTTCATGACATTGAGGGATTTTCTTTGCAAGGATACTGGAGTGGTTTGCCGTTTCTTTCTCATTTTGTAGATGCAGAAACTGAGGCAAAAAGGGTTGAATGATTTGCCCAGGGTCACACAGAGTAGAAAGTGAAGCTGGATTTGAACTCACATCATCTTGGCACTTTTGTCTACCGGGACTCTTCCTATCAGGGAAAGTAACTTTCCCTATCTTCCTGAACCTTTCCAAGAACTATTAGGGTAGTAGGCATTTGGGTAAGCATGGATGTGAGGTAAATGATTTCCACCAGCCAGCAACATGGCATAATAATAGCTCCCATCTTGAAAAATATATGGTAATACAGTGCGCAGAGCTGGTCTCAGTTATGACCTTTAAGACCTCTAGACTGATATCAAACAAATAGAAAGGGGGCTACTAAATCTTACATAAGATTCCTGTGCTCAACATAGAATTAGAAAACCATATATTAATGCTATTTGTGTTCTATTTTTTTTTTATTAATTTTGTTAAATATTCCCTACTTACATTTTAATGAACAGCTAGGTGGCACAGTGAATAGTTCCTGAGTTCAAATGTGGCCTCAGGAACTTACTAGCTGTGTGACCCTGGACAAGTCCCTATGTTTGCCTCAGTTTGCTCATCTGTAAAATGAGCTGGAGAAGAAAACGGCAAACCATTCCATTATCTTTGCTAAGAAAACCTCATATGGGTCATAAAAAGTAGGAAGTGACTAAACAATTTCACTTTTTTAAAAGGCAATTGGGGTTAAATGACTCTCCCAGGGTCACACAGTGTCTGAGATTGGGTTTTAACTCAGGTCCTCCTGACTTCAGGGCCAGTGCACTTTGCCACCTAGCTGCTCCAGCAATCACATTTTAATCTGGTTTGGCTGTACTTACTTGGGAGTGTTAGGGGCTGCAGTGTGGCCAGAGGCTCTGTATCTGACCCCTCTACCCTGAACAACTTTCTAAGGCTCTAAGGGCAGAGCAGATGTTGACCTGCCATGGTAGCAGATGTTTCCACAGGTGCCATACCTGTCCCTCATTGTCATGTCATTTTACAGGACCTTAATGTTTGGAAAGTTTTTCACATTCATTGTCTTGTTTGAACCTCACAATGACCTTGTGGGAGATGCTTGTTACTATCCTCATTTTATAGATGAAGAAATTGAGGCTTAGAGGGATTAACAGACTTGCTCAGGATCACAAAGCTAAAGTAAGTCTTCAAGGCAGGATTTGAACCTAGGTCTTCCTGATATAGTGTTTTACCATTTCCAGATATAACTTTTTGTCCACGATCATGATGAGTGGAAAGAACGCTGGTTAGAGTCAGTTGGCTTACTTTTAACTTCTGGTTGTACTTATTCACCTTTTCTGCATATAAACCACAAATAAACTACTTTCCCTCTCTTGAATTAATATTTCCTACCTATAAAATAAAGAGACTGGGATTAGATTAGCTCTAAAATCCCTTCTGTCTCTAGATTCTATAAGTCACTAGACTCATCTTCTGTCTGGGTGTTTACCTGACTTTTACTCTGCAAAATTCATAATAAAGAGGAGGTCGATAACTCCCACGCACTGTAAAATCCCAGTGGCATCAGTGAGTTTTCTATCTGTACTCTCCTTTCTTGTAGCAAGGCCTATAGGCACTCCCCAGGGTTTCACCCTGCCCTATTCCCAGCCAGGGACTCTGGCATCCCAGTGTTCAATTCCATTAATAAAGAAACCAGGAAGCCAGTGGTATGAATCAGCAATCCAAAGTGGGTAAACAGAGAAGGTGAATAAAGGATTTAGGAGTTTCCTGTGCCCCAGTTCTCCAGATATCCCTTCTCAGTGTGGGCATCGGGTCTCTTTTGCATGGGTTTTTGAGTCAGGCTGCGATAGCTTCTTTTCAATTGCCAAGCCACTAACTTCCTACTTCACATCCCACTCCTGCCAAAGGACCAGACCTGTGGACAAAATACTGGGGGATCAGGATACCACTGCTTCCTCTAACCCTTGGGAAATGGGAATAGGAGTCACCTCCCTCCTTCCATGGCAGGCCCTGGGCATTATTTTTCTCTGTAATAATAACGCTGATATTTATATAGTGCTTACTATGCACCAGACAATGTACAGTTATTATATATCCTCACAACAACCCTGAGAGGCAGATATCATTATCATCACCATTTTACAGATGAGCACACTGAGGCACAGTGACATGCCCAGGGTCACACAGCTAGGAAGTGTCTGAGGCTGGATTTGAACTCAGGTCTTCATGGCTCCAGGTGCAACACAGCTGTCTGAGCCAAAATGTCTATTCCCAACTTCTTTTCTTTTCCCTGTGTTCTACCTTGGCTTTCTCCCAGGCTAGAATGACTTCCCTTTCCCAGGTAGCTATACTCCATCCTTTATACTCTAGCATAGGGATGGGGAACCTTTAAACCTGCTCTAACATAAAGTACCTCCTTCATCAAGTTTCTCCTTCGTATAAGCCTCATCCTCCAACAGCCCCTTTAAGTGACAGACCACAACTCCCTGTGGCTCTGGCTAAAGAACAGCTTCCCCCCCTGGAGACTGGAAACTCACTGAGGACAAGGCTTATTGCTTCACCCTCACTGGGAGCTTCTCAGAAGCAGGGACTCTATCTCCCCTTCACAAAGGGACTTCCTTAAGGCTCAGGAGGAGATTGCTCTGCTTGACATCTGTATTCCTGCTTCCAACCCACAACCTACCCCAGTCAAAGCACACAAGAGATTCTCAATCTGGAATCAGGCAGGATAGACAAAGAACACTGGGCAGTGGAGGCTTGGGGGAAAGTGCTGGATTTTAGTTAGCACATCTAGATTCACATCATAGCTCTGCTATTTACTAACCTCTCTGAGCCTCAGTTTCCTCATCTGTAAAATGAGGGAGTTGGCCTAACTGACCTCTGGTGTCTTCCCAGCTCTAAGTCTATGCTCCTAAAACTTAGAATCAAATGATTTTGCCACCTATGTAATAGCTGTGTGAACAAGATACTCCATTGCTCTAAATCTGTTTCCACATGGAGATAACTACACACACACACACACATGTAAACCTTCAAATACTACAGAAATACAAGGAACCATTATTGTTCCCTCCCTCATGGGTTGTTGGGAAAATGGGATAAATTGCAAAGTGCTGTACCAATTAGAAGCGCAAGGTGGTACAATGGATAGAACACCAGGCCTGGAGCCAGGAATACCTGAGTTCAAATCCAACCTCAAACACTTACTAGCTGTGTGACCCTGGGTGAGTCACTTAATCCTGTTTGCCTCAGTTTCCTCATCTGTAAAATGAGCTGGAGAAGGAAATGGCAAACCACTCCAGCATCTTTGCCAAGAAACCCCAAATAGGGTCACAAAGAATCAGATATGACTGGACAACAACAAATCCAAATGAAACTATTATTACTACTGATAGCAATGATAAATACTGGTATTAATAATGGTGGTAATGATGATTTGGAAAGTAAATGTCTTGAGAGCAGGGATCATTTGGTATCCCCCAATGACTAGCACAGTGTTTTGCATACAGGAGATGCTTAATAGTGAGGCATCTTGGTACAAGGAGAAGAATATTGAGGGAGATTTACATTCATATTTCACCTCTGACCCTTACTATATGGTAATTGGGCAATTTGCTTAACGGCCTTTGACAGGAACAAAATTAAAGAGTTGGACTCAATGGTCAATGATTTGCCTTCTTGTTTCATAGCTATAATCCTATGAAATATTTGACCCTCGAAGAACTGAATAGATAAAGGATCTGGTGCTGTCCAGGCAGGGTCTGGAGAAATGACTAGAGGAAAAGGCTTAAGCCAAGTTTTATGGGGGTCTGCTTGATTCAGTAAGAATAATATATCAAAATTACAACAGAAAAGATCAAGAGTTGACTTGACTGGACCCTGTAACTCCAGTCCCTTGGTTTTTAAATTGTATTAAGCTTAATAAAAATAGTAAGTTGTTCAGTTGTGTCCAACTTTTCATGATCCTGTTTGGGATTTTCTTGGTAAAGAGACTGAAGTGGTTTACCATTTCCTTCTCTTGCTTATTTGACAGATGAGGAAACTGGGTTAAGTGACTTGCCCAGGGTCACACAGCTAGTAAGTGACTGAGGCTAGATTTGAACTCAGGTCTTCCTGACTCCAGGTCTGGCACTCTATCTACTATGCCACCTAGCTGCCTAATAATAATAACTGACATTTATATAGCTCTTCAAGTTTTGTACTTTACCTATATTGTCCCATTTAAGCCATACAACCACCTTGTGCGGTAGGTGCCATGGTTATCATCATTTCCTTTAGACAGATGAAGAAATCAAGTTCCAGATAGGTCAAATAATGCCTTTTGTCACGAAGCCAGTGAGCATCAGGAGTATTTGAACATGTTTTCCTACCTTGGAGTCCAGATTGCTAACCACTGTGATGGGATCTGGGTCTAGGTCTCCCTACCTCAAACCCAGGTGGATTGACCTTGGTGCTGAGCAGGGGAAAAGTGGTCTCATCCTGCATGGGGGCAGTAACTTCAAGAGATGTCAATCAGCTCAGCGACAAGACTCTGAATCCCTCATTGGTCACCGGTCAGTCAACTCAGGGAAGGGGGCTCCATGAGAAGCCAGGCTCCAGGTTTACCCCCTCACCCTTCTCACACACATAAAACCCTCTCTTCCCTCCTCTCCTCAAAGGAATAAGTCAGGCATAGGCAGATGGGGGATGGGGTGGGGGGCTGTTTTTATGGGGACAACCTGACAGAGGGCATGGTCCATACAAAACCGGGGACAATACATACATATATATATTATATACAGAGACATGGCCCCTCAGCAGGGGAGAGGGGTAGGCAAGAGAAACTGGGAGATGCTCCCTGGCCAACTCTCCCGCCGCTGCCCCACCCCATCCTAAGCCTCTAGTTCCCTTCCCTCCCCTGCATCCACTTTGCCCCAGAGGTCCCTCCATCTGCCAGGGATGAAGTAGGGGGCAGGGCACAGGAGTGGGGACACTGAGACATCCAGCTCTTTATAGGGGAAGGCAAAGGAGAGGGGAACAGAGTAGGAGCAAGGGGTCAAGAATACTGATCGTAGGCCTATTTACAGGGCGAAGCAGAAATTATAGGTGTTGTCTCTAAAAATAAAAAAATGGGGAACTGCTGGGTGAGGAGGAGATAGTGATGGGGTAACCTCTAACCCTGGCCCAAGCAAGGTCCGCCTTCTTCCACCCACCTATCCCTGCCTGGGACTGCAGGGGTTGATAATGGAAAAAAGATAGAAAATGAAAAACCAAATCAAAAAACTAAGTGGGAGATAGATTCTGAAGGGGGTGGGGAGGGAATATTGGGGTATCTCCTCCCTTGGTGCAAGTCCCAATCTTGGGGGGGAAATAGTATGTCTCTAGAGACTGGGGAGGGCAAATGTTGGAAGAGGTGATCTTACTTAGAAAGTAGGTCTGTGAGCAGCCTACCATCCATCTCCAAGGAGAAGAAGGGACCAGGGACTGGGGAGAGAGAGAAAGAGAGGGAGAGAGAGAAAGAGAGAGAGAGAGAGAGAGAGAGAGAGAGAGAGAGAGAGAGAGAGATGGGCTAGGATGTAGCCAGGAAGGCTTAAGCCACTGAGAGGTTGAGTTTTTACCCTCAACAGGCACTGGGGGGAAGAGGGGTGCCCTGAAGAGAGACTATTCAAAGGAGCCCTGACCCAGGACTAGGAGCTGAAGAGTTAACATTCAGAGTCTAAACAGCCAGAAAGAGTGAGTTTTCCACCTGCCCCCTTTCTCCATGTGACTCCACCAGAGGCCCAGGAACTAAAAGGGACAAAAGAATTCTATCACTATTTGGCACTTGCAGGGTGAGGATGGTAAGGAAGGGGCGCAAAACTCATCAAGGAGGGAGTAGGGTCAGGGAGAAGACTGACCTAATGGAGTTTGCCCCAGGGAAGTGAGGAGCAGGAATGTCCTGGGCTCTCTCCCTTGGATCCCTCCGTGGATACCAGGAAAGGGAAAAAAACCAACCAGAAGTTGGTACAGGGCTTGCCCCAACTCCCAAGCATCCTCTTATTCTATCCACCCTGCCCTCAGACCAGAATTCAGGGAAGGCAGGGTCGAGGGAGGGACATTAGGTCACAGAAGGGGTAAGTTCCCCCCACCCCAGAAGCAGGAGGAGCAGGATGAAACTGAGACAGCAAATTGATCCCCGAGGTGAAGTGGAGTGGGGAAAGAGAGGATGAGTAAGGAATGAAGTCTACAGCCAAGAGGTCCGGGGGCCCTGGTGGGGACACAGGGCAGCCCCTTCAGTTTTTGAGATCTTTGGGGTAGGGGCAGTGGAAAAGGGAAAGAGCTGGCCAAGAAGTGCAGTAGCCGCTCCCCAGAAGTCTTCAGCTACTTCCCTTCCCATTCCAGTTTGGAGGCAGTGGCTTGGAGTTGGACAGTTTGGGTGGTGGGAGGTGGGTTCATTTGTCCATCCAAAACCCACCCCATGGACATGCCCAGAGACAGCAAGAGGGATCACTCCATAGCACCCCTCAAAGTCATCAGGAGTTTCCCTCCACCCTGGGCAGCACCCTCAGTCTTGGGGAAGTGGTGGCAAAACTGTTTTTCAGGATGGACACAGGCCAAGGGAGGGAAGTCACCCTCCCTAGCCACTTCTGTTTAGGCTCTGACTTGACAAATGAAAGATTAACCCAGTTGAGCCCTAAGTCCAGAGGCCTTCCCAGCTGTTCCTCTGGTCCCTGAAGCAAGGAGGGATAGGGGGTTGGGAGGGGAAGGAGAGAATTGGGGCACCTGTCCCCAGGTGGGGAGTGGAAAAGAAAGGGTAAGGACAGGGAGGGGGGAAGGGAGAGAGGAGAGGATGGGTAGAAGAGGAAGGGAAAGTCCAAGGGTGGGTGGTTAGATATTGACTGGGGATTGGGTATGTGTTAAGTGGAATTGGAATTCCTCATTGTCTGTAGGTTCCCCTCTAGTTCCGAAATCTGAAAGAAAAAAATACAAGTGATCAGGCCAGGCTACGGACAAGGAGCAAAGTGAAACAGCTGATTAGTAGCGAGCCTGACCCCTTTTCCCTAAAGCTATGCACTTCCCCATCCCCAGGGGGCGCAGGCGCAGCAGGTGCTGGTGAGGATCTGAGACCCCTGGGGTGGGGAGGGAGGGAGGGAGGGGCTAATCTCTGGGTCTTTCCTGTTGGTCTCTGTGTCTCTTCCTTTTGGGTTCTCTTTCCCAGTGCTCCATCTTGTCTCTCCATGTCTCTGCTTCCTTGGTCTGTCTGTCTCTGACTCTCTGTCCCTCTGCTTCTGTCTGTCTATCCCTCTGCCTCTGTCTCTCTCCCTTTGTCTGTGTCTCTCTGTCCCCTCCCTATCTCATGTCTGTTTTTTTATAGGGAACAGAAGAGGCATGCCCATTTACCTCTTGGATTCCCTCTATAACAGATTGACTGGCTTGACAACCTATGAAAAGCCTGGGCATGGATTGGGCAATACCTAAGCTTGGCTCCACCCGTGTAAAGACACTTAGTGGGTGGGGAACAACTTCATCCCTCACTTCCATTTCCACTCCCAGACTCCTAGAAAACTCCTTTCAGGAAGTAAATTTGGATATTCTAGCTTTTCAGTATCGAACTCCCAAGAAACTAACCCTAGTGATCCTCTCTCCATACTGTGGTGGCACTCAGTTCCAATCCTACCTCATTTACTCTAAGCCAGCTTGTTAGATCAATATGAGTTTTGTAATATCCCTGATGATTGGATAGAGGCAGGGGAATGAGAGAGGAAGAGGGTTAGATTTGGCTGCTCTACCTTGTCCCGGAGTTTGTCTATCTCCTCCTTCCGAGCAAGCTCTGATTCTTCCAGCACCCGACGCTGTGCAGTTTCCTTCTTCAGGAATTCGATCTCCCTTTGGAAAAAGAAGGGAGAAGGGTAGATCAGACTGGACACTGGGCTCAAGCATTGGCAGGGAAGAAATGAGACCCAGGAGTTCAAGTTCTCCTATCTCCCCGAAGAGGGACCCAGGCATCCAAATTCCCATCTCCATTGCTCAGTGGTCCATACCTCCCCATGAGAGGAGGTTGTATGAAGAACCCCAGTGTCCTTATGTCCAGGATTGCTCCACAAAGAGGTTTCTCCCAAGTTTCCCTAGAGATCAAACCTCTTCAGGATGTATGTATTGGATAGGGGAAAAGTATAAAAAGTAATGAGAAGTAGGGAACCAAGTTCCTGGGATTCAAGAAGAGAAACTCCAGAGTCTGTTTCTACCTCTATTCTTTTCTTTCTTTCTTTCTTTCTCTCTTTTTGGAGGCAATTGGGGTTAATGACTTGTCACACAGCTAGTAAGTGTCTGAGGCTGGATTTGATCTCAGGTCCTTCTGACTCTAGGGCCTATGTTATCCATTGTACCACCTAGCTGCCCTTTTCTAATAGGGGTTCAATACACTTTGAAAGCTGATCTTAGGGAGCACCCTCATCTCTCTGAGACTCTTTTCCCAAAATAGTAGGTTCCCTTCTCTTTCTTGCCTCTAAGAACCTTTGCCATGAAGACCTTTTCTTCTCCAGATATTTAGCGTCTGAAGACTGGCGTACCCTGGTTTTTCTGATCAGCCCCTGACCCCTATATACATACCCTGGGCACCTATCCATCTGATCTTATCCTATGGAGATCCACACCTTCCTTAGATTTCTGTTAGGAGTTGCTAAAAAGACGGAAGACAATTCCTGTCTTTGCACCTCCCCCCACCCCCACCTTCCCCACTCCCCACCTGAGGTGTTCAGTTCCTTTGGACATCTGACCTCTCAAATGACTTTCACTAGTACTGGGAATCACTAATACCTTACCACGAATGTATACCAGCTTCCCTTTAGTGTCCTTCCCCATCCATACTCCTCAACCTCTCTCCCTCTGCTCAGCCTAGATCATCAATGGAGAACTAGAAGAAATCTTGAAGGCCATTGAGTCTAACTCTTATCATTTTAAAAAGGAGGAAACTGAGGCTCATGGAGGTTAGGTGACAACCAAGATGACAAGGTAGTAAGCCTAAGAGATGAGATTTGAATCCAGGTCCTCTAACTCCAAAGCTTGTGCTTGTTCAACACAACAACAGCTATGCTATGTTGTCTCCCCTTGCCTCAGATCCACGATTCCCTAGATTTCCCCTTGGCACTTTGATCTTCTCAGAGTTTGTCCAGAAACCATGCTGGCATCCCTCCCCCAGGACCCTGAGCCTCCTCCCTCTCCCCCGGGACCCTTGCCAGGTCCATACTTCTGCTGGTAGTCCTTAATGAGCCTCTTGGCTTTGCTGTACTTCCGCTCCAGGGCCTGGTATTGGGCCTGAGTCTCCCTGAGGTGCTCGTCCACAGCTTGGCACAGGCTCTGTGCCTCCCCCCAGTAGCCCTCCAGCTTCTCCATTCTCTCCTTGTTCTCCTCCACGCTCTGCTCCAGCTGTGCTTTCTCAGCTCGCCATCGGCCCTTCTCCTGCTCCAGGCCCTGAAGCTGAGATGGCACCAGAGAAGAAGGATAAGGGGAGAGAAAAGGAAGTACCCTCGCCTCCAACTAGCAAAACCCTAGGGGCCATGTATCTATGGATATTTCAAGCCCAAAGACTTTTTCTCTAAGATCATAGTCATAGGATGATAGCTTCAGAATTGGAAAGGATTGCAGAGGCCATCTCTAATTTTATGGTTGAGGAAACTGAGACTGAGAGAGGTAAGATGGTAGTAAATGGAAGACTTCGTCTATGGCATCCTGGTCTGCTCTTTCTCCTGCACCCATCCTCCCCAGGCCCCTGCCTTCTCTGCCAATTGCTCTTCCTTTTCCGATCCTACAACTGTGAGCTTCCCCAGGAGCTCAGTTCTCGGTGCCCTGCTATTCTGTCTCCACATTCTCTCCCTTGGAGAAATGATGTTATCTCCCAGCTTCAACTATCACTTCTACTTGGATGACTCCCAAATCTCTATTTCCACACCAGACTGAGCTCTGAGCTCCAGATACACACTTCCAGCTACCTCCTGAGCACCTCTCTCCTCATCACTTAAATATCCTGGAGGAGGCACATTGGGACGCGCTACAGTCATTACTGAATGAGTTCATTACTCGTGGAAAGTGAAACCCTCTCTCTCTAGCCTACCCAAATCCTGTGCCTTTCCAAGTACAGCTAAGTTCTATCTCCTCTAGGAAGCCTTCCCTGACTGTGTGTGTGTATGTGTGTGTGTGTGTGTGTGCACGCGTGTGTGTGCACGTGTGTGCATGTGTGCACGTGTGTGCATGTGTGCGCGTGTGTGTGTGTTAAGGGAATCTTACAGTCTCTAAAAGAGTCAATCAATCAAGCCACCTACCCACAATTATTGACTAAGGACCTCCTATATGTCAGGCATTGTGTTAGATACTAGGGATACAAGTACAAAGAAGAAAGCAGCCTCTACACCCAAGGAACTCACAGGAATAAAGCCTCAACCTACCTCCCACCAAACAGACCTAAACAGGCCCAGGGTACCCCAGGACAGGCCCTCACCTTTCTTTTCAGCTGCTGGATCTCAGCCTCAGTGACAGCATGCTTGATCTGGAGCTGTCAAGAGGAGTGGAGAAAATAGTTCAGCTCACAGTCCACCCAGGATGACACCCCAGCATCTGGGCACCCCCATCCCCCTTCCCTCTGCCACCCCTGGGAGCCCACCCCCACCCCCACCTCCTTAAACTTGTGCACCAGCTTCTCAGGTTCCATCTCTACTGGAGACAAGGCATCCTCATTCTCTGCCAGCTCAAACACCTCTATGGCCATTTCACTGCCTGGGAATGTAGGGCTCATCTCCTCCTCCTCATCTGTGGCGTATTCGCCTGTCTGAAGGGAGGGAAACAAGGCTGTCATGAAAACCATGTCCTAGACCCTTCCTGACCCTCCCTCTCTTCCTCACCTGGAACTCACCTACCCACCCACCCATTCCCAGGCTTTTAGAGCTATATAGTTCTGTTCACCTAGAAGCTCTGGCTCTGCTTTGGGCATATTTCCAAAGCTCCCTATTAGGCTATAATCTAGCCTCAGGTGGTGTCCAATTCACTTACTTTACAAAAAAGGCTTCAATGGTTAAAGAGTACTCTATATCTGGAACAGTCGTTAGGGGTAAAGAGAGATAGGAGAGACAAAAGATACATAACAAATACCAAGTATATGAAACTCTAACCTTAAGAGGTATAGGCAGGAAATATAAGTGGATTCAAGAAACGATTGGACAAATCGATGATCAACAGAGCCGTAAATGGCTTTTAAGAGATGCTGAGCCATACTTAACCTTGAGGAGGAACAGTGGAAAGGAAATCAGGACTTTTCATGGAATGGAAAAGAAAGGGACTACAGAAACTATCTAAGCCAGTCCCTTCCTCCCAAAATAGAAGGAAACTGAGGCCCAAAGAGGGGAAGAGATTTGACCAAAGTCATAACAGCCTTTGAGCTAATAATGACCATGAGAGAATGGATGGCCATGGTCCAATGTGGATGTAAGTCACTCTGTAAGTGAGGGAGATGCAACCCTTTCTGTTCTCTTCCTCCTCTGAGCTACTGATTAACAAATACTGTGAATTAGCATAATAATTAATATTTATATGCTTTGAAAGCCTTAAAGTGCTATATAAACACTAGTTATTGTTATTGTAACAACAATAATAACACATTTTGCATATACAATAGATAGTGTATTATTTTTTTGAGCCTATAAGTCTTGTCTCTCCCCCAGTGGTCAGGGAGGATGTCTAATATATTTTTGTATTCAACATACATTTATTAAGTACCTATTATATTCCTCTCAGAGGATTCATAATGCCAGGAGTATAATCCCTGAATACTGAGGAAGGTGCACAGAGATGAGGGTGTGATACCCCATATGACCACCAGATGGCACCCACACTGGCATGGGAGGCCAATTGATGGGCCAGTGAAGGGGTTTTACTCCTTCTGGAACCCGGTCAGATGGAATCAGGTCTCTAGATTACCTCTTCATCTTCTTCTGCATATTGGGCATATCTCTGCTCCATCATTTCTCGTTGCCACCGCTCCTGCTCCAGGGTCTGCTGGATCAGTTGGGCCACCTCGCTCTGTTCTCCTGGCCGTTCCCTCCCAATCAGAAATCTGCAAAGTTTGGAGGGAGGGAAGGAGAGAAAGATCACTGTTTTGGGGGTGGGTTGGTAAATGTGCACAATACACTTTTAAGTTTAGCTTTCATTAACATATTCTCCACCACTTCTTAAGCCTACATAATCAACAGAAATAAATCAAGACCTAATTTGTAGAGTTTGCCGATTTCCAAGTCGTAAATGCTCACGCTGAATATTTAACGATTTCTGAGGTGTAAATGATCACACTGAAATTTAACAACCAGCTCTCTGGAGCCTGTAAGAGCTGACTCCCACATACCCCTGAACAGCCCCCCCCCCCCCCCCCGGAAGTTTCTGTGTTAAGAGCTGGGTTTTTGAAAGGATGGGGAAAGAGGGTAGAGGGGGGCAGATATGAGATATCCTATGCATAAACTGGTCCACAGCAGTTGATGTGATTCTGCAGATACTATTTGTCCCCTCTGTGTTTCCCTCTTTTACAGTCTCTATCTATCCCTTTTTGTTGGTGTTCAGTCATGTCTGGCTCTTCATGCCCAATTTGATGTTTTCTTGACAAAGATACTAGAGTGGTTTGACATTTTCTTCCCCAAATCATTTTTTATAGATGAGGAAAATGAAGCAAACAGGGTTAGGTGACTTGTCCAGGGTCACACAACTAATAAGTGTCTGAGGCTGGATTTGAATTCAGGTCTTCCTGACTCCACGTTCTGACTCTGTCCACTAGGCCAACAGCTACCCCTTTGCCTACTTTGCATTCTATAGCAAGAGAAAAAATAAAACTGGGTTAAAGAGGCTGTACCAACATTAATTACAAATGGCTAACCCAGAATCACCAAGTGTCAGACTGGTAGTGATTCTGTAAATCACTCACTTCAACTTATATTTTTTTAAAGGGAACTAAAACCTGGAAAGAAGAAGTGACCCCTTCAAGACCAGAGCTGGTCAATAGAAAAGCCCAGAGTCAAATACAAGCTTCTTGTCTCCATGGCCAGGTTCTTTCTGACCCTAATCAGATATTAGGATCTTTAGGCTTATAGCTGGAAAGGATTTTGTCTAGTCCAATTCCTTCAATTTTTCAAATGGGGAAATTGAGGTTCATAAACATGAAGTGACACACAGCCAGTCTTTGAAATCGAGTCCTCTGGCTCTAAATCTGCCATTCACCCATCCAGAACGTTAGCTCCTTGAAGGTATATTTGTCTTTGTTTCTCTGGCACCTAGCACATAGAAGGTGTCTCATGTATGCTTGGTAGAGGAATGAATGATCTCTTCACCAAGCTCCAACTGCCACAGCTAAGGTTCTCCATCTGAGACTATGCTTATTAAAGCCAACAGTTCTTTTCAGGATTGAGAACAGTGCCCAGTGAGGAGCTGTTCTCACCCTATATCAGAGCGGGCACAGAGGAGAGGAAGGGAAAGGAATAGCATTTATATTTGCCATTCAATAATTTCAATATTGTCTGACTCTTCATGATCCCATTTGGGATTTTCTTGGCAAAGATGCTGGAGTGTTTGGCATTTCCTTCTCCAGCTCATTTTACAGATGAGGAAACAGGCAAACCAGGTTAAGTGACTTGCCCAGGGTCACACAGCCAATAAGTATCTGAGGCTGGATTTGAACTCAGGAAGCTGAGTCTTCCTGACTCCACACCTAGTGTTCTACCAACTGTATCACCTAGCAGCTCTAGCATTTATATAGTGCTCAGTAAATGTCCTGGGGAAATCAGTTAACCTTGTTTGCCTCAGCTTCCTCATCTGTAAAATGATCTGGAGAAATAAATGACAGACCATTTCAGTACCTTTGCAAAGATCCCGAGTAGGGTCACAAAGAGTTGGCACGACTGAAATCTTCTGAGCAGCAACAGAAGCATGACAGGCGAGTGTTAAGTGCTTTTTACCAGTCTCTCATTTGGCCCTCACAACAACCCTGGAAGGTACAGTTGAGGAAACTGAGGCAAACTGAGGGTAAGCGACTTGTCCAGGGTCATACTGCTAGTGGATATGAGTTCAGTTTTCCTGACTCCAGGTAACTGTTCTATCCACTGTGCCCCTCTCTGCCTCTCAAGGCCGCTCACTCAAAGGGGGGCCTGACTAAGTTGTTTTCCTAGACAGAGAACCTGACCTTATAAGCTGGTCTTGGAGGAAGAAAAGAAGATGCTAGAGGGGACAGCAGTGGGATCTTTGCACACCGCATGCAAATGGCCAAAGAGCGGCAATGCTTCCCCTCAGTCCTTCTCCATGAACTCACTGGAGAATGAAGAACAAAGAGCAGCAACCTCTTCCTCCACTCCCCTGGTCTTCCTAACTCCCTAATCATTCCTCCAATTGTACCACCTCCTTGTCGTTATCTGGGACCAGGAGTGTGCTGGTAAAATGTTTAACAACCAGCTTTCTCTTCCTTTCCTTTCTCCAAATGTATGCATGATCCACTTCTAAGTTTATTTTTCAGTATTAAAATTTTCCTACATCACTTTCTTAAGTCTAAACAATCAAGAAAACAATAAATGAAGCCTTGATTTATAGCTTTTGCTGATTTCCAAGGTGTAAATGTTCACACTGAGAACTTTAAAATCAGCTCTCTTGAGCTTTAATGCTGGCTCCAGCACACCTCTGTCTGGCAATGTTCTATCCTAAGTCCTCTTCTCTTTTCTTCAATCAGTTGTTATATCAACATTTATTAAGAGCCTCCTATGTATTAGGCATTGTGCTAAGTGCTGGGGTGACAAAAAGAGGCAAAACACAGTCTCTGTTCTCAAGGAGTTTATAATCTAAGGGGAGAGACAACAAACCAACATATACAAAGAAGGCATCGATAACAAGAAACATAAGAAATAATTAACAGGGGAACCTGCAGCCTTGAGGTCACATGTGGCCTTCTAGGTCCTCAAGTGCAGCCCTCTGACTGAATCCAAAGTCAAAGGGCCGTACTTGAGGACCTAGATGGCCACACAGGACCTTGAGGCTGCAGGTTCCCCACCCCTAAGGGGGGTTGGGGAAAGCTCCCTGTGGAATATGGGCTTTTAGTTGGAACGTAAAGAAAGCCAAGAAAGCCAAAGGTGGGGATGAGAAGGAAGCATGTTCCAGGCCCAGGGAGGCCAGCCAAAAAACATGATACAAGCTGGGAGATGGAGTGTGTGTATGAGGAGTCTGAGGGACTGGGAGCAGGGCATTGTCTTCTGTAGTAATAGCAAAGGTAGGGGAGGGGGAAGTTTAGGTAGAAAGAAAATGAGATCCATTTTGGACCCAGTCTTCTCATTCACTCAGAGATGCAGCTCTGTGCAGGTGAGTCCCTAGTATGTAGAACTGACTCACCAAGTACCAGGTCCTGCATGGGGCCTTTCCTATTATTTTGCATTTACTTCATATTTATTTTGTTCTTCTATACGTTTGTCTACCCTCCTCACTCCCAGAATATCAGCTCCTTGAAGGCAGACTGGTTCTATGTGCCTGGTACGTAGAAGGAGCTAATATACAGTTATCCCCTCCTTATTGCCACTTTCCCCCATTACAGTTTTGATATATCGAGGGTCAGCCTAAGAAATAAAATAGGAATATGGGGGGAGTTTTTCAGAAGCCACAGAGGACACACAAAAACTAGCAGATGACACAGAAAAGGTTTAGAAACTCAGAAATGCATAAAATATGTGCATAGTATTTTTACTTAACATTGACCAATACTTAACCCAAATTTTACAATAAGGTACCATACAGACCCCATAAAAGAAAAAGAAAAAAAATCAGACTTTCTATCTGGCATGAAGGAGGAGAGCCAAAGGATTTTACTCAAATTTTCCACATCACAGAGGCACTGCACCCCTAACCCTCAATATGTGGAAGGGATAACTGTACATTTCTTGGATGAATGAATGAATGAATGATCTCTCTCCAACTCCAAATTTTCAACTGCTTACTAGACATCTCAATCAACCTGTTCAATACAGAAATGATCAGCTTTCTCCTGATTTCTCTATTTCTGTCAATAATTTCACCTTTTCTTCAGTCATCCAGACTGGAAGCCTTGCTGTTATCTCTGACTTTCCTCTTTCCTTGGTCTCATCATTATCCCCCAACAGTCAATCAATTGTCAAGCCCTGTTGATACAACATATGTCATATGCGTCCATCTATCATCTAGTCCCATTATTGTTGTTGTGTTCATCCTGCGTTGGCGAAGAAGAAAGACCATGCCATCAGAGAAATGATGCCATGACTTGCACTTGACTTTGATTTGAGTGAGGGAGGGCTGTGCAAGGTCACCAAACTCACTTTCTCCTCCTGAGCCATCTGGGTCCAGTGACTAGATATACATCAGGATGACTGGAGATGGCCCAGGATGCAATGGGAGACCTTGGCCTTTTTAGGCTTGCCTTTTCAGGTACTCACTTAGAGGGAGTCCCACAGTCACCATCCAAGGAAAGACCTTCAACTCCCTGGATCCCTGCCTCACCTTCCAGATGGGCTCCTTGCCTCCTTCCTCCCATCTCTACTTCACAATGATGCCCAATTCGTCTTAGCCATGCACAGAGCTGATTGGGTTATTTCCCTTGCTCAGAATCCTTTAATGCACCCTGCTCCATCCCAGGTATCCCTCACCCTACCTGTAGACACTGTCTTTTGCCTTTCTTTGTATCCCCAGCACTTAGCACTATATCTGGAACATAGTAGATACTTAAATGTTTATTGATTAAATCAAATTCAGACTCTTTATCCTGGCATTTCCGGCCTTCCACAAGCTTTAATACCTATTGTTGTAAATTCCATTCCCTCTTCTATACTACAAACATAAAAACAGGAAACATGTCTTACTGAGCTTTAAAAAGAAAACAAAAACAAAAACATTTTTCCCAGTATCTAACAGAAATGTTTCCAATGTATTAGATACTTTAATAAATGATTGTTGAGTGAATGAATGAAAATAATGGTAGGAATGGAATAAAATCCTTTGGGTGTGGAAGCAAGGCATTAAAAGGGAAGAGTTGGTCACATTAACAGGACTAAGGGATATAAGAAGAGTGTTTTGGGTATCCTCCTGCCCACTGATCTTCAGGAAGGGGAGGGGAGATGAAGAAGGAAGATTAGGATGAAAAGGAAATGGTAGAAGGCCTAGGCTCCCCCTGAATCATGCCTCCTCCCCTCACCACACACACACACACACACACACACATTTCCTGTTTCTCTATTGCTCATGTCCTGACCGCCACCCCTTTCCAGGAGAGTAGTTCCCTTCTCCCCAGGGTCAGGATGGGGAGATGTAATGCTGGCAGTGGAGAAGAAGGTAAGAAATGGACAAAGGCAAGAAAAGAGGTAGGAGGAAAGAAGTTGGAGATGGGGAGGGACCAGTCTGTAGTCCCTGGCCCTCAGTTCTGACTCATTCCTCCTTCATTTCTAATCACTGAGTTGGTAGGGAGGTACAAGGAACGGTGTAATCTAAGAAGGCTACTTGGAAGAGGAGGTATACAGGGAAGGCTTGAGAATCAGAAGACTGGTGGAGATGGCATTTGGGAAGATTTGAGATAGATTTCTAAGCTGGTTAGAAAACAAAAGGTAGAAAAGATCTGGGAGATTATAAAGGTATCCTATAGAGCAAGGGTTCTCAGCCTTTTTTGTGTCATGGACCTTTTCTCAGAATAATGTTTTTAAATGCATAAAGAAAAATGACAATACAGTTATCAAAATATTTTGAAACACAAGTTTGTGGAGCCCAAGGTAAGAATATCTGATTTAGAGCATTTTCCCCCCAAAATTCTGAAGCTAGATCTCTTTCCCACCTTAGCTCCCAGGGCTGGATAAGGAGGCTATGGGCAATAGAGTTAGGGAAGATTCTGTGGTGCAGTGAATAGAGTGCTGGGCCTGCAACCAGAAAGCTCTGGGCTCAAATCTGGCCTCACGCTGTATGACCCTGGGCAAGTCACCCTGTTTGCCTCAGTTTCCTTATCTGTAAAATGAGCTGGAGAAGGAAATGGCAAACCACTCCAGTATCTCTGCCAAAACTCTCAAAACTTCTCATGAAGAGAATTGGAACAGAGAGTGAAGCAGCACATTTTCTCTTGTGTTATGTTTTGGTTTGGTTTGTTTTTTTCTCATGGCTTTTCCCATTCATTTTCTTATATGCAACATGACTAACGTGAAAATGTGGTTAATAAGAATGTATGTGTAGAATCCATATAAGATCGTATGCTGTCTCAGGGAGGGAAGAGGGAGGGAGAGGGAGATAAATCTAAGACTTATGGAAGTGATTTTAGAAAACTGAAAACAAATAAATTAATTAAAAAAAACTTCTCATGACATGATTAGAAAAAAAGGGTATGGCTTAATCCCCAAGGCAAAAGCCTAATCTTATCTGACTGGGGCCAACTCTATTGTGGGTGGAAAGAGTTTGGCTGGCTTATTGCTAACATGTTCAGAGTTCCAACACCCACCCTTATCCCAAAACCCAGAGTTTCTCACCGCACTCGACCCTTGGTGTTCCTAAGTACAGAAGCGGCAAAGCTCTGAGTCACGCCCACCAAGCTGGTCCCATCCACTTCTACCAGGAGGTCATTCACTTGGATCCTAGGAAAATAAGAAGGTTGAGAGAATCAGAGAGGGCATCAGGCTCCAGGTCCCCTGGTCAAGAGGACTGAGCCCATCACCACCTAAGCCAGATTCCACTAACCCAGTAATAGTTTTCTACCCTACAGGGAAGGAAGAGGACCCTAAAGAAGACATCTGGAGCTACCTAGAAGCTCCCTCTCTATCAACAGTTTCCCCCTCTATCAAGCCCTCTGAACATCTGCAGAATCATGCGGAAGTCTCTAGCCTTAGTTGCTGGTTCAATCTTAGGCATCCTCTATCTCTCTCCCTGCCTCCTTCCCTCCCTCCATTTTCTCCTTTCCTCTTCTTCTCCTTAAGTGTTTTTCTTCTCTGTCTCCCTTTCTCCCTTCTCTCTCTCACACACACACACACACACACACACGCGCTCACACACACGTGCACACACACGTGCGCACACACACACACACACTTTTCCTAGACATATAGACGCACAATGACATGTTTTCCTAGCCAGACACATATACTCATATATAGACATACTTTCCAAGACAAAGATACACAGGTGTGCAGACATGTGATTTCCTACACATAAACACAAGCACATACACCAACTGAGGCATTCACGTAGACCCCAAGTCATAAAGATATACTCATGATGACAATACAGAGTAACATGGACGTAGGAAGCATATGGCACAATACATAGAGCCACTGTGTGCCTCCTCTTCCAAGCAGTCCTTTTAAATCATACCATTCCCAGCACCTCCCTACCGACTCAGTGGGACCCAAGGTGAGGGAGGAATGGGTCAGAACTGGAAGAAAAGGGAAACCTAGAGTTAGAGAAACTTGTGATAAAATCCTGCCTTAGACACTTACTGTGTGACCCTAGCCAAGTCACATAATCACTGTCTGCCTCAGTTTCCTCTTCTGTCAAATGGGGATAACAATAGCATCCACTTCCTGGGGTTGTAGTGAGGATTGAATGAGATATTTGTAAAGTACTTTGCAAACCTTAAGGGAATGTACAAATACTACCTTCTGTGTTGGAATCATGCCTCCTTCCTAAACACACATACAATAGAAAGAAGGTACACGAGTTTGTCTGCATCTATGTACATAAGGAAGGGCGCGTCCCAAATGTTGTACTAGATGGAGCACAGGATTTAGTGCTCCTCAGGACCTGAGTTGGAATCCCACTTCTGGGACCTGTGTGACACAGGGCAAGCCATTCCATCTGTCAAATAGTTGTTTGTTGACTGATTGAATTAACTGATCTCTCTGGCTTTGGCTTCCTAATCTGTAAAATGAAGGTGGTGGAATAGGTGGCCCAGAGGGTCCCTTCTGACTCTGAAAGAATGATATACATACGTATACATATACACACATAACAGACAAACATGAAAATACACGTCTGTATCTCTCCTTATAAAAAAACAAGCACACAACACCCTTGTACATACACATGATGATTCCCCAGCAGCCCTTGGCACACTGCCTGGTGCATAGTAGGAATTTAATAATGGCTGATTTCCTTCCTACTGTTCCAGTTGTTTCTTTCTCCCCTGTTGTCCCCACAAGAGGGTGACAGAGACCAGGAGTGACCCAGACTTGATACACTGAAGGGGAAAGAGGAGTGGAAAGAGGAGTGGAAAGTGGAAAGAGGCCTCCCCCACACCCTCCATCTTCCCTGGAACTCCAGTGATGTTCCCACAGGACCACATACGGGAAACAGAGGAAACCAGTCCATTGTAAACAGGTTCCTCCCACCCATGCACATGCGTACAAATGCCCAGAGATGTGCCTGGGCAGACACACAGAACCAAAGAACCAGAAACTGGCATCTCTACAAACACCCACTCAACCAGCCACAGCTAGGACTGGCCTGAAAGTGCTTGGAAAAGTCTCTAAAGCTGAATGGAAAGGTAAGGAATGAGTATGGCCATGGCCATCATGATCTCTTCTCTGGAGACTTAGACTAGGGGAAGAAACTCATACCCTGACAAAGTTCAGAAGCTGCCCCAAACCAGTCTAGACACAGAATGCAATTCTTGTAATAGTCCGTTCACATATATAAAATGAAGGGAGTGTCTACACCATCTATGTACACCTTCAGTGTTGTGGGGAATTTGGGGAAGTTGCTGTCACCCACTATACAAATACATATGTCGTTGTTGGCCTATCTTTCTCAAAGAGGACCAGTCACATCAGGAAGGTGATGACTTGCCAGTTAATTAGATTTAAGTGAGGCAGGGCTGTGCAAAGTCATCAGCCTCACTCTCCCCCCTCCAGAGTCATGGGAGTCCAGTGGTAAGACATAGGTCAAGACGACTGGGGATGGCCCTGGATGCAGTGAGAGATCCTGGCCTTTTCAAGCTAAGGTCTTTTCCAGGCTTCAGTTTGTCTGAGATAATGCCCATTCAGTAATTAAACTTTAAGTTAGAATTGAGGCAAAAAATGGCCAAGTTTGCCTTTATAAAAGAAATCAGTCTGGGAGGGGAAGACCCTCAGAGTTTCTGGCCAGAACAGGAACAATTGCTATTTATACTCCCTCACAGCATGTATACACTGCACACCCAACAGCAATTCTCTAACACATTCCAGCACCCAGGTGCATATCTATCTGCTCAGCTCCTCTGACAGGCTGCTACGTAATTATGAAGATACATTTCAGATGGCACAAAAACACCAGACAAAATGCCTGCTTTCACACACTTGCACATGCACAACTCAAGTGGTACCCACCACAAACCCATGCAACTCACTACATTCAACAATTCATGGGCATTTATTGCTCATCCCCCAAGTCCAGTCTGAAGGCTCTTGCGCATGTCCCCCTAAAACATCACTGCCACAATTCATCGATCTCAGCCACCTATGGCAATAACGCTCCCTTCCTGGTGCTACTATCCAGGCATAAACCTTTTATTATCGAGGCTAGGGGTTTGAGCCTCTTGTTATGACCTTCCTTTGTAAAACATCATGGTACAGGGACAGCTAGGTGGCACAGTGGATAGAATACTAGTGCTGGAGTCAGGAGGACCTGAGTTCAAATCTAGCCTCAGATGCTTGACACTAGTTGTATGACACTGGGCAAGTCACTTAATTCGGATTGCCTCCCCTCCAAAAAAGAAATCATGGTTTAGTAGAAAGAGTATTAACTCTACAGTTAGAGGATTTGAGTTCAAATCCATCTTTGACTCTTACCTCTCTTGACCTCCAATCCCTCATCTATAAAATGAGGAGTTGGATTAAATGACCTCCAATGACCCTTCCAACTTTATTAACCCCCACTGAGACAATACAACTGGGGATTCCTGGGGAAAATCCATGACCTAGAAAGTAACCCAGAACCTTCTACCCCCAAACCAGGTTTTAATCCTGGGGGAGTACCATATCAGTACCCATGCTGGAGGAAGACAGAGTGACCCCATGAGAGCATGCAGTGCCCATGTGGGATAGGAAGGGAACAGTTACCTGCCATCACGATGTGCAGCACCCCCCTCCGTCACTGTCTTGACAAAGATGCCCAGCTTTTCCAGGCCCATGTCAGCCCCAGCACCCATGCCAATGATACTGATGCCCAGGCCTTCTGAGTCTGCAAAAGGGCACATGGGAAGGGAGAGGTCAGTGCCACTCTGAAGGCTCTGGATTGGGGAGTGGGGAGGAGAATCAGAGATATCAGGTAAACATTTGAGAGGAGGACATACAAGGTGCTCTGGGAAGGGACTCAAAATATGTTCAGCAAACACTGGGTGAACTGGAGGAGGATGTCAGGAGACAGATAGCAATTTGGTGGGATGGCATTGGGTTGGGGGCAAAGTATAAGGGAGGCTGGGGCAGTAGGACAGAGTTGGTAGTGGGTACATATGATTAAGTAGCTGGTCAAGGGAGCTAGCTAGCTGGAGGTGTGGGTGGAGGGGAAGAGCTCCAATCTAACCATCCCTTCCCTAAGTGCTAATTAACTCTCCTCCCATTCTCTGGGGCTAAACCTCACCCCTGGGAACACCCATTCTCATCTTAATCTTTATGCTCCCTCAGCCTTCACAGAGTGAGATGCTTTAGTCCTTGTGAAACCCCTTTGATGCCGAGGAATGCCACTCATGCTCCTGATCACTTCCTGTCCTCCCTAACCTTCTCAAGGCACTGTACATATGCTCTCTTTTGATCTTCACAGCAGACTTGTGATATAGATGCTATTATGACATTTTACAGATGAGGAAACTGAGATAGGAAGGGAAGTGACTTGCCCAGGGTCACATAGCTAGGAAACGTCTGAGGCAGGATTTGATCTCAGTCCAATGGGCCAACAAGGACTTTATGGAAAGCTACGGTAAACAGAGGGGCAGTTAGATGTGGCTAACTGTAATGAGGCTCCAAAAAGAATCGTGTACGGTTCTGTGGAAGGGTTGGTGATAATATTTTGGTTATAGAAGGGACTAGGTGATGGCATATGCCATGTGTTGGTGACAGTTTTGGATCTGACAAGGCTGCTGATTTTGGGTGGGTGACGCTCTGATGGAGGCAAAGGTCGATGACAGTATTCATCTGTGAATGGTTGTGACAGAGATTGTGATGGTGAATCAGCTGTGATTCAATCTAACAATCTAACAAACATTTATTTAGCACCTGTTGTGTGCAAGGCATTGTGTTAAACACTAAAGATGCAAAGACAAAAACCTTTGAACCCTTTTAGGAGTTTGGAATGTAGACAGGGCAATGATAATGTCCAGATCACTGGGTGTTATTGTGTTAGAGGATGGTTACAGTGTATGATTGTGACAGGGATCAGGAAGCAAGGAAAACCATGTGTGAGGGAGCTGAGGTGATACTGAGAGTAGATTACCACCCACAGGTGAGATTGAGGGGCTTGAGGCTTCCACTCAGAGCCCTGAATAAAGAGAGGTCTCTGGGGCCAAAGGCTGAAGTGTCCCAGCTTATCCTTTTGGACTCAGACATTCTATCAGGTTAAAATGTTAATACCCATGGGAGGCAGCATAGGGTAAGTCTTAATGAGGGTAAACTTCCATCAGTCATTAACACTGATATGTGTACCTCCCTCCTTTCCGTTTTCCTTGCTTCCTCCTTCCCTCTCTCCCTTTCCTTCTACTTTCCTTCTTTCCTTTCATCTTTTTCTTCCATCCTTTCTCTTCTTTCCTTCCTTCCTTCCATTCCTCTTTTCTTTCTCTCTTTCTTTCTTTCCTTTTCTCCCTTTTTCCTTTCTTCTTTCTTTCTTCCCTTTCTCCCTCTTTTTCTTTCTTTCCTTCCTTCTTTATTTCTCTCTTTCTCTCTTCCTTTCTTCTTTTCTTCTACCTTCCCTCCCTTCATTCTTTCCCTTTTACCAGGGCTTCACAATGGGCAGGTACTGTGTTTTGGGGAGAACTGAAATATTGTTTTACCACATCCTTTATAAGTGAGCATTCCCAAAGAGTAGGTTTTGCTAGGGAGGAGAGAAGGAGAAGGGCAAGAAGGGGAAGGGTCTAGGGGACAACAAAAAGGCAGCCCTCAGACAAAGTGCTACAATGAAAAGAAGGGTGTACCACTACACCCCAAGAAGTGACAGGGATACTGCTTCTTGTGACCTTGTTCTATGCTGGCCCTGAGTCATAGAACATATGGGGTAAGACTGTGGTGGTGGGAACACAGGAATGAGAGAGGAGGATCATGGGTAACCGAGCGTGGGGGCAGTAAGCAAGCAGATCAGCAGGGCCAGGGGAAGAGAGAGAAAGACTCTGAGCCTGGGGAGAAGTGCACCCCCCAAGCTCCCACCTCACCCTTGTCCAGCTCCACAGGGAATAGTTCCAGCCTTTCCACCCGCTTCTCCAGCTCATATTCAGCTGAAGCTGCCATGGGATCCACATCCTCATTACGACGATCATAATCTTCATTGGAGTATGTGCTGAACACCTGGGCATAGGAAAGAGGAAGGTTGGAGGGGGGCAGGGAAGGAGGGATGGGGCTAGAGGAGGATTAAGGCTTGGCCTAGGGTAACACAGGGTGGTGACCAAGGCTGAGACAGCAAGCTGCTCACTCCTCCTTCTCCTCTCTCTGGGCACATTTTCCTCAGGCCCATAACATCCCCTACCTATGTGGACTTGGGCAAATCACTTGGCCTCTCTGAACCTCATTTCTTACTCTGTCAAGCAATGAAGCTTAACTACATGGTCTCTGGCTCTAATGAACAATGAAATAAGCCAGAGATTGAAAACCAGTCAGACCCAGAAAGGTAGTAACAGAGAGAAACCCAGAGACAGAGATAAGAGAGATATGGGAGAGAAAATCATACAGGATGGAAAATGAAGGAGAAATAAAAGGGCAAGAAAAAGGGGGGGAGGAGAAGAAGGATGGGAAAACACAAGAGGAAAATAGAGATGAGTATGGAGGGAGCCAGATGGGGAGAAAGAGGAGGGGAATTGGGTGTGAGACGGGAAAGGGGGAGGGGAGGGAGAGAAGAGCAGGAAAGAAATGGATAAAGAAAAGGAGACACAACAGGAGACAGAAGCCAGAGAGGACACAGAAGAATCCTGTGTCTGTCTGTAACCTGATTTCTGGGGAATGGGGAGAAGACATTGGGGGGAGGGGAGGCAAAGGGGAAAAATTCCAGGCCTTCTGCCCCCCTTTCTTTTTAGTGAGAAGGGCTTTTCTTCACATGATCATAGTGGCCCAAGCTTTCTTTAGTTGCACTCTCCAGTGCCCACATATCAGGTCACTGAATTGAGACTGTCCTCATTTGAGTCTGAAAAAACAAAAACACCCCCCCCCCCCAAAGAAACCCCTAACAACACACATTTTCTTTTGGCACCTCCCACAGGGATCTCTTCCACTAGGAGAGAAAAAGAACATTCAATATCCTCCCCAATCCTCCCCCCATCTCCCTACATCCCTATAACCAGATATTGCTTCACCAGTAGTGCCCATGGGCATGACTAGAGAGTGAAGCCTGAACTTCTTTAGTCTCACTAGGGTACCATAAAATGTTCCAGTCTACCCAATGGGTCATGCCACCTGAGGCTCTGTAAAGAATGCCTGATTGAAAGCACCAGAACCAATGCCACTGTCCTAACTTAAGAGAAGCTTTGAGGAATCCAAGGAGCTCTAAACAGCCTCTCCAAAGGGTGTCCTTTCTGCTCCCAGAAGATATAACAGACACAGAGCAGGGACAGCGTCTTTAAGGGTTCTCAGCACTGCAAATGCCAGCCCCATGCAGGGCACATTCTGCGAAAAGGTCCCCATCTTTGGGCCTGAGGTGTGGTGCTTGTGTGGGTGTCCACAGTAGCAGATTAATGAGGATCATTTTGGAGATGGTGGCATTTTCATGCTTCAGTGCTTCTAACGACAGGTTGGCACCATTCAGTGCCAAGTGGGGGCGAGGGGTGGGGGAACTGAGGCCATCTGACAGCCTAGGCTAGTGGGAGGGGAGTACTAGCTTCTCATACTTCCCCCGATGCCCCATAGAAAGCATCCCACCTTCACTCTAATGCCAGGACCAGGGCAATCTCATTTCTCTGCTCAGTGGAATGAGGGCAGTATAGGCACCCCTGAGTCCTCTGCTCTGCCAGTCTTCCACTCAACTGTGAGTTGGGGGATGGGGACAAAGAGTCACGGAATGTTAGAGCTGCAGGGACCTTTAGAACAAAGGATCTTAGAGCCAGCCCATCTATTACAACCTTCTCATTTTACAGAAGTGGAAACTGAGGTCTGAAGAGGGGACAGAACTTGGGTAGCTAGTGACAAAGCTGGAACTAGAACTCAGGTCATTTTGGCAGATTAAGCTCCAGGGACCAGCTATGGGTGGGGATGCTTTAAACCAACCTGTGCATATCTTTCCATTCTTGTCTTCTCACTTCCTAATACTCACCCTATGGGAATGGCTACCAGTCGCCCAAATGGGTCTACTCACAGTCCCCTTCCCCTCCCCCCAAGCAATAACGATAACTAATGTTTATATAGTGCCATCAAAGTTTTAAAAGTGCTTTTTATTCCAATTGGGCCTCACAAAAGGTAAGATTTATTATTAGACCTATTTTACAGATGAGGGAATGAAGGCTCAGGGTGATTTTTCCAGGGTCACATGAGCTAGTGAGAGTCAGAAGCAAGATTTGAACTCAGGTGTTGCTGATAGCAAGTCCGACTGGTGAGTTATTCATTCCACCGCAGTCTCTTAAATTCAGCTCCTTGCCTTTGCTCACACCCAAACCACCCAGGCCAGGCCTGTCCTTCTCCTCTCTTTCCTATCAAAAACCAAACCAAACTTTGAAGGCTCAGCTCCAAATTCACTATCTCCCAGAAGCCTTCTCAGCTCACCTAAGCCCACAGGGATCTCTGGCTCCTCTGAATCCTACACCATTCATTGTCTGCACCTCACACTCTGGCAGGCACTTATCACACTGCTGCTTTGTCAAGTTAGCTATCTTCCCATGGGGTGTGTGTGTCTTATCTCCCCAATGACAGGAGCTGGAGTCTTGTGTTTCTCTCGGCCTCAGAGGGGTCTGGTCCAGCCACACAGCCATCCCATCTAAGCCAGGTAAATGCTTGTTGACTGATCCCACCCCCACCCTCCTTCAGAGGTATCAATTTATGGGTCTTATAGCTTTGGGATCCCAAGTATCAAAGGGTTGTCAATGTCCCTGGAGAATGGGCTGGGGGAACAAATCCCCAACATCAGAGTTTCAGGTGGAAGAGCATGAAATCCCCCCAAAAGTCGTCATAGAACAGAAACCATTTACAACTCACACTTACACAAGTCTTTAATCTAAGGTCTCAATTATAGTCAGGTTTTCTAAAGGTCAAGGTTAAAAGCCTATTAGCCTCTCAAAGTCACAGGTTTCAAGGGGCTCTAGCCAAAACATTTTTTGGGTGCCAAAATATCCTGGAGTAGGACCTAGAGAAACAAGGTCAAACAATTCCTGATAGCCTCACCTGCCCCAAGGGGGTCTTCTCAATGGGTCAGAGGACTCCCTATCTCTTACCTTCTCCTCTTCCCTCTCCCTACCAAGGCTTTATCTCCTTCCTATACCCTGAGAAAAGGACAGCATGGTATAAAGCAGTCAAAAGGTCTGAGTTTTAGGTTTGTCTCTGCCATTAATTGTCTGTGTGACCTTGGGCAAGTCATTTTCCTTCAACTAATCCTGTTTCCTCCTCTGGGAAAGGAAAGAATTGGACTAGAGTGATGTTTCTAAGGTCTCTTCCCAGTTCTGACATTCAGTGACCATAACTTCATCTGGCTGGGGGAGATTTGACTGGTGAAAGGGCTATCAGAGCCTGGACGCTCTGCTCCCATTACCCAGGGGTATGATGCTGGTTCTGATTGTAATTAAGCAATGTGACCACCCACTTTTAACCCTTCCCATTTGAGCCTGGCTGGAAGGGGAGAGCTTAAGGACTAGGGAAGGGAAATTTTGCCTCTCCCAATCCCTAGGGAAGGAAGGGCTGGTCATTGGCCATAAGGTTGTTATGGAAATGATAAACAAACATATGGGGGGGGGGGAGAATGGAATGCTAGCCCCTCATGCCAGTCTAGGAGGGGGAGGGATAGGGAAGGGAAGGCCAGGCACCAAAGTTACTCAAGCCAGAGAATTCTGGAGTCTTAGTTCTAGGGCTAGATCTGGGGGAGAGAGTTCAAAACCATGGAGGAAAGGCAACACCTCTCTTCCTCTGTCCACACACATACACACACACACACACACACATGCACAGGAGACTTCCTAAGTACACTTTTCATTCTCATCTAAAGAATCAAAAGCATTTATTAGGCATGGTAGTGAGCATGGCGGGGAGGGAACTAGGGCTTAAAAAGGGGAATCTTAATGGAGAAGCAGTTCAAGGAGTCCAACTCCCTCCACCCACCTCCTTCTCACTGTTACTGAAAGTGTGGAGCCTCCTAGCCTCAATTTTATCCTCTATAAAATAAAAGGGTAGGACTAAGTAATCTGCAAGATCCTTTTTTTCTAACTCTAACATTCTATTCTGTTATAGGGGGAGAGGGGTTCATTATGATCTCACAAATGGGTGACCCTTGGGGTATCTGTCCTTTTAAATGATTATAAAGAAGGAGGAGGTACGAATCAGACCCCCTCCCTTTGTGGATCATCTCCATTCCCCCATCCCTTTTTTCTTTATATCCCCAGGGAGCCTCACTCTTAGGCCTCCTTAACAGCCCTTCCAATACCCTTCCTGAGACAGACCTCAAGGTCCTCACCCTGGAGATCTCAATCCATCTTTACTAACATCACCAAGGAAAACCCTGATCCTTTAGGAGCTCCAGTGAGGTGGGGGTGAGGGGTAGGTGTGAGGGAAGTCCCCAGAAGAAGAAAGTCCCTAGACCCTATCACCTCCCTACCACCCTGGGAGTCATGTGATCCCACTCCTGAGCTCTCCCTTGGCTACTTCCCTCTTTCACTTCTGCAAAGTTGAAATGGGGGAAATGCTGATTTAGATAGGACAGGAGAAAGCGCTACTTCCTTCTGGCCTCTCCCCTTTTGGGGGAGGGGGAAGAGCGCAACGATCTCTCAGGTTTGTTCCATCTGCCTCTGTTTTGTGTGCCCTCTCCCTTAACTTTGGAGTCTTTTCTAAAGGAGCTCTCAAGCTGCTACCCTCTTCTCCCCATACCCATCCCCCAACTATTCCACTGTCTGCCCCCAGGCTCCCTGAATGAAGGGATTTCTGGGAATGGGAAAAATAATCTGGCATTATCGAGGGCAGGGCATGGACTGCCTGCCCCAGGCAACTGTGTGGGTGAGCAGGAAAGGGAGAGTCACCTCCTCTTCCTCCCTCTCCACCTTCTCCCTCTGATACATAGTAGGAGGTGGGGGAGGAAGGGAAGAGGAGGCCAGCGCGCCTAAGGGGATCTGAAGGATGGCTAACTGTAGATACCCTGACAGCCACCTCCGCTGGAGGGGGATGCAAGAGATGTAGGGCATGGGGAGGGAGACTGGTGCAATGCTAGCCTGATGCCTTCCCTTAAACTCCGACACAAGGCACAGCTTCTTGAGGGAGACTCTGATGAGCTTTGTTTTATCCCATATAAATAGTTCTAACAGAGCAATACCCCCTCCCAAAAATAATCACTTCTGGGTCAGGGCTGCAGGGAATAGCTGGGAGGGGGCAGGGTTCCCACCAATGAGGGAGCTGACTCAACGTGCCAACCTCAGCTGGCAGGGCGGAGGCGGGCGGAGCGCACATGGCAGGGGGTTGGGGGGAGTGGGTGCCAAGGGACCTCACTTACTTGGATGGGTGCAGTGCTGAAATGGATCTTCCGGCTGGGGACCGGCTCCTCCTCCTCCGAGAGCCCTGGGATCTCTACACACCCCGATTCTGGCTCGTAGGGGGGCTCTCCATCTTCCTCTTCCTCGTCGTCCTCTTCCTCCTCCTCTTCCAGCCCACTACCCCCAGAGTCCTCCCCAAGCCCACTATAGGCGCTCACGTCCACTAAGTCCGCTTCGGAGAAGTCCTCCCTCTTGGACTCATCCCCTTCTTCTGGGGCCACTTCAGGCACCCGGCTTCCCCCCGATACCCCTACTCCCCTCTCTGCGTCCCCTTCATCTTCCGGGGCAGCTTGAGCTCTCTGCTCCTCTGGGGGCCCGGCGGGGACCGCTGCAGCCACGGCTCCGTTCTCTAGGGCCGCGTGGACGGTCACCTCAGCCTGGATCACCTCTCCAGCTGCTACCTCGGCCTCCGATTCCCCACTCTCCTCCACCTCCACCGGCTTAATCTTGCGCACCTCCCGGGGTTTGGGGGGCGGGCGGACCGGTGCCGAGCGATGCAGTGGCTGCTGAGGCTGCCCCGGAGGCTGCGGTTGCCCTCCAGGGCCCCGCTCCTTCTCGGTGGGCCCATCACCAGATGGGGCTGGAGGCGTAGGCAGGAAAACCCGAGACCTCTTGCTGACCAGCTTGGAGTTGAGCGGCGGCGCCCCGGGCCCCCGGTGGAGGCCAGACCTTAAGTCCGCCTTCTCGAAGACAGCGCTCAGCTGACTGACGGTCGGGGACACGGCGTCGGTGTCCAGCTTGTCCAGAGCCTCGGTGCTGCCGTTGAAGCGCACCACCACGTCCAGCTTCCGGTCCTGCAGGCTGGCCCGCTCCTGTCTCAGGAGCCGCCGGGTGGCGGCTTCCTTGTCGCCGCCCGGCCCGGCCGCCGCCCCGGCGGGGCTGCGCTCGAACAACTTCCTTGTCTCCTGCAGCCTGGACAGCGGCTGGGGCGGCAGCGCTGGCTGGGGCGGCTGCGCCGGCTTGGAGTCGAAGCGGCTCACCCGCTCCGACACGCTGGTGCCCAGCTTCAGCAGCGCGCTGTGATCCACGTTCTCGTTGAGGCTGCTGGCTCTGGGCAGGGAGAGGCGCACCGAACGCTCAGCCACCCGGGGAGGGGGCTCCGGGGGTCCGGCTCCCCCCGCACCGCTGCTCCCCTCTCCCCAGCCTCCGGGAGGCCCAGCAGTCCCCATCTGGAGGAACATGCTCTTGATCCGGTGGACGTTGGAGCCATATTTCTTGTGATGGGGAACCTTCGGGGCCTCGTCTGCCCCCGGGGTATCGGACGGGGCTTTCAGGGCCTGGATACCAGCCTCATAGGCGCTGCGGTGAGGGGAAGCGCTCCGAAGGGGGCCCCCGGGGCCGCGCGGCTCCGTCTTCATCATGATGGGGGGAGCCGGGTTCGCATCCCCCCTTTCTCTGCTCCTCCTCCGAACAAGGGACCGGCTACTGTCCGGATCCCCTCCCCCCCCCAAAACCCTCCAAGGGGCTCACTCGGATCCGACCCCCCAAAACAAGCGGCCGACCACAGTCGGAGCCCCCCTCCCTCCCCACCCCTCCCCCCGAACAAGCGGCGGGAGGAATCCGGTTCACATTGTAGGCGGCGGTGTCAGCGAGAGACAGGCGAGCAGGCAGTCAGTCCATCCCCCACCCGGGATGGCAGATTCGGATCTCTGGGGGCCGAGGGACCCCGGGAGCCATGGTCCTGCCTCGGAGCTCTTCGAGATTCTTATGCTGCTGTCACTGTTCTCTTGCACAGCCCCAGCTCGGTCCAGGCTCCGCTCCCCCTCTGTTCCGGCCTGCCTGCCTGTCTGCCTGCTTCCCTCCCCCCCAACTCCCCTTTTCCTCTGTCTTTCTCTCCCTCTGCCACAGCCGCTGCTGCCTGAGAACTGAGCCGGTGCCCTTCTCTTAGCGGCCGCTGGGGGACGGGCCCTTCTGGGTCCTAAAGCGACAGGGGTTTCCGGGGACCTGGGCCCCAGTCTCCCCCTCGCAGCGGAACCCTCTCTCCAGGCTTAGAGGGCCAGTCACACTAGTGGATCCGCCCCTTAAACCCCCACCGCCAACACACCAATCAACTGCAAGCCTGTCCATTTCCATCTCTTATTCCAGTCCAGAGACCTGAACACAGCTGCTTCACCCCTTCAAAAAAAAGGGGGCACGCTCGAATTGCTTCTTTGCAACTCCCCCCAAACTCAGAACCTGGGTGGGAAATGAGTATGTCGGAAGGACTTGCTTTTAGGGAGTACCCCTATGCGTCCAGCTCTGGGGGTTGGAGAGAGGCGGAATAGCTAAGAAAACGAGATCCAGTCCGTCTGGATCTGGGTGGAGGGAAAATATCCTCACACTGCCACTCTGACCTTTCAGGCGCCTGCAAAGTGGGATTAAATAGGGTCCCGGTCCTTCTCCCGGATCCTTGGAGCTCCTGGACTGGGCGTTTCTCCAACAGAAACAACAGATTCTTGGAGGTGAGGCCAATGGGCCCTGGAGGTCGGACTCCCCCCCCCACCCCCCACTCCCAGATATCGTTTACTTTTGCCTTTAGAATAGTTGCTCCTAGGCGCTGGGCAAGGAATAAGGATTTAACCCTCTTTCCCACCCCATCCTTGTCTCTCCATCTCTACACCATGCCCCCAGAAGCAGAGGAAACTGAAGTTCGGCTTTAAGAGAAGCCTGGGGGACCCAAACCCTGGGAGTATTGAGAAGTTGCCTTAGTGATACCCCACCCCTGGATACTCTTATCAGTGGATTGAGGTTCTCCACTCCCAGAAAACCTGTTCCCCCTGCTTCATTTTTCCCAGAGCCTAAAAATGGGGCACACGGCGGACCCTAGGACCCAGAAGACAACTCAAGCACAAAGCCTCCCCCCACTCGAGACTGCTTCCTGCATCTCTAGCCTTCCTGCCGCCCTCCCTCCCCTCCCTCCTTCTCCGCCCCCCTTTCCCCTCTTCCCATCCTCCTCCTCCCCCTCAGCACTTCCCACACTCAGGCAGCTGGCCCTGTCCGCCTGGAGAGAAGGGGTGTAGTGGAGTCATCCCAGGGACGGAGGGCCCTCCAGTCCCTATGGAGAAGCTGATTGGGATGAGGGGTGTCTAGGACCCTGGAATCTTGATAACCTGATCTTTGGGGATGAGGAGGAAAGGGTCTGGGAATGCCAGCACAGAAGCAGCCCACAGGACCGAAGCTAAAGGGCATTTGGGGAAAAGCTAGTAGGAACTGAGCTCCAGACTGGAAGGAGACCCTAGAATCTTGTCTCCTGCTTCCACTCTGACCCAGCCTAGCCCAGCTAACCCTGGGAAACAATTGCCGCCCCCTCCTCCGCCCCCCAACGAGAAGGAGGTCCTCGGTGACACTGACTAGACACAGACAGATAACTGGGGGCACCTCTGTTCTTCCTGTATGGGAGGATTCATAGAATGTCAGAGCTGAAAGGTACCTCACAGATCTTAGAACCACAGATTCACTTGCTAGTTTTCTAACCCTGGCCACATCACTTGACCGATGATCCTACTTTCTCATCTATATAATGACAATAATATTTTCACTGACTCCTCTTGGGGCTGTTACTACTACATTGGGTTATTGGAAGGAAAACACTTTGCAAACCTTTAGGTTGTCTTTATGTAACAACAAGAACATAATTAGAGCAACAATAATGGTAATGATGATGATGGGTTTGGAGCTGGGAGACCGTCTTCAAGGTGATCTAATGCAACACCTATTCCTTTTTAAAAAAGATAAGGAAACAAGGCCCCAAAGAGGGAGATTGACTTGTCCAAGAGAACATTGCTAGCAAGGGAATCTATTCATAGGGTCCCTTTCAGCTCTGACATTCAATTAACACCGCCTCCCCCCCCCCACAACAATGGCAAAAATTAGGTTACCTGTGGTCAGGCTAGGACTTAAACCCTGATCATCTGACTTCTAAGCCAATGTCCTTTCCATTTGTTATTGGTGTATCTTTTCGGTTGTATCTACCTCCTCGTAACCCCATTTTTTAGAGGGCATTTTTACTAGAGAGGTTTACCATTTCCTTCTCGAGCTCATTTTATTTTTCCTTTACAGATGAGGAACTGAGGCAAACAGGATCAAATGACTTGTCCAGGGTCACATAGTAAGTGTCTGAGGCTGGATTTGAACTTGGAAGAAAAGTCTTCCTGATTTCAAGCACTGTCCTTTCCATTGTGCCACTGCTTTTCTTGGTGGAAGGATAGAGAGAAGGGTTTGAACCCTGGCTCTTCTTGCAGCCTGGCCCTTCCTAAATCCTAAGATCAGGATTAGGGGCAAAGCTGGAGAAATCTTTAAAAGGACCTACTTGAGGACTTGCCATTTGTGGGTATGGGGTTGAACAGAGCCTCCTATAGTCTTGTGTGAATGGAGTTCTCTGCTTTTATCACCTCCAATTCCAGAAGGGTCAGTCATCTCAAATGCCTAAGGAGCTCTTCCTTGCTTCCGGCTAGATGGGGAAACTGATGCTCAAGGCCTTCAGGGAGAGAGACAATAGCAAAGCCAAGTTGCTAGTTTCCCCTAGCCTCCAATGCCAATATCTCTCCTTTCCTTCTGAACCTTCTCTCTTAACTGGAGTTCAAATATGGTACTGAATTACCAGGATGCCTAGCCTTAGCCTAGTCTGTGAAATGTTGGGGACAAAGCCAAGGTAAGAACTTCAGGATCTAGGGTGAGGTAGAGATGTACCCCCCACTAATATACTGGCCAAATGAAGTCCCAAGAGGACCTGAACAGAATTAATAAGAATTATTTAATGGACCCTTGCTTTGTTGGACTGCTTCCCTCCCCCTTCCTGCCTATTGCATTCAGTATTCTAGAAGAAGCTTTTAGGGAGAGCTAAGTGCTTTACAAGCACTTCTTCCCTAGGGTTGAGAAGGAAGCTGGGTGGGGCAGGAACTACAAGTAGGTGGTGATGGGAAAGCTAGAGGTCACCTCATCCCATCCCCTGCCTCTGATCTAGACCTAAATCTTGATAGTCCTTTCCCCCAGGGAAAGATTCCCCCATGCCCAGATTCTCTTCCTCCACTTTGGGGGAGACCTTTATTGCCAGTTCTTAGTCCAGTTAGGAAATCATTAATGTTCAAACCGTTGCTTTTGCTGCAGTACCAGTTCATTTCTGTTTCTTCAGCCTGCAGAGAAACAGTGCACCATTGTTTCTTGTCATTACTTCTTATTGTTACCTAATCTGTCCTTAAGGAGGCAACTAGGTGGCTCAGTGGATAAAGCACTAGGCCTGGAGTCAGGAAGACCTGAGTTAAAATTTGACCTCAGACACTTACTAGCTGTCACTTAACCTCTGTTAATCCCCTGGAGAAGGAAATGACAAACCACTCTAGTACCTTTTTGAAGAGTCCAACCAGACTGAACAACAAAAGTTGGTCCCTAACAAGTAGTTGTTGAATTAATCTGTAAATCTGTCCTTTCTCTTCCCTGGGAAATTTGCTTCCAAAGCACACTTTTCTCCTATTTACTTTGGTAAAGAAGTTTTGAGTGGTTGCCTTCATTTCACAGATGGGGAAATTGAGAGAAAGACAAATGAAGGTGAAGGTAGAGCCCTCTTCATGGACAATTCACTTGGCACTTTGAAGATCTATACCCATCAGCAATGAGCAGTGTGACTTAGAGAGTGAAAGAAGCTACTTCAGCTGGTGATCACTACCTGAACCTTCAAGTATTTTTGTTCAGTTGTTTTTTAGTCACTGTGTCTGATTCTTCATGACCCCATTTGCGATTTTCTTGGCAAAGATCCTGGAGTGGTTTGGTATTTTCTTCTCTAGCTCATTTTAGAGATGAGGAAACTGAGTCAAATAGGATTAAGTGACTTGTAACAGTTAAGTACCTCAACACACACACAGGGGAGCCTGCTATAGATCTGCATTCATAAAAGGAAAGGCAACTTTTGAGGGGTTAACAATCACTTTAATCAAGCACTTGTATCATTCCTTTAATCAAGCACGTATATCACTCACCTAGTCCAGGGGAATCAGCACCTTGAACTTCAAAGAAAATACAGAGAAATTAAAAGTTATTAGACATGGCTTCCTCTGCCTGAATTCAACAGACAGTTGGATCCTAACTCTCTGACCATACTTACCAGAGAGGGAAGCACGACATCTGGGGTCTTAAAGCCTGAGGGCTTCTTAGCGGCTTCTCAGAGTCCTCATCTGGCACTCAAAACTAAGCCCCAAAGTAAAACCTCACCCTCAGAGTCTTTATGCACTTTTTAGAGCCAGAGGGCATCACATGCCTAGAGAAACAGTGCCTCATTAACAGAAGGCGTGGACCTTTTTATAAATCTTCCCAGGCCCAACAACAGAAGAGAAAGATTCTCCTTAGTCATATTCAAATAGAAGCATTATACTTCTTGATCATACTAAAACAAAAACAACAAAAGGTCCTATTTTACTTGCCATTATACCAGGGTCACACAGAAGTGTCTGAGATGGGATCTGAACTCAGGTCCTCCTGGTTCCAGGACCAGGATTGTATCCATTTTGTCACCTAGGTACCCTCTTCTTAACTATGCCCCTGAATAAAAGGCTACCAGGGGTGCAAAATCTGCAGTCTTGAGGCTACGTGTGGCCTTCTAGGTCCTCAAGTGTGGCTCTTTGAATCCAGATATGACTAGGCTCATTTCAAGGGTGCTTTCTCCTCCACCCATAAATACACATACACTACCACTGTGCATACACATGCCAGCACCCACATCTTTGACTTTCCCTTTTTCCATTCTACTAATTCTTAACCTTGGATAACCCCAACCATCAGCCTTCTGTCACCCTTCTCTAAGTCACCTAGCTTTTCCTGTCTTATTCCTATGGGGATTTCTCTTCCTTTTCTTACCCAGTAAGGACATTTTTCTCTCTTGTCTTTCTCCCTCTTTTTTACTCTCTAAAACCTTCTCTTGTCCATCTCACCCATTTTCCTGACTTTAGCCATCATTTCTATAAGAAGGATGTGGAAATCTCTTTCCCCAGTCCTGATCTTTTTGAACTTCAGTTCAGTGGGATGTTGGCTCACTATTGCTTGCCAAATAAAATGCAAACTCCTTAGCCTGCCATTCAACGCCCTCTATATCAAGGCCCTGGCTCCCTTTAATCTTTTCAGCCTTATTTCCCACTACCTGTACCCATGGACTCTGTACTTCAAGAGGCAAGGTAAATGCAATCTTCTTCATTCTCAACCCGTCCTTTCCCATCTTAGTGCATTTGTACATGTTGCCTCCTCCCATGCTTTGGAATGGATCTTCCCACTACTCATCATCTCAGCCTGCTGGAATCTTCTTTTGTCAAGGTCCAGCTTAGAGCACCTGTCACCTGAAGCCTCCATCGATCTTCTGAGCTAGATGGAATCTCTCCTTTCTCAAATCTTTTCTTCTTTTCTCAATTAAATTTAATGTATTTTCAATTAACAAGTATTTATTTTCCTTCCCTCCCACAACCCCTCCCCACACTGGAAAAACAAAAAGATAAAATTCTTCTAAAGAAAATGCAGAGTCAAACAAAACAAATCAACATATTGTCTATGTAAGAAAAATCTGTCTCCTAGATGTTTCATCCATCAGCTCTGTGGCAGGAGGTGAGGAGCATCAGTCATCATCAACCCTCTGAATCTTCCTCAGATACTCCATCCTCCTTGGTTAAAGGTCTCCAAATTCACTCGATCACATTCAAAGGTATATTATAGTTATCTGTGTATATTTTTTATTCTTCCCTCAATACCACACAGATTGTAAAGAAAGGAAGCATCTATTAAGTGCCTACTGTGTGCCAGGTACTGTGATAACACTTTTTACAAATATTATCTTATTTGAGCCTCACAACAGCCCTAGAAAGGAGATGCTATTATTATTCCCATTTTACAGTTGAGGAAATGGAGGCAGACCAAGGTCACGCGACTGTTAAATGGCTGAAGCCAGATTTGAACTCAGTTCCTCCTGGGGCAGAAGCCTCTCTCCACTATGTCACCTAGCTGCTTCTGAAAGGATTATCCTTTTTTCCCCATGATGCAATTCATTCATTCATTCATTCATTCATTCATTCATTCATTCATGTGAGGGAAAGGGCTCAGATTGGACTTGTGATTTCATTGTTGTGGGAGAAATCTCAACATGAAAACTCCTGCTCCTGGTGTAGATCAGATCTTCAGCTTATAAGTGGCTTGCCCATGTATCTGAGGGCTTCAGGGTCTCTTTTTCTGTCCCCAAAGGCAGCTCTCTATCCATTATACCACAATGCCTCCCATTTTACGCATAGTAGGCCCTTGTCACGTGTTTGTTGAACTGAATTCATTGATTGGTCATTGAGGACATTGGGATTTGGACTGAGGCTCAGGCCCCTTGTTCCCCTTACCCCCATATCAGTATACTTTGTACCTGGCCCCCTCTATTCCCTGCCCCACCCCCCTTCAGCTCTCTACTGCTACTGACTGCATCATTTCTGTGAGGTCAGCAGAAGAGAATTAGATCCCCAGACCTCATCAGGTACATCTCTCAGTGGTAGATCTACTTTGTAGATCCTGGTGGGCTTCCCCCAACTCATCTCCTCTGGCCTTGGTGAGGATGAGCTTGTGTGACCCTCCTACCTTATGAACCTCAGTTTCCTCATTTGTAAAATGAGGAAGGGAAGGGATTGGATGAGGTGACCTCCAAGGGCCCTTCCAGTTCTGAAATCATATACTGCTCTGTTGGGTGGTCAGTCATGGAATCACAGAACTGTGGCCTGGAAGTACTGGAAGGGAGCTTAGTGATTATCTAGGCCAACCCTCTTATTTTATATGTGAATGTGCCTGTCTATGTCTCCAACTGAGTACACATCTTGGAGTGTGTGTTTACCTAAGTCTGAGTTCCTCTTAACATTTTGTCTGAGGCCAAGGGCGATTGTGAGCATGGGCCTCCACCTGGGGAAATGGGTGTGTCCTCATTGGGTGTGGGTCTGAGTCTGAGCATTTGAGGTGGAATAGCAATTCAGATGCATTAAGGCTTTTGGAACACCTGGCATTTCATTTGGGGCAATGGGTTCTTTCTGTATTGTTTGTGAAACGTCTCTCTATTGGATGGCAGAAGCAGTGTGCCACAGCAAACATGGTGCTGAATTTGACCTTCGGGGTAACCTGAGCTCACATCCCAGCTGGGACATTTACAAACTGTGTGACCCTCCGCAATTACTTAACTTTGCTGAACCCGATTTCTTCATCTGTAAAATACTGATGATAATATCTGTTGTACCTACCTCCACAGGCTGGTGGTGAGGCTCCAGTGAGATAATGGATCAATTTATGAATCTGAAAGTGCTATGTAAATGTCAGCTATTATTAGGGTCCCTCCCTTGAGTGGTCCCACTTAAAGAGGATTGGTCAGCTTCTCCCAAAGCTGCTGCCATTCTGGGCTCCGCCCCTGCCTTCAGGACCTGGAATTTTTTTCAATCTTCACAGCTACCTGGGGTGGGGGTGGGGAGGAGGCAGAGAGAGGAACAGAACTCAAGGGAAACTGATCAGGTCCCCATCTAGTAAGCGATGATCGATCGACTCTTCAGTAGATCTTAATATCAGAACACCAAATCCTCCACTGCCTTAACACCTAAATCTTGAGTTACTATTTAGTCTGGAGGCTGAGGAATCTCTATAATGACCCCAGTCCAACCCCTTTCCCTTCTGTAATCCCTATTCTCTCTCCTATTCCCGTTTCTGACATTATAGTCAAGTCCTCCTCATTCCATTTCCCCATCTCAAGATCTGACATATTTATAATATATGCAGGTCTATAGAAGTATACTCACATACCAGATAAGCACACATATATCTGTCCGAGAAGGAAAGGAGTAAGTTTATTAGTGGGACTTCTTTATTTTGGGGGGGAGGGTCAGTGAAGAGAAGAGATTCCTCCAAATCTTCCCTTGTCTATTGCTTAAAAAGAAAGTCTATATTTAGCTGGGTTTGGAGGGACTGTAAAGATGTATTTTGCAAGGCACAGGCAGTGATCGTCAGGCGTGGGAGCCCCACAGATACGGAGGGAGGTTGTGGAAAAAAATGAAATGTAACAATCCTTCCTTGAGCCGGCATTTTCTAAGAACTTACACTCTTTTTTCATTCCCTCCCAAACTGTTAATACATATTTTCATATATCAATTGCGATAGAATATAAAGCTCCTAGACTTGGAAGTCAGAAGGCCTGGGTTCGAGTCCTGTCTTTGACACCTACTAGTTGCATGAATGAATAAAGCATTTAACCTGTCTCAGTTTTCTCCTGTATAAAGTGTGGATTAGAATATTTGCACTAACTATCTCTCAAGGTTGTGGTGATATGAGTGTTCAGTCCGGAGTACTATAATTGGAAGGAATAATAAAGAGAAATTCTACCTTCTTCCCTACCTCAAAGTCCAATTCAAAATTAACCTCCAAGAAACCTTTAGCGATGACTTGCACTTACCTATCTTATAGAGTTCTGTGGAATTATTGGAAATATGGAAATAGAGATTACACATTATTTTCTTGGGAGCAACTCTGAAAGGTAGGCAGGGTAAATATTATTGTGATTTGTAGTCTAGTGCCCCACCAGACTGGGTCCAATCTTAGGCATCTCTGCCACATTAGTCACTCTTTGACTCATTTCAGAATTGCCTCGGGGAAATCTCAGAAAAAGGCTTGTGTCTAGGTTTCCCCCAGATATAAGGATAACAGGGTTTTTGGACTCCAAGCAAACATCTAAGCAAGAGGAGGTAGACTGTGGTTACAGCCCTGGAGCTTGAAGTGCTAAGCCACAGGTTACATTATAAATCTTTTTTTTTACCAATGAAAAGAGTGAGTTTTAGAGACAGGAAATGACTTTTCCAAGGCCACAGAGCTATTAAATGTTGAAACTTACACCTCTGATTCTGAGTCTTATGCCATATTGACCCTAAAAAGAGGATACTTTCACTTCTACAAAAGAATGGTTCCCACCCCCAGATGGGGCTCAGACCCCACAAGGCCTGAGAAGCCAGTGTCTAAGTGGTGAAACTACCAGGACAGTCATTCTTAATATTATCTCTCCAGCCTACAGAGGCAGGTCACTTTTCTACGTCTGTCCAGTGCATATTGATAGAAGGATGATTTTGGCGCTTAGGTTATATTTCCACGGAAGGAGAGGCAGCGTCGTATAATGGAAACTCTGCTACATCTGGTGTTGGGAAAGATCTAGGTCCAAATCTTGCCTATGATCAAAGGCAGGATGCTTAACCTTTCTCAACCTCAGTTTCCTCCTCTGTAAAATGAGAGTAATAATGCTAATAACACCCACACCACTCCTACTCCAGTTGTGGTGAAGTTCAGATGAATGCTAAATTCTTCTAAAACTTTGAAATTCCAGATAAATATCAGTTATTATTAGTATAGGGATAGGAACTAGATATATGATTTCATTAGTATAAGAAATTCCCTCTACCAGTGGAAATGGCACCATCTCTGCTATGAATTAGCAACCAAGAGGGTAAGTGTATCCATTTCCCAGGTAGTCAAAATGTATCAAAGGCCTGACTTGAATCTAGGTCTTCCTGGTACCAAGACCAGCCCTCCATCCACAAGGCCACCCTGCCTTATCATTATAGTTATCTTTTTTATGTTAGATGACTTGCCTCATGACCAGAGCAGGTTAACAACCATGTCTTACACAGTTTTGTTTCCTGCTCTGCACCTAGCATAGTGCTATGCACATAGCAGGTACTTAATAAATACACAATTTGATTAAATTCTTTGGTCTAGACCAGGAACTATCTATTGACATTCAAGGCCCATAAACCGAGCTGGTGGTGGGAAATATTCAGCTTCCCTGGTTCCTTAAGGGAGCTGGTAGCACTCTGCCTGACCCTGGTTTCCCAAAATAGTTTTCTTTTTCTTTGGGGTGGGGCTGGAGTAGAGAGGATATCTCTGAAAACATCAGGCAGGGTGGGAGCAGGAAGGCAAGGAGACACCAAATTCAGCTGAAAGGCCTGGAGAGGTCATTACCTCCATTCCCCTGCCTTGGTGTTCAGAACTCACAGATAACATTCTCTACAACCCTGCTGCCTGACCCCTTGTAGCACAGGCGTAGATCCTGAGTGAGAACAGGTATGGGGGCCCTCTGGTGGCAGATAGGCATCATCACAAGCTCAACCAGTGAATTTAAATATGTAAGGGGAAGAGAGTCTGGGAGATATAGGTACAAAGGGATGTAAAGATACAGTTGAGGAGATAGATTAAAAGAGACAGACTTGGGGAACTCAATGTAGAGCAGCCCCAGAGATGGAGAGATGGATACAGAGTAATGGAGTTAAAGACATAGATACAGAAAGACACTGTTGGGGAAACTGATACAAAGACTCGCAAAAGAGAAGACACAAGAGGTGTAAAGACAAGGGGATAGATATAGAGGAAAAGGCCTGAAATGGGGGTACAGAGAGGCACGGAGAGGGGAAAATTCTTGTAGAGACAGAGACGAAGACCTAGATAAAGGGTACAAAAGGAGAGAGATACATAGGCTAGAGAGACAGAGATAAGGACATACAAAGAGAGAAAGGAGATAAAAGGACTTAAGAGATAAGACAGAGATAGTTTCTAGGAGCTAGCCCAAACTTATCTTCCTTCTCTACCCTCACAGGGTAGAGAATAGGGCAACTCCCCTGTTGCCTCCTTTCTCAACTGCTGTGCAGGAGGGTCCATTCTTTACTTTAAGGTAAAACTGAGGCCCAGACAGGTCAAGAATTTCTCAAACCATTGAAAGCCACATGCTTCTTTAGGGTTTGTCTGACATGGGAGTATTAATGGTAATTCCCACCCAGACTTGGTGTAGTGAGCAAGGAAGGAGGAAATAATCTCACATAAATCCATATGTGCTCTGGAGTAGAGGGTAGGGGCCATAAAAGGTATTAGGTCTGGGCGTCAACTTCCTGGAGGGCATGCATGAGAGCCTCCCTGCTCTTTCTCTTGGAAGTGATAGATGGGGAAGTAGTGGCAGCAGGCCTATCAGTAAAGGTGACATGGTTCCATGGGACTCAAATGGCATTGGTGCGCTAGCGTTGCAACCTTAAGAACACTAAGCATGTGAAAGAGTTCCTCTAAAAATAACAGTGGAGGCTGCAGGAAAAGGATGGGGAAATCACATGCAGTCCAGAGTGAGGGGCAGAGCCTGGTAGTTTTCTTGATGGCATCATGTCTCCTCTGGTCTGGGTACCATTGTGCCCTCTCTGCAGGAGTCTATGAGTGTCTTTTTCTTTCCCTGTAACCCTTTTTTCTTTAATCTTAGATGGGACCACCTCCCCCATTCTCACTCCTGACATCCCCTTTAAGAGATGTGCCCTAGGAAAAAAGCTACCGTCTCTCACCCTCATAGAAGCTGACTCGATGCCAGCCCAAGATGAAAGTTGAATCTTGAATGCCTCTTTTTCCTTCCTCCTTCCCTCTCTCCCTTCCTTCTTCTCTCTTTCTTACTTCCATTTTCTTTCTTCCTTTCTTTTTTCTTAACCTATGAGAAACAAAAGTCTGCAATTTCTTACATAGTACTTGTGACATCTATTTCAATATGCTTTCCTATAGAGTTACAGTTATCATACTTTTAAGAAACTTTGGAATCTTGAACAATGACAGTTGAACTGCCACCCACTTCTTGAGTAGTCAGTGGTGAGGGCATGTTTTAACTTTGATCTATGAGGAACCAAAAAGTGTTAACTGCTATTTGTAAAGAGATTAAATTTTAATTGGTATTTGTCGAGATTGAGTTTTAACTGTCATCTCTAGAGAGACTGAATTTTACTGTCATTTGGAAGAGATTATTGACAGTGAGAGTTTAAAAGAGACTCAGAAAAAAACAAGAGGAAGAGAATGAAGAAAACTTCTTTTCTGGTAGAACTATTTTATATCTTATCTTGTGAAGAAATAAGAAGATTTGAGAGAGAGCTGAAATCATGAGAGTTGAGTGGTGGGACTGTGTTCTATATGTGAAGAGAGATCCAAAGTAGTAGTAGTGGTAAAAGATGAGTCTGGTTTTGCTCTTTCTTACAGCTAAAACATTGCAAATAATGATTTAAATAAGTATTTGTGCCTTTGGGTTATTGTTAGTTACACTGCTAATAAATCATGTAGCCACTAACTTTGATATTTATTTAAGCCAAGAAGATTAGGAGTTTGTATCAAAAGAGATGGGCAACTCCTCATAGGGAGAAAGAGGTTTCTTCAGTTTATTAGATGAGTAATCAGGGCAGCTAGGTGGTGCAGTGGATAGAGCACCAGTGCAGGAGTCAGGAGGACCTGAGTTCAAATCTTATCTCAGACACTTGACACTCACTAGCTGTGTGACCTTGGGCAAGTCATTTAACCCCAACTACCTCATCCTGGGTCATCTCCAGTCATCCTGATGAGAATCTCTGGTCACTGGTTTCAGATGGCTCTGGAGGAGAAGTGAAGCTGGTGACCTGCACAACCCTCCCTCACTCCAAACAAAGTCAAGTGCAAGTCATGTCACCATTTCTCTGATGGCATGCTCTTCTTTGGCAACAAAGGACAAACACACACACACACAGATGAGTAATCATTTAAAAACATGGTCTAAGACCTCAGAATTAAGTTTTTAGTTAACGAGAAAGATGTTGAAATTTTAGAAATTAATAAGGAAAGTCTAAACATATTAAACAGGTTTACCTTAGAATTCAGGACGATGTGAATGAATATGGTAATGAGTCAAATAGCAGGCTGAGGGGGGATTATTCTGTGTAGGTTCTGTGGCTTGACCTTCTCTTTCCTCTTTGTATTTTGAAATGTCTGTGTTTGTTGATGATTGTGAAGTTTACGATGGATAAGATGAGATACACACAGAGAGAGAGAGAGAGAGAGAGAGAGAGAGAGAGAGACAAAGAGAGAGAGAAAGAGAGAAAGGGGTGGTAGTGGAAAGGCCCCATATATGTGCAAAAATATTTTACCACTTTTAATAAAAAAGAACTGGAAGGAAGAGTGCCCATCAATCCAGAAATGACTGAACAAATTGTGTCATATGGATGCAATGAAGTAATTATATTTTTGAAAGCTATGAATATGAAGAATAACTTGAAGAGTTTTGTATGAATTTATGCAGTATAAGGTATGCAGACCTAGAAGAACACTGACCACAATGGTGACCACAGTACTAAAAGGGAAAACAACGATGAAAGACTTCAGAACTCTGCTCACTGCAGAGAACAATCACGATTTCAGAAGACTGAGTGTGAAGCACCCCTCCTATCTCTTTTCAGAGGGTGTGCACTGTAGGTATGGAATGAGGCATACATGGCCAGATATGGCCAATGTGTTGAACTCATATTGCTCAGCTATGCTTTGTTACAAGAAAGGGTTTTATATGGATGGGGGGGAATCATGGTAAAGTGATGGTGATTTTTTTTTAAAGCATCAATAAAGTGTTTCTTAAAGAAAAAGAAAAGAAATGCACACAAATTAAACAATAAAATGAAGAACACATCTGGTGTCCTCTCTCAAGGGAGAGTCAGCCAATAGACACAGGAAATAAGAGGTGACCTCATCCATTCCCCTGCCTCCAGGCAAGCTGCCATTAGGCAGGCTGCCACATACCCCATCCTGGCCAGAGAAGACATACTTCTCTCCCAGCACCCAGAACAGGGCTTTGCCCGTGGGTGCTTGGTTTGGGCTGATGCATGAAGAGAAACTGACGAATCTGTACCTCCATATCCACTACAGGGCCTATAACATCACTGTGCCATAGCTTATCCTTTTCTCTTCCTCTCCCCTCCACCAAATCTGTCACTGTCTTAGGGTGGGGATGGAATACAGTGAACATCAGAATCTTTGGGACTGCAACTAGGACCCAGCTACCCTGTCTGAAAACTCTCTCCTCCCCCCTCCCCCCTCCAGCACCCGCCTGTTTGTGTCAGTCAGAGGGGCCCCAGCTGAGGTTGGGGCAGAGATGGCGGCAGCTCTGGTGCTGGTCTGGACTTATCTTCTCATAGGCAAGTGGGAATCAGCCTGCCTCAGGACACCTGGCCCTAGGGGAATGGATGGGTTAAAGAATCAGGCTGAGGGGTTTGGGAGTTGGTGAGGTATGAACAGGATGAGGCTGGGGCTTTGAAAGATGGGCTGAGGGATCAGGCTAGAAGGCTGTATGGGGCTGTCAGAATTGAGGCTTTGGGGACTGGCTGTGAGCTATGAGGTCAGGATAGAAGGGCTAGATTTACTTAGGAGCTGTAGGGTGAGAGGGGCACTGTAGGTTTGGATGGAGGGGACCTAGAGAAAAGAGAGTATTAGTTCCCAAACATTGTCCCAAACTTCTGTCCCATTCCCTTTAATGGGCTGGGATGGTGCTCAGAGCTTGTAGCCCAGCCCTAGCTAAATTTGGCAGAGGGGGGAGGGGACCTATATCAAGAGACACCCAGGGAGTTCAAGGCTATTTTTTAACCCACCACAGGAATCCCTATCCCCAGGAAAACCAAACATCCAAGCCCCCCAACATAACTTCTGTCTCCTTCCTCTAAGGGGCTTTGGGTGAAGATAACATTCTTTCCCTGGACAGTCCTATTTCCCTTCCCCCCTACCCACCCCCTTGCCTCTACCTATCCTCCAAGCCATCAGAGTACAATGCCACTTCTCTCCGTTCTGTAACCATTTTTATACCCACCTCTTGCCCACTTCACTGGAATTCCCTTAACAGTTCATCCCTTCCCTAGTCACAGCCCCAATACGTACTTTTATCAAACATTATCCCTAGGAAAGACATTATTGGATAGGAGCATGTGGGCACAGTAAATAGTGCCAACTTAGGGCCTCAAGCAGGATTATGGATGGAATCGGGGAAAATTTTCCCCTAAAATGATATCATAACAAAGAATAACTGATTATTGCTAATCAATCTTGTCATGATTGACAATTATTACTCTATGCAGACTCCTTTTTCCCAGAAATTGAGGGCCAGGGAAAGAGCTGTCTAGCATCTGCCCCCAGTATAGTCTATTCCTCAGATTCACCACATTCTCATGTCACCTCTGATGCTACTCTGTGGTTTCAAAATGGCAATATCTGCCAGCTCTGCTGGAATATGGGAGGGTCCCATCTTTGGGCATATTGGGTAGAGGGTAGATATTGGGCCAGTCCAGAGAGAGGAGAAGGAGAAAGAGTAGCTCCTCTTCCCCATCAACTCTCTGGCTAACCTGCCCTTTCCCCACTTCAACCTGACCTCCAGGGAGGATTCTACTCCTAGAGGTTGGTAAAATTATATTAAAGGGAGGTTGAACCTTTGGGATTTGGATCTATATGCACTGTTGTCTCCACAGGACTCCTATCTTGGTTTGGAGGTATTGTGGCCCAGCAGATGCTGTACCCTCTCATTGGCAGAGTCTTCATTCATACGCTGGAGCATGCTAGTTTTCTGGATCTGCCTGATACTGGTGAGGAGGGCTACTCCCCTACCCCCCCAATAAATCTTAGGAGGCCCATGGGACCTTTATGATCAATCAGGATAGAAGGGCTGAGGAAACAGGTACTCACCTCTCCTGAGAGCTGACTACACAGGTAATTCCTGGTACCCATGGGATGGTGGTGGCTGTTGGATACCTCTTTCCTCAGGAAGTGAGAAAGCTAGATGTTGAAGTGCCCTTGTGTTTACTTCCCCTCTTCTTCACAGATCCCAGACCCAATACTCTCATCACCTTCCATGCCCACCTACTAGGGCATCCAGATTTGCCTCGATGGCTCCGCTACACCCAGCGCAGCCCCAGTCAGCCTGGTTTCCTCTATGGGACCCCTACACTTGAAGACCGAGGTCAACAAGTCATTGAGGTATCAGAAAGAGCCCCATGGTGACCCCGGACTTCTGAACCCTTATATCTGCCCTCCCCTTTCACCCTTCCACCTCTGAAAAATGAAGGGGTTGGGCTCAGATGATAGGAAGAGTATCTTCCAGCTCTGACATTCAGTGGCTCCCCAGAGGTGGAAGGCATCTTGGAGCTTTATTTGCATGTTATTTACATATCATTTGCATATCAATTAGTCAATATCCAGCTGCACAGATGTCACCCACCCCTACCTCCTCCTCCTCTCCTTTCATTACTCTCCTCCCCTTGGCAAGGCCTGGGGTTCTACTCCTCCTTCCATTCACTGCACCCTGTCCGCTCCCACAGGTCATAGCGTACAACAGAGAGAGCTTTGAGACAACCCAAAAAACACTGGTGCTGCTGGTAGGGGATCCTGAAGGTAACCCTGTCCCCCTCCCTACTACATATCTTCTGGGATCTCCCATACGAAAATGGAGGGTGGGGTGAAGTGGGGTGGGACTGAGGGACTCTGGTAAGGACAAGAAATGGAGAATTTGAAAAATGTGAGATGTAATTATTATTAATATAAGAGTCAGAGAGTGGGCTCAGGGTTTGGAAAGTTGGGAGCTGATATTAGGGAAGGGACTGAAGAGGAACACAAAGCATTGAAGTTTGGGGTACCATGATTCTGTGATGGAAAGGTAGAACTTTAAAAGGATCTCAGGAAGGCACAAGGCTATGGGATTAGGATTTGGAGTTTGAAGGGGGGAAGATGGAAGAAGAGAGGAACGGATTGGGGTATTGGAGCCTGGGAAGTTGGGATTGGGAATGTTAGGACAGGATGTTTGGGTGGTTACATGGATCCTGCCCAAAGCATGTTCCTTGTCTTTCCACAGGCCCCTCACTTCCATACGAGGCTGAATTTCTGGTACAAAGCCATGATGTGGAGGAAGTGCTGCCCTCACCCATTGGTCAACGCTTTTTGACTGCCCTGGGTGGCCTCTGGGTGCCTGGGGAGCTACAGTTACTCAATATCACTTCTGCTCTGGACCGTGGGGGTCGTGTCCCTCTTCCTATTGAAGGCCGCAAGGAGGGGTAGGCTTGGCGAGGGATCCCCATGGCCCTTCTCAGCTCCCTGGTCTTCTCAGTGATTAAAAATGTCAAGGATGTAAGCTCTCCGTGGGGCCATTCCTTTCATGATATCTGGACCACATACAACAAGTAAATGGCAGAGGCAGGAACAGAATTTAGGTCTTCCCGAACCCAGATTCAGAGTTTTATCCATGACGCTATGTTGCCTTTCACACTTTCAAACTGTCCATCAGTCAAATCTAGGGAAACTTCCTCTAATAGTCTTCCCATCCCAACCCCCATTCTTTCAATGGAAGAAAGGGAGGGAGGAGTAAGTCCCTAATTCTTCTAATCCATTGGGTTGTCCCTACTTTCCACCCCTTTCCCCACACATCCCTGTAGACTTCCACTGGTCTTATGGTCTTGTACTCTTCCCCACCCTGGAGCATTTTATTTGTATGTATGTTTCACACCCTCAGAAAAAGAGAAATTTAATTCTGTTAATAAGGATTTGTTTTCTCTTCCTCCCATCTCCTCCCTCCCTCCCTCTAAAAAAAGAAAGAAAAGGAAAAAAATTATTTGCAACAAATATTAGTCAAGAAAAACAAATTCCCAAATGAATGGTGACCAAAAATGTATGTCTCATTCTGCTAACCTCACCGTCTTTTCCTCTCCCTCATCACCCCATGCTGAATTTCCCTGCCCCCCCTCAAGCCTGCAGCACCTCCTGGTGGCCAGAGCAGTTCTTGCAGCTCAGGTATGATCTCTTCTGGCCCAGGGTTTACCTCCAAGTGGGTTCCGCCAGACCCTTCTCCACCTGCTTGAAGGTGGTAGGGTCCCCCGCCAGCCATGACCGCTGCACCCAGGGCCAGCCGCCACTTCTGTCCTGCTATGACAGCTTCGTACCACACTTCAGAGTCGACTGGTGCAATGTTTCCCTGGTGAGGAATGTAGACACCCTGCCCCTCCCCCATCATACACACACACACACACACACACACACACACACACACACACACACACACACACACACACACATACAGACTAGGAGTCAGAAAATTTAAGTTCTACTACTTAATACAGCTCTGCTACTTACATACAAAAGGGAATGGTCATGACCTTAGTCATTTACCTTCTTTGAGTCTCACTTTCCTTATCTATAAAATGGAGGCAATCAGCCCTGCCCTACCTGCCTCACAAAGTCAGAGAGAGGGTCTAAGAGTGTATGTGAAAGCACTTTGTTAACTATAACACACTGAACAGAGGAAAAGGATAATAATTGATCAATTAATTGATTATTATCATTTTTGTCTGGACTTACAAGCCACTTCCCCTGCCAATTCAGATCATATCTGTAATATATACTGTCAGAGTGACCTTAATGTGAGAGGATTGAGGTGTTATAAAACAAGCACATATTCTGCGGTTCTCCTTCTCCACACCAGGGGGCCTCAGCTGCCTAGTGGACAGATGGGCTGTGAACCCTGAAGGATCATCAAACATTTTATACTGGAGAAAACTGAGATTCAGAAATGTTAAGTGACTTGCCTAATGTCGCACAGATAGAAAGTAGCCAATCTGAGATTTAAACCCAAATTCAGGGCTTTTTCTGTTGGACTGAAGGCAAAAGGAATTAGAGAAGGTGGGTATTGGGAGGTCAGTTTCCAAATGTGACTACACCTGTGGTTAATGGACATTCCCCATTGCCCTCAGAGGGCCCAGGAAAGTCTTCATCAGGGTTCAGGATGCAGAAATCTTCCACTAGGTGAGGATGATAGACAACCCTTCCTTCCCTCTCTTCATCCCTGATTCTTCTCTAAACTATTCCTGGGTCTCGTTCACTTCAGCACAGTGTTTTACTTTTTTTTTTTTTTTTTTTATCAGGTGGATAAGTCGGTACCTGCACTACCTGGGCCAGTGCCCACCTGGGGTGATGGCATTTTGGAGCATGACCCATACTTCTGTCCCCCAACAGAAGCACCTGACCGAGATTTCCTGACAGATGCCCTGATCACCCTCCTAGTACCCCTATTGGTTGCCCTGCTTCTTACTCTGATCCTGGCTTACATCATGTGCTGCCGAAGGGAGGGCGTGTGAGTTGGGGGCAAAGCATGGCAGGCCCTTGGTCTCTCTCCCTCTCCCTCTTTCCATTCCTCTCATTGGATCTGAAGTCAGGGGATCCTGGCTCCATTTCTTGCATTTAGGTGATCATAGCAGTCATCTCTCTCAGGGCCCCAAATTGTTGCACTGTTAAATGTGAGTAGGACGAGATGAGTTCTAAGATGTCTTCCAGCTATGATCCTATCTATGATTCTATGATGATATGATCCTATGATCTATAATCCCATAATTCTATGATACTATGCTCTATTACTATATGATTCTATGATCCTGTGGATCCTATGATCCTGTGATTCCATGATACTGTGATCTATGATCCTGTGATTCCAGCTAGAACCAGCCTGGGCTGTTAGGAGCCTGAACAGAGGTTTTTAGATGGGTTGGGAGGACAGGGGATTAAAATGCTCTCTCCTAGGTCTATGGGAATGACTTGATTTTTGCTCACCATTTGACCCTTTACTGACATCTCTCACTGGGCCTTTTAGCCTTCATAGATAACTGAATCCTACATAGGATTTGTAAAAAGGTGATAGTTCCCACCACCATCCTGTGTTCCATGTTGATTCTCAGTGTTGTCTCTTTTTAAGAAACCCAGCTTTGCTCTAACACTGTCCCTTCCTAACTTTGAGGATTCAGTCATAGTATGCAAATGAGTACCCCAAGTTCCTTGTGCCCAGTCTGAGGAAATCAAGCCTAAAGTGTATGCTGCTAATCATAGTTGGCTCTGGCTGGAAGCAGAGGCTGAGAAGGGGGTCTGGCGTTCATCAACTGATGCAATCTTTAACTCTTTCCTGCAGGTTGAAGAGAAACCTGGCTACTTCTGAGTGAGTATGGTAGAGAAAAGAGGGATTTAGGGAAATTCTCTTGGGAAAATGGGAACTGTCTGAGAGGGTTGTTCATGCTAAGGGTGTGAAAACATTTTGTTCAAGCTCTGAATGATAGAGGTTAAGCTCTCTTTGCTGCAGAGGTTGGTGTCATAGGTGTGGTGGAGTGGTAGAAAGCCTAGTGGCAGAGAATGTCTATCTGGTTCCATCCCATCTGGTCCATAATAGCGTATACATCTCCTGTTCAGGAATGAAAGTGAGGACAGCTCCCCCACCAGCCAACCTCCCTTTCCCCATCAGGCCCTGCGTCCCAAGAGAGCTTTGGTTTAGCTTAGGAGTCCTTTCATCATTTTCCGCTCCCTTGCCTATGTTTTCCTTGTTCCCTTACCAACATGAAGCTCCCACCATGCCCAGCAGACACTCTATTCCCCTCCCTCAAAAAACCAATGGACTCCCAAAGAATCCTACAGAGGCTGGTGTGAAATAACAGTTCCCTTTATTCATGCCGTGCCTGCGGCTGGCCTGAGCACCCTTGTCCCACTGGCCTGGCCTCCTTTACTACTTTCGGGAGCGGCGGGCTTGCTTGCGGGACCCCTTTTTTGGGCGTCCCTTGGCCTTCTGATGCTCCTCCTGGGGCAGCGGCTTCCTCTGGCGCTTCTGCCTCTGGCGCCGTCCTGCCTTCTTGCATTTCAGCTTCTTCTTGCCCATTCGGAAGGAGCCTGAGACCCCAGTGCCCGTCACCTGCTTCAGCACCCCCTTGGCCACCAGCCCCTTTAGCACCCTCTTGAAGCGCTGGGCATTGCGGACCATGTTGAAGCCTGTGTTGCTAACAGCCTTCTTCAGGGTGGCCAGCGAGACTCCCCGGCGTGTCTTGGAACCTGCAACTGCCCATAGGATCACCTCAGACAGACTCGGTCTCCGACGATTTTTTGGGTTGTCAGCTTTGTTCTCCCCTGATGCCCCTGTGCCATCAGGCACCTGTCCCTCTGGGGAATTAACAGAGACTGGGGCTGCAGGTGGAGAGGGGTGTTGAGGTGTAGGGGTCCCCTCTACTTCTTCCTCCCCAGCCTCGGCTGGGTGAGGAGAGTTAGGTGTTATGACTTCCAGGTTGGTGGAGGGAAAGACTCTCAGAAGGGCCGATCCTGATTAGTCAGGGACTGTCGGTAGGCTGACTGGGTGAGGCTGGTCTCTGACTCCTGGAGCCCCTTCCCTTTCAGCTCTGACTAGTGGCTTCCCCTGGTGGGAAGACAGACTGAGGTTGTGTGCCCCTTGCTTGGCCCTGCAAACTGGTGGGATCGGGGAGAGGGGCACAAGGCAATCTCTACGGTGACTCAAGGTAGGCATTATGACAACATCAGAACCCTGTTGAGGGGGTCACAGTTGGGCCATTGTTCTCTCCCATAGGGGGCACAGAGAGCAGAAGGGACCTGGGTGAGGTAGGGACAAGGACTGAACATTGGGAAAGCCAAAGTGCTCATGCCCTCAGGGGCTTGTATATATCTAGCAATGCATGATCGCAGGAGCCTGTGGGGAAAGGCAGGTGTGTGTCTGCGTGTGTGTGTACTTTGGAGGGCATATTTGATGAGTCCCCGTGGCAGAATGGAGGTTGACATGGAGCAAGTATGTGTCGGTGGATGCAGGCAGACGTATATCGTTAGGGAGCCTGTGCTTGTATTTCTGCATGACAGTATTTCATGCTTTTAGCGTGTGTGACTTAAATTCATTTTGGAACCCAGCTTTCCATGTGTGCATGACCAAATACACACACCTTATAACATTTGTGTTGACATGTTCATGTGGAGGATGAAGCAGAGGTGAAGAATCTGGAAAAAGAAAAGAGAGCCTCTGGCTCAAGTCATGGAAAGAAAACAAGAACTCAGATTATTTCCCCAGATCTGTGTGTTGCTGGATAATATTAACAGTAGCTAGCACTGAAACATAATACTTTAAGGACTGCCAATTTCTTGACAAAGACAGTCTCATTTGGTTCTCACAACCACTCTGTGATTAGGTGGCAATATTGTCCCCATTTCATAGGTGAGGAAACTGAGGTCCAGAGAGGCCAAGTAAGGTGCCCAGGGTCTCTCAGCCAAGAGGGATCTGGGAGGGAAGAAGGGATTTGATCTCTGGGTTTTCCTGACTCCAGGAATCCCTAAGCTTGCTGCCCCATGATCCTCTCTTTCCTCTTTATTCCTGGTCTTCTCTTTCCCCATCCTACCTGACTCCCCTCCCAAATTTTTATACAGTTGCTTCTCCTCCCTTCTCTTCTTTTTTTCCCCTAGAAATGTAAATTTGAGGTTTGCACAACTTTTTCAGATGAATTCCAGACTCTAGAGGTCATTCTATCCCTTCCCCTGCTTCAGACAGAACTTTCTTTTCCAAAGTTTATTCACATTCCAACATATCCTGTTCCCTAAGCCTTCTGGGAAAGGAAATTCCATGCTGATCAGATTTGAGGCTTTGTGTAGTCTAATCTCAATTCATCAAGTAATAACTTGATTGAGTTCAACAAACATTAAGTGCTTATTGTATACCAAGTCTACCACAAGCTAGGTACTGGGGTATGGGGTGGGGGACCAGAATACCATGATTAAAAAGACAGCTTCTGCCTCAAATCTAATAGACTGTAATTTTTCTAGGCTCCTGAGACTGCCACTGTTTGTGACCATGAATAATCCTCTCCCCATATGTGACTTGGAGTTTGAAATGAGATGAATTTACTCATGTCAGAGGCCTAGTTTACCTCTGGATGGAATACTAGAGCCTCCCTTCAGAGCTGTAACTAGGGCAAGGTGATTAGTGCTTCATCTCAGGGCACCTAAATTTAGCGGGGACTGATAGCACTCTTCACTGGGTAAGAAATAACCAAGCTTAAGACCTTGTTAGCAAGAATAATTAGTTAAAATCGGAAGCTAGTGGATGCCATTTTGTACTGAGCTCCCTTGGTCAGAGACTTGTGCTGGACACTAGGAGCAAAACCTAGAGGAAGATGACACAGTCCCTGTCCTCAAAGAGCTTCCAGTGAAATGGGGGGAAAAGGATACACAGGGAAATCTTTTTCAATAAGCATTTATTAGTCACTATCAGTTAGGCATCATGTTAAGTACTAAGGATACATAGAAAGGCAAAAATATGCATGGTCCCTGGGAGACAACATACAAACAAGTACGTACATACAAAATCTCAGTGGGAAGGCATTATCAGATCTGGAGAACAGGAAATGAATGCAGAAAGTAAGATTTGAGCAGAGTCTTAAAAAAAAAAGTCAGGGAAGATAGGAGGCAGGAGGTGAGGAGGAAAAACATTCCAGCGTAAGGGACTGCCAGTTCCAGGCAAGGAGTTGAGATGCAGAATATTGTATATGAGGAGCAGGATGTAGGCCAGAGTTTCTGGATTATGCAGAACACGAAATGTAAACACCAGGCTTGGAATCAGAAGATTCATCTCCCTGGCCTCAGACACTCACTAGTTCTGTGACCCTGGGCAAGTCACTTAACCTTGTTTGCCTCCATTTCCTCATCTGTAAAATGAACTGGAGAAAGAAAATGGCAAACCCCTCCAAAATTTTTGCCAACAAAACCCCCAATGGGGTCACAAAGAGTCAGACATGACTGAAGCAACTGAACAACAAAAGTGGAGAAAACTGGTCAGGTTTGAAGGGCTTTTAATGCCACACAGAGAATTTTATTTTTGATCCTAGAGGTAGTAGGAGGCCATGGAAGGTTATAGATCCCAAGGGTGACATGGTCAGACTTGTTTTTTAGGTAAGTCACTTGGCAGCTGAGTAGAGGCTGGATTGACACAGAGAGGCCAATTAGGAGGAAATATTGCAACAGTCCAAGGGAGAGGTGACGAGGGCCTGTAACAGAGCATGTAGTAGGATGGTTGCTATATAAGGCAATGTACATGCAAGATGTGAATGCAGAAATGACAAGATTGAACAAGATTGGATATGTGGAGTGAATGTAAGGAGTAGAGAATGACAACAAGGTTATACCCATGGATGACTACGAGAATTGTGGTGTCCTTGACAATAATTGGAAGTTGGGATGAAGGGAAAGAGACTGAGAGACAAGGGAAGACTCTTGAACAGAACTGTCAATACCAGGGCTGGAGGGCTGGAGGGGACAGATCCAGGTGGGAGGAATCAGGCAGGTTTCTTGGCGTGTGGATGAGGAAGGGGTTAGATGGGGAACTTAAAGGAGAAGGAGGTGTGAGCATAGGTTTGAATGAATACAGAGGCCAAATCAGAGGCAGGGAATTCTGGAAGATGGGATAAGACTGGGAAGTGGACTGGGAAGGGGGGAAGCAGGGACAAGGTGGAAGGACATCAAGCTATGGAGTAAGGATCGAGTATTTTACGGTTACTGTGGACACATCAATTGTCCTGGAATGTTTAAGATACCCTGGTGATATGGGCACTGGGTCCCATAAGTGACAGAGGCGGTGTCTCCTTGCTGTTTGATGCACCTACTTAACTACTCTTTTCATATTACAGTAACTGTGACTGAACAGTGACCCAACTAAGATTGGGGGTGGAGGGAGGGAGGGGGTTGAGATGGCTTCCAGGGACAAAAAAGGAATCATAAGAATGGTGCTTAGTGGAAAGAGCAATGAATTTGGAACCAGAGGATCTGGGCTGGAATTCCAGATCTACCTGTTTGACCTTGGCCAAGTCATTTCCCTGGGCCTCAGTTTCCTCTTCTATAAAATAAGGGTGTCAGGTTAAATGATCTGGTAGGACCCTTCCCATACTTTGATTATTTATATAAAGAAGAAAATGAAAGAGTCCAAGATCATAAAGACATCCAGAAGCACTGCATGTCTGATGGAAGGCCTGCTGTTCTCCTTCTCTAAGAATAGAATAGGATAAGAGAAAGGGGCTGAGTTTGTAGTCAGGGAGCTTGAGATTTGACTTCAAAGAATTGATCATGAGAGTTCTGAAACCCTAGCTGGTGCCCCAGCTATGGAGGGTGTGGCTTTTCCTTCATGGAGAGGTGTCTTCAAACCTAACAGAGATTCCTAGCTATCTAGGACAAAATGGCATTGGCTATCCTTATTCTCCAGTGATTGCACAAGCTGGCACTATGCCCAGATTTGTTCTCTCCCAGTGCCCCTTCATCACTTGGCACCTGACTTCATAGGGCACTGGCAGAAGTTAGAGGGAGCTAAGGTGTGAGTTTACCAAGATGTACTATATTTTGGGTCTGCATATGGATGTGATTTGACATGACACCTGCCTCACAAGTATTCTGCCATGTTCTCCACACATAGGTTCACTGTATGTGTTTGTCTTGTCCCATTTTCCTCACAGTTTTGTGGAGCATATAGCTTTTGATCTGCCACCAAACACGAGCTTTGTGGCTTGGGAAGAAAACCAGCAATCTCTACCATATAGTTTGTATGTTCCCCTATGTCAGATCCTTGTAGGCGCTGATTACCTGTTTTCTACTGATCCCCCAACAGCATCCAGATGGTTCACCACAGCACCATTCACGGCAACACAGAGGAACTGAGGCAGATGGCAGCAAACCGGTCAGTGCCTCGGCCTCTCTCCACCTTGCCCATGTTCAATGTGCGCACGGGTGAGCGGCTACCTCCCTGCTCTGACATCGCCCAGGTGCCCCTCATCCTGGACCAGCACTGAGGACCTCTGACCTATGCAGGTGAGTCAGACTAGATGGGAAGTGGGCACATCATGGGGAGCACCAACATCTACCACAAACGGTCTTAGTACAGGGGCTGGAGGTGGGGAACCTTTACCCAAAGGGGTGGATACAGATTTCCTAAATTTCCAGCAGGGAAATCCAGAGTACTTGGCATCTGCATATAACTGCTTTTCTATGATCCTACCCCCACTTTTTTAAGAAAGAGCTGAATTTGGAGACAGGGAGCCAGTGTTCAAATCTTGATCCTCTCCACAAAGAAAAAAGAAAATCACATCTTCCACAGTTTGAGGGTAACCCACTCCAGGATTTCAGAACCCTTGTGAGTCAATTCTTTGAAGTGGAACTTCAGTCACCCTGACTACAAGTTCAGCCCCTTTCCCTTGCCTTTTTGTCACTCTCTACGTGACCTTGAATATGTCATTGAATCATTGGACTTCAGTTTCCCGATCCACAGAGATAAGGGCATTGGACTAAGGTGGTCAATAAGGGTTCTTATTATTATAAATGCTATGATCCATGTTGTTTCCTCCTCCACTCCTCCCCCACCTAGAAAAAAAAAAAAAGAGAGAACAAGACAATCCATCCTACTCCCTCTTCTAAGTTCTCCAGGGGCTCAAGTGTTTTTCTGGGCAATGAGCAGGGTTACTTGTTCTCCTGGACCCCATGGGGAATCTCACTTTCCAAATCTTAGGCATCTATGACAACAAGCTGAGTCTGAAAGACTACTTGACTCCAACGACTATATAGTACATAGAATAGAAAACGCCTGGGTTCCCTTCCAATTCTAAGACATTGTAATGTTGTGACTTGGTGACTCCAAGATTCTATGGTATGGGTTAAGGGAAACTCTCTCTGCTCTTCCCCATTCCCCATTCCCAGCCTCACTATTTCCTTTCTCTTTCCCTCCAGGGAACGGCCACATCCCATCTGAGGAATCCAGCTGCTGTTGAGATGAATCATTTATAACAAGGGGCCATGCTGGGGTATGGGCTGGAGCCTGGGTTTGGGAAGTGGTAGGGGCCAAGAGGGATTAGAGAAAGAGAGAAATAAATTCGCCCATCTGCAGGTGACTCCAGGCTCCATCTTCCTCTAGTAATCCCTCACTTTGGTCTTCTTTGATTTCTTTTTTCCCTTTCTGGTACCTGGAATGACATGATCCTGATGTTTGTGATATGGGGGAATCTGGAATCTCCAAGTAATAGACTTCCTCATATTTGGCTCTCCTGTATTGGAGAGTTGCTATTCTCCAAAATTCTCTAGTCCAAGGGTTTTTAACCTTATTGGTGTCATGGACTCCTTTGGCAATCTGATGAAGTCTATGGACTCCTCAGAATAGTGTGGATCTTTTAAAATCCATAATTGAAGGAAAAGATTAATTTTAGTTAAATATCTGTGGGAAAGAAAAAAAATCTAATTCCTCCCCCCTCCCCCCCCAACCAAATTCACAGAATCCATGAGTCTATGGATCTGAAGATCCCAGGTTAAGAAACCTATGTTTGGAGGGAGTGAGGGATAGGGAGGAAGGGAACACTAGAAAGAGAGCCACTATATAGTTTGGAGTCTGGAATCAACCTAGAAAACTAACTGATTGTCAGTCTATCCATTCTTACACCTTCTGGATGGGAGAAAAGGCATCTTTAGGCACTGTGTCTCAATTGGTCTCTGTGAAGGATTCAGTTCTGGGCCTTAGGCTCCTCAGGCAGCTTCTTGGGATTTCAGGTCCTCTGCCACAGCCAGTCTAGACAAATGCCTTTGGTTCCTGGCTATCACCCTCTTGCTTCTCCATCTTCTTGGCCACTGAATTCCAGCTCAAGGAGCCTTTCCAGACTCCTCTGGCTCCTGAGCTGGTTTGGCTCCCTTGGTTCTGGGACCTGCCTCACTGAAATCCAAATTCCCTACTGTTTCCCTTCTGCCAAGGTTCTCAGCCCTGGCATGTTGCCCCTCTTTTCCTTTTCCCACTTTCTCCACCAACTCTAGATCATAAGAATGTATTATCTGGGGCTTACTTATAAGGTAAAAATTATATACAGACTCAGAAATAATACCTCCTGCATGTCATTCTCAGATTTGTTGTTGAGTTGTTTCAGTTGTGTCAGACTCTTTGTGACCTCATTTGGGGTTTTCTTGGCAAATGTGCTGGAGTAATTTACTATTTTCTTCTCCAGCTTATTTTACAGATGAGGAAACTGAGGAAAACAGGGTTAAGTGACTTGTCCAAAGACACAAAGCTAGTGTCTGAGGCCAGATTTGAACTCAGAAAGATGTGTCTTCCTGACTTCAGGCCTGGTACTCTATTCACTGTGCCACCTAGATGCCCACTCCCTAGATCAAGTGACTCTAAATTTCTTAAGGAGTAGAAGATGATAATGATAATTCAATACTTATAAAATATTCTTAGGTTTTCATAATATTTTACACATTATCTCGTTTGATTCTCGTAACACTATGAGACGTTAATCCCATTCTATAAGATAACAAAACCGAAATGGGTTAAGTGGCTTGCCCAGGGTTCACGCAGTTAGCTAAGAAGCAGGATTCAAACTCAGGTCTTCCTGACCCTAGGACCTCCATCCCCTAACCCAAGTTGTGTCTCAACTGCTTTGCCTAATGACAGTGCTCTAGCCACCCTGCTTCTTTCTAGGCCAGGTGTATCTAGCTGCCTCAGAGGAAAGTGACATCTTCCCCTGGGCTCCCTGGGTCAGGCCTATTATATCCATTCTTCCAATTCCATACTTGCTGTTAACCAAACAGGAAGAAGTTGGCTGGCATGCCATAGCCATATTCCTTCTCCAGGCTTCAGGTTCCCCCTCATGATAAGGGGATGAGGGAGGCCCCAGCAAAGCTTTCAGCAGCATTTTCTGCCACTGTTTCAGCTGTCTCCTGAGTTGGGATCCTCCAAAGGTTCTCCCTGGATCCCCCAAGACACGCATAATGTCCCCCTGCCTTTCCCTCCTTGTTTCTCTTTTAGTCTCCTGGACGTCTGCCAGCATCATGGCAAACTCTCCACCCCCCCAAAAAAAATTGTGGTCACATAATTTTGACATTGAATTTAAGGCTTTGAAATAGTCACCCCCTCTGCCTCTGAGTAGTGTCTCATCCTCTCCTACAACCCGCAGGAATCTTCCTAAAGGGAGAGGAAAGAGACTGTTCCTTCTCTTGGTGCCGTTTCTGTATCTCATGTCCACTTTTAGCCAGGAAGATCTTTTTTCTGAGCTCAATCTTTCCTGCCAAAGCCCATTTATAGAATCACAGAAGGTCAGCACTGGACAGAACCTTGGAAGCAATCTGTTCTAAATAGTCCATTTTACAGATGAGAAAATTGAGACCCTGGAGGAGATTAAGTAACCTATCCAAGGTCACACAGGAAGTGTTGGAGGCAAGATTTAAGCCTAGGTCCAATGTAGAAAATCAGAATCCAGAGCCATTGCTTTTTCCATTATATTACAAAGCAACATGCTTCTCTCCAAGCCACTGAGAATCCAGCTGCTCCCTTTTCTCCTCTTAAACCAGAAGATCCTAACAGTTCCTCCCTTCTCTCCCCTCCCCTAGCTCTGTTCTGAGAAAGACACAGGAGCCCTTGTCTCAATCCAGGGCAGAAGGGGCGTGGCACTAGAGAAAGGCTGGGAAATGGGGCTGGAATGAGGACAAACCAAAGTTAGAATCAGGAACTCCTCCCCTTCCCCCCACACAAGTACACACTGGTCCTCCAGTGACAACGCATGTGTGCATGCACACATACACACACACACAGTGCCAATTCCACACCCACCCACACAACCACATTCCCTTATTCTCTCACAAAGCAATCCACAGGCCAACAGCCACACAGATTCACACACTCATGGGCAAAGTAACAGACAGATGTCTGACCAAATCCGCTCTCCCTCCTTCATTTCAGCAACACTCACAACTTTTTACACAGGACGATACCCTTTGTCTTATCCAATGAACCACTGCTGGACTAGAGACTTGGACTGTTAGCATCCCCTTGAGCTTCCTGCCCTCTCCAACCCCATCTCCCATGCATAATCTGACCCCCAGCCAACACCTTTGTCATTTATATGCATACACTGGCAAAAACAATCACCACACACAGGAACACACACATACACACAATCTATTCTGCATTAGGCACAGTCTTCCAAGTATATATTTCTTGGTTACTCTCCTGATTTCTTACACTAGGCCATATGAAGCCCAGATCAGACTCAATACAAAGTTCCCTCATTCTGACTCACACAAGAGTGGACACATAAGTTAGTCATATAAGCAGAAATGCACAAGGTACCCACAAAGTACAGGCTCTCTTCTCTACTGCCTTCTTTGAGCCAACCCCTCCATCCCCCACCCCAAATATTCCTAAGCTCTCACTAAGGGCCAACAGTGAATTGGGTGGACAATTAAATGTATACATTTCATTTCAAACATGCAAACACACTCAGACTTTCTCATACACACAGATGATGACACATAGCTCACACAAAATTACATATAGCTCACACATAGTCACCACAAAAGGCCCCTAACACTCCTGGTTACACACACTGTGATATCATTCAGTCACATCCTGACAGTAACACACAATCCCGCAGTCCTAACAACTTTATTCAACCTGACATGTTCTGACACTCACAGTCACTCACCATCAGGCTTTCCTAAGCACTGTAACATTCTCACATCTGCCCAATTGCACACACTCTCAGTCCACAGTCACATATACTCTGACACTTCCACACATGGTCACCATCACACATATTCTGATGCTCTTGCCTAGCTCCTCACAATCATACTCTCACTTTTAGTTGCACACTCACAGTTGTACACATATTCATTTTCTCTGACACATGTGGCATGGTTCATTTCTCCAATCACATGACATTCAAAAGTCACCCACATAAAACAATCACAGACCCTTCAACATACTTGACCTCTGAAACACCATATACATGCACACACACATGCACACATGCATACACACACACACACACACACACACACACACACACACCCCTTCCATATGCTTTTCCTGGTTACCATTCCCCTATATGAATTGTTTTCCCTGGTAGAATGATGGCCCCAAGGACAGGGACCATTCCTTTTAAAAATGATTTGTTTCCCCAGTACTTAGCCTGGCACATTAGTACTTAATGCATGCTTTTTTCATTCATTCATTCATGATCTAAGAATCTTATTAAAATCATCTATGCACAGGCCCTCCATTTTCCCTACACCTGCTCTTGGTCTTACCTGTTTTCTTCTAGCACCTAACTCAAATGATCAGAGATACGGAGGTAGAAACAATCTCAGAGATCTGTCCAACCCCCTCATTTTTCACATTAAGTAACTGAGACATCATAATTTGTCATCACGCATGCACACAGTCCCAGTGAGATGAACACCTGCTCCGTCATATCCACAGGGAGCTGCACATCTGTCTGTCACACACATTGCCACATTCATAGGGCACATCATAAGTGACTGATATTTTCCTCCCCTCTTCCATCTCCCTCTCTGTCTCTTTCTCTATCTCTGCCTCTTTATATTTCCTTTCCTCTTCCTCATCCTCCATCTCTCTGTCTCTCTTTTCTGTCTTTCTTTCTGTGTGTCTCTCTCTCCTTCCCTCCTTCTTACTTCCTCCACCTCTCTGTCTCTCTCTTCTGTCTTTCTTTCTCTGTGTGTCTCTCTCTCTTTCCCTTCCTCCCCTCCTCCGTATCTCTCTTTGTCTCTGTCTCTGTCACACACATGTGTCCTCTCCCAATAAATCATTTTATTCACACAGTCGTAAACATCTCTTCATATACCCTGGCATCTAGGCATAGTTACAATCTGACACAATAGCCACAAAACATAGAATCACACGCATTTTCTCGTACCCCATTACACACACAATCCAACACAATCACACAGACTTAACTGCCTGTTTGAGTGCATACACTCATAAATGGCACACATCACAGTTATAAGCATTCATACATTCTCATACACAGTCACGTACACACACAAATACACACCAATTCTTCCCCCTCCCATAGTCTAACAGAAGGAGTCACACACAGTTTAAACTTCACTCTTCCATCCTCCCATTTCTCTACCTCCAAATAGCTTGATGATCCCAGTCCCTCTCTCTGGGATCAAAGAAATCACTCTCTCACCAAATCCAGGGGTCTGGGTTCCCCTTGGAGAAGATCTAGAGCCATGGAAAAGGCAGGATGGAGAGAAGAAAAACAATCCTATCCCTGCCTTGGGAAATGGTAGCAGGAGACAGTCTGAATCCGGCAAGGTTGGGGTCAGGGCAGGAGGGAGGTAGAAGCTTGGAGGGCTGGGTAGTCAGACCTAGGCATCAGGGGAGCCTAGGGCTTCCAGACCGAGGGAAGGAAATTGGGAATGCGTCCAGCGTGTCTTCTTTTTTCTAGAAAGCTGTTGGATTCAGACTTGATTCCTCCATCCCAATCCTGGGAAAACCAGTAAGTATCCTGCATCCAAAGACGGCAAGGACATTCTCTCCCGAGCAGAGAAGGGAGTGAGAAGTCAGACAAGGCAGCAAGGTACTCGAAGGCAGAGGGGGTCACACGCATCGGCAGGGTCTGGGGGAACAGGGCCCCTTTCAGCTCTATTTAGAGCAGCTGTGATGTCAGCAGGAAAAAGGGAGGGAGAGCTGGAGCCAGGGATGCCATTACAATGATCCTTCTGTACCCTACCCCAGCCATCCACAGCTACACAACTGTAGACACATCACAAAAACAAACTCACGCCTTCACAAATAGACTTCCAGGAGAGTATGCACTCACACATAGATGTATACCTTATATGTGTGTGAACACACACATAGATGTATACTTTTTTGCATTTTCTTGTCTGCCACACATGCTCATTATGTATTCCTTTGCCTTTCCCCACCCAGCAACATGAGTCATACAAATAGTCTTAATTAATCACACACTTTCACATATATTCTCTTCATTCTACATATAGATCGAGCATTATCTTTGTGCTAGACACTGTTAGGCCTCGTGAGAATGATGGAAGATAGAGATTCCCTGCCCTGAAGGAGTTGTCAGTCTCATTGGAGAGCTCATTTTAGCGGTGGTCACAGAGGAAGGGCTTTGATAGGTGGGAGGAGGAAGTAAAGAACTACTCTCAGTAGTACTCATGAGGAAATCAGCCTTCTCAGTACTAACGCTGTCTATAGCAGAGAGAAGAGAACTTTTGGGCTACTGTTCCAAAGATGTGCTTTATACTGTGACTTCAGATCTGCTTATAACGATGGAAGGAAAACAAGATGTCCATCTTGGCGTTTTTCTTTTACTGTTATTGGGAGACCTTTTTGTGGCAAAGCTATGAGACCCTGAAGATTTGATTACTTGAACCACTTTTCCCTGTGTCCTTAATGAATGCATATGTCTCTAGGAAAGCCTGATGTGTGCTACAAGCTGCCTGAGATCTTAGATACAGAGAACACCAAAGGACATAAGGGAAGCTCAGAGTGCTGAGCCTGGAGTAAGGAAGATGCATCTTCCTGAGTTCAAATCTGGCCTCAGACATTTACTAGCTGTGTGACCTTGGGCAAGTCACTTAACCCTGCTTGCCTCAGTTTCCTCTTCTGTAAAATGAGCTGGAGAAGGAAATGGCAAACCACTGCAGTTCCTTTGTCAAAAAAACCCCAAATGGGGTTAGACATAACTGACAATGACTAAACAACAACAAACACCAAAGGGCAGGACAAAGATGACTTTGTGTTACAAGGATGGGGTTAATAGTGGCCTAGACAATTCTTGACTTTTCCCCATCTTCTAGTAGCTTCAAGTTGAGCAGGTCTTGAACTCATTTACTAAATACACACACAGTCAAAGGCAGATTCTGAGAGCATGTTCCCACAGAAGAGAAGCGGTCATTTTATCATGATCTGGTCCACTTCTCAGGGAGCCCATGGGCACACAGGCATGTGAATGGATTCCATAGAGCAGGATTCCATAGGGCAGGATTTTCTTGGCCAGTATTCTCGGCTGGGGACACTCTCATTGATCTGTTTGGCCAGTGGTCTTCAGACCTAAACCCTTGTGGTTCCCAGGAATGCTGCTGAGATAACTGCATTCTCCTCTGGTTTCCCTGAACCCCAAGAAGAGATGAGGCTTTATCTCCACAGTTCTAGAAGGCTCCAGGGCCCCAGAGGCTCCTAGATTTTTGATTCAGCTGTTGCTCTTTTACATATGATGTGAGTCTCCTATTACATTCAATACTGAGGGGCAGTATAATATGATAGGAAGACCCTGCGCCTGCTATGACAGTCACTATGCTATGACCCATGACAAGTCACTTCTCATTCCTGAGTGTCAGTTTCCCCATCTGCCCCAAAAGGGCATAACTTCACCCTGGCTCACTGGTCTGTTGTGAAGAAAGCCTAAAATTATTATTGAAACAGTGCATTTATTATCCTGGTAGCTAGGGGCACAATGGACAGAGGGCAGCTCCTGGAGTTAGGAAGACTTGAGTTAAAACCTGAATTCATACACTTACTAGCTATGTGACCCTGGGCAAGTCACAACCTCTCTCTGCTTCAGTTTTTTCATCTATAAAATGGGAATAAAAATAGTACCTTCTCTTGGGGTTGTCGTGAGGATCAAATAAGATATTGTAAAGCACATAGTGAACTGCCTGGCACCTAGTAAGGAATTGATAAATGATCATGCCTTCTTGAGGTGTTATCTACATAATAGAAACTTCCTTCTTATGTTCCTTTTCCCCTGTTGTGTCCTTGACCAGGAAACAGACTGGAAAGAAGGTCCAGGTATTTGATTAAAGTGTTATTAATTATAGAAATAATTAATAATCATTGATATGTACAGTGGAAAGAGAACTGAATTCAAATCCTGACTCAGTTTCCTCATCTATAAAATGAAGTGATTATACCCCATAGTCTCTGAAGTCCCCTCAGACTCTAAATCTATGGTTCTGGGAGAGAGCCAAGAGGCTGGCTGAGTTTTTCCCACCTTTAAAATGTGGGTCCCTCAGATTGGGAGACTGAATTAAGGAAGTGACTGCCAATGGTGACACCAGGTAGGCCTGCGTCCCAAGATGGTTAGGTTGAGACTGGCTTGACCCCTGCCCCAAATCTGTTCCTCTCTTTTCCCTCTCTTCTCTCCCCTTCCCCACCCCCCTCACTTTCCCCTCACTCTCCTTCTTCTTTCCCTTGGCTCCATCCCTAGCCCATGAGATTGGCTCCTCTCCCTATAACTGCTCCTCAAGCTCAGCTTACCAGTGGAAGCTAGCATTTGCTTTCTGAAGGCATGATCTACTTCTGCTAAGTGTTGGTTGGTTGATCTCTGGGGTCTTTTCTATCACAACTCCAGGATTCTAGATCCCACGGGTGCCCAAGGTCCTTTCTCAGAGGAAGTAAGTTTTGTTGATCCAAGGCTCTCCCTTGAGAGGGGACTCACAATATGACCTTAGGCAGGTCATTTCCTTTCTCTGGGTCTCACAAGGGCTGGAACAACTTTTTCCCCACCGATATCTTGGACTTCTCTGGAAGAGAAGCCTAGACATACCCAGGAAATTCTCTCTTGGGTTTTCTGGATCTCATTATCCTAGGCACCAGGGAAACACCCCTGAGGTAGATGCAGGGGGTTGGGGGAAGGGGTGGATTCTGGGAGCTAAGGAGGAATGAAGGAGTATGCCTTTGCTGCTGCCCTGTGGACTAGGTTGCTAGCTGGGAGAAAAAAGATGATTGGAACAAACCTTGGGATGGGGAGAGAGACAGAGACAGAGAGACAGAGACAGAGAGACAGAGAAAAAAGAGTCAGGGGGAAAGAGGTCAGTAAAAAGAGGAGGAGGGAAGGGAAGGGAAAGAGGAGAATGGAAAAGAAAGCAAGCAGGTGGGGGGTATAGTCAAGATGACCTCTAAAAGGTCTTTCCACACCAGTGAGTCTAGAATTCTAGGCTATAAAAAGGGAACTTGTGTACTTTCTCTGTACTTGATGATTGCTGATAACATAAGTGTTCTAATCTCATTCTGTAGTTTTGTAAGTGATCTCAAGATCTTAGAAATGAATGGCCCTTCCCTTTCCTAGAACTGTGTCTTTTCTGAGGGAAGGTACTATTTCTCCTTTATTAGATTGGCAGTTCCCTAAGAACAGAGACTGAGTCTCTCTCTCCCATCAGACTGGGAGCTCCCTAAGGGTGGGAACTGTGTCTCTCTCCCATCAAACTGTGAGTTCTCTCAGGGCAGAGACTGGATCTCCTCATCTCACATGGACCGAATCATCTATTTTTTTTGTATCTGCTCATATCAGCTAAGGGGAATGCTCAATATATATTGTTGACATCTGACAACCTCAGAGTCAGAGAGAAACAGAGAAGGAGTCAAAGAGAAGGGAGTGGACAGACCCAAAGGCTTTTGGCTAGGATTATTCTATTCTAGTGCTGTTTCTTTCCTTGGGAGAGAATTTCTGTTTCCCACTTTCCTTCCTGGCTCCAGCATTGACCCTTGAGCTCCTGAAGATGACAAAGCATCCTGCTCTCCCTTCTAATCCCCCTTCCCTTCCACTTCCCATCCCAGGTTCCAAGAGAGCTTCTACCTCACCTAAGCCAAACTGCTCCCTCTCTTATTCCTCTTCAGGGAGTTCCCTTGTTAATTAAGTCCCAGATCTATTCCTTAGTCTCCCAGTCCCCACAGTACCCTGTCCTCAGAACAAATGGAAAAGAGATGAAGAGTTTTGTTAGCTCAGGAAAGAGAGAAGGGAGACTTGGGAGGCAAAGGGTTGGGAGAGAAGAAAGCCCAGAGGAGGAGGAGGAAGGGGTGGGGAGAGGAGGAAGGGAATAGAAAAAAGTCCCCCAATTCCTTCAGACCATCCTGTGAACCTCCCCCTATCCCAGAGAGAGAAAACATCAGGCCACTACAGATGTGTTCGGGTCATTTTCACATGCTTTATTCCAGCAGTCAACATAATTAAAAACATCTCAAATTATTATACATACACAAAATAGGTACAGAATCCTTTGGTTCCTCACACTCCCTAGGGGGAAAAACTGCCTATTGGTCAGAAAAGTTGTGCTTTGAAACCCAAAGAGAGGAGATGGCAAGAGAGGCATGGGGGGTGAGGAGGCAGAATTAAAGGAGTTGGAAAGGCTGGGGGGAAAGACAGAGGGTTTCAGAGCAAGAGGGGAGGATGGTAGGGTGAGAAAAGGGAGGTGAGTGGGAGGCATGAAAAAGGGGCAGAACAGTAAGATGGAGAAAGCATGAGGGGTAAAAATGTTCAAAGGAAAGTTGAATCCACCTGCTGGTGAAGACATAATGAAATGTCAGCTTTGGTGCAGATCTCAAGCCTGCTGCTTTTACTCCCTTTTAAAATAGCACCTTTAGAAAATTCACGAGTCCCCATAAGCCAAGAACAAACAAATGAAAAAAAAAGCTTTGAAAAAAAGAAGACCGTAAAACAGAAAGGGAACACTCTTTGGCATGGAGGGGGGGGAGGTCTCAATTTCTATAGCACCAGTGATCCCCAATCCCCTACCCCCACCCCCATTTTGGAAAACCAGTTGGCTGTCTATTCTTGCCTGGTTTTCCTATCCCCAGCACGTCTAGGAGGAAAGGAAACGCAAACTTAGCACCTTTGATTAAAGTAGGGGGAGCCCCAGAAGGAGAAGTATCCCCTCTCCACCCTCGGTCCCCCATTCTAAGCCCCCACAATGTTGCCCTGGCTGGCATGAAAAAAGACAAGTACGAGGTAGTCTTTCAACAACAGAAATATACATGGAATGAACAATTTCTCAGACTCAGCCCCACTGCCTGTGTGTGAGAGGCAAGCTTGGAAGGTGCCTGGAGGAGCTGGGGGGGGGGCAGGATTCCCAAATCAGCTGGTTCCACTTTACTGTCCCTCCACCCCTACCCCTTTCCAATTTTCCTCTAAACTTGGTAGGGGGGAAAATCTCAAAGGACAACTCCAGGCCCAGTAGGTCCTCCTCAGGTGGGGTCCCTCGCACACACTTCCCCTCTCAAAAAGAGGGGTGCAGTACAGAGGCTTGCTTTCAGATAGTACATCTTCCTTTGCAGTGGTATTGAGAAAAGAGACCAGCAGAGAAGCTGAGTCTGGGAACCCCGTCTCCCCATCCCCTCCTTGGAGGGGAGGGTTAGCGGGGTAGGAGGCTGGAATGGAGAGAGGGCAGGGTAAGGCCGAAGACACTTGGATGTTGAAGCATTTGTTCTCTTGCTGCCAGGAAGACCACGGCTTGCCCCAGCATTTCCTGGGACGTGGGGGACACTTGCATTGAAGGGAGGCTGTGGGGGAGAAGTCCCCAAGGGGAACAGATGGAGAAGGGAACAGAATGGCAAAAGCTGGGGCATCTGTAAGCCCAGTGGGCTCCAAAAGACTTACCCCCACATCGGTCTTCAAGCAAGTGGACCAAGTTTCCTTTTTTTTTAAAAAGTTATTTATTTATTCTTTTTTTGTAAGATTTAATGCTTTTGATTTAGCTTTGGTTTTTTGGGTCAGATTTGGTTTGTCAGAGGTGAAAATTAAGTTTTGAGAGATGAACGGAAAGGAAAAAAAAATTTCCAAAGTCCATGTGAAATTTTCTCCTTTTTTTGACTTTTTTTTTGTTCTGTTGGGTTGTTTTTGTTTTCTTCTGGGGTCAGAGGGAAGGAAGATGGGTAGGAGGGAGCCGGTTGGGAATGGGGAGAGTTTACAGGAAGCAGGCGGGACCAACGTCGAAGCCAAATTCCTGGTTGGGAGCGCCAACGTCCATGGGAGCCACATCGATGATGGGCAGGCGGGAGGTTTTGGTGGTTTTGTATTCAATGACTGTCTTGCCCCAGTTTCCGGTGTGACTCTAGGAAAGGAAAGAGAGGCAAAAGGAATTAGCTCTTGTCTTGTAGGAGTGACCCAGTGAAGCCATATGGAGTAGTAAGGTGGGGTAAGGGTGGATGGTTAGCACGTCTCTTCAAAATCCTAGCTCTCAGGGACCTGCACAATTGACCACAGGTACTATCTAAAAAATCCACTTTTTGTTTTGCATAACCACATATGTATAACCTATGTTGAATTGCCTGCCTTCTCAATGAAGGTAGGTGGGAAGAGGGAAGAGGTGGGAAGAAGGGAGAGAATTTGGAACTCAGTTTTAAAAATGATTTTTATGGGCAACTGGGAAATATAAATCCAGGCAATGGGGTCTAGAAATCTTGCCCTACAAGAAAGTAGAGGGAAAGGGGATAAGAGGTGGGGCATGGGATGATAGAAGGGATGGCAGATTGGGGGAAGGGGTAATCAGAATGCATGCCATTTTGGGGGTGGGGGAGGGGAGAGGTGGGAAGAAAATTTGGAACTCAAAATCTTGTGGAAGTGAATGATGAAAACTAAAAATAAACTAATTTAAAATTTTTTTAAAAAGTAAAAAGCCCACTTCAGACCTGTTTCTGTGACCTATAAGCTCTGGGCAGGTGGACAGAAGGACAAATCACTTGAAGGAGGGGGAGACAGGATTTACTAGATTGCTGGTCTCAAAGCCAGGTAGACCTGGATTTGGGTCCTGCTTCTGACACATACTGGCTGGTACCCCTGGACAAGTTACAGCCTCTCAGTCTGCTCCAGGCAAATTTCTAGAGAAATGTGCTGGATTGTATAGGTGCAAGGAGTTCTCAATACCATTGGAATTCACAGGTCTAGTTCCAATTCCAATCCATTTGCCCAGAGCCCTGGGCTAAAAACGAAACCCAGAGAGGCTGCAGACTTGTCCAAGAGCACACAGCAAAGTATACTAACTCAAGGCCTCCAACACAACCTCAAGGTTTCGTTGACTATGACAATAAAGAGGGAAGGGAGAGGGGCTCACCGTGCATCCGTCCTCAGTGACTCCATAGGTGAATCGGCTGTTGCCTTCGGCCCGGATCTCGATTTCATTGGAGCCTTGGAGAAGCAGGGCCTTCTTGAGATTGCCAGTCTGCTGGTCCATGTAGGCCACACTGTTCTTGCAGTGATAGGTGATGTTCTGGGAGGCCTCAGTAGACATCAGGCGAATGAAGGTCATCTGAATAGCCACATCGGCAGGGTCGGAGCCCTCACCACCATACTCGAACTGTAGTGGAAAGAAGAAGATGAAGGCTAACCTCTCTCCCCTGCCCTCTCAATTCTCTGCAGTCTCCCGGAACCCCCTTAATCTAGCCTTTGAATGTTGAATCCCAGAATCGCAGGGCCAGATGCTGTATGTGAGAGCTGGGAGACCATCTGATGTCCAACCCCTTCACCTTACAGAAGAGGAAACAGGTCCCAAGAGGGGACTTGCCAAGACCATACAGTTCATTTATGATAGTGCTTCAGCCAGATCCCAGGCTTCCTGGACTCCACTCTTGGGGGTATCAATATAGTCTACCTCTGACCTTTCCTACCTTTCCCATCTTAACCATCTCTAACCCTTGCTATCTGCTCATCTCCCCCATCTCAACATTGGTCAACACTCATTAAGGCCTCATCCCCATCCTGGAAGTGTTACTATCTACCCTTAGATCCTGCCTTCTATGGTCTAGATTTATCTACCTCTCTTCTCCCATTCCCTGTGCTTCACCTGGAATCCATCGGTCATGCTCTCGCCGAACCAGACATGCTTCTTCTCCTTGGGGTTCTTGTTAATGTACCAAGTCTTCCGTGGCACTTTGGGTTGGGTGGGGTACACACAGGTTTCTCCAGTTTCCATGTTGCAGAAGACCTTGATGGCATCCAGGTTGCAGCCTTGGTTGGGATCAATCCAGTACTCTCCTGAAATAGGACAGAGAAGGAATACAGAGAGTCAAGGAGGCAGGGGTCTGGTGTTGGGTGCCATGTTGGGAGTCATGCAAAGGAGGAAAAGAAGGAGAGAAAACTGCTTGGACTCTAGTCTCTGCAAAGTCCCCTATTGTGGGGGTGGACTGGGCAGCAAGGGGGAAGGCATAGTGAGGAAGGAGGAAACAGGAGGAGTTGGAGACCCTCAAGGAGGGCTTGGGAAGGTCCTCACCGCTCTTCCAGTCAGAGTGGCACATCTTGAGATCTCTGCAGGTGCGGGCAGGGTTCTTGCGAGTACCCTCGGGGCTACGAATGTTCTCAATCTGCTGAGTCAGGCTCTTGAGGGTGGTGTCTACCTCGAGGTCACGATCACGGACATTGGCATCATCAGCTCGGTAATAGCGGCCAGAGTCATGAGCCTTCTCTTGGGGTGGCTGGGGCAGGAAGCTGAAGTCGAAACCACCACTGGGGGGACCAGGAGGACCAGGGGGTCCAGGAGGTCCAGGGGGACCCTATGCAAAAAAGAAGAGAAGAGCCAAGGTTGGTGAAGACCTGGGTTCTTGGGCTTGGAGCACCAGATAAGCCTGAGGTGGGGGAGGGGCTCAATGAGCTAAGGAGATGAGGGTACATACAGCAGGACCAGCATCTCCAGTACGACCACGGGGACCAGGGGGGCCAATGGGGCCAGGAAGACCATTGAGTCCATCTTTTCCAGCAGCACCAGCAGAGCCAGGGGGACCCTGAGGGAGGACATAAGAAATAGTGGGTTAGATTGATATTATCCAAAGTTTGGCAACCCAATTCCAGGCCAGACCTAACCTAACCACGCAAGCTCAGAATAAACAACAAACTCTGTACCGAGATAACATAATCCAAGTCAAATAATTCAACTCTAAGACCAACAACAAACTCAGTTCTGACAACACAACCCCCACTGAGAAATATCAGACAACTGGGTCTGATCTTTCTCTCTGTCTCTTTCTCTCTCACTAGCTTACATGCCAAGATGAGTCACTGTTCCCCCTTGGCAGGGCCAAGAAATGAGAGGAAAGGATGGGGGAGGGAGACTGAATCCCAAGTGTGACTGGTCTTGAGAATTAACCCTGGAATCTGCTCTGTCCCCTCATACACCCTTACTGTACCCCCACTGCTCAGATCCCCAGGTCTCCTAGTGGACAATGTAAGCCCTCAGGGGGGAACCTGGGTGAGACAGGGGATGAACCCTAGGAAGAAAAGAAAAAGTTACTTACTCGGGGACCAGCAGGACCAGAAGCTCCGGAAGGACCTTGTTCACCAGGAGAACCCTTGAAGGAGACAAAGATGATTCAGAACTCAGTCTGGATTAAGTGGTGTTGATGAGAGAAGGGAGAGGGGGCGTGGAGACCAGGAATGACCCAACCCTGTTCCCAGGCCCAGGAAACTGGAAATCTGGGCCAAAGGTCTTTCCAATCTGAGACACTTCCACTCCCCTAATTCTTCATCCATGTTGACTTCCCCCATTAGAGGTCCCTGAGCTGAGAGATTCTTTTGAGTCTTTTGGTATCCCCAGTGTTCAGCACAGTACCTGTCACACAGTAGGCGCATAATAAACATTTACTGACTGATAGAATAATTTCCCTTTCCCTAAATTTCTCTAACCCAAAGAGAGAACAGCTAACTCCTGTCCACAATACCAATCTAGAAAGGCTGATGAATTGTTCCAGACTAAGGAATGTTTACATTGATAAAAGAGAAAGAGAAAGGGAAAGGAACAAGACAGGAGGTACTCACAGGAGGACCAGGGGGACCCTGGAGACCAGAGAAGCCTCTGTGACCTTTAATGCCTCTGTCACCTTGTTCACCAGTCTCACCCTTGTCACCTCGGGGGCCTTGGGGTCCCTACAAGAGGAGAGAAATGACATTCAGACAAGTGAAGGGCTCTCTAGCACCCAGATGGGCACAGGTCCTTATTTACAGTGGCCTTTGAGGAGATGAGGATGGAGGACTCACAGCAGGGCCTCGGGCACCAGTGGGACCAGCAGGACCAGCAGGACCAGCGGGACCCTAAAAGGATGGACAGAGAAAGAGAGCCAATGAGATCTTGTGGAATCAGCCTGATTCAAGGGTCCCCAGGTTTGTATAGTCTCTTCTCCGCAGGAGCTGTGAACCTCCTTTCCTTGAGTTGCCCATTCTGTTCTATTCCATGTTAATACATTCCCCTCCCCTGACCTCTAGCCTTTCCATCTCCCTCTCTGATTAGCCCCAAACACTCTCTCACTGGCACTGACCTCAGTCCCTGATCACTCTCCTTGCCACCCTGCCCACCTCTTCTCTGACATCCCTGATCTTGAGGAAATTCCTCCCCCCTGTGACTCCTGTACTCTACTTGGAGGGGCAATGATTTTTAGGGACAAGTCTCAGCTCAGAGAGAAGCTGGCCAGAAGGGGAACCCTACTCTCTCTTCCTCTAGCATAACTCCCATTTTCTGGGAAATTGGGGGAGCCATAATCCTATGGAGCTTATTATAGGAAAATGACTGTTTCACAAACCCATCTTCCTTCTCAGAGAGTCTCCCCCCTTGACCTCTCCTCCCTATTCCAACTAAATAAAGTTGATGTAAAGCCCCCTGATTAGCTCCTGAGCTTGCCCTAACTTCAACAAGTTGCTGGGGAAAAGTCACTTACAGTCTCACCACGATCTCCAGCCTTTCCAGCAGGACCCACAGGACCGGGAGCACCAGGAGCACCAGGAGCACCAGGGGGGCCAGCAGGACCAGTCTCACCACGGTCACCCTAAAGGGGAAGAACAGGAAAAGGGAGAAGAGTCAAGGGCAGAGTCAGTGTTACTAAAGAGTATACAAGAGAAACAGATTAGTCAGATGGGTTCCGCTCACCTTGGCACCTGGAGCGCCATCACGACCAGGGGAGCCTTCAGCACCAGGAGCGCCCTGAAAGGGGAGAGAATACCATCAGTCCAGGCCAGAGAGGGGCACAAGTTGGGCTAATGCTGGGCTGCTGGGGGTTGTGCTTCACCTCACGTCCAGATTCACCAGGGGGTCCAGCCAATCCAGGGGGGCCAGCAGGGCCAGGGGGGCCACGTTCTCCACTTACTCCAGAAGGACCTTGTTTTCCGGGTTCACCCTAAATACAGGGAAGGGCCAGGTCAGAGAAGGGATGCGTATAAGAGCTCTTCTCCCAGAGAGTCTGTCTTCCAAGGCCCTACCCACTCTCCTCTAAACATCTCCTCTGGTCCTCTTCCTGTATCTCTCCTGTTCCCCCACCACTATCTGTTCCTTCCCAAATCTCTCATGTTATTGATACACCCCAGAGAGAAAAGCCTGGGATACTTACAGAGGGACCAGGAAGACCAGGGAAACCTCTTTCTCCTCTCTGTCCAGGCAGACCCACCACACCACGCTGTCCAGCAATACCTTGAGGTCCAGGAGTACCAGGAGCACCCTGAAGGAAGTAAAGGAAGGAGTGAGAAGGGGCAGGTGAAGGAAGGGAGGAGTATAGGGAGAGAACTTGATTTGAATTCATTCACAATCCAGATCTCCTGAATCTTGTTGGATGGCAATGGGGGTGACTGATGCCAACTTCTGACCCAGGATGCTGTCCAGCAGAGGAGCATGAGGGAGCCTGACCCCTCCAGGCTTGTTGGCAGTAATGTTCTTCTTTGGGATGAGGTTGAAAGAAGGTTGAAAAGGCTCCCTGATTTGGGAGGGGATGGGACAGGGAAAATAATGATGGTAATATTAAGCTGATATTTATGTAGCATGTTTAAAGTTAGCAAAGCACTTTACACACATCAGCTTACTTGATAAGAAATCACAGGTCAAATCTCTGCTTAAGAGGAGAGAAAACACTGTATACAGTTCCCTATGATCATTTTTTATGGGCATTCCTGAGCAGATGCCAGCTAGGGGGCATCGGAAGCCTTTAGTCGATAGGCCCAAGAATGAGGGATATTGGCTCCAAAAGAGGCCATTCGACCCTGAGAGGTTTCTAGGAGCTACTGGGAGAAACCAAGGAGCTTAGGACTTACAGCAGGGCCGTCAGCACCAGGAGATCCCTTCTCTCCACTTGGGCCGGGGGGACCAGGAGGTCCGACTTCACCGGGACGTCCAACGGGGCCAGTCTCACCACGGGGGCCTTTGCCTCCTTCTTTGCCAGCAGGGCCAGGAGGTCCTGGGGGTCCAGTGTTACCCTAGGTGGCAGGAAAGGTGATCAGGAAGAAAAAAGGCTGGGCCTCTCCTTCAACTCCAAAGTTGTCTGCTGAGGCCCAGCTACCCCCTCACCACGACTGGCACATTGGGTGGGAGGCAGTGACTGGGCCACAAGGGCTAGGGCAAGGGGGGCACAGTTGCATAGCTATTGTCCCACTGCCCCAACCTCCTTCCCACTCACTTGTTCTCCATCCTGATTCCTAAGATCAACTATCTCCAACCATCTCATTCTAGACCCCTCCCAACAGCACTGATCAGGATCCCCTTCACTGAATTCTTCCAGTAGGTACTTACAGAGGGGCCAGGGGGACCAACTCTTCCAGCAGCACCAGGGAAACCAGTAGCACCCTACAAGGCAAAATGAAAAGGAGGCATCAGAGATATGAAGAGTAGTCTAGCTGGGTGGTAGTGGGAGGAGGAAGGAAGGCAGGGGAAGAGGACATCCTCTGTGGATATACCCCAGACTCACTCCCTGCACTAGGATAAGCAGAACCCTAAGAGCTATATATGGAGGACAGTTAGTAATAACAATAACTCTATAAGATCCATAAACTATCTCCCTCACAAGAATACTGGGATGGAGGTAGAAAAAAATATTCTCCTCATTTTATACCTGAGGGATATCAAATAAAATGACTTTCACTCTAATCCAGGTCTCCTCATATCAAGTACAGTGTTCTTTCCTCTTAATACCCTTGGAGGGGAGGGGGGTAATTTTCTCAAGAGTGAGGGAAGGTCACTCTGCCAACCATCCTTACTGGTACCAGTTCTCAGAGTTGCAGGGTTCTGTATCCAGGCTTTGAACTGGCTCCAGGGTGAGATTTCTGTGCCTGAGTGTGTCCCTAGCAGGGGCTAGAGGTGGACCTAAGTGGTAGGTGGTACTTACAGGGGGGCCAGCGCTGCCACGGGCACCTTTAGGTCCAGGAGCACCAACATTACCCTGGAGGAGAGGAAAAGGAAGATGTCATAGTTGTAGAGAGCAGCTATGCAGAGAATTAGTGGGAAGGGTAACCAAGGAAGAATGAAACACTCACAGCAGGGCCAGGGGCACCAGTAGGTCCAGCAGGGCCAGGGGGACCAGCATCACCTTTAGCACCAGCATCACCAGGTTCACCTTTAGCACCAGGTTGGCCATCAGCACCCTGGAAGAAGGGGACAAAGACAGGTGAACAGGGGAGCAGAGCTCTGCAAACATGGGGCTTCAGAAGGAGATGGGGCTTGAGAAAGTGGCAAACCCCTCCCCCAACTAGACTTCATACACATTCCTATTACAGGGATCCTTAAGGCCAGCAACACCCACTCCTACCAACAAGAAATAAACATCTCTGAGTCCTGTCGTTCCTGATCCCTTTTCATTTTGGGGGGTTCCCATTTTTTGTCCCAGGCTTAAGTCATGAGATGCATGGGTCCCACTGGGGTAAATGGGAATTAAGAGAGGGGCTTGGTACTTACAGGGGGACCAGCAAAGCCAGCAGGACCAGGGGGGCCAGGCTCACCACGTTCTCCCTAAAACAGAAGGAAGGATAGAGAAATAGTCAGAGAGGAAACCCTGAAAGGAGAGGGCCCGAGACAATGGAAGAGGAAATTAAGAGAGAGATGCTTACAAATGAGAATTCAGAGATGCAGGGTGAGAGGGGACAAGGTAATGGGGAGAAATGAGAGAGTCTTAGAGAGGAGAGTCACTCAAGAGACATGAGGAGTGAGGAGGGAATGAAGGCGTAAAGTGAGGGCTGTAGAGAATGGGGAGGGGAAGAAATCTCCCACATAATAGGGAAAATTACTTACAGGGGCACCACGAGCTCCAGTGGGACCAACAGGGCCGCTGGGACCAGATTCACCCTGGAAGGCAAAAAGGAGGTAAGGAACAGGCAGGAACAGGAAAGGAAGGAGGTACTGTGGATGGATATATTCTGTAGACTGTAGGCTGGAATAACCCTACACCCATATGTCCTTCAGCAAGACCCCAGGAGATGGAAAGCCCGTCTCTGGGACCACAGTGGCTTCTGTATTTCCCTGCACACATCTAATTCTCTCCACCCACTTACTTGTCAGATCTAACTTCTCTTCTCATCTGTCCTCTGGCTTTTATAGGATTCTACCTCACTAGTCTTCCTTCTTCCTGACCAATAGCAGCTTAGCTCTGCTTCTTCCCCCACCCCCTGTCTCAAGAAATCTCATTCCCTGTTATTAACCACTCCTTCCCCTAATGCAAGGTCATTAGCATCATCTGGTGCACAGTGATTAGAATGCCTTCAGTCTCCAAGCTAGCCAGGGTAGTTGAAAGCTCTGGGGCTAGGCATCAGAAGATGGTTCAAATCCCAGTTCTGACACACCTCAATAACCTTAGTGTAAATCGATTCATCTCTCTGAATTTTGCTCTTTTCATCAGTAAACTGTGGGCATGGGATGAGATGGTGTCTACCATCCTTTGCAACTCAAAAATCCAATGATTCTTTGGGTCCAATACCACCACACAAGAAGAAAATTCATCTTCACACCATACTGTGAAACACTGTTATACAGTGTAAAGAGAACAGCCTTTGGGTTCAGGGAGATGGGGGTTCAAGGTCCACTTCTGATACATACTGGTTATGGGACCTGACCCTGAGCCAATTACTCATATACTCAATTATCTAGTTAATTCAACCCCAACATGCATTGGAAAAGGGAATTTTACTCATCAGGATTCCCTATATCACTGAAATCAAAGGTCCCATCCTTATTTTTTCCTGCTCTGAGGAAGGAGAACAGTAGAACAATGTGGGGCACAAGAATGCCTCAACAACCACAAAATATTTCAGGGAGAAGTTGGAAAGGGGGATGGCTATTTTTACCTTGTCACCAGAAGGCCCAGCAGGACCAGGGGGACCAATGGGACCAGTCAGACCACGGACACCATCTTTGCCGGGAGCACCGTCAGCACCTTTGGGGCCAGCATCACCCTAGAGAGAGAAAAGACAAGAGCTTTGTTTTAGCCAAGATACGGTGCTGGCTTTTGGGCCAAAGTGGTGTCTGGGAACATTCTTATAGGAGGCATGTGCATGGATGCTGAAAAGAGAGTTTTCATGATGGAACCTGGAGAGAAGATACCAGAGAGAGACTATCTTTGCACCTTACCCATCCCCATAAAACAGGAAAAAGACAACACACTGTTTAAGCAAAAGGATTTAAGAAAGTAGATTGGTAAAATTAAGGAACTGAAGGTTCTTCAGAGCAGATTGGAGAGAGTATTTTCTTCTCTGTAAGAAGAACTTCCAACTCTATGAAGTTGAAATTGTCATTCAGACCCAGGAAAATCTCTGGATCTAACCTTTAAACTTTCCAGATAAAGGGGTATCCCTAATGACCTAGGGAAAAGATTTGAGACCCTCTCTCCTCAATAGTAGGGAGCTTGTATTGAAAACAGGAAGACATGGGGTTCAAGTCCACATAGGCTAGCTCTGTGACCCTGGGCAAGTCACTCTCATTTCCTTAGTGGTCTAGGGGGAGAATTCAAGGTCTCTCAGCAGCAGAGAAGACTCTGGGTAGGGAGAACAAAGCAGAGGTGGGGGACTTGATGAGAAATAAAATAAGGGACAGAGAGAGATTCAGGAAGGCCAGCAAAGAAAGCAGAAGGAAAAGATCAAGTTGTTATTCAAGTCAATATCCCAGTGATATATATCCAGAAGCTAATGAAAGGGCTTGGTAAGGGAGTAGGGGTAGAATTGGGCAGGGGATGAACTCACTCTGTCACCCTTGGCACCAGGAAGACCAGCTGCACCACGTTCACCAGGCATTCCCTGCAGACCAGGAGGCCCTTGGCTACCGGGAGCACCAGGAGCACCAGCATCACCCTATATGCCAACCAAGAGAAACAAGGTAAGTTACACACTGGAGAACCCAAGATACTGTTTATAGCCCCTCCACTGAGCCACATGACATTAAAGGCAAGAGATGAATTTAAGGGCAGTAGTCTAAGCATAACGTAGATGCTCTATAGCCACTTGTCATCCATCAGATTTGGGGTTAAAAGGAAGATGCCATACCCTCCCTTGAAGGGTGGATGGAGCTTCCCACCCCAAGTACTGACTCCTTCCTCTCCATCCTGCTCCTCACCTTAGCACCATCATTTCCAGGAGCACCATTGGCACCACGAGGACCCTGAGGGCCAGGAGGACCTTGGACACCACGTTCTCCAGGGAAACCTCTCTCACCCTAGAAAGGAAGAGACAGGATAAGTCATGATGCCATGGGAAAGACTACTGCAAAAGATGGAGAAAGGACTGAGAGAAGGAGTCTACTTACTCTTGCACCAGAGGGGCCGGGGGCACCAGCATCTCCGGGAACACCCTATGAAGGGAGAGAAGGAAAAAAAAGTCAGAATCATGGCTAGAGAAAAGGGTAAAGTACTAGGGATGCATAGTTAAGTATAAATTCATTCACTCGTTCATTCATTCATTCATTCGTTTACTTGCTCAATTTACTTTTAGGGACTCTCTTCATGTCAGACAGGCGCTGCACTAGACTTGGGGGAATACAATCTGTCCCTCCCCTTTACTTCAGATTACAGACCTACATTCTGGTTTGAAGTTAATGCCCTGTTCCTGGGCTTTGTCTGAATGGCAATTGGTAATTACAATGTAATCTGTTAGCTCAGCACTAACACATGGCTTCCTTCCCCTGCAGCTCCATCCCCAGTCCCTTATGTTCTGCTTCCTGGATATTCCTGGGAGGTGTAGCCAGGACCCATCAGACCCAGTAATGGAGTAAGGAGTGGGGAATGGAAGGGGAGATGAAATGATCAAACTCCCAGTCTGCTAGAATGTCATTGTGGAAGAAAGCAGGAGGGACAGGAAGTGAGAATTCTTATGAACCAGCTAAGAAAGTGAAGCCAGTTATCCTCTCCCAAACTCCCCTCTCAAAGCCTGTGCAGAGATGCCTGGGGGCAGGGGAGGGGAGGAAACTAGACATTCTTGATCATTCACCTCCTTCCTCTGTGAAAGTGCAAGGTATTTACTCACCTGTTCACCAGGTTTGCCTGCTTCACCAGGAGGGCCAGCAGGGCCAGGGAGACCCTATGGGGAAAGGGCAAGAGAGAAAGTGTTGAGAATCCAGAAGACAACAGCATAGCATTCCCTACATACCTTCCCCAATTCCCAAGATTCTCTGCCTTCTCACCTGGAATCCAGGGGAACCAGCGGGACCCTGTTCACCTCTCTCACCAGCGGGACCCTGTGTTCAGAAAAGCCAAGAGGAAAGCAGGGATCAGGTGATGCCAACAGGAAAGAGGCAGGGAGCCCATCTTCACAATTTTCACCTAGGCCCCCACCCCTAAGCCAGCTCTTCCCAGGAAGGGATACTCACAGCAGGGCCGGGGGGACCTTGAGCACCAGCTTCTCCATCTTTTCCAGCAGCACCCTGGAGAGAGAGATTACAGAGTGGGGGATCAAAGGATCAGTGGTGGAAGCTTAGATTAGTTTAGATTTAGGATGAGAGGGTTTGGGGAGTGAAGGAAAGGGACTGATCTGGGGGAAGCCGGGAGCCTCCCGAGCGCTTCCTCCAAACCATATGCAGCAGTTATAGCTGAAGGCTCAGAGCCTGGCCCCTGTTGCCATGCCTACTGATGCTGAAGATCCTTTCTCTCCCACTCCTGGTTGGGGGTGGGGAGTAGCCTTCAGATAAGGGTCACTAGGAAGGAGAAAAGGGAATAAATAAAACACCTACCACTGCACCAGGGGGTCCAGGAACACCTCTCTCTCCAGCCTTGCCGGGCTCTCCCTAGGGAAAGAAAACCTTGGGTTAGTGTTAGGGTAACAGAGACCAGAAACTTCCCTAAGTGGCCCAGAGGAAGGTGACCTTCTCAGGGCTCCCTGGGTCCAGGACCTTTTCCATATCATTCATGCTGCTTCCCTTTTGCCTTAGGGACTGTTCTTTGACAGGCGTGTTGCTGTTTTTTTGGGTTTTTTTAATAGCACTTGATAGCACAGGCAATGACTGAAAATATTACTGAATTCAGCTTTGCAATTAAATTATTCCACTTGGTTCCCCAGAGAAATCATATACTTTCCAACAGCTTCTAGCTCTTGTCAAGGGACAGTTTAAATGTTTTTGCTCCCCCTTTCCCTTATTTCAAATACTAAGGACACTGGAAGCAAGACTCAGGAAGTGCTTAAGAAAATTGGATGTCTCAGCTTTACCACGGATCTCCCTCCATCTCCAAACCTCACCATTCTAAGGGGTCAATTTCACCATCACCATAACCCTCCCAACCATTCTTCTTAGCCTAGGATTTAGAGCTGGAAGAAAACTCAGAGGTCGTGGGAGGCAATGGAGTGGTAACCAGAGGTTGAGTGTGAATCTTACTTCTCCCATTTACCATCAGGCAAATTTTTTAACCTCTCTGGGCCTCAGTTTCCTTCTCTGTAAAGTGAAGGGGAGAGGGTAGACTAGATGACCTCTAAGGTCCCTTTCAGCTCTAAATATATGATCCTGTGATTTCTATCCCTCCCTCAAACTCCAATTGTAGAGGCAGGTAGGTGGCACAATGGACAAGGTGGAGGAGGAAGGGGGCCATCATCAGGAAACCTGACGTCCAAGGCAGCCTCAGACTTTTACTAGCTGTGAAGTGCTTAGCTCAATAACTGGCACATAGTGGGGGCTTGATATATTCCTGTTTGCTTCCTTCCTTCCTACAGAGGAATAAGCAGAGGACCAGAGAATCCCATCATGAATTAACCTTAAGAGGACTTTCATTATATCTCATTTAAAATCTCTCAGAAGCCCTGCCAAAATGGAGGGGCAGAGAGGATTTCCTCCTTGTTACAAAAATGGGAAAGGAAATTGAGGCGCAAAAAGAGGAAATGATGGTTGTCAAAGTGGGTCAAGGACAAGGCTGGAGCAAGGCCCAGGCCTAAGCCTCAGTGGTCCTTTCTTCCATTCAGTTCAGGGATCTTGCCACTATCTCCCACCCTTGATTCCTTCAACCTCCTTTTCTTCTTCTAATCTTTCCTCTTCTTCTCCTTCCCTTCCCTTTCCCTCTTTGTCCTTTATTTCTTCTTCTCTATCCTAAGTACAATTTCTTCCACTCTCAGATCCCAGATCCTTCAACCATAAAGCATTCCTTTCTGCCAAAATTCCCTATGTAGGCCCCCAGAATAGCAAGTTCCCAGACAACAGGGATGGGAGACCCTTAAAGTACATTGTATAGAGCCTGCTTCTGCCTCATCCCCATTTATTAGAGCTATGGGGAATCATTAATAGAATGTAAGAGCTGGATTGGATCTTAGAGATCATTTTACAGATGGGGAGACTAAAGGGAAGGTGACCTGTCCAAGTTGGCATGGTATGTTATTGGTGGAGCTGCACTAGAATGCAGATCTCTCATTTTCAAATCCAGGGCCCTTTCCCTCAGAACACATTGCCTTCCCTGCCCCTGAATGCAGGGTGAGGGAAGAAGAAAGGGTCAAGGGGGGGTATACTTACAGCAGCACCCTTGGGTCCAGGGAATCCCATTACACCAGCTTGACCACGGGCACCAGGGGGGCCTGGAGGTCCGGGGCGACCATCTTGGCCAGCGGGACCCTGAGGATGGACAACAAGGAAACCGGTTGAGGGCAGAGGGCCAGAGGCAAGGATGAAAGGACAGGTAGGGTCAAGGCAGAAGTGGGCAGTACTTACGGGAGGACCAGTTTTACCATCAGGACCAGGGCTTCCAGGGCTTCCAGTCAGACCCTAAGGAGGGAAGCATACAACAGTGAGATTTGAGAGAAGGCCTTTCCTGTAGATTTCCACCCCCACCCCCATGTTAATTGTCTCTTCTGAGGGAGGGAAGCTGAGATGGCATGGATAGGCAGAGGGAGGGTGATAGGTAAGGAAGGAAAACAACCACAAGGAAGACTGGAAGAATGGCTAGACTGTGAGACTGACTGCCAACTTGCACTGATCTCAAAGTGCACATCAGAATGGCACTCCTCGGGGATCAATTTTGCCATGCCTTGCAAGGTTCTCCAAAGTCCCTCTCCCTCTTCACTTATGACACCCAATCTCAGAAAGAGGTCAGGTCAGGTTCTGGGGTCCCTCCACTGACATCTCACCTTGGCACCAGGCAGACCAGCCTCACCGGGGCGACCAGATTCACCAGGAGATCCTTTGGGGCCAGCGGGGCCGGGAGCACCACGTTCACCAGGAGCACCCTAGCAAGGAATAGAGAAGAGTTAAGGTCCCAGAATCAGTGGTTCTCTCACCTTGCTCTGGGCAGAGGTGGGAGTCAGAGCCTATCTACTACCAGAAAAGTTGATTGTATCTAAGAAGATGGGGGCATAAAGGTATCTCATTGAGGCCATGAAGGCTGCCTGCAAGGACTTGAAGGGCTCCTTTTGTATCCCAGGTCTATGCCTTACAGGGAGCCACTGGGAAGCACCTTCCCATAAGGAAGATGCCCTGAACACCTGAGGCAATGCCTATATAGTGATTCAATGTAGTAAAGGCCTAATATGTGTTTGCTGACTTGATTACATTTTGATTGGACACAGAAATGGAAAGGACCAGCAAACCAATGGCAGTCAATCCCTCCCTACCCCCCACCCCCTGCACCCCAAACCAGGATATTCTTGTGATTGCATCTGCCAAGAAAAGAGAAAAAATTAGAAGGAAATCACCTTAGGACCAGCAACACCATCAGCACCAGGGAAACCACGACTTCCAGGACCTCCCTGTAGGAGGAGAGATCATGATAAATTAGAGCTAGGGATGAGGAAAGCAGGGCAACAGAAGGTTCAGGTGCTCTCCCCATCTCAGGGAAGGCCTTTCCTCACTTAGAAGGAGACATCATGCCAGGGCTGAGTTAGAGAAGTACCCATGAAACTAAAGGATGTCACAAAGGGCCTAAGAATTATGCAGAATGCCCAGTGGGCAAGATGCCAGGGGCCAGTTGAAATTGGGAAGAAAGCCAAGAAAAGGAAAAGAGAAACAGCCACTTACTCGTTCACCAGCTGGGCCGGGCAGACCAGTAGGTCCAGGTTCACCACGGGATCCTCTCTTGCCTTCTTCACCTGCAGGGCCTGGGGGTCCTTGAACACCAACGGGGCCCTACAGGATAAGTGGAAGGTGGGGAAAAATTACTTGTGAATGCTCAGTTCCAAGCGCTAAGTTTGGGGAGAGATACAGCTCTTTTCAACTGAAAAACATGCCCTTTTCTCTGACTCCATGTGTTTGTTCTGGGTTTTCTCATCTTCCTTTTCAGGCTAGGAGTTTCCTTCCAGGAAAAATTTTCTCTCTCTCTCAGTCTCTGTGTCTCTCCCTCTCTCTGTCTCTGTCCCTATCTCTCTCTCAACTAGATGCTACTTGGGAGTAAGCACTGTGTCTCCTCTATCAGATGGGGGTTCCCTGAATATTAAGACCACACCTCTTTATCTTCTTCAAAGTCCAGTGAAACCTCTCCCCAAAGGATACCTCTCTCACCTGTTAGGTCAGAATGAAAATGTGCCTCATATGTACATTGACACATCTAATGATAATGGATCCTTAGAAACTGCTTAAATGTTTGCAGAATACTCCATATCCATTATCTCATTGAAGCCTCACCCCAGTCCTAGGAGGCAAGTGCCATAAGTATAATCATGCCCATTTTACAGATAGGAAAACTGAGACTTAGTGAAATGAAGAGAGCTGCTAGAGTTCCCAAAGTTAGTGTCAGAGGCGAGATTTGAATCCAGGTCTTCTTGACTTCAGGTCTACCAACCTATCCACTATACCATGTATATATGCATGAATGGATGTGTGTGTGTGTGTGTGTGCGTGTGTATGTGTGTGTATGTGCACTGATGTAAAAGAGAGAGAAAGAAGAATACTTACAGGTTCTCCTTTGGCACCAGCATCACCTTTGTTACCAGGAGCACCGGGTTCACCCTAAAGGGAACAAAGAAGAAAAAAGGTTGAACTGAGGATAGAAGGAGATAGGAAGGGAAAGAAAAACTAATCCCAAGCCCAAAGACAAAGTTGACCCCATCCTTTGGAGAAGAGGACCCAGGCACAGCTGGGTAATCAGGAAATAGACTGGACCAAATGCCAGTCAGCTCTAGAGTCAGGTATTAGGAGAAAAGTGACAGAGGAAAGATGGGTACTTACACTGTTACCCTTGGGACCAGGAGCACCACTGGGACCCTGAGGTCCGGAAGGACCACGGGCACCGGGGAAGCCAGGAGCACCAGCAATTCCAGGAGCACCCTATGGGAGACAAAGGAGAAGACTCAGTCTCCTGGTCTAGAAGGTCATGCTCTATCCATGTACATTATGGAACAAATGGTACTGCTATATACTTACATTGGCACCTTTGGCACCAGGTTGTCCATCAGCACCTGGGTTACCCTAAAGCAAAAAGAGAAGAGAAGGAATGAGTGACAAACACGTACTCTGAAGCTGGCCAGAGGTCAAAGAACACAAAGGTAGGCAGCTACTTACAGAGGGACCAGCGGCACCAGCGGGGCCAGGGGGACCAGGCTCTCCACGGACACCCTGGGGACCTTCAGAGCCACGGGCTCCTTGAGGACCAGCTTCACCCTGGACCAGGAAAACAACCATGAACCAAATGCCCAGGGCTAGCCCCTTGCATTCTCATCCTCCTTCCTATCACCTTCACCCAATGTTCACTCTTATGAGGGGAGGAGAAAAGCTACTCTGCTTTCTAGACTTTCAGAGAGATGGGCAAAGAGGAGGAGGAAAAATTCGTCTTGCTTCACGTGAATGAGGCTCTGAATCAGGAATCTATATTCAGGTAAATCCAGGGTCAAGTGTCAGGAATTAGGAACAGAAATGATATGAAATCGAGGCCTTGATCAGATTGGGGATCAAAAAGAAATCTGAAACTATGGGACAACTTTGCAGGAAATGTTCAGGTTTTTGATTCCTAAAGCATGGACTTCTTTTTTCTTGTGGCTTTGGCTCTCTTCAGAAGAAGGCGAGGTGGGAGGGTCAAAGTGGGGAAAGATCATTCTCAATTGGCAGACTATCTGTTGACTCATGAGAAGCAGGGCCCGTGACCAATTTAACTCCAAACTACTCTTTCAACTCGTAGCAGTCCAGCTAGGTTCGGGATGGGAGAAGGTTCTATCTGTTCTATCTTGCATCTAGGAAAAGGACGAAGGAAGCAGACAGGATGGATGGATTCTCACCTTAGCACCAACAGCACCAGGGAAACCAGGGGGACCAGCAGGACCAGTGGGACCCTGTAAAAGAAAGGGAGACCTTAGTGGAAAGAAAGAGAGAAGCCCTCAGATCCTCCCAGCCAGAATGGGAAGGTGTCCAAAGAGGCCCAGAGACAAGGGACCTCTATGTCTCTCAAATCCTGTCCCAAGTGATCTTCATTAGCCCAATGACCCAAGAAGCTTCCCTTTCCCCAATTTCTCTGGCATCACAAGGAATGTGCAGCATACTTACTGGGGGTCCAGCAGCACCAGTTGCACCATCATTACCACGAGCACCCTGAAAAGAAGAGAAAGGAAGAAACCTGTTATGCCTCCATTTGATGTCTATGGACTGCTCAGGCCAGATAAAAGTTACTTCAGTGCCCAACTGGCATCTAGAATGTCTGAGTCATGTAATACTTACAGCTGGGCCAGGGGGTCCAGGGCGGCCTCTCTCACCAGGAAGACCACGAGGGCCCTGGGGAAAACCAAGAGAAGCAGAGTGAGATAGAGTAAAGGGAGGATAATTTTCTCTATCCCCATCCCCTCTCCACACCAACAGAGTGCCAAAGGCATCTCTAGGAAGCCTAGTGGGGAAGCTTTTGTTTTCCCCCAAGATGCTACCTCCTGCAACCCTGCCACCCTCATCTTGGGGGGCCCTCTGTCTCTCCTGCTCTTCAAGGTGCTGGCACACCTACCATTTGTCCAGGAGCTCCATTTTCACCAGGGCTGCCAGGCTCACCCTAGGAAGCAGAGGGATAAGAATGAGATTTTTTTTTTTTGTCAAAGGAAGGGTAGAGATGAAGGGAAGCTGATGTTCACTCCTAAAAGGTGATCTTTTACCTTAGGACCAGCAGGACCACTGTCTCCCTTGGCACCATCCAAACCACTGAAACCCTAAAAGAATAGAAAAAGAGACCCACTAAAGTGAGATCCCAGGGAGGGGGTAAGGGTAGATCCAACAACCTTCATTCAGGATAACATCCATTTCCAGAGGCCTGGAATGAGAACACCAGCCAGTAAGCATGGAACCTATTTATGAAATAGTCACTTTACATACTCCCTGACAATTCCATCCATAAGGTTACCTGATTCTTCCCTTCTCTCATTTGCATTTTTAGAGATGGTTTAGCAATACTTTCCAAAATCTAAACTAGCCTAAGGAAGATTTTTTTAGATGCCTAACCTAAATCCCTCTCACCTTCTGAAGACCCTTTACTAAATTCTTCAACCCAGAGTAATTTGGCAGCTTGAAGGTTAGTGCTGGGTTAACTCGAGATTGTTTTTATACTGAAATGGACAAGAGAAGACTTACACGGTGTCCCTTCATGCCAGGGAGACCAGCAGTTCCGGGCAGACCTCGAGCGCCCTGAAGGGAAATAATAGAAGGATGATGAGAAAATAAAGGCAGAAGACAATGAAAGGGTTAGCCCATTAGGTAAAAGGTGTAGGGTCCCCTCATGGAGTACACTTCTTGAATGCAGACAAGTAGGTGAGGGCAATCTCACACCTAAGCGCATCCTAAGCTCCATCACCTTTCTTGATATGTGAGTTACTAAAATCTAAAAGCTGTGGCAAGAGGCAGTCCATGTAGGACTCACAATGATCAGTAAGGGGAACCTTCAGGATGATACTGGCACAATTAAGTAACCAACAGTGGAAGTCTCAGAAGCCTGAGTTCTAGGCTTTTCTCTCCCAAGACCCCTCTCACCTGAGGACCAGGAGGACCACGTTCACCGGGACGACCAGGTTTGCCAGCTTCACCCTGAAAGGAAGAAAGGAAGACATCAAGGTGAGCCTCTGTTAAGGGTCGTTGTATCCAGTCTCCTGTTGTCGTGCCAAACTATTGCTTATCAGTTAGGAACTGGACTGAACTGGTGAATCAGGGGAAGCTTAGGGTGATCCCAGATTTTTTGGAGTTATTAAGGCCTAAGGGTCAGGCTTTAACGAATATGATTTCATTTAGCTCTAGGAGCAAATTAAATGCTTAAATGTTTCCTTTATTAAAATCAGTCATTAAGTAATCCACGTCCCAGACTCATAGACTTGGGTACAAATCTGAGTTGCTCTGAGGTAGTAAGAAGCCTAGCCAAGCCATTTTCTCTGGCTTAGTTACAAGCCTCTTAGTATGGTCTAGGGACTTTTTGTGCAAGAAAGAGAAAGCAGTCTATGCTTGAAATACTGAAGGTGAAAATTCTCCCTGAGGATTAAAGGCAAAGTATGCTCCCAGGTGACCCCAAAGTGGTTGTACAACAGGAAGGAGTCCATCTTCCATCTTGAATGCCTCTTCCTCAACACAACAATCTCCCTTTGGTGGGAAGTGTGGCATTGAGGGCATGCAGGCTTCTTTGTGGTGGGCAAGAGGAGGGATAAAGGGTAGTATGCATCTTGGGAATTACTTACATCATCTCCGTTCTTGCCAGGGGGACCTGCAGGACCTCGGGGACCCATGGGACCCTAGAAGACACACAGAAAGGGTGAGGCTCATCCTGGTATGAGAGAGAGCAACATGGGGGGCTAAGTCATTTACCTATGGGTAAACACTTTGTCAAGAATGTATCTGAATGAAACAGGAGAAAGTATGCAAGAAGAGACAGTAGGTGGCACAGTAGAGACACCCCTGGATGTGGAAGGACTGAGTTCAAAATCTGCCTCAGACACTTCCCAGCTGTGTGGTCCTGGACAAGTCACTTAACCTCTCTCATTCTCAGTATCTTCATCTATACAAGGGGGTCATTCTAGAGTCTACCTCGCAGGACTGTTGTTAGGATCAACTGAGATCAAATAGGTAAAGTGCTCTGCCAAGTATAAAGCACCATACAAATATTAATTATTAAGATGAAGACACCCTTCACTTAAGAAAGATATATATGGGGGGGGGTTGGGGTGGGAGGAGGGAGACGTGTATATGAATGAAACTCTTGTTACATGCTGGATGAATGGGGGAAGGAGAGGGGCAGGAAGAGGGAGTTGGTAGGACCACTTACAGAAGCTCCAGGCTCACCGGGTTCACCAGGGGGGCCTTGGAAACCTTGGGGACCCTGGAGGGGAAAGAAATTAGGGAAGCATGAGAAAGACATGTCATCACCACATGACTCTCATCCCTGCTAGTGTCAGCACTGTCCACTAGCCTCTTCATTCGCCACCTTCATTTAAACTTAGCACCTATGTGTTAATTGCCTATTTTGTGCTAATTCACACAATCTCCATCAAGCTAATTAGCATCCCCACGGCCATCACGATCCTCCTACCTCCAGCTTCTCACCTGCTAGAGGCAGGCACTATAGGGCCCCTGACAACATCTGAATGTCCCAGAAAGAGAATCCTGAACACCTCTCCCCTACCCTTTCCCTGTAGAATCCTAAAAGAGACTCAGACTGAAGATCCTCAAGTGACTGCAAGACCACAGATACTTACTGGTGAACCAGGGGGACCAGGGAGACCACGAGGACCAGAGGGACCCTAAGGAGAAAAGAGAAAAATGATGAATTCAAAAGGAAAATGCAAGGCACAGAATACCTTTATCTTTCATTTCTCATGGGTTCTCTGTTGCCTTTACCTATCCTTGAAATCCCAGAAAGGATCTTTGTCTCCTAACAAGACCAAACAAATCTGGAGATGACTGCCCTTCTGGCCCCTACCCCTTCCCAATGTCTCCAAACTTATTTGCGTCTTTTTGTATCCCCAGTACTCAGTGCAGAGCCTGGCGCATAGTAGGGTGCTTAATAAATGTTTATTGATTGATTATTTTTCTATCCTCCCTTTGCCCTAGTGAGCTTACCATAGGTCCAGGCACAGATATGCCGCCTGATTTCTCATCATAGCCATAAGACATTTGAGGAGCAAAGTTCTAGAGGAAAAAACAGAGAGAGAGAGAGAGAGGGAAAGGGTCAGGTCAGTTGATGGAAGGGAGGAAAAATCCTTTCAAGAGTGACTTGATTGTATACTTACTCCTCCAAGGCCAGGGGGACCAGGGGGACCAGGGGGACCGGGGAGACCAGGCTGTCCTGGGATGCCATCTCTTCCAGGTGGGCCTGGAAGTCCCTGCCAGGGAAAGAAAGCAAATGCCAATGTCAGCCACAAAGCAGGCCCCACACTCACTGCCCACCACCAAACTTCCAAAGAAGGTTTAAAAGCTTACCCTTTCACCTCGGGGTCCAGTGTCTCCTTTGGGACCCTGTGAGATTGGATGAAAAAGAAAGGAACAAGGTTTAGACAAGTGGGTGGGCAACGGAGGGGATATTCATGAGTGAGGCAAAAAACTAAGGACTATTCTTTACCTCGGCTCCTGTTTCTCCGGGAGAGGATGGTGAAGCTATAGAGAGGACAAGAGAAGGAATCAGAGAATGACTCTGGCAGCAGAGGGGTAGGGGAAGACTAGAACCCTACCTCAGGCCCCTATTAAAAACCAAGACCTCTAGTGGTCAGAGAAGACTGAATGAGAGTGGGGTGGGATGGGGGAAGGAGTGGGGAGGAAGAGAGAGAGAGAAGAGAGGCAGGTCCATTCTATGGACTTGTGGAATCAGGAAAGATAGTGAACAGAAAGGAAGAGGGACTCTGATTGGTGGGATGGAGTGTGGGGAAGGGGGGGGGGGGATTGGGTAGGTAGGAGGAGGGGGGCATACCGGCATCGGCACCAAGGCAGGAGGGACAGCATTCATCGTCCTTGTACTCTACATTGGGACAGTTGGAAACGTCTTCACAGATTATTTCGTCGCACAGGATGTTTCCATTGTCACAGACACAGATTTGGCAGGTCTCAGGTTTCCATACTTCCCCGTTGTTGTACTTTATACCATTCTGTACACAGGTGCCTTCTGGAACTGGGGGACAAAGTTGGAAGTGGTGGATCAGTAGCGGATGGGAGTAGGGGGAGAAAAGGGAAACCCAAGTACCTTTCTACCCAGTACTCCAGAGGGGTCCTACTTTTCCTCTACTTTTCCTCCCTCTTCCATGGAGTCAGGGAAGCATTGGATTTCTCACTTCCTATATCCTCAGCATCTGTTCATCTCCCTCGCTCCGCCCCCCATCAACTCTTAAGATTCATCTGCTTCTCATCAGGGGCTCAGTGACAGCAAAGGCTCAGGGCCAGAGACATTCTAACTCTTTCCAGTTTAGGAATTTAAACAAAACTTTAGGCCAGTTGTTCCATCAAGTTCCGACCTTAGTTCATTGGGGCGAGGCCAAGTCAAATAAAAGTTAGGGTGAGGGGAGAGTGGGGAGAGAATGGAACAGAAAAGGCCCCAAGTGTGGAAGAGGGGAGATTTGGGTAGGGATGGCAAGGAGAAGGAAGAGGATCATGAGGAGGCAGGTGGAGACAAATGGAGAAAAGAGTGGGAGGAGAGAAAGAGGAGTGCTCTGGGGGAGGGCGAATTAAAGTGAGGAGCAAGGGAGGGGAGTCTCCTCAAAAAACTATTGCGCTCCTCCAAACCAACAGACACGCCCTAACGTCTATCCTGTTACTCCTGACCCCCTTGGTCCTTTTCTCTCATCATAAACAGACACCCACAAAGCAAGATCCAATGGCCGCGCCCTGCCCTCTCTTCCCTGAATAAGCCCTTTCTGGGTCTTTAAGTGACTGAACCAAACAATAAGAAAAATCAAAAACTCCGCAAAAAGTCGATTCTAGTCCCTCTCCTCATCCCCCGCGCGTGCAACAGAGTGGTTCACCACGAGGTGGCACGCAGCGCTAGCAAATGGACACGAGTCGGAGAAAAGGGGAGGTCAATTGCCCAGATAGCCTGCCCAAGCTCCCCCTTTCCCACACCACCCCCGCCCACCTCCCAGGAAGCGGGCGAGGCACTGGGATGTCCCGCTACCCTGGACGCAAGGGGAGGCGTGGTAACCTCTCTCCCCTCCCCCCACGGGGCCGGCAGAGGGCGCTGGAATTCCACCCTGCCCCCGCCCCACTCAAGTTTCTCCTCCTCCTACCCCCGCAGCCCCCCACCCCTCTCACACTCCACCCCTCCTCTTGCAGTGGACCCCAAGCATCCCAAGAGCTTGGAACTGCGTCTAGACTGCAGAGTCTGCAAAAACGTTTTTCTTATGAATCATCCTTAATTCCTTCCTGATGGCTTTTGCATTTTGGGTTCAGTAATCCTAGTCTACCACCCAGACCCCATTTGTCCCCAAGTTCCTCTCCTTCTAAAAGCCCCAACGATACTTGTCCTATTGTCCACGGGATCTTCTTTGAGCCCTCTCACCCACCTAACTCGCTGTGAGCTTTCTTTTCAACCTGTTCCTCTCTGATGGGATATCACCCTTCCCTCAAAAATCTATATCCCCTACTGCCTCAAACTCGTTCGTCTATGAGGACTCCCTTAGAAATCTCATCTCCTGCTAGCCTTCCAGACCCTGAGCAATCCAGCTCAAGTAGGGGGTCCTCAGGAGGTGTGTTAACGGGGAGCTGATAAATGAACTCCAGTTACATGCATTTCCTCTCCCTCCCCCCCCCAAAAAAAGTTTCCAACTTACTGTCTTCTTCGTCTTGGCCATGGGTGAGGACGGCAGTGACTGCTAAGAGCAGCAGGAGCCGGGGATCCACAAAGCTGAACATGTCTAGGTCCTAGACATGTAGACTCTTTGGGGCTTGGGGTTGGGGGGTTACCGTCCACTCATGCGCGGCCTGAGATTCTTGGGTACCTCCTGCTCAGACCCCAAGGAGAAACTCCCGTCTGCTACAATGCCTGCTCTGGGCCCCTTTTTATATTGTCCTGGGATCCCAGGGAAGGAGGGATCCAGCCCCCACTGAGAGGGGGAACGGGCCACCCGCTGCCCAACCAATCAGGGCCTCACAGTCCGGCCCCCAATTTGGGAGTTGGAAGGGAGGGGAGGGAGAGGGGGGAGAAGTGGGAGGAGGGAAGAGAAGAGAATCTGCCCTTTCCTTTCCCTGCCCCCCCAATCTTTCTGTCTTCTCGGTTCCCCCCTCCCCCCGATGTGCCCAGCCTAGAGATACGGCTTGCTAGAATATGAGCTGGGTTCTCCGTGTAGACTTGGGGGGTTATTATAGGGGGAAAAAAGAGATCAGAGACCTCTGAATGGGGAGCAACCACTGACAAAAGCGGAATGGATTGGGGGGGACTGGGGAAAAGGGAAATCGTGAGGAAGAACTAAAGAGGGAAATGAGGAGACTTGGATGAGGAAAGCCCCCTCCATCAAAGCAGGTGGAATGCTTAATAAAAGGGAGAGCCCCTCTTTAGGGAGTGTCGTCTGTTGGGGGTTTGGTGACATTTGGGAGAACAGGGAAGGGTCATTGGTCCTAGATGGTAAGAAGTAAATGTCTGTGAGAAATTTGACAAGGGGGTCCCCCTTTGGAGAGGGGGATCCTCCGGCTACCATGTCTGGGGCTTGGGCAGGGAGTTTGGGTGGTAGTTTGGGGTCTCTATCATCTCAAGGCAAGAGAAAGGATTGGGGGTTGCTGAATGGTTAGGGGAAGGATTACTTGAGAACATAATCTCCCCATCTCAATTGCCTCCTACATCTGGGACTACAAGGAGGTGAGGAGGAGGGACGGAGAGGTATCGTACTCTACTCTGAGTACCAAGGTGAGAGTGTCTGTGACTTGGTGGAGAAGATCCCTGGGAATTGTTGGGTAACTGACTACTTGTCAGAAAGGGTATTGCTTTCTTCTAGAGAAAGCTTTAACTGCTCAAAAGATGATTTCAGGGTGGCAGATGGGAACTACCCCAGATCAAGAAGGGAACGGAGGGCTGCACATTTAGCAAGAAGGGTCTCCCTTTGGATGTGTTTCCTGTCCTCATCCTAGGTATGTATTCCTTCCAGGGATTGTAGAATGTGTATGTGAGGTGTGGGTTTGTGGGGATGGACCTGGGTGTCTAAGGAAAAGCTTTGGCTAAAACACACACATGAAAATTATTTTTTAAACAATGTCTTGTATTATATGCGGGATTTGGGGCAGAATTGTGCGTGGGGGGTGGTTGAATGATTCTTGTTTTCAGAAGGAAACCATCTCTCTCCTCTCTTAGGAGCTAGGAGGAAGTTCTTTGCTCCTTCAGAGCTGTGCAGAGATCCTCAGAGTGAGTCATAAGTTCTCGAAAGTGGGGAGGTGGTTGCTTTGGTGTACATTTGGGGGACATTCCTTGAGGGACCATCATGATGCTTTGACCTCTAGAGTTTCCTCAATCCTAGACTCCTTAGAATCTGCAGTGCCTTTATGTCCCCAGACCTTATTACCCAGTTCTTTCAAATCCCCAAGACCTGCCCCCACAGTACCCCAGTATAACTTATTCCACAGTACTCCAGGTCCCCTCCTTCTAACTCCTTCTGGTAGGGACCAGAGTGGACCCCGCACACCTGTTTCCCTCGACCCCAATAGCAGCCCTCGCCATATCCCCCATTCAAAGTCACTCCCAGGCTGCTAACGTGGAAGGGGGAGCCCCGCCCCCAAACCCTTCCAAGATTCCAGAGTTCTCCCGCCCCCGCCCCCCTCTCCCCCCAGTCCCAGCTGGTTTTGTGCAGTGCAAGAAACCAGAGAGGGAAAAAAAAAATACATGGGCCAGAACAAGGCAAGTGAAGCCACGTAGGATATGGGCAACGGGACCATAAGTGGAGGGGGGGGGAGGCTTTAGGGGCTATAATTAAAGGGGAAAATATAGAGTTTCCAGCGAGGCAGGCTTGGAGACAGATGGGGGGGGAGTCTGCTCCAATTACTGCTCCGATGTGGCATCCTCTTGGAGTCATTGTGGCCCTGCGCCCCACCCCACCTCCCAGATGCTTGGAGTTGGCCCTAGAGCATCTGCAGAGCCCTTTGGTCCAGGAAGGGTGACTCAGGCTGAGAGTCTCCTGCTCCTTCTCCCAAGGAGATTTTTCTGTGCTCCCACTGTATTCCACTCCAACACATTTTCTTCACTGCAAAGCATGCTATCCCTTCCACCAAAACACTCATGAACTCATTACCCTCATTTAAATTGGATGCTTGAAATAGTTAAGGGGTTAGGGGTCTTGATGGTTGTTTGACCCAGTAGTGTGTGGTGCATGTGTATGTGGTGCGTGTGTGTGTGCAAGCTTGCACATGGAATTGAAAGACGGTACCCTTCCTTATCCCCTTTTCTGCCATAGCCTATGGGGGGACTATGACCCCTGTAGGTCCTTAGGGTAGGCAGACTGAAATCATCCCCTTGACTCCACCTCTTAGCTATATTTGCCCCTAACTGTTCCTTTCCCCACCACTCCTGAAGAGAACACCAACTCATCACACATGTAGACTGGCTGTTTGTCATACCATGGGGCTAGAGTCGTGAGGAATGTGTCAAAGTCCTCCCAGAGAAGGAAGGGTGGAGTGTGTGTGTATGTGTGTGTGTGTGTGTGTGTGTGTGTATGTGTTGTGACAACCATTCTCATATTGGTCCAAGATTCTTTTATCCATCATCCATGCGTCTCAGAGCTCCATACACACGTGGCATGGAAGAAGGCGAGGGTCCTGGCTTGGGGCCTCCTTCTCTTCCTCCTCTTTTTCTTTCTCCTCCTTTTTGACTTGAAACACTTGGCCAGCAGCCAACCTGAAGATGTGTCTTTAATTTCTACAGGATGACGGCAAAGGGAAGAATGCCGTGCCGACGCCGGCAGAGCTGCCTCCTTTCCCCCTCACTCCCCTCCTCCTCATAGACCAGCCCTGCTGGCCTGGAAGGAGGGGGATCTTTGGGGGGAGACGCCACCTCATCTTTAGGAAACTCTGAAGTTCAGGCTTCTTCGGGAATGGAATGCATTCTCCATGATTGGCATGTGTGTGCTGGGGGGTAGGGGTGGAGAACAGACTGAAATCTCCACCCATTCCCCCCCTCCCCCCAAGAAATGGTAAAATCATCAACGTTTTAGAGGAGGGAAAAAAATCACCTCAAGAAGCAAGAAAAACAAAAGGGTTGAAAAGTGCTGAGCTCTGAATTCTCTCACTTTCCAAGTTTCCCCAAAGCTCCCTCCTGCCCGGCTCCCCTCAACACACCCCAGAAGAAAAAGACCTAAAGAGATAGTGATCTCACTTTAGCCTTTTCCACATCTCCCCCTCCCCAGATTTGCTCTCTCTGCTCTCCTCCTTTGGGCTCCCTTATAATGTGAAAACGTCAAGCACATCTGGACAGAGCTACCTGAGGCACTGGCACAGCTGGTGTGATGAGGTAGGTGACGCCCCTTCCCCCTCGCATCTGGAGCTCCTCTTTCCTTCCAGCTGTGCCTCTCCCCCCACCATCAATCTTATTGTTCATAGGTTTTAGAATGAGAAGGACCACTTGGAAGCACTGATTTAAAGATGAAAGATAAAATCTTGAAGGTCATCAAATTGAATCCTCTCATTTTACAGATGAGAAAACTGAGGTGGCCAGAGCAGTGCTGTGTTCACAGCCACAAAGGTAGCAGAAAATAATAAAGTTGAAATCAAAACTAAGGTCTTCTGACTTTAAATCTTAGCCCCCTTTCTAGCTCAGCCGTGTTAATTTTTCCATTTTATTTTATTGTTCAATTAGCAAACATTTATTTTCTTTCCCTCTCTCCTCACTCCAGTTTTAAAAAAGGAAAAAAAGCACAGCCAAAACGTTCTAACAAACATGCCTGGTCAAACCAAGCAAATTCCCACACTGTCCATAATCAAAATCTAGGTCCCATTCTGCACCCTGAGTCCTTCTCCTCTCTAGAAGGCGAGGTTCTTGCATCATCCCGAGTCTTCTGGAATCATGAATGGTCATTGTGCTGATCATCATTCTTAAGTCTCTCGGCATTGTTTATCTTTATAATGTTATTATGGCATAAAGTTTTCTGGTTCTGCTCACTTCACTCCGCGTCAGTTCATACAAATCTTTCCTTCTCCGAACTTTTCTCTTTGATCATTCTTCACAACACAATAACATTCCCTTATATTAATATGCTCTAACTTGTTCAGCTAGTCCCAACTGATGTTGGCACCTCATTTTACAGCAGACATGACAGGATCAGAGACATCGAGTGACTTGTTTAGGATCCAAGGTGATAAATGGTAAAATTAGCATTGGAACAGATCTTTTGGTTCTAGATTCCTCCCTTCCTTTCCTTCCTCCCTCTATTTCCTTCTCTTTTTCTTTTTCTTTTTTCTTCCTTCCTTTTCTCCCCTCCCCTTCCATTTTCCTTTCCTTTCTTTTTTCTTTCTTCCTTTCCTTCCTCCCTCCCTTCCATCTTTCCTTCCTCCCTACCTCCTTCTATTTCTTTCTTTTTCTTTCTATTACTTTCTTCCTTCCTTCTTTCCTCTCCCCTTCCCTTTTCTTTTCCTTTCTTTTTTCTCTTTCTTTCCTTTTTTCTTTCTTTCTTTCCTTCTTTCCCTCCCTCCCTTCCTTTCCTTCCTTCCTCTCTTTGCTCTTTCTTACTTCTTTCCTTTTTTCATTTCTTTCCTCCATTTCTTCTCTCTTTTCTCCCTTGCTCCCTTTTTCTCTTCCCACCTTTATTTCTCTTCCTTCTTTCCTTCCTTTCATCATTTCCTTCTTTTTTTCTCTTTCTTCATTCCTTCCTCTTTTTCTTCCACTTCTTTCTTCCTTTATTTTTCTTTCTTCCATTCTTTCTCTCTTCCCTCTTTCTTTACTACCCTTCCTTTCTCTCTTTCTTGCTTTCTTTCTTCTTTTCTTCCTCTCTTTTCTCCATTTCTTTCTTTCTTTCTCTTTCTTCTTTTCTTCATTCCTCTCTTTTTTCTTTTTTCCTTTTTTCTTCCTTTCTCTCTAACTTTCTTTCTTCTTGCCTTTCTTTCCTCCTCTCCTTCCTCCCTCTCTTTCTTTCCTTCATTTTTCTTTCTTTCTTTCTTCCTTCTTTTCTTTCTTTCAGTTAGAAAGTCATACAAGCTGGAAGTAGAGCAGCCACTCACAAGCCCAATCCCATTAATATTAATATGTGGTTTTCTAAGTCAGTATGCAGTTCTCTGGAGTCCTTGTGTAAGGTTTAGTGGCCCAGGTTTCTATTCCAATTTGACTGCTGTTCTGGGTGACACTCCATGCAACTATCTTTGGTAGAGAGTATTTTACCTCCTGGGAGTTTCTAACAGCAATTCACTGGTCTAGTCTTTATTCCAGTCAGGTTGGCCTTCCTGCTCTACCTTATATATGCCATTCCATTTCCTGCTTCAATGCAGCTGTAAAGGCTGTGCCTCATGCCTGAAATGCATTCCCTCCTCACCTCTGCCTCTTAAAATTCCTGGTTTCCTTCAGAACTGAGCTCGAACCCCCCCCTTACATGAAGCTTTCCCTCATTCTCCCAACTGTTAGTGCCTTCCAAGTGAAATGGTTTTGTATTTATGGTGTGTACATTTCATAGGTTCTTCAGCACTGGCTACCACCTCAGACAGAAGGTAAGGCCCTTGAGGTCAGGGGCAGTTTCAGTTTTGTCTTTGCATCCTCGGAGCTTAGCACAGTGCCTGACACATAGTAGGTATTTTATAAATGTGCTTATTATTAATCAGCCCTTAGTCCACAAACATTTATTAAGCTCCTCCTTTGTGCTAAGCACTGTACTAAGCTCTGAGAATACAGATATGAAAAAAGACACCCCCTCTCCTCACAGAGTTTATAATGTAATGAAGAAAGCTGTGGTGCCAGGGAAGGTTTCTGACATAGTAGAAGAATCAGAAAGGTTCTGAAGTAGCCCAGCCAGGTGAGAAAGAAGTTCTGAGCTGAGCTCCCTCCTTAAATGGGTGGTTTGGAGTTCATGGCTCCAACTTCCAATGAAAGGGACCAGAGGGTGGTGATTGTCCCCATGGAGCCAGTAGGAGATAACAAAACAGACCATGGGGGAGAGCAAGGCAAGCTTCTTGAAGACCATAAGTAGGCAACAAGACTGTGATGGAGAAGAAACTTGAGGCTAGGGATTGGAGGGGATATTTCCTTCTCATGGAAGTGTCCAGAAGCAGGAAAGAAGGTGTAGACAGGGAATAGGATCATAAGATTTGGAACAAACAGGCAGTTAGGTGGTGCAGTGGATAGACCAGAGTCAGAAAGACCCGAGTTCAAATCTGACTTCAGACACTTACTAGCTGTGTGACTCTGGGCAAGTCATTTAACCTTGTTTACCTCAGTTTCCTCATCTATAAATGAACTGGAGAAGGAAATGGCAAACTACTCCAATATTTTTGTCAAGAAAACCTCAAATGGGGTCATGGAGAGTCAGACATGACTGAAATGACTAAGCAACAGCATCTGAATCTAAAACAGATCTAATACTCCTTCTAGTCCAACCCCTTCCTTCGACTGCTGAGGCTCAGGGAAACTGAGTTATTTGCTTAAGGTCACACAGCTAATAAGTGACTGAAGCAGAATTTGAACCCAAGTCCCTTGATTCAGAATCTAGCAAACAGTCTTTCCACTGAACCACACTGTCTCCCTCAAAAGAGAAAATTGCTTGAGATGGAGAAGCTGAACTCTGTCTGCCTGGAGTGGCTCCGACTTCTTCATGCTGGGTAACTTAAGTGAGATGAATGAAGTTTATTAATATATGAACAAAACCAAAGGCAATGTGGGTCATTTTTAAGAAAGGGGTAGGGAGAAGGCCAGTGTTTCCCTCTGACCTTTCCCTTGAGCTCAGTCAGTCACAGAATTTGTCAAGTACATACTACGTTCCAGGCTCTGTGCTAAGCTCTGGGTATACAAAAAAAATAATAGTCTAATAGTCTAACCATTCTAATGGAAGAAAATAAGGACTGGACTTGGGAATTCTTGGGTGAGAGAACCCCTTACATAACTCTACAATTTTATAGTGTTAGAGTAGAAAGCTATTTAGGACATTGAGAAGTCAAGTGACTTGTCCAAGGTCACAAAGCCAATGTGTGTCAGAAATGGGATCTGAATGCAGGTTTTCCTCAGAAACAAGTTTTCCTCCTAGAAGGGAGGGTATTCCAAGCATGGGGCATGAGCAGTGAAAGAGCAGAGTTGAGTGATGGAGCATCGGGTACAAGCAAAAGCAAGAAGTCCTGCGTATTTCTGCATGGTAGAATGCATGGAGGGCAATAAAGTGTGAGAACACTGGAAAGGTGGGAAGGCTTTAAATGCCAAAAAGAGAACTTTATTTACCTGGAGGTAATAGGGAGCCACTGGAGTTTATTAAGTAGAGGTTGACATCAGCAGATTTACACTTTAGGAAAATCACTTTGGCGGCTGAATAGAGAATACATTGAAGTGGGGAGAAACTGGAAGTAGGGAGGTGAATTAAAAGGCTATTATAATAGTGCAAGTGAGAGGTGATGAGGAGAAGAACCAGGGTAGTAGTTGTGTGAGTGGAGAGCAGAGTATGTATATTCAAAATGGCATCAAGGTAGAAATGATGAGATTGACAGTAGAATGGTAAGGTAAGGTAAGTAAGGTAAGTGTGAAGGAGTGTACAAGTCAAGGATGACATTGAGGTTGCAAGCCTGAGTGACGAGATGGCTAATGATGGCTAACCAGGAATAAGGAAGTTCAGAAAAGGGGAGGAGGAAAAGATAATGACTTGTATGAGTTTGAGATACCAACCAGACATCAAGTTCGAGATCTTCAGAAGGCAGTTGGTGAGAAAAGAATATTTAAAGAGGGGCATGGGAATTGTGTTCAAGTATTTGGAGAAGGGAGTGCACTTATTTAATTAACTTAATTTAATATAATTTATATTAAGAACTATAATAACTATGTATCTGGGCAGAACCAGGAACAATGAGTGGAAGCAGTAGAGAAGGAAATTTATACTTGATGTCAGAGAAAACCTTCTAACAATTACAGCTACACCAAAGTGGAATAGAAAGCCATACGCTGTGGTGAGTTCCTCCCCCTTGGAGGTCTTCAAACAGAAACTGGCTGACCACTTGTCTATTATATTATACTGTTACGTTATGCTATGTTATGTCATGTTATGCCATGTTATGTCATGTTATGCCATGTTATGTTATGTTATGTTGTGTTATATTGTATTATGTTATATTATGTTATAGGTATTCCATAGCCTATTGTGTCATATCATGTAATGTTATACTGTGTTATGTTGTCACGTTATATAGTATTGCATTATGTTATAGGTATTCCATAGCCTATCATGTCATACCATGTTATGCTGTTTGGCATCATATCATGTCATATTCTGTCATATCATATTAGAAATACATTATAGTGGGGGTTCCTTCCCATATTGGGGCAGCTAGGTGATATAGTGAGTAGACTTTTGGACCTGGAGTCAGGAAGACTCACTTCATGAGTTCAGATCTGTCCTCAACATTCCCTGTGTGATCTTGGAAAAGTCACATAACCTTTTTTGTCTCAGTTTCCTCATCTGTAAAATGAACTGGAGAAGGAAATGGCAGACTACTCCAGTATCTTTGCCAAAGAAAATGAGGTCAAAAGAGTTGGACATGACCCGTATGTATGTGTGTATGTATACATGCATACATATATGTGTATATAAGGTATATGTGTGCACTTATATACCTATATAGTATACATAAATATATCTAGTGTACATATATATCTATATACACAACATATACACATATATGCATATCTTTCTCATGTGGGTTTGCCTAGATGGCTGCTCAGATTCCTTCCGACTCTCAAATTCTGTGCTACTATGATATGAAGCTAGAACTTGAGAGAGACAAGGGCTTTATAGATCTCAGGATCATTGGCACAGAGATGATAGCTGAACTCATGGGAACTCAAGTGAAATAGTATGGATCAGGGCTTCTTAACCTGAGGGCCTCTGAATTTGTTTTTATTTAATATGTTTTTATTAATTTAATATAATTTATATTAATAACTATGTATCGACATAATTGGCTTCCTTTTAATCTTGTATATTTTATTTTATGTCTTTATAAATATTATTCAAAGAAGGGCTTTACAAGACTGAGAAAGGGGTCTATAAAACAAAAAGGTTGTGACTTCTTGGCATAGAGGGAAAAGAGAAGTGGGTTCAGGATAGAACCTTGGGGAAGGGCAAGGTTCCTGGGTCCTGGGCAAAAGGAAGTCCGAGGGATATGAATGAAAACCCAGTAAAAGAAGCTGAGAAGGAGCAACCATATGAATAGGGAGAACTCGCCTCTTTATATCACTTTTCTCACCTATAAAAAAGAGATTATATCTGCTTTCCTCTCAGGGCTATTGTGGATTAAATAAGAGAATGGTTGTCAAAGTACTTTATAAATTGTAAAACACACTGGTAAAGAATAATTATTCCTTCTTCTTTTTTTCTCGTTCTCTCCCTCTTTTGGCTTCCTCCTCTGATTTTTGCCTTCTTTCGGACTTTTATCCTGCTTTCTGCCTTCCTTATTCCTTACTCTTTCTGTAAGTCTCTCTCTTGCTCTCTGTCTCCCTCATCCTCCTCCCTCCTCCTTTCTCTCTCCTCTGCTTGGCTCCATGTGCCTCCTCCTTCTCAAGTTCTTTCAGGCTTTTTTTATGCCTTCATTTCTGTCTTTCTCTCGTTTTTTTTCTCTCTACATCCCTTTTCTGTCTCTGTCTCTCTGCTCCTTCCAGTTGTTTCAGACTTCACCCCTTCTCTTCCCACCCTTTTCCAAGAGGCCCCTTCACCAGTAATCCAACCCAGCCCTCCTTTCCCCAGCAACAGAGGCTGTGGTAGCCACCTCATCACTTTGGATCAGAAGGAGACAGGGATATTTGAGTTGCAGCCAAAAGTATCTAGTTGAAATAAAAGCATCAATGAATTCTTTGGGCTCTGGCTAAGGCATAGAAGAAGTCTCTAAGGAAAGATATCAAGAGAGCTTCAAGCTGAGATCCTCCCAGCACCTCAAGTAGAACATGCCTCCATGTCTTGCTCATGCCTTCAAGCACTGCACCAAAACCAGGCTCCCTCTTTCCAACTATGCCAACACTGGCCTTTTGGATTCCTGAGTTATATTTCTCAGCCTATTCACTTGTCTCTTATCACATCCCCTCTGGTTCCTGAGCTGAGTACTTCCTCTGCCTCTGAGCCCTGAACTGGGCAATAAGGGGAGGCCCTGAGAAAGAAAGACCCATAATTCCTATCCTTGGGGAGCATCTCTTGATGGAGAAGATGTAAACCCTGCTTTCAAGGAGCTCTTAATCTGATGGGACAGGCCTAGTTCCAGCTGTCAGAGAGCTCCAGGTGTGATGAAAGAGACACAGCTCCTGCCCTCAGAGAGCCTCTGATCTAATAAGGAAGGAAAACACACACCCAGGAGGCAGAAGAATCCTGGCAAATTATGTTTCATTTCTTCTGAATACCAAAACATAGGAATTAGACCTTAGCAGCAGACAGAACGACTGAGGTTAGACAAAAGGCTAGTTCCCTGTCATATACATATATGCCACTGGAATCAGAGAGAGATGGGACATAACCCAAAAAGAGACTCCTCTGAAGGAGGGTAGCTATGGGGCACAGAAGATAACTCCCTGGACTTGGAGTCAGGAAGACCTGCGTTCAAATCCAACTTCAGACACTTACTAGCTATGTGACCCTGGGCAAGTCACTTAACCTCAATTTCCTCTATAAAAATGGGGATATATAATAACACCTCCCTCCTAGGATGGTGTGAGGATTAAATTGGATAATTCTAAAGTGCTCAGCACAGTGTCTGACACATAGTGAGTGCTGTGTAAATGTTAGTTATCATTATTATCATCTGAAGGCTAAGATATCTGGAGTAAGGGTGAAGGACCATAGGACTTTAAGACCAGTTGACTTGGACTCGTGATTCATCTAAGGATCTGTTTCATCTTATAATCTAAAGTTTGAAGGTAGTTTAATCATAGAATGTTAGAGCAGAAAGTAACTTGGTCAACCGAATAGTCATTTATTAGCACCTCTTAGGTGCTGGACCTTGGGCTCTGGAGGGGTGAGGGGAGGGAGAGATAAATATGAAATAAAGTACAATCTGTGCCCTCAAAGAGCTTACAATTTAGTAGGGAGGTGACACGTACACAAATAATTATAATACAAGTTAGTATGTAATTAAATGATTTTTTTTACTAGACTTATGATTTTATTGGTACAAGGAACTCCAGATGAGAAAACCCACCTCTACCAATGCAGATCAAAAACTACGCTGCAATTGAGAGTCTTAGATGGGAAGAAGAAGGGAAAGAAGGAGAGATGGGGTGCTTAACCCATGGTCCATGTGTGTGGATAGATTTCAGAGAGTCTGTGAACTTGGATGGGAAAAAAATTATATCTTTATTTTGACTAACCTCTAACTGAAATTTGGGGGCAGCTAGGTGGAACAGTCAATAGTATGCCAGGCCTGGAGGATGAGTTCAAATCCTGGTTCAAACATATACTAGCTGTCACTTAAACCCATTAGCTTCATTCGTATCATTTGTAAAATAAGCTGGAGAAGCAAATGGCAAACCACTCCATTATCTTTGCTAAGAAAACCCCAAATAGGGTCACGAAGGGTTGGACATAACTGAAATGACTAAACAGCAACAACTAAAATTTAGTATTTCCTTCAATTACTTGAAAACATTATTCTAAGGAGTCCTTGGGTTTCATCAGGCTGCCAAAGGGATCCACAACACAAAAAAGGTTAAGAACTTCTGTCTTAGAAAGCAACCCTGGCCACTGAGAAGTTAAGTGACTTGCCCTAGGTCACACAGCCAATATACATCAGAGATGGAATTTGAACTAAGGTCTTCATGACTCTAAGTCAAGACCTTCTCTTTATCCACTACTCAGTTGTCTCTCTTAATAGAAAATGACAGACGAACAGGGAAATTTGAGGAGAAAGGCTTCATGTAGCTGGAGCCAGAAAGAGAAATATTTCTAGGTTGAGATACTAAAAATAGGTGACATTTATGAAGCACTTTATTTACCTAACTTCATTAGCTTTCACAATCGCCTGTGAGGTAGATACCACAGGCATTATCATTCGCATTTTGCAGATACAGAAACTAAGTCAAGTAGTCTACCCGATTGTACAACATGCAAATAAGAACCAAAGACAGAATTTGAACCCAGGGCTTTTTAACAATAAATTCAAAGCCTTACCCACCACACTTTGCCCTCTCTCAAATGCAACAGTTTTCTGTTCCCGGTACACATTGTGTACAAAAGGAGATGGGAAGTGACAGGATGAGATCTAGGAACAGTAAGGAGTCCAGTTTGGGTATGTGAAAAGGAATCATGTGAGATAAAGCTTGAGGGGTGGTAAGATCAGTAAGCACCATGTGGTCAAGGACCTTAAATGCCAACCTAAGGAATTTGCTTTCTCAAACCCTAAGGCAAAGGAGGACATGAATCTTTTAAGTAAGAAGATTATGTGATCTAAGTAATGTATTAAGAAGATTATTTTGCTGCTGTATGAAGGATGTATCAGAGAGGTAGAAAAGACTGGAGGCAGAGAAAGTGAAAGCTCCTTGAAATGCCACCTACCTTTGCCACCTACCCTCCCTGATGGTAAGGACTTTTCATTTTCTTCTCTCTACTCTTGGTGCTGAGTATAATGTTTTGCACATAGTTAAGTAAGTACTTGGAGCAGCTAGGTGGCACAGTGTATGGAAGACCTAAGTTCAGATCTGACCTGAGACATAGTGTGACCCTAGATAAGTCACTTCACCCTTTTTGCCTCAGTTTCCTCATCTGTAAAAATGATCTGGAGAAGGAAATGGCAAACCATTCCAGTATCTCTTCCAAGAAAACCCCATATGGGGTCACGAAGACTCAGACATGACTGAAACACTGAACAACAACAAAAGTGGGTGCTTAATAAATGCTTGGTAAATTTAATTGAATTAAAGCCCTTACCATTACAGTGTTCTGGGTGAGTAGTTGGTTGGTTGTTGTCCTTCGTTTTTGAAGAGGACCAAAGTGATGATAAAGTGAAGTTTCAATGTGTACAGCTGTGGCTGATCAGACCAATATAAGCTCAGAATGCTCTACCCACAGACTGAGCACAGATTGTCTGTGTGAACATTTGGGGTGGTTACTCCAAATCTGCACATCCTATATTTCCTTTGTGCTGTTTCAATTTTGCTTTGCTCATAGAGCACAGCACCTTTTCTGATGTGGGAGTAGTAATAGGGGGCTGAACTAGGATTAGGGCTGCAATAAATGGGAAGGGGCAGATCGAAAAGTGCATTCAAGGATCTCATCATCTTTCCCCCCAGACCTTTTCTCCCTTCCCTACTTTCCTCACCCAACCTTGGTGTCATCCTGTATCCCTCAGTACCAGTCATCCTACACTTTCAATCTATTGTCAAGTCTTACACAACATTTCTCCTAAAGTCCCTTTCTCTCCTTTGATGTACCACAGGCCCTCATCAGCTCACTCCTAGACTATGATAACAGTCTGCCTATGAGTCTCCTTAAGGAGCAGCTGGGGGTGGAGAGTGGGAGGCAGTGGATAGAGCACTGAGCTTAGAATCAGGAAAACTCCTCTTCCTGAGTTCAAATATAGCCTCATATACTTCTTAGTTATGTGATTCTGGGCAAGTCACTTTACCCTTTTTGCCTTAGCTTCCTCATCTGTAAAATGAGTTGGAGAAGGAAATGGTAAACCGCTCCAACATCTCTGCCAAGAAAACTCCAAATGGGGTCATGAAGAGTCAAACACAAAGGGTGTCCCTGCCTCAAGTCCCTCTCTACTCCCTTCTAATCCTCTGCTCAGTGACCAATGGAGTCTTCCTAAAATGAAGATCTGACCATGTTTCTAGCATCCTTGCTGTTGGTCGTGTTGGACACACCATCTCCTGACTCCTTTCTGGCCTCCATGACTAGAGTGATTTCCATTCTCACCTTCCTCTTCCTGATTTCCTTTGAGACTCAGCTCAAATCCCATCTTTCTGCAAGAGGACTTTATTAGTCCTCTTCCACACTGCCACCACCCCCAAATTCCTTTCTAATGCCTTCCCTCTGAGATTATCTTTCATTTACTTTTTAGTATGTCTTGAAAGGACATAGTTATGTGTGGGCATGTGAGGTGTTCAGAGAGGACAAGCATCTCTGGTGTGAGGGCTTGCTAAACCTTTTCAGGGCTGTTTATCTACCTTTGCCACCTACCTAGCATTCAACAGTTACCTGTGGCTCCAAGAAACCATGTGCAACAACCACAAAGTCACTAAAAACCATCTCAGCAGATGGGTTAAACCAGGTTGAGGGTAACCAAGGTGGTCTCAAACCTGTTGCTGAGTCACAGGGATGTCTACCCCAAACATATGAAGACTTCTCCTGGATAAATGGGCCGATGAGAGCAATTTGTTCCAGTGGCCGTGAAGGCAGCTGAAGCACTTATATCAAAGATGCCAAGGTCATCCACTGCATCCCCAGCCATCACCAGTCATCCTGACTTTTGTCTTGCCAATGGACTTTGAAGACTCAGGAAAAATTGTTGCTCTTTTTCCTTCCTTCTCAAAGAGGACTTGTAGTTGTGTCTATCCTACATTCTTGAAGAGGACCATGACATCAGGGAGATGATAACCTGACTTGCACTTGACTTTGATTTGAATGGGGGAGGGCCGCACAAGGTCACCAGCCTCACTTTCTCCTCCTGAGTCATCTGGGTCCAGTGGGCTGATATTCATCAGGATGACTGGAGGTGGCCCAGGATGCGATGAGAGACCTCTTGAAAAGGTCAGTGAGGAAAGGAAGATGATATCATGACTTGTAAGTGAATTGGATTTAAGTGAGGGAGGACTGTGCAAAGTCATTAGCCTTACTTTCTCTTCCAGAGCCATCTGGGTCCAGCTATATATAGATCAGGATGACTGAAGATGACCTCTCTCTCAGGAAGAGAGAATGAGGCCGCCAACAACTTCAATCAGTACTGCCTCACTTAAATCCAATTCACACAAGAGCCAAAAGTAAAAAAAAAAAAAAGTTAATTGTATGTTGTCTCCCCCTTTAGATTGTGAGCTCTTTGGAAGTAGAGACTGTCTTTTACCTCTCTTTGTATCCCTGACACTTAGTGCAATGCCTGGCACATCCTAAGTTCATAATGAAACCTGGCAGCTAGAGGTTAAAGTGAATAGACTTGGTATTAGGAAGTACATAGTTTAAATAAATTTAACCTCTGTCTACCTCAGTTTTCTTATCTATAAAATAAGGATAATAATAACACCTAATTCCCAGGGTCACTGTGAGGATCAAATGAGATTATATTCATAAAGTTCTTTGCAAACCTCAAAGCACTAAATGCTAGCTATTATTATTACCAATTATTATTTATAAATGCTTGACTGATCTATACAGCTATTTATTTTGATACTTATCAGTGAATAAATATCAGTGATATTTGTGAGTGAAGACAGCCTCTCCATTGATGAGGATCAGAACTCTTCTATTTAATCTTCAAGAGTTTCTTTGGGCAAAAGTTCCATCATCTTTTGAAAGACCTGATGTTGAGCCTCACTGAAGTTAGCTAGCTTGGTCCTTGGATGACTGACACAGTCTCTCATCAGGACTGTACCTGAGGTCTTTCCAGAATAGTAGGATCTGCCTGAGTTTGTACCCCTGAGAACTCAGGGTCACTGCCATGCAGCTTTAGAAAAGGACCTGAGTGGCAGTGATTATGTGGGTTAGAATGGACATCCGATATTTGGCAGTAGATGGATGTTGGGAGAAAGGAGAGGGCAATCAGGGTTAGAGTAAAAAGGACTCTGAGATCTTGGGCAGGATGATGCCCAAGAGGGAAGTTGGGAAAAGGGACAAATTAAGGGGAAAATGCAATGAACTCAAGGTAGGGAGAGTTGAGTTTGAGATGTTTACAAGACATGTAGATCGCGATGTCCAAAGGTGGTTCAAAATTTAGGACTGATGGTCAAAAGGGAAAGTCAATTTGTTGTGTTTGTCCTTTGTTCCAGAAGAGGACCATGACACCAAGATGATGACATGACTTGCAGTTGACTTTGATTTGAGTGAGGGAGGGCTGTGCAAGGTCACCAGCCTCACTTTTTCCTCCAGAGCCACCTGGGTCCAGAGGCCTGATATTCATCAGGATGACTGGAGATGGGCCAGGATGCAATGGGAGACCCTGGCCATTTTAGGGTAAGGTCTTATCAGATTCTCACTTTGAGTGAGATGCAGCCAGTTCAATGAATAGGCCTCTTTAAGTAGTTATGCATAGGATGGTCCCTTTAAATAAAGGGAAAAAATTACAAAAAAATCAAACTGGGAGGGAAAGACCCTCAGGGTTCCTGGGGAAAAGAGAAACAGTTACTATTTAGAACTGAGTCATCTGCAGAAAGGTGATAGCGGTTTTTTTATGTTACTCTTTGTACCTCCAGTGCCCAGCACAGTGTGGCTCACACAGTAAATGTTTAATAAATGATGGTTGAATTGATTGATTTAATGCTGTGGGTATTCGGAGAGAGTTTAGAAATAGAAGAAGCCCCTAGACAGAGCCTTAGGGGACTCTCACATTAGGACATGAAGAAAATAAAAGAACAAAGAATGAAGAAGTCCAGGAAAGCACCATCAGGGAGTCAGGTGAACCAATAGAGAACAATTCAATAGAATCCAACAACCATTTTTAAATGTTTAATATGTGCCAAATGCTGCTAAACAAAATAGATCCTGTCCTCAAAAAAAAAAAAGCTCATCTGTATATAGTGTTTTAACATTTGCAAAGTACATAACATTCATTTTTCATTTGAGTATCACAACTACCCTGTGAGGTAGGGGCTATTATTATACCCATTTTACAGATGAGAAAACTGAGAGTAGGGTCATGAAACCAAGAGGACGGAGATGATATCAAGAAGGAGGAGATGTAGTGAATATTGTCAAATGTTGTAGAAAAGTTAAGAAGGATGAGGGCTGAGAAAAGGTCAGCGGATTTGGTAATGACCTTTGGAGACAGTAGCTTTAGTAGGGTGGTAGGGATTGAGGCCAGTTTACAGGGGATTGAGAAGTGAATGAGTAGGAAGCAAGGAGAGGCAGCAAGCCAAGGTTACTCTTGGGAAGAATTGACACAGGATGTAAATTTAGGGGTGAGGGAAATGGCAGGATCAGAGACCATCTTCCTCCTCATCCATGAGGAAGGTGTGACTTGCCCAGTTTCAAACAGCTAGTCAGTGACAGAGCCTGGTCCAAGACTCTTTCTGCTGTCTGATGAATTTACCTGCGTTGGTGTTGGTATTGTTATCTGGGGCTAGACCAACTCCCAGCATCTATGAAGACCCTAAGATTCAAAGACAGAACATGTACAATCCATCATTTCCTGCTGAACCTGAGCACAGGTCCCAGGTAGTTTGGACTTCAACATTAAACATCTTTTTTTCAGAATAGGGTAATGGAAGAAGGAAATGAGTAGATACCCATTTGTTTAGAAACCTCAAATGTCAGAGTTGAAAGGGTCCCAATTTATCTTCTAATTTAAAGACTTTCTTTTACAGATGTGGAAACTGAGGTCCAGGGACTTGCCCAAAGTTACCCTGCTAGTTAATAGCAGATATGGACCTAGAAGCCCCACCCAGGGCAGTCTCTCCCATATAATTCTCCCCGCCTTTCATCTCTAATCTCTGGTTCTTAGGACCTTACAAATCCAGGAGGCCAGAACTGTGACACAGAAGGCACTGAGAGTGAATCTCTAAGTTGCCCAAGGAAAGACACCTGAGTGGAAAAAATTGCTTCCTGAGGGGACAAAGTCAGTCACAAGTGCACTCTCTTCTGGATTCTGGGGGTTCTCAGCTTTGGAGAAGGGAGCCTGAATGACCTAAGATGTGATTGGGAGCTGAGTGTAACAGAAGGGACAGATGGGGTGTGAAGAGCCCTACCTTTAAACTCTAACCAGACACTGAGATCCCCCCTTTTCCCCTCTCCAGCCCACCCTAAATGAAGCCAAAATGCAGGGAGAGGGAATGAAGGATGGGTAGAAATAACCGCATAGAAGAGGTTTGGCAGGAACTGAGGACCTTGATTCAAACCATCTGCACAGGGGGGCTGGGGCAGGAGCTCTAAGCTAGCTATCGAAGGCTGGAGATTGAGGAGGAGACCAGCAAGCAGGCTGGGGGAGCAGGGACAGCCCATGGTGCAGACTCCTTCCTTCCAGACATCCAAGCCCAGATGACTTAGCCCGCAAGCCCAGCCCAGCCCGCTGACCTCATTCCCAGCCACCACCACCCCCTCACTCTATTCCACTCCCAGGCCCCCCTTCTGGCTGCCACGTCGGCTGGAAGGCTAAGAGTTAGCAGTGGTAAACTAGGAGAGGGGGTAGCATCTCTGCTCCCAAACACAGAGAAGATGAGCAAGAAAGACCCAGGCATGTGAGCAGCTGTCCCTCCTGACTCCTCAGCACTGCCCAACTAAGGCAGTGCTTAGAGATCCTTCCTCTGTCTTCAGGACATACAAGATCCCATTTGTCCTCTCCCTGGTTACCAGGGGACAGAGGGTGGAGATTGAAATAATGGGAATAGCAGGGGCCTGGAATAGATTGGATACCCCTAGTTATTCCTCTGCCTTTCTGCATCCAGATGTCCTAAGCTGTCAATGACTCTCCACCTTTGTGGCTGGACAGTCCTTCTGGAGAGCTAGCCTGGATACCTCCTATTGCATCAGGAGTCATTTGAGAATGGAATGGAAGGAGGAGGCGGCAAGATGAACCACTTTCCTCTTAAGGACAGCTTTTATCAGCTATTGTCCACCCCACTCCCCACTCCCACATATCTTACCCTTGGCTTCTCATCCACTGTCCCCTCTGCCTTTTCTATCCTCCTGTCTCCCCCACTCCCGACCTACCCACCCACCTTAGGGTCTTTGCCCAGCCTGGGGCTGCCCCGGTGGCCCCTGGAGCTGTACATTCCTGGGCTGTGAGTCATCCCGGGGAATGTCTGTTCTCTGGCCACGACTTTCCCTCCATGCACTGACCTCCCCCACCAGCTAAGAGTGGCTGATCCAGGGAGGGGGCAGGGCCCTGGAAGAGGAGATGCCCATCTTCCAAAAAGTTGAGGGTGGTCCCCCCTTCCCTCAAGCATGCAGTTTTGGGAGCTGGGCTTCCAAACCAAGTCCCTGGGATCCTCCCCTCCCCAGGCCATCCCCCCAACAACACCAGCCAGACTTTTCAATTCCCATCTGCTACCCCAGGGCAAAACCAATGTGCAGTAAAGGAATGACCAGGATTATGGGATTTTTAGGGTGGACCTAATCATTTCAACTCCCAGATTCTCCCCTCTGCTCTCTACTTTGTTGGGAATCCTGCCTGGGCCCCACTCTCTTCCCTGCCCCCCATTCAAGGCAGATCCAGACTGTTTCTGTCTTCAAAGACCTGAGAGCACTAATTCTCAAGTGTGACACGTCCTTGGGTGGGGGGATGGGGGAATCCACGTTTGCAGGGAGGGAGGAGTACTATGCTTTCTTGCACTGGGGCCCCCTCTTCTTCCTGTGGTCTGTCTCCTTAGCCTGCCTTCCTCTTCTCCCTCACCTCCCTATCTCATAGATTTAGATCAAAGATTTAGAGCTAGAAGCAGCCTTAGAAGTGATGTGGTCCAGCCCTTTCACTTTACAGAGGAAACTGAGGCCAGGGTGATCTGCTCAAAGTCATATAGCTAGTAGGTGTCAGAGGAGCGATTTGAACTAGGTCTTCTCATCTCTGAGTACAGAGCTCTAACCTACCTCTAGGGTCTCACCATATTCCTCCCCAAACGTCTTCCCACATTAGGTGCTAGAAACAGAACTGTTGGCTTCTATTTTTCTTTTACCCTTTCTAGGAAATCTTTCTCTCAATTCTACACACAATGTGTGTGTTTGTGTTCGTATATGTATGTGTACATTTATTAGTGTATATTTGCGTGTGTGTTTTGTGTGTATTTGTGTGTTTGTGAATTGTGTTAATGCTTTTGTGTGTATTTGTGTGTGTTTGTGTATGTGTTTGCATGTTTGTATATGTCCGTGTTTGTGTATATTTGTGTATATTGCATGTTTGTGTTTGTATATGTATGTATGTGTTTGTGTGTTTCGATGTGCATATTGAGTATATTTGCATATGTTTGTGTATGTGCTCTGTTTGTGTACATTTGTGTGTATATTGTGTTTGTGTGTGCATGTGTTGTGTGTCTGTTTATGTTTTGTGTATTTGTGTGTATATTGCACGTTTGTGAATGTATTTTGTGTGCATTTGTGTGTTTGTGTATGTGTTGTGTTAGCGGCCATGGTTAAGTGTTAGTGTATTCACATGTGTGTTTGTGTGTACATTATGTGTTTATTGTGTGTGTTGTGTGTTTGTGAATCTATACACTAACACTGGCCGAAGAACACCCTGTCCCGAAGCACGCACGATCCCTTTCCGTTCCTTCTTCGGAGTTAAGGGAGAGCGCTCTCATTCCTTTCGAGCTGTGACATGTGGACTTTGGCTCCAGTTAGCACTTGACACCTAGTAAAGGAAAACAAGCTGTGTGGATGCTGGAGAAGGCGGCCAGACCCCAGAGAGTCGGGAGAAGCAGGGAGTGACAGTACGGAAGTGGGAGCCTGGGCTGGGGACTGAGGGGACATCGGAGGGAGCTCCAAGGGGGAGAGAAGTCCTCATGGGGGAGGAGGCGTTTGGCTGCTGTGCCAGTCAGGCTTGAAGGAGGGGGAAAAGTTGACCCTGATCACATCATTCTGCTCCTGGATGGAGGGCTCCCGCTCTCATTCTCCTATCTTTGTTTCTGTATTAATCTCTACATCTTTCTATTTCTGTCCCTGACACGTTCGACTTTTCACTTTTCTTGTTCCCCTACGTCTCCTGGACCTAGCAGTTTCTATAAAGCAAGAATTTCATCCTTCAAGGAGCTAAATTCAAATCCAGGGCTAATCTGAATGGAGGTCCTCTGCTCAGGGCTTGCCTAGCGTTACATCTGAATCTCTGATTTCCTTTGATCTCTACCACAAAGTTTAAGCTGGAAGGGACCTTGGACACCATCTGGTCCAGCACCCTCATTTTAAAGAAGGGAAAACTGAGACTCAGATATGTTAAATGACTCACCCAAAGTCACACAAGACAGTGAGCTACAGGTGGGAATGTGAATCCAGCTCTACTGATGTCAAATCAGTCACCTTTTCAGTAGAACATGCTGCCTCTTACTCTCCCATCTCTGAGATTTTATATAAACCTTTTCTTTGTCCTGGAATTTGTGTGGTGACCCTGTCACTAACTAAACATCCACGCCTCAGTTTCCTCTTCTGTAACATGAGGGCACTGGACCTAATCCTATGAAACTTTCAGCTCTAATGATCAACTCATCTCTAAAACTTGCCTGTCTTCTCATTCTTCCTAACCCTTAACTACATGGACTCTCTCCCAGGGAACCTACTCTGTCTGATTCCTACTCCACTCTAACCCAGTTCTTCTCCTTGTTCTTGCTAAAGAGTCTGCCTTTGTCCCTTTGCTACTGGTTCTGGTTGGAGGACTTGAGTTCAGATCCCACTTCTGACACTAATTGCCTGTGTGACCTTGGGCAAGCTATTTAACTTTCTTGGTTCTTGAGTTTTTTCAGCTGTAAAATGAGGAGGATGAACTGAAAGGTCTCTGAGATACTCTCCAGTCTAAATATATGATTTTATGATTTTTATTCATGTCCCATCTCCCTCCCACTTACTCCCTTTAGACAAGGAATTCCCTGAAAGTTAAGGACCATTCATTCTTCCTCATAACAATAAAGAGTCCTCTAAGGGCAGCTAGGTGGTGCAGTGGATAGAGCACCAGTGCAGGAGTCAGGAGGTCCTGAATTCAAATCTCACTCATCAGCTGTGTGACCTTGGGCAAGTCACTTAACCCCAACTGCCTCATCCTGGGTCATCTCCAGTCATCCTGATGAATATCTGGTCACTGGATTCAGATGGCTCTGGAGGAGAAGTGAGGCTGGTGACCTGCACAGCTCTCCCTCACTCAAAGTCAAGTGCAAGTCACGTCATCATTTCTCTGATGGCATGGTCTTTTCGGCAACGAAGGACGAACACACAAAGATTCCTCTATTTGGGACAATGCCTACTCTATCATTTGAATTATCTTTTAGTACCTGGGATGAACTATCCATGGAGGACTCTCAAGAGTGGATCAGTCCAAATCCATCCCCCAATCCCATCAGAGTAGATTCCAATGCCTACTTAGTTTCCTCACCTCTAGAATTCCCTGGAAGATCTCGGAGAAGAAATTTGTTCCTCTCTCCCTCTCTTCCTTCCTTTGGATGTTTCCACAAAGTCTCCCAGCTCACTCCCTATAAATTGAACCCTCCTCATAGCGACTGATCAAATAAAAAAACTAGGAAGAAGTAGGGTACGCACCACAGAGATGTAACTGGGGAAAGAAATATGAATGTTATTTTCATATTCTATAAAGATCAGTCTAAACCATCTTTCAAAGCTCATCTCCTCTATGAAGCTTTCTCTGGTCACCTAGACCCATATTAATTTCTCTTTCCTTGGAGTCCTTGTGGAACTTATTATCATAGAATCATAGGATTGGTGGAAACCTAAGAAGAGCATGAGTTATCTAGGTCCACTCCCAAAATATGAGGGAATCTTCTCATATATATGAAAGGTCATCCTTCTAGTATCAGTAGTCAGTTTCCACTCTCTACCTATCTTCAATCCATCCTCCATGGCAATTCCAAACATTCAGATCTGAGCATGTCACAAACCTTGTGCAAGAATGCTAGATGGCTCCTTACTGTCTTTAGGATAAAATCCTTCAGTTTGACATTTAAACCACTTCATAATAAAACTCCAGGGGAACTTAGCAGATCTATGTCCCAGTACTTTCCTTCTCAAAATTAAGTCAGCCAACCTCAACCTACTCACTTCTCCAAACTCAACATCCCATCTCCTTCCTATAAACTTTTGCATAGGCTCTAGCCTATGCGTGAAAGGCATTCCCTCTCTCCTCATCTTAGCAGAAACCCTCACTTCTTTCAAGTCCCAGCTCATGTACATCACTTCTTCCAGGAAGTCCTTATTCCTCCAGCTGCTGGTAATCTGTCCTTCTTCAAAGTATGGTTGTATCTGTTTACTTGTTTAGATTCCCTTGTAGTATGTAAGCTCTCTGAGGACAAGGATGGTTTTATTTTTGTCTTTGTTATTTCCAGCATGTAGTATAATTCCTTGTTTTTATGAGTCAGTTGAGAAATTCTTATGGATATGGAATAAATGTAAATGTACCATCTGTTTGAAAATGTCTGGTGACCAAGGATCTCACTACCTTATTATGCAGCTAATTTTACTCATTTTTAGATGACTCTAAGTCTTATAAAATTCCTCTTTGTATTAAGCAGAAATCTGCCTCCTTATAGCTTCCACCCATTAAGTCTTGTCCTCTAGAGTTAGACATGTAGTTAGACATGTCTACTTGGCAGAACTTTCAGGTAGATGAAGACAGTTATCATATCCTGCCCCCACTCCCCCCAACATTCTCTTCTCCAAGCTAAATATTCACAGTTCCTTGGATTGATTCAATCCAATTCAATTCTTCAAATACTTATTTGTCACTCACTATGAGTTAGACACTGTGCTAGGTACTAGATATAAACCCTGTAGATATGAAAGAGAAAAATGGGAAGAAAGAAGGAAGGAAGGAAGGAAGGAAGGAAGGAAGGAAGGAAGGAAGGAAGGAAAAGAGGGAGGGAAGGGAAGGGAAAGGAAAGGAAGGAAAGGAAAGGAAAGGAAAGGAAAGGAAAGGAAAGGAAAGGAAAGGAAAGGAAAGGAAAGGAAAGGAAAGGAAAGGAAAGGAAAGAAAGGAAAGGAAAGGAAAGGAAAGGAAAGGAAAGGAAAGGAAAGGAAAAAGGAAAGAAGAAAGGGAGGATTTATTAAGCACCTAATATGTGCCAATGTACCAAAAATATCTCATTTTATCCTCACCACAACACTGGGAGGCAAGTATTATTATTTTTCCATTTTACAGTTGAAGAAACTGAGCCTAGAAGATGTTAAGCAATTTGTCTGGGATCAATCAATTAATATTTATTATGCACCTATTATGTTCCATGAACTGTGCTAAGTGCTAGGTCATATAGCTGGTAGATATCCAAGGCCAAATTTGAATTCACGTTTTCCTGACTCCATCTATTGAGCTTCCTACCTAAACAAAAATGAAGCAATCTTTACCCTAAAAAAGCTTACAATTCACCATGAAGACATATGTTCACAAATATGATAAGCATATATAAATACACAGTAAAAGAGAGAAAAAGCACTAATAACTGGGGTTGGGGAGAGATCAGGAAAAGCCTTGTATAGGAAATGGTGCCTGAGTTGGCCTTTGAAGGAAACTAGGAATTCTAAGAGGTGGAAGTCAATCAGTAAGCATTTAGTAAGCACCTACTATGTGCCAGACACTCTACTAAGTGCTGGGATGCAAAGAAAAGCAAAAGACAGTACCTCCCTTCAAGGAACTCATAATGTAATGGGAGAGAAAATGTACAAAGAACTATGTGAAAACAAGCTATATACAGTAAGGATAAATAAAAAATAATCAGCAGAGGGAAGGCACTAGAATTAAGGGGGATTGTGCCAAAGGAGTATATTCCAGATATGGGAGATCATTTGTGCATTATGGTGGCAGGAGAAGAAATGTCCTGAACCAGTTGATCAGGAGGGCTCAAACAGTTAGAGGGCAAATTTGATTAGGATGTAAAGAGAATGACAAAGAATACTATGTGCCTTCTCAAGGAGTGGGGAGGGAAGGGAGGAAAGAAGAGAATTTGGAACTCAAATTAAAAAAAAAAACAACAATGTTAGAAATTGCTATTATATGCAGCTGGGGAAAAATAAGATATAAAATGCTCATTAAGAAAAAAGTATTATGAAATAAGACTGCAAAGGGAAGTGGAAGTCAGATAATTTTAAATGCCAGAATGAGGATTTTGTATTTTATCCTAGACATAGTAGGGAGCCATGGAAAATATTTTTTATTTTATCAGAACGTTTTGTTTTTAATGTACCAGTAATTTCCTAATGTCCTGCTCCACATGATCCCCATTTGTCCAATGTGACCCCATTTTGTCCTTGTGACAAAGAAAATTTTTGTTCAGTCATTTTTCGGGCATGTCAGACTATTCATGACGTCATTTGAGTTATTTTTTTAAACTTTTTTTTTTAAGCAAACACACTACAGTGGTTTGCCATTTCCTGTTCCAGGTAATTTTACAGATGAGGAAACTGAGGCAAATAGGGTTTAGGACTTGCCTGGGGTTGCACAACTAGTAAGTGTCTGACTCTGGATTTGAACTCGTGAAGATGAGTCATGGTGTCCTTGCCACATGTCACCTAGCTGCCAGATAAAGAAAAACAATTAAGCAAAACTAATAAACATGAGAGTCTGGAAATACCTGCAGAATTATATACCCGTAGTCCCCCATCTATCTAACAAAAGGAGGAAGGTGTATTTTTTCATCCTTCCTTTGGCACCAAGATTGGTTATTCAAATTATGTGGTGATTGGCTTCTTTTTATTCTTCTTTACCATTTAAATTACTTTAGTCTTTGTGCTATTGCTTTCCTGGTTTTGCTGACTTTACTCTCTATCAGTTCATATGAGTTTTCCCAGGTTTTTCTGAATTCCTGTTATTCATTTTTTCTTATGCACAGTAATATTTCATTATACATATGTACCTCATTTTGTTCAGCCATTCTCCAATAAAAGGGCAGTATCTTTGCCAAGAAAACCCCAAAGAGTACAACATGACTGAAATGACTAATCAACAACACAGCCAAGAAAAAAAAAGCTGGATTTTGGAGACAGAGGACATGATTTTAAATCCTTGGCTCTGCCATCTCTGTGACCATTGGTAAATGACAACCTCAGTTTCTACATCTGTAAAATGAGATTGGACTAGGTGGCCCCAGAGGTTCCTCCTAGGTCCAAATTTATGGTTCCGTGAAACATCATATCTTTCTGTCTTCTTCTCAACTGTCCCATGTACGAAGCAATGTACAAGACTGACCTTACCCCAACCTGGAGAGATCAAAGCATTTCCTCAGGAAACCAAGGCAGAAAATAGACCATAGGACATCCTCTGGTTGGGGTTTACATTCAGTTAACAAATAACCCCCGTATGCTTCTGTAGAAGGACAACAAGGCCATTGGGACATGATGGGGACTGGAGTATTCCCTAGGACCAGTGTTAAGGACTATCTCTGTAATTTACATGGAGAACAAATGAACCCTCCCAAGGGCCTATTGGGAATACACTGTGTTTCTCTTCCTATCAGAAGAAAGCTTCAACTAGTGTACAGGTTAAAAAGCAAGGCTGTTGTCTGAACTTGAAGATGAAAGTGAAAGTGATGCTTGTGACTGGAAAGACATCTTTTTGTAAACTTTTTTGGGGGCATTCATGTTGAATTCTGTGATTCTTAGTGTGATCAGGGCAGTCTGCTCTTAATGGGAACTCTCTGTTGCAGCTTCAGACCCACAGTCATAAGATAAGAAAGTTGTCATTCATTGGAGGAAATCTAGGACCTATGAAAGCTAAGATTAGATCTTGTTCTTGTTCTTGTGCCAGGTGGCGCAAACTGGGCAAAAGAGAGGAAAATGCAAAGCCATACCCGAGGGGCAAGCAGGGACAGAGAAGCAAATGTATGGCTTTGGTGAGGTGTACAACAATGTGTCCATGGGGTCTCCAAACCCAGGACTCTGGAAGGCTCCTAATGTGCTCAGAATTGAGAGAGGAAATTTCATAGGATTCAAGTCTGCCCTAAGGCTGACCAAATTTCAGCCTGCTCAGTGAGAATTCTTTTAAACAGAATTCTGCTTCCAGGCAGCAGACAGAACTGAATCATAAGCTTTTATCAAAGGAACTATGAGTTCATATAGCAAGTTCTTAATAAGTAGATGCTTGTTGATTTCTGAAGCAACCATGACACCCTTCTTCTATGATAGGTTTGCTCAATAGGTATAAAAGTGAGGATGGCATAAATTACATTATTTTGTATCTAGATCAGGAATTCTCAGCCTTTTGTGTGTCTTGGACCCCTCTGGCAATCTAGTGGTGTCTATGTACCTCTTTAAGAAATTGTTTTAAATCCTATGTATCTTATTTCCTTTAAATTTTATTTTGTAAGTAAATTTAAATAGTTTTATTTTAATAAAATACATAGGATTACAAAACAAACCAATTACATTGACATATAGTTATCAAAACATTTTTCAAGTTCGTGCACTCCAGTTTAGAAATTCTTGCCCCAGAGTCAACAAGCTGATACTCATTCATGTAGCCAAGAATAACCATGCTACTCAATTTCCTTCTTTGTTTTTTATACTGTTTTTATATATTGGCTAACTACTTTCACTATTGGATTAGCACTGACTGGTATTAGAAAGTGTTGTACTGCATGGGGACTTACACCACAAATGGCAAGATTTATTATATAAAATAGCTACACAGAACCTGGGAAAGGTAATAAGGCATATTTCAGAGCCAATGTTCTCAGATTTGGGGCATCCTGTGTTATATAAAGTGATGGAAGTCATGTACCAGTTTTGTATTTCCTTGGTAGAAAGGAAAGGAAATGAAATAGCTATGCATTATGCAGAAATATGTGTGGAAGACCACAAGCCTGCCATGCCATCAGGAAACTTACTGACTGAGAGTAAACCTGAGTTTTGAAGAATGGATGACTAATTATTATCCCAAGAGAAGAACCCCGAATTTGGCTTCGGTAATTTTTTGGGGGGATAAATCTTATTAATGCCCTTTGTTTTTTACATGACAATCATTTCTTAACACATTCACCACTTCCATCTCATCATCATCAGAGTCAAGATCCAGAGAATAACTAAGAAGCTCTACAGTTCAGGTTATGATTCAGCAATCAAGAAAGATTGGTAAGAAGTCGAGTCTGGCCAAGCCACATTGGCAGTTCTGGGGTCGATGATTCTGAGCTAAATCAAGAGAGGTCTAGCTTCCAGGACAACGGAGGTTAATAGTCCCACTGTATTCTACACCATCTAGAATATCGTGTGGTGTCCTCTTTCAAGTGTTGTGGCTTAAGAAAGACATAGATGAGCTAGAGAGTGTTCAGAAAAGGGCAACCAGAAATGGTGAAGGTCACTCGAAGGAGCTGGGCTTGTTTAATCGGGAAAAGAGGAGACTCGAGGCAACAGGGTAGCTGTGTTCAAATGTCTTAAGGGCTAACATATGGAAGAGGGTCTTAAGTCTTGTTCTTGTGCTAGGTGGTACAAACTGGGCAAAGGGGAGGAAAATGCAAATCCCTTCTGTTTGGTTGTAGAAGGCAGAGCCAGGTGGAAAATCAAAAGAAGACAATTCAGGCTTGGTGATGGGGAAACAACTTCCTAACAATGAGTGCTGTCTCAAAGTAGAATGGCTAGCCTCAAGAAGTGATGGATCCTCCCTCCCTGGAGGTTTTCAAACAGAAGTTGGACGACCACCTGCTTATTCTTTCTGTAGCTTATTTGTACATAGTCATTTGAATGCTGTTTCTCCGTTAGAGAGCTGAGTTCCTTGAGAGCAGCAACTGCCTTTTTTGCCTTTTAGTAGCTAGGTGGTGCTGTGGATAGAGTGCTGGACCTGCATTAGGGAAGACTTGAGTTCTAATTTCACCTCAGTCACTTATTAGCTGTATGACCCTGATCAAGTCACTTAATCTGTTTACCTCAGTTTCCTCCACTGTAAAAATGGGGATAATAATAGCACCTATTTCACATGGTCATTGTGAGGCTCAAATGAGATAATATTTATAAAGTACTTAGTACAGTATCTGGCACATAGCAAGAGAAATGATTACTAAATAACCAGTTATTGGGGAGATTCAGATTTTTTCCCTTCCTAGATTTTCATTCTCTACTAGGCAAAGCCAGCATCTAAAGGACACTGTTGATGGATGAGATCGTCCAAATCCTGGGGTACATACCTTTCAATCCTGGGTGGGGAGATGCCACCCAACTAGAGAACCTTACTCCAATTTTAATCTAAGGTGAATTCTGGCCCATTGAGTTCCACTCAGCCTGTTCTGAGTAGAGGTAGATCCTTTATCTCAATTGCCCAAGGCTGGAGGTAGTCTGGGATTGCTGATGTTACTGTGTTCATCCTTCATTTTTTGAAGAGGACCATGACATCAGAGAAATGTTGACATAACTTGCATTTGACTTTGTTTTGAGGGAGGGAGGGCTGTGCAAGGTCACCAGCCTCACTTTCTCCTCCTGAGCCATCTGGATCCAGTGACCAGATATTCATCAGGATGACTGGAGACAGCTCAGAATGCAATAGAGAATGATCAAATCATATTCCCTTTCATTAGAATAAGCCCACCTCTCATTATGATATTCATTCTTCCATTAATTGTTAACCAATCAGAGCTGATTGCCACCCTCAGGAACATCCACTCTTCCAAGGTATATAAGTGTAGAGTGGGAACTATTTGGTATGCGAGAGTGCCACTGATCCCTTTTATTAATTATTTGCTATCATGATTAAGAAAATGATTAATTACTCAGAAACTGTTTCCCAAACGTTTTACATCACAATAATAGTGCCTAATAAATCCTTTCTTCCTTCTTTTCAACCTTTTGTCCTTCTTTTCATCCATAGTAGACTCTCTTTCTCTAGATACACACACATATATATATATATATATACATACATATATATGCTTATTCCTGTCCCTTTATTCTCCTTTCCATCCCCTTTTATTTGTACAACCAATGTTTACCACAGTGCCTGGCACATAATGGGTACTTAATAAATGCTTATTGTTGACTGACTGTGGGGATTCCTCTCATCTGAGTTGGACTAGTGCACCACTGAAGTCCCTATAGGCTCTCACATTCTATGATTCTGTGAAGATCTGCCACACATGAGAGAAAGTAGAATTCTACCTGACCTCAAAGAGCAGAACTAGGAGTAGTGGACAGAAGTTTCAGAGAAGCAGATTTATTTTTTCTCCTGTTTAATATTATTTTATGGTTTTTTTTCCAATTACATGTAAAGATAGTTTTCAACATTCACTTTTATAAGATTTTGAGTTTCAGATTTTTTATTCTTCCCTCCCTGTTCCCTCCCCAAGACAGCAAACAATCTGATATAGATTATACATGTACAATCATATTAAACATATTTCCACATTAGTCATGTTGTGAAAGAAGAATCAGAACAAAAGGAAAAAACTGCAAAAAAGAAAAAACAAAAAAGTGAAACTAGTATACTCTGATCTTCATTCAGACTCCATAGTTCTTTCTCTGGATGTGGATAGCATTTTCCATCATGAATCTTTTGGAATTATCTAAGATCATTGTATTGCTGAGAAGAACTAAGTCTACTGCAGCTGATCATCACAGAAAGTTACTGTTACTGTGTATAATGTTCTGGTGGTTTTGCTCACTTCACTCAGCATTAGTTCATGTAAATCTTTCCAGGTTTTTCTGAAGTCTACCTGCTCATCACTTCTTATGGAACAATAGTATTCCATTACATTTATATATCACAGCTTGTTCAGCCATTCCCCCATTGATGGACATCCCCTCAATTTCTAATTCTTTGCCACCACAAAAAAAACCCAACAACACCTGCTATAAATATTTTTGTAGATATGGTCCCTTTAGCCTTTTTTTATGATGTCCTTGGGATATAAACCTAGTAGTGGTATTTCTGGATCAAAGGGTATGCACAGTTTTATAGCCCTTAGGACATAGTTCCAAATTGCTCTCTAGAATGGTTGGATCAGTTCACAACTCCACTAACAATACATTAGGGTTCCAATTTTCCTACATCTTCAACATTTATCATTTTTCTTTTCTGTCATATTAGTCAGCCTGATAGGTGGGAGGTGTTCAGACTTGTTCAATTTGCATTTCAGAGAAGTCGATTTAGACTTAATTTAGACTTCTCCTTAAGGAAGGGGAAGAAGAAGGGGAAGAAAACACCTCTAAGAATCACAGCTGTTCAAATGTGGAATGAGCTACCTTGGGCAGCAAAGGTTCCTTCTCACTAGGTATTCAATCACTCAAGCATCAAGCATTATTAAGCACCTATAATGTACCAGGTGCCATGGCAGGCATGGGGACAGAATGAGACCATTTCCTCTCTTCATCAACTTACTTCCTATATAGATAAACAACATGTAAATAGTCAAGGAAATGCAAAAAAAAAAAAAAAAAAAAAAACCAAAAACCAAACATGCAAAGTAATTACAAGGTAATTTCAAAGGAAGGACAAGCAGCTGGGAGGAGGAGCAGAGGTTGGGGAAAGTCTCATGTACAATTGGGTGCCTGAGCTATTCCAAGTATGGTATGAAGCAAAGATTGGATGACCAGTTGTAGGGGGTGTTATAGAGCAAGGGCCCATCATCTTTTTGTGTGTCACAGACATGATGAATCTATGGACTCCTTTTCAGAATCATATTTTAATGGCAACAAATAAAACCCATAGAGTTACAAAGGAAACTAATTATTTTGAAATATGTTTTAAAAACCAAGTTCACAGACCCCAGATTCAGAGCTTCTGTTACATAAGGAAATCTTGGTCAGGTATGCATTAAACTTGATGGTTTCTGAGATTTTTTCAATACTTTGAAAACCCTGGAATTAAAGGCAAAGGTATGGTGGTGAGAGTGCTGGAGTGGAATCAACAAGAACTGGATCTGAATACTACCTTAGGGTCTTAATAGTTGTGTGTTCCTGAGCATATCAGTTTACCTCTTCAGGTCTCAGTTTTCCCATGCGTAAAATAAAGGCATTGGAATTAATGACCTCTAAGGTTCCTTCCAACTCTAAATTGTGACTTTACCTCTGCTTCTGATAGCTGATCTTTTTGCCTTATTCTGCCAGGGACCAGGCTTCCATGACACTGTCATGTCTTGTCGAGTCCTTTCCTTGTCTTTTCTACTTCAGTACTCTCAAACCTCACCTTGGAGAACCTCCTTGTATCTCGTCTTCCCACATTAGAAAATAAGCTCCCTGAAGGTAGAGACTCTCTTGTTTGTTTTTATTTGTCTCCCCAGTGATCAGCACAGTGTCCCTCACATAGAGGTTGTTGTTCAATCTGAACTCTTCAAGACCTCCTTTCTCTCCTCCACTATCTCTCAAAGTCTTTCCAAGTGTATGTTCATTGTTTCTATGTCATTGTCTATCTATCTCATCCTCTGCCATCCCCTTTTTCTTTTGCCTTCAATCTTTTCCAACATCAGGGTCTTTTCCAATGAATCCTGTCTTCTCCATTACATGACCAAAGTATTTAAGCCTCGGTTTCAGTATTTGACCGTCCAGTGAATAGTCTGAATTAATTTCAAGCATTAACTATCTAAATATATAACCCTATCAATTCTTTTTTTTTTTTTTGGAGGGGGGAAGGCAAGGCAATTGGGGTTAAGTGACTTGCCCAAGGTCACACAGCTAGTAAGTATTAAGTGTCTGAAGCCGAATTTGAACACTGGTCCTCCTGACTCCAGGGCTAGTACCTAGTTGTCCCGACTCTGTCAATTCTAAAAAGAAGCATGGAAGTCCCAGGACTCTGACTTGGATTCAATGAGGCCTAAGGCCTAGCATTGAAGCCTTTATCTTATATGTCTATGTTGTGACTTTTTAGACAGATTGGAGAGTTCCTAGACAGTATAGAAAAGATATATATATATATATGTATATGTATATTCCCTATAAGGAAAGCCAGGAATTCCTAGATCCTGAGGAGGCAGAGGAGCACCAAGACCAAAAGGTTGGTCCGTGGAAAAGTGTGACCAAAGTGGGTCAGTGGATAGCCCAGCCAGGCTTGAAATGAGGAAAAAATTGAGTACAAATCCAGCCTCAGTTATTTAATCAGCCATGTAACCCTAAGGAGTAATTTACTCTCTGTCTGTCTGTTTCCTCATCTATAAAATGGAGATAAGAATAGCACTTCTCTCCTAGGGCTTTTTTTTTTTGGAGGACAAAATGAGATATTTGTAAAGCACTTAGCATAGTATCTAACACATAGTATGTACTATATAAATGTTGGGTATTATTATTTTTTAGAAGAAGACAGGAAAGAAAATCAATTAACAAGCATTCATTAGACATCTTTTATGTGTCAAACATTGAAGAGACAATGAAAACAGATATATAGATAAAAATAGATTTTAGATATATAGATTTTAAATACTTCTATAAATACTTAGAAAAATAGCTAGCATTCTTACATATAGCATTTTGAGGTTTGCAAATCACTTAGCAAATATTATCTTGTTTGATCCTCACACTAACCCTGGGAGGTAGGTGTTATTATTATTCCCATTTTATTATTATTCCCATTCCCATTCCCAGTAAAGAAACTGAGGCAGACAGAATAAAGTGACCTGTCCAGAGTCACATGGCTAGTAGATGTCTGGGGCAAGATTTGATCTCAAGCCTTCCAGATTTCAATTCCTTCACTCTATCCACTATGCCATTCATATAAAACCTGGCAAAAGAGCACCTCTGGTTGCCCGGACTCAAGGGCCAGTGCCTACAAGAAAACCTGCCAAAAGACAGAACAGAAGACAGGACCATTAAAATGAGAGAAGTCAAGGTTCAAGGGGCCAATGGTTACAACATTCAGATACAGGGGTACCACCAATAGAGGGCAGAGTTAACTTTTGCTTCAGCTGTAGCCAGGATGGACATTGGAATAACATGAACACTCAAGGGGGAATTGGAGGATTGGCATAAGAGTGGCTAAATTCTTGAGAATTAGCATTGGGAAATGAAGATAGAAGCAGAGGTGCTCACTCTAAGCCCTGAAGACACTACGCTTGACCTCCACACTGACTGAGTTTGGGTTTCTTTCACTCAGATGCATGGCATCCAGAACCACAGTGATGGTAAAGATTGGAAATGCGAAATGCACTCCTCCACTGGACAGTGGACCTTGGGTGACCTCTGTGTTCCAGTCCTTATATGAGAGATCCAGGAGAAACATTAAAGTTGGCACTCCTTAGGCTGACAAGCATCATCCCTACTGGGGCTTCATTAAAATGAGCTTGAAATTTGTCAAGGAAGTTGTTGGTGTTGACAGAAAAGTGGACACTTTAGCATTGGTATATCCAAACCTAGAGAATATGTCTGTGGTCAACAGTGATTAGGAACAATCCCAGCTTATTGAGATCCCAGCAACCTATTATAATCAGTAAGTTGGAACTCAGGGCCTGAATATTGTGACCATTTTACAAAGTTTATTCAGAAATATGTGTGAAAATTGAAGCAAGTCATGGAAGACAATGTCATCAGAGCCCTGGCTTCTCCACCTTTGGAAGAAACACAGAGAAATTTGACTGGTGACTTCCCAGGGACTACACAATGGAATGACCGAGAGGGGCAGAGCCAAGATGGCAGAGTAGAAAGACCCACATACTATAGCTCTTCCCCCACAGCCCATAAAATACTGGTAAAAAATGACTCTCAACAAATTCTAGATCAGCAGAACTCACAGAACCACAGAGTTAAAGAGATTTCCAGCCAAAGGTAACCTGGAAGGCTGACAGGAAAGGTCTATCCCATGGGACATGGAGCAGAGCAGAGCCCAGCCCTGGCCATGCAGCACCAGGATGAACAGGACCAGAACAGGCCTCCGGGGCAGAATCCCTAGCAGGGAGAGTCTCAGATCCCTCAACCCACAAGCAAGAAAGCTTCAAAGGCAGTGAGAGAGCTTTCCCAGCTAGGCGAGAGGGGAGCTGTATCCCTCCCAGCACTGGCCCCAGGTGGTGGTAGTGGTGGCAGCAGCAGTGGGGGTGGCAGCAGTGGGCATCCATTTGTGAAGCACTCTGGCCTAAAGCCCCTGGGGGAATTGAGCCTCTGATCTGAATCTCAGCCCCGAGCATGGTCCTGGGGTGAGGAGGAGCACTGGGACCCTCCTCTTGACAAAGGATTCAGAAGTCAAATAACTGGCTGGGAAAATACCCCAAAAAGGGGGGGAAAATGACCATAGAAGGTTACTTTCTTGATGAACAGGTATTTCTTTCCATCTTTTCAGATGAGGAAGAATAATGCATACTCAGAGGAAGTCAAGACTTTTGCATCCAGTACCCCCAAAATGAATATGCAATGGGCTCAGGCTATGAAAGAGCTTGAAAAGTGAGTCAACAGCCTGCTAAAGGAGACCCAAAAAAAGCTGAAGAAAATAACACCTTTAAAAATGGGCTAACTCAACTGGAAAAAGAGGTCCAAAAAGTCAATGAGGAAAAGAATGCTTTAAAAAGCAGAATTAGCCAAATGGAAAAGGAGGTTCAAAAGCTCACTGAAGAAAATAGTTCTTTAAAAATTAGAAGGGAGCAGATAGAAGCTAATGACTTTATGAGAAACCAAGAAATTACAAAACAAAACTAAAAGAATAAAAAAAATAGAATATAATGTGAAATATCTCATTGGAAAAACAACTGACCTGGAAAATATATCCAGGAGAGACAATTTAAAAATTATGGGATTACCTGAAAGCCATGATAAAAAAGAAAGAGCTTAGATATCATCTTGCATGAAATTATTAAGGAAAATTTCCCTGATATTCTAGAACAAGAGGGTAAAATAAATATTGGAAGAATCCACCGATAACCTCCTGAAAAAGATTCAAAAAGAGAAACTCCTAGGAATATTGTAGCCAAATTCCAGAGTTCACAGGTCAAGGAGAAAATATTGCAAGCAGCTAGAAAGAAACAATTCAAGTATTGTGGAAATACAATCAGGATAAGACAGGATCTGGCAGCTTCTACATTAGAGGATTGAAGGGCTTGGAACAGGATATTCCAGAAGTCAAAGGAACTGGGATTAAAACCAAGAATCACCTACCCAGCAAAACTGAGTATAATACTTCAAGGGAAAAAGTGGTCATTCAGTGATATAGAGGACTTTCATGAATTCTGGATGAAAAGACAAGAACTGAAGAGAAAATTTAGCTTTCAAACACAAGAATCAAGAGAAGCATGAAAAGGCAAACAGGAAAGAGAAATCATAAAGGACTTACTAAAGCTGAACTATTTACATTCCTACATGGAAAGATAATAGTTGTAACTCTTGAGACTTTTCTCAGTATTTGGATAGGTGGAGGGATTATAGACACACACACACACACACACACACACACACACACACACACACATAGACAGAGAGCACAAGTTGAGTTGATTCAGAAGGGATGATATTTACAAAAAAATAAAATTAAGAGATGAGATAGGAATATATTGGGAGGATAAAGGGAGAAATGGAATGGAGCAAATTATCACTCATAAAAGAGATAAGAAAAATCTTTTTCAGTGGAGGAGAAAATGGAGGAGGTGAGAGGGGAAAAGTGAAGCTTACTCTCTTCACCTATGGCTTAAGGAGGGAATAACATGCTCACTAAATTTGGTATGAAAATCTATCTTACACTACAGGAAAGTAGGGGAGAATGGGACAACTGGGATGAGAGGAATGATAGAAGGGAGGGCAAATGGGGGAAGGGAGTAACTAGAAGTAAACACTTGAGATGGGACAAGGTCAAATGAAAGAATAGAATAAAGGGGGGAGAGGGTAGGATGGAGGGAAATAAAGTTAGTCTTACACAACATGACTATTATGGAAGTCTTTTGCAAAACGACACATATATAGCCTGTATTGAATTGTTTGCCTTCTCAGTGGGGAGGGAGGAAGGGAGAGAAATTGAAATTCAAAGTATTAGAAATGAATGTTGAGAATTGTTATTGCATATAACTGGGAAATAAGAAATACAGGTAATTGGGTATAGAAACCTATCTTGCCCTACAAGAAAAGTGAGAAGATGGGGATAAGGGAAGGATGAGGTGTGATAGAAGGTAGGGCACATTGAGGGGAGTGGTAATCAGAATGCAAGATGTTATGGGGTGGGAAGAGGGGAGAGATGGGGAGAAAAATTGGAACTCAAAATTTTGTGGAAATGAATGTTGTAATCTAAAAATAAATAAATTTTTTAAAAAAAGAATGGAATGACCAATTCAGGAAGTAAAAGGATGACATTAGGAATATAATATCTGCCCTGTGAACAACTCACAGAAGCCAAGTCAGGTCAAAAAGCTCACAGACTTCAGACCTTTTTGACAGCAGGCACAGAAGATTCTCCTATCTGTGATGGAAGATCTGATCAATCATCTGAAAGAACTGCTTATCAATGGTATCACCATTGAGTCCTGCAGTCTATACTCATCACTTATAATAATAATATAATATATAATATAAATATAATGATATAATATAATAATAAAATAAAGAAAAATAGAGAAATAATAATGAAATACTAAGAAAGATATGGGTTGCATGGTCTTTGAATAAGAAACTTTGAATAAGAAGACCAAAGTACCTACACACCATGTCAAGAGTTCAAAATGCTGTGGGCTGCTTACTAGATAGTCAGTGGTTCTCAGTCTTACATTTGCATAGTGGATTATGCCAAATTCCAGTGGCAGAAGACAAATGAAGATAGCTGATACCTCCCCAGCTGATCTGATCAGTTTTCATGTAAGTCTCAAGGCACTTCAGGAGCACCTATCACTTTTCAATGACTAATGGAGATGGTAGTTGGTGACAGGAATACATGGAAGGGTTGATCATTGTATTTGGAAAGACATTAAGAGAACATGAGGAAAGACTGGTGAAAATGTAAGATCTCCTGGAGGAAGTGGGTCCTGAATTTGTCAATGGATAAATGTTAATTTTACAGACTAGGATTGTAGCAAGGAGTGAACGCTGCTCCCGAGAAGACAGAAGTTTCTAGTGGTCAGGTGCTGGGCCAGAAACCAAGAAGATGAGTTTAAATCTAGCCTCAATTACTAGCTGTGTGACTCCAGGTAAGTCACTTATCCTTTGTCTGTCTTGGTTTGGTGTTGTTGTTCAGCTATTTCATTCATGTCCAACTCTTCATGATGCCTTTTGGGTTTGTTTTTTGGTTGTTTCTGACAAAGATACTGAAGTGGTTTTGCCATTTCCTTCTTCGGCTCATTTGGTAGAAGAGGAAATCGAAGCAAACAGGGTTAAGTGACTTGCCTAGGGTCACACAGCTAGTAAGTGTCTGAGGCCAGATTTGAACTCAAGTCCTTCATCAATTTTTCCTCATGTTCTATGCCTTTCCAACTGATGCTAAATTGGATGCTGCCTGCCAGAAATGGGTAGCAACACCAGCTACTATGAGTTCAGTCACAAACTATCCTCCAGGAAAGATTGATGCAGTTGTAGATGTCTTGTCCCATAAAACTCAGAACACTGAATTATGATGATAACCAGAGAAGATGGGAAGACTATCTGATATGCAGGAAATAAGTCTGCAATTAAATAGAAGGGCCCCTGAAAACTTGGGATTTCCACCCAAAAGGGTGCCACTAGAGAATGTTGCATCAAATCAGTCTTTTCCTCAATAGTCTGTGGGTGAGAATAGATACTTGATGAAGGAGTATGAGAGTTACAATAGGCAGTAAAGTGAAGTCAGTTTTTAGTCCCTCATGGAGAGTTTGCTGTTAAGACTATGGAGGAAGTGAGCCATTCAATAGATTACTGTACCAGACTCTAACTGATCATACACATGACCCGAGGAAGAAGTTGGTGCCTCTCAAGTATTTTGTGTTACAGTCATGAAGGCATTGCATTATGACTTTGGAAATCTGGGTCAAGGGAGAAGCCTTGAAAGAGATAGTTTTTAACTGTTCCAAACAGTGGCAGATGTGTCTACGAAGTGTGCAACTTGTGGCTGTGTCCAAGCGAAAGTGCTACCAACTTCTGCTGCGCATTTGGAGAATAGAAACCCAGGCACATCAGTGGAACTTGGGTGGATTGATTTTTTGTCTCTGGAAGAAAAGAATAAGAACATGAACAATATTCTAGTGGTGACTGGCCATTTTATTTGGTATACACAGGTATACTCACCAAGGAACCAGAAAACTATTCCAGTTGTAATTTGTTAGAGGAAAGATATTTCTTAGTATATGATTTCATGGCCAAAATTCACCCTGACCAAGGGAGAGACTTTGAAAGCACACTGCTTAAGGGGATGTTAGCCTTGCCAGGAATCAAGAAGTCTAGGACTATACCTTACCACCCCCAGAAAGAGCATTTCAACAGCACCCTGTTCAATATGCTAGGGACCTTGAAATTTGAGCAGAATATGAGTCTCAGTGGAGTTGGCACATGGCATTTTTAATGCATGCATACAGTGCCACCAGCAATGATGCAGTCCCATTTTGCTTGGTAGGAAACCACTTTTACTTGTTTACTTTTGTTTGGGGTTTGAATAAAATAGAGAAGATGGAGATATAATCATTATTATCTGAGTTAAGGGATAGACTAAAGGAGGTATTGGCTAACCAAGTCCTCAGTTCAGAAAATCTCTGATAGAAATAAGTGGTTGTACATGCCAGAGTCTATTGTCAAGATCTCAATTCAAGTGTTGGAATTCTATCAAGAAATCTTATTGTACAAGGAATACAAGAGATATCAAACTGATGGAAAGCCATTCTCTACCAAGTTGTGGAGACATTGGACCACCTGCCACTTTATAAAGTAGCTCCATAGGATGCTCAGGGCTCTATAAGACAATGCTCTACAACTGGTTACTAGGGAGCTAATTAGACTGCCTAATGAGTCAGTGGACAGTAATGATGGACAGTGACCTAAGAAGATTCTGAAAAGCCTACTTGCCTGTTGCAGAGATGCTGATAGAGCAAGGATGTAAGTCAAAGATGATTCTGATGAGGAAGAGATTAAGTATTAAGCACCAGAGAATCAAAGAATTAACCCAAGTGTGGTTATATAACTATAGGAGAATTCCACTATCAACAATAGAGTTTGACCAATTCCAGAGGTAATCCAAATTCAATTTGATGCCCCACTTTTAGAGGCTCCTAAGGAGCAAAGTGTTCCCTTGGGAGACTTTAATATTCCACTTCCAATATCTATAAGCCCAAAAGTGGAACTACTAGAGCATGACAACCTGCCATCCAAAAACTCAGGAGGACTTGATAAAAGCTCCAGGACTATTGGGCCAGAGTAACTTATGATGCATCAGGGGAAACGGGAAAGATAGTTAATTATACAGTCAGATGAAACTCATTGATGAATTATATATAACGTGTGTTTTGTTCATTGCATGTGTTTCATTATACTAAGATGTATCAGCATGGAATTATATATAATGTGTGCTTTGTACACTTTCAAAATAAATTTTTAGAATTTTATTATTCTAAGAGCTATGTTTCTTTATTGGGAATACAATTTTGATAGGTATACTAGTAGGCAATATTTGACATATACTATTGATATATGCTTCTCTGATAGCACTATTTCAAATGTACATATGCTCAATATGTTTGTAGACAATGGTATTGTCTACAAACAAATACTGTATCATATGTTGCTATACAATTCTGTTATACATAATATACTTGTATATGATGAATATCATACATAAGGTACATTATCCTTTGTACCTGTGTTAACTAGGTAAACTATGTGAAATGCTAATGTCCAGTATACCCACAAATTTCCTGATATCTCTCAAGTGATTTGTAGGGACTACAAATTTTTCACTGCAGGGAGGATGGAAGAGAGGCTAGGATTCAGCAAAACTTGAAGGTGTTGGAGGCCTAAACCATAGAGACGTTGAAAAGTAAAAAGGCCTTTAGGTACAAAATAAACATTACCAACATTTCCTACTAACAGAGGTGTCTGAAACTTGAATGTTCATATGCTTATGAAAGGGGGAGGGAGATAAAGAAGCCTCCAGGGCACAGGCTATATTCATACATTCATTCTTAGCCAATCATCTACATGAGATTCCCAAAGGAATTGAAACTGATCACCCCAAGGCAACACAGAATTGCCTACTGACAGAAGAGGCTTTTAAGCCAGCATGGATTGTTGAATAGAAGCAAGACTTCTCTCATTGCTTGTATGGAGTTGGCTCTGAGGAAGTCAACTAAAAGAGGCTTTTGCTAAGAGTCACTGTCCTAACTCAGGGGTTGGCAAACTATATCCCTCCAGCCAAATCCTCTCTCTCCACCCCCAACAACTACCTCTGGGTACAGTTGGTCCCTAGGCTATAGTTTGCCAACCTCTGTCCTAGCTTAAAGAACTCTGACCTTCCAGTGGTAAAGAGAATAATCATACTCCAACTCATCAGAGCAAAGTACCATCAAGTCAGTGACTAAAGGAAAAAAGATTAAAGCTTCCCAGTAAGAGTCCAGGGAGACTAGTAAATCAACCTGCCCAGTAGAGACACCATTTGCTTAAAAGAGTCCAGGGAGACTTTGCCCATCCCTGCCTGGCAGCTAAGGTCCAGTGGCAGCACAGCCTGTCCAGCACCACCCAACAGCCAATGCCAGAGCAACCTGCCAGACCCCATCCAGAAGCAGCCAAGTGTGATGAGAAGCCAGCTACCACCGAGTGACCTGCTCCACCCAGCCAGTGAATTGGCCTCGTCTAGCCAAGACACCAGACCTTAGGAGAAGCCTATCTGAGCTGCCCATCCTGTGGAGACAGTTGAGGCAAAGAGCCTCAACTGAACAACAGAGTTGCCTGTCCATCACTAATATTATGTCTCAAAATGAACCCTTCAGGAGAAAGGATATCAAGATCCTGCAGTTCTGGAGTTGTGAATTGTCCTGGTAACTTTTAAGTTGTTCCTTACACATGTGTCTCCCTCATGTTGTGCCTGCTCTTTCTCCCTCCTGAGTTCTATGTATATTGGTGGAAAAATACTCCCTTAATATTGGAGGAAGTACTTTTTAAAACTATTGTTCATGTGATACCACTTGAGTAAATACCTTTGCTAAAGAATTAAGCCTACTAGGTGGGAGAAGCATACTTATGGGGGCTCATGAGCTAGTGTTAGAAAGATAACCACCCACAGAATTACCCCTGAAACACTGAAAATGATAGCAGTCACTCATCTGATCAAATAGGCAGGTTTTCAATGAAGAAATCAAAGCCGTATGTAGTCATATGGAAAAATGCTTTAAATCTTTATTGATTAGAGAAATGCAAATTAAAATAATTTTGAGAAATCATCTTATACCTATCAGATTGGTTAAAATGATGGAAGGGGGAAATAACAAATATTGGAGGAGATGTGGAAAAAATTGGAACACTAATATACTGTTGATGGAACTGTGAATTCATCCAACCACTTTGTAGAGCAATCTGGAATTATGCCCAAAGAGTTTAAAACTGTGTATACCCTTTTATCTAGCAGTACCACTATTAGATCTGTTTCCAATGTGATCAAGGAAAAAAGAAAAGAATCTATATCTCCTAAAATATTTATAACAGCTATCTTTATGGAGGCAAAGAACTAGAAAGTAAGAGAATACCCCTCAACTGAACAAGTTGTGGTATATGGTTGTGATGGAATACTACTGCACTGTAAGAAATGATGAGCTTGTAACATGGAAAAACATGGAAAGACTGTCATGACACAGTGAAAAGTGAAGAAAACATTGCATACAGTATCAGAAAAATTATTCAAATAATAATTATGAGCACCAAGTTATTTTGAGTACTGTAAATACTCAAATGAATTATAAAGGACCTATGTTATCTACCTCCAGAGAACGAAATGATATGTAAAAGTATGCATAGTATGGTTTTACATATAATTATAAATCTACATCAAATAGTGCCTAGAGTGCAAGGTGGGAAGGGAGGGAGACTATGAAACTTAAAATATCACAAAAAGAATAAATTAAATTAAATTTTTAAAAATTCCATTTTGTTTTATTTTCAGGACTATATTATCTCCCTCCTACCTCCCCCACATTGAGAAAGCCAGAAAAACAAAATCTGTTACAAATATGTGTAATCTAACAAAGCAAATCCCCATGTTGGCCATGTCCTAGATAGATAGATAGATAGATAGATAGATAGATAGATCAATCGATAGATAGATAGATAGATTTGTGTATACTGTATGTATGTGTGTGTGAGAGATTGCATTATGTGTCTCTCAATCCGCACCTGAGTTCATCACTTCTCTGTCTGGAGGTGGGTGGCATGTTTCATCATGAGTCTTCTGGAATCATTGTGTTGATGAGAGTTCCCAAATTTTTCAAAGTTGTTTGTTCTTACAATATTGTTGTTAATGCAGATATTGTTTTCCTGGTTCTGCTCACTTTACTTTGTATCAGTTCATCTAAATTATCCCCTTCACCATTTCTTATAGCACAAAAGCAGCCTATCACCATAACTTGTTCAGCCACTCACCAATTGGTGGGCACCCCTTCAATTTCCAGTTATTTGCCACTAAAGGAGCTGTTATATTTTTATTCATATTTGTCCTTTTCCTCTTTCTTTGTTCTTCTTTTTCCTCCTGATTTCTTTAGGGTATAGACCTAGTAGTGTTATTACTAGGTCAAAAGGCTTGACAGTTTGCTCACTTTTTTGGCCATAATTCTAAATTGTTTTCCAGAATGGCTAGTCCAATTCACAATGCCACCAAGAATACATTAATGTACCGGATTTCCCACAGCCCCTCTACCACTTGTCATTTTTCTTTGAAAGTGACAACTCTTAATTAAGTTAGTAATGACTGTCCTGTTCATTTACTTTAGCCTGTAAGGCCTAATTAGAAAGCTTTTAGATTAAGAGATACATAATCACTGTTGTAAGAGATCAAGTTCCTCATTATACAGAGCTGAACTCCTGAGTAGCTGAGCTGAGCTCCTGCAGAGCTGAGCTGGCATGACCAGCTCCTCATTTTGTGGTAATCTAAGTTAACACCCTCAACCATGCTTACTATGAGTGCCTCACCTTCCAGCTAGATGAATAATTACATGATGATAATTGTAACTGATATAATGCTATAGCCAATCAGTTTGATGATTGCTACACCCCATAACAACCCCCAAAATACTCCCACAAACCCAATATTGGAAATCACCCAAGTTCTTCATTCTAATCTTAGTCAATCCCCCAACCAATCAAAAATCAATCAAAACATGTTACTCAAGATTCTGTAACTTCTAATTCTTCTTTATTAATTATAAAATTGTTCTCTTCAAACCTTCAGTTTGTCTTTGACTACTGAAATGTCTTGAATCCCTTTTATTGGCAATTGCTAGCCTTGCTAAAAAATTGACCACGCTTTCTTTATCACGACACATTTTTTGTTGATCTTGTTAATCTGATGCATATGAGGTGGGACCTCAGAGTTGTTTTCATTTACATTTTTCTAATTATTAGTGATTTAAAGCAAACTGTCTATTCCTATTCTCTTGTTCCTGTAAATTTAAATTAGTACTATGTATCCTAAAAATGGGATCATTATCAGAAAAACCTGATGCCAAGATTCACCCCCCCAATTTAGCTGCTTTTTTTCTAATTTAAATTGAATTAATTTTGTTAGTACAAAGACTTTTTTTATTTTTACATAATCAAAACTGTCCAGTTTACATCCTGGGAACCTCTCTTTCTCTTGTTTTGTCATGAACTCTTTCCCATCCATAGATTTGACAACTAATTTTCTCCATGCTCCTCTAATTTGTTTATCATTTTCATAGCTAAATCATGCACCCATTTGGAGCTTGTCTTGATATATGGTGTGAGATGCTGGTCGATGCTCACTTTCTTTCAGAGTACTTTCCAGTTTTCCCAATAGTGTCTGTCAAATACTGAGTTCTTGCCACAATAACTGGAAATCTTTAGGTTTCTCAAACACCAGACTACTGTGCTCATATGCTTCTATGTGTTGTGTACTTTTGTGTATTGTGTCTGTATGATGTTTTCCACTAATCACCTTCTATTTCTTACCCAGTACTAAATTGTTTTGATGATTTAAAGCTTTGTAATACAGTTTGAAATATGGTATTGCTGTAAAATCTGGTACTCCCTTTCTTTCCATTTTAAAAAACATATTCCCTTGAGATTCTTGATCTTTTATTCTTCCAGGTGAATTTTGTCATTTTTTTCCTAGTCCTGTATTGATCTAGTTATTTATATTTTGTTTCCCCAATTAGAATATGATATTCTTGAAGGCAGAGAACATATATTTGCCTTCCTTTATAATCCAAGTACTCAGCGCACTGTATATATGTAATTAGTACATAGTAAGCACTTAATTAATGCTTGTTTCTTGTTTGCTCACTATAATAAAACAATAGAATCAGAGATGGAAGGGAGCCCAGAGATCATCTCTTCCAATCCATACCTGGACAGAAATGCCCTTTAACAAACATCTGTCTGACCATTGATACTCTAGTCTTTGTTTAAAGAATACAATAAGGGGCATTGGGTCATTGCCAGTTGTTTTGACTTTTGTGTTGCCACTGAACTCTGATGATTGGAGGAGAGACTGAGGCTGATGATTTTGTGCAACTCTGCCTCAATTAAATCCAATTTACTCTCAAGTCAAGATATCACCCTCATGATGTCATTGGTCCTCTTTGAAAATGAAGGAGAAACAACAACCAATAAGGGATAAGCCCCCAGCATCTTTCCAAGGGCATCCTTTTCCATTTTTGGATAGCTCTAATCATTTGAACATTTTTTCCCCTAGTACAGGACCTTAATTTTCCTCTTTGCAACTTTCAAATATGAAATCTGTTGCTCTTCTCTGAACTTGACGATGAGCATGAAACATAACCACAGAAAGAGAATCCTAAGCAGCTATGCCCAGAAGTATGTGTGGAATGTTAGAATGACTACAAGATTTTCAACCGGGGTCTCACCCATACCTCCAGGGAGTTGATCCCTTCCATCCAGGAACAATGGTACCACAATTGTGAGAATCATTAATGACTAACTTTTAGTGAAGATTGTAGAAACCAAGCTTTTCCCCATCTGGTAATAGAAATGATTGCAGAATTGCATCTATGAGAGAGAAATTACACAGGAAATTCTCATTGGAATAAATTTTTTAAATTCTTATTTTAATTGATAGTTTTTTGGGGGAAGGGTTAATATAAATTTTATTGATCTATTTTGTTTTTACATCACCTACATTTCCATGTAGAGCAGCTAGGTGGAGCAGTGGATAGAGTGCCAGGCTTGGAGTCAGGAAGTTCTGAGTTGACATCCAGCCTCAGACACTTACTATCTACGTGACCCTGGGCAAGTCACTTAATCCTGTTTGCCTCACTTTCCTCATCTGTAAAATGACCTAGAGAAAGAAATGCCAAACTACTGCAGTATCTTTACCAAGATAACCCCAAATGGGGTCACAAAGAATCAGACAGAACTGAAATGACTGAACAAAAATATTCCCAGATGTGTGTGTAACATATGTATGTATATATATATATATGTATGTATGTATGTATGTATGTATGTATGTATCCCTCCTTCTCCCCTACCAAGGAAGTATTATTTTGTTTAAAAGAAGAAGAAAAAAAGTTCAGTAAAACTGACCAACATGTCAATTACGTCTAACAGTTTCAATATTCTCCTTCCATAATTCCCTAGCTCTGCAAAGAGGAAAGAAGTATTTTCTTAACTCTTCTTCAGGATCAAATTCAGTTATCTCAATTGCATAGAATTTTATTCAGTTTTTTTCTTCTTTTCATTTGCATTTTTGTAGTCATTGTGTATGTTATTCATATAACATACTTCACTCTGCATCAATCCATACAAGTCTTCCAATGCAATTCTTCCTATTCATTGTTTCTTAACACTGGTGGAGTAATATTGATCTCATTCGTAACAGAACTTTGCCCAACAGCATCGGGTGGCCAGTCCCCCTTCTCCCCATGTCTGATGTTGTACAGACTTGCCAATTGCCTTGCAGAGCAATGACAGTGGTGGCAACAGTAGTTCCCCAGCTGGAAGAACTTAGGAAAAAGCTAGAGGGTGGGGTTCATGGCTGGGCATAAAAGAACAGGTGATCACAGATCAACTATGTGTGTCAAACTGAAATTACTCTTTGTCTAGCAGGGTTTGGATTCAGTCAAAGGTCCGCATTTGAGGACCTAGAGGGCCATATATGGCCTTAAGGCTGCAGGTTTCCCACCCCTGGCTTTAGCTTAATACCCTGTTACATAAAGTCATAGGATGATAGAGTTGGAAGGAGTCATTGAATCTGAACCATTATACACATTCATATATATACTCCATTTTATATATGGGAAAATTGAGGCTCAGAGAGATTAGGTGACCTGTACAAAATTACATAGCTAGTAGGTAGCAGAGATGGGATGATAACTTTAATACCCTAGATTTTCCTTCGCAGTAGCTCATTTGGGGCCTTTGTGGATTTTTCTGGTTTAATGCTGTCTTTACTTCAATTGCCCTACCCATTGACTCATCTTTTGTGTCAAAGAATAAACAATTAAGAAAGAAAAAGTTTAATGAAGCTAACCAATATATTTTATCAATCAACTCTGACATTATGTGTACTATTCCACATCCACAGTCCCTGACCTCTGCAAGGAAAGAAGAGAGAGATATTTTCTTATTTCATCTTCAGGGCTTAGTTATTGTCATTATGTGGTATTGAGATTCTGTTTTATTGAGTTTTCCCTTTATGTTGTTGTAGTTATTCTGTACATTGTTCTCCTGGTTGTGCTTGTTTCACTCTCCATCAGTTTGTCTAAAAGTCTTCCCATGATTCCTTGACCTGTTCATATTTACTTTTTCTCACAGTGCAGAGTAAAATTCCATTATATTAATGCACCACAACTTGGTTAGCCATTCCCCAATCAATGGATATCCATCTACTTATAGCACCTACCTCCCAGGATTGTTGTGAGGATTAAATGAGAAATTATTTGTAAAGCATAGTGCCTGGCACATCATAAGTGTTGCTTATTTATTTTTTATTCTTATTTATTAATTTATTTTTAGCTTTCAACATTCACTTCCACAAGATTTTGAGTTCCAAATTTTCTTCCCATCTCTCCCCTTACCTCATCCCAAGACAACATGCATTCTGATTATCCATTTCCTCAAATCTGCTATCCCCTATATCACACACACCCTTTCTTTATCCCCTTCCATTCTATTTTCCTGTAGGGCAAGATAGATTTTGTATTCCCCCTTGTTTGTATATCTTATTTCCCAGTTGCATGTATAAACAATTTTTAACATTGGTTTTTAAAACTTTGAGTTCCACATTTTCTCCCTTCCTCCCTTCCCAATCACCCTCATTGAGAAGGCAAGCAATTTGATCTAGGTTATATATGTGTAGTCATGCAAAACACTTCCACAATAATCATGTTGTGAAAGACTAACTATATTTCCCTCCATTTTATCCTGACCCTCCCCATTTATTCTATTCTCTCCTTTGACCCTGTCCCATCTCAAAAGTATTTGCTTCTGATTACACCTCCCCCACTCTGTCCTCTTTTTTATTATCCCCTGCTCTGTTATCCCCTTCCCCCTTACTTTCCTGTAGGGTAACATAGACTTCCATATCTAATTGAGTGTGTATGTTATTCCTTCCTTCAGTCAAATCTGATGGGAGTAAGGTTCACTTATTCCCTCTCACCTACCCCCCTTCTCCTCCACTATAAAAACTTTTTCTTGCCTCTTTTATGTGAGATAATTTACTCCATTCTACCTCCTCCTTTCTTCTTCTCCCACTATGCTCCTCTCTCACCCCTTAATTTTATATTTTTTAGATACGAAACCTTCATATTCAGTTCACCTTGTTCCCTCTGCCTCTCTCTCTCTCTCTCTCTCTCTCTCTCTCTCTATATATATATATATATATATATATATATGTATGTATGTATGTATGTATGTATATATGTATATATGCATATTCCCTCCAACTACCCAAATACTAAGAAAAGTCTTATGAGTTACTAATATTATCTTTCCAGGTAGGAATGTAAACAGTTCAATTTTACTAAGTCCCTTATGATTTCTCTTTCCTGTTTACCTTTACATGCTTCTCTTGATTCTTGTATTTGAAGGTCAGATTTTCTATTCAGCTCTGGTCTTTTCATCCAGAATTCTGAATATCTTTATTTCCCCTTGAAGTATTATACTCAGTTTTTCTGGGTAGATGATTATTGGTTTTAATTCTAGTTCCTTTGACCTCCAGAATATCATATTCCAGGTCCTCCAATCCCTTAATGTACAAGCTGCTAAATCTTGCATTATCCTGATTGTGTTTCCATAATCCTTGAATTGTTTCTTTCTAGCTGTTTGCAACATTTTCCCCTTGACCTAGGAACTCTGGAATTTGGCTACAATATTCCTGGGAGTTCTCTTTTTAGGATCTCTTTCAGAAAGTGATTGGTGGATTCTTTCCATTTCTATTTTATCCTCTGGTTCTAGAATATCAGGGCAATTTTTCTTGATAATTTCTTGAAAGATGATGTCTAGGCTCTTTTTTTTTTTATCATGACTTTCAGGTAGTTTAATGAGTTTTAAATACTCTCTCCTGGATCTATTTTCCAGGTCATTTGTTTTTCCAATGAGATATTTCACATTGTCTTCTATTTTTTTCATTCTTTTTTGTTCTGTTTTATAATTTCTTGAGTTTTCATTAGCTTCCATTTGCTACATTCTAATTTTTAAGAAATTATTCTCTTCAGTGAGCTTTTGGATCTCCTTTTCCATTCAGTCAATTCTGCTTTTTAAGGAATGCTTCCCCTCTTAGACTTTTTGGACCTCTTTTGCCATTTGGATTAGTCTATTTTTAAGGTGTTATTTTCTTCAGCATTTTGGGGGTCTCTTTTAGCAAGCTCTTTTAGACTTGTTTTTCAAGATTTTCTTGCATCACTCTCGTTTCTACACCTAATTTTTCTTCTACTTCTCTTACTTGATTTTCAAAGTCCTTTTTGAGCTCCTCTATGGCCTGAAACCAATTCATATTTTTTTTGGAGTCTTTGGATGTAGGAGCTCTGACTTTGTTGCATTTTTTGATCTTCCTTTTCACCAAAGTAAGATTCTATAGACTTACGTTTTTTCTTCTGTTTGCTCATTTTCCCAGCCAATTACTTAAATTTTGAGCTTTGATGAGGTAGAACTGTGCTTCCAGAGTTGAGAGTGCACTGTCCCAAGCTTCAGGGGTTTTGCATAGCTATTTTCAGAGATATTGCTAGAGACCTATAATTTTTAATTCTTCCAAGGTTGTATGATCAAAGGAGAGGTGTTACTCTTCTCCTGGCCTGTGCTCTCGTCTGTAAGTGACCATAAGCACTCCTTTCTGCCTTGGAACTGTGAGGTGGATTCCCTCTCCACTGCCACTACAAAGTCTGTCACACCAGCACTCCTCCTCACCCTAGGAGATGGCACCACTGCCACCATCTCCACCCTGGATCTGGGGCCTGACCTCACTCTTCTCTCCCTCCTGGGACTGGGGCTAGATCATGCTTTTTTCTCCTCCAGATCTGACAGAGCCCTCCCACTGACCTTCAAAGTTGTCTTTGGCATTTGTAGACTGAAAAGTCTGGAAACCACCACAGCTGCCAGTGATTCAATCCCCTGAGGCCTGCTTCAGCCCAGTCTATGTCGGTGGGGCCCACACTGGACTGTGCTCTGCTCCCAGTCCAGTGCAATAGACCTTTCCTGTCAACCTTTCAGGCTGTCTTGGGTTAGAGATTTGTTTCACTCCATCATTTTATGGATTCTGCAGCTCTAAAATTTGTTTAGAGCCATTTTTTACAGGTATTTAGAAGGGTCTGGGGGAGAGCTCAAGCAAGTCCTTGCTTTCACTCTGCCATCTTCAATGTGCAATTTAAATGTTAGCAATTATTATGGACAACTAGGTAGCACAGTGGATAGAGTATCAGGCTGGAGTCAGGAAGTCCTGGTTGTCGTGAGGATTAAATGAGATAATATTTGTAAAGTGCTTAACACAATGCCTGGCACATGGTAAATGTTATATAAGTGTTAGCAGTTATTATGGATAACTAAGAATCCCAGTGGATAGACTAGCAGGTTGGAGTCAAGAAGTCCTGAGTTCAAATCTGGCTTTAGACACTTACTAGCAATGTGACCCTGAGCAAGTCCCTTAACTTCTATTTGCCTCAGTTTCTTCATCTGGAAAATGGAAATAATCATAGCACCTACCTTCCAGAGCTGTTGTGGGGATCAAATGAACTAATCATTGCCAAGTGCTTAACACAGTGCCAGCCTCCTGCCTGTCGCATGGTGGGTGTTCTCTAAATGTTAGCTGTTAACGGGCATTATTACTTGGCTTCCAGTTCTTTACTGTCACACCAAAAAAAAGTTACGGTGACTTTTTTGGTATATATGGAACCACCCTTTCTGTCTTTGATTTTCTTCAGAGTATAAATCTGGCACAAGATCTCAAGGTCAAAGGATATAGATATTTTAGTCACTTTTTCAGCCAATCATCTCAAATTATTCTCCAGATGCAGATGCAGATCTAGATCCAGACTTTTCTGATCCTGTGACTCCTCTGCCCTGAATATTGGCTTTTTTTTTCCAGGTCATTTTGACCCCTTGATTGTACATGCTGCAACACTGTCCCACCGTATCTACTGGAGAGGGTCCAGCCAGCATAATGAGCCCTCCTATCCAGTGGTAGCTTCTGACAGTTTCAACCCGAGCGGTCCCTAGAATGGAGGAAACATGATGACCAATGAGGAAAAAACTATCCAGCAGGTAGAAAAGAATACTGAAAAGTCTTGCACTCAATACTCTTTATATGTCTTGCTAAACTTTATAGCATTGATTCAGGTCCATGTACATGTTTTATGCCAATCTCCCATCCACCAAAGTATAAGCTCCCCAAGGACAGAAATTAATTCATTTCTGGTTCTGTATCACCTCTGTCCTTCATAGTGGCTGGCGTGTAATAGTAACTTAATAACAATAACTAGAAGGTCTAGCAGGAGGGGAACCTGCAGCCTCAAGGTCACATGTGGCCTTCTAGGTCCTTGAGTGTGGCCTTTTGATTAAGTTCAAGTTTTACAGAACAAATCCTTTCATTAAGGGGTTTTGTTCTGTGAAGTTTGGACTCAGTCAAAGGGCTGTACTCGAGGACCTAGAGGGCCACATGTGGCCTCAAGCCTGTAGGTTCCTCCTGCCCCCAGGACTCTAGTGGATAGAGTGATGAAGTTGGGGTCAGGTACTTCAGTTCAAATCCCCACTTACATACTTACTAACTGTGGGGTTCAGGGCAATTCATTCACTTAGCCTCAGTTTCATCACCTGTAAAATGGGGATAACAGCATCTTCCTCACAGAGTTGTTATGAGGAGCAAGTGAGATAACATATGCAAAGCACATTGTAAGTTTTAAAGCGCTAAATAAATGATAGCCATTGTTATTAATGAAAACTATATAATAATATAATATTTAATAATAAATGATGCAATACTATGTATATCATATGCAATATATTCTATATCAATTATATAACTTTTATTATACTAAATTATATAACATTAAAAAGCAATTATAATCATAATTTATAAAATTGAAAACATGAGTTTGCATGATAAACATTTTTTGGACCAGACTTGTGATTTCATCAGAGCAGGGAGTTCCCCGTGAGGAACTTTCTCTATCAAAACAGATCTGCACCTTCTCTTCAACTTCTAATCTTAAAGGGCTGCCTTGTCCACCAAGCTGTTAAGTGACTGGCCCCTAAGCCACTCAGCCACTGTGTATCAGAGATTGCATTTGAACCCAGTCCTTCTGACCCTGAGGCAGGACCCAACCCCAGGTGTTCCTGAGTCAGAGGCTAACTTTCCATCCCAGGTACCAGGCAGATCTTCACATTATAAATAGCATCATCAATAGATTCATTAAAATGTCTAAGTGTTTCTTTCTAAATCAACCTCTCAGGATTGTGACCTAGGGTAGATGGGCCTGAACTTTCACATCCTGAGATATGAAGAACTCAGCTCCTTTGCAAGTCTCTGTCTGCATAAGGTCTTTGTGGAGCCATTGGGAGCCTAAGCTGGGTATTGAGCTGGTCAATTTTTGCACGTAGTAAAAGTTTAGGGGCAGCTAGGTGGCAGAGCAGATAGAGCACTGGGCTTGGAATCAGGAAAACTCTTCTTTATGGGATCAAATCTGGCCTTAGACACTTACTAGCTCTGTGACCCTCAGCAAGTCACTTTACTCTGCTTCTCTCTGTTTCTTCATCTGTAAAAATAAGCTAGAGAAGGAAATGGTAAATCACTCTAGTATCTTTGCCAAGAAAATCCCAAGAGAGGTCACAAAGAGTTGGACACGGCTAAACAATGAGTTTAATAAAGACTTTTTTCATTCGACCAGACATTAATGTCTACTGATCTGAGTTCTCATCAGTTTAATCCATAAGAGTATAGTCTAAGAGCTCTCACTCCCTCCTCACCTTGTGCCTAGAAAACGGCACAGAAAAGCAGGAAGAAATACAATGAGCAAACACGTGATTTTCTTAGGATGAATTTAAAGACCTTCTGAGGTAGATGTAACATTCCCTCTCCGCATGGAAAAACAAGGAAGGTTCACAGTTGCCAACATGTGTAAGGGAATAAGTTCCTGCCTTCAGGAGAAAGATGGGCACTGTAGTCTCCAGAGGTGGCTGTAAGCAAACCTTACATGGCCATTTGGGAATTGTGCATTCAAAATGGTGACAGAGAACTCATTGGAAGTCATCCAGGTCACTGGCCAATACTTTATCAGTCATTCTTTCAGAGATGACTCAGAAAAAACCTGGAAAAAACTGAATGTGAGCACCTTGGGCTCCAAGGATTTATCTGCCATGTGAGTAGCAGACCAGTAGGAGGCTGTCACTGCTGACGCTATCATCACCAGGGCCAAGGGGACAGCATCTGCCCATTCACCACTTACAGGCTCTGTAAGAAACATCACTGATGGTGTTGGTGATGGTAATGTCTCCACTGGCCCAGTCACTTCTACTTACTGAGGCTGTCCAGTGCACCGTCACTGAAACTGGACTTACCTGTTGCATGATTTTGTGACAGGACCCCAAGAGTCAAAGACATGACCTTCTGAAACAATGGAAGACACCCTTTTTCAGGCAGCTGGGTGGTGCAGTGGAGTTAGGAAGACCTGAGTTCAAATCCAATTTCATACACTGACTAGCTGTGTGACCTTGGGCAAGTCATTTAATCGGTGTTTGCCTCAGTTTCCTCAGTTGTAAAATGGGGATAATAACAGCAGCTCCTACCTGGCAGGGTAATGAGTTAATGTTTGTAAAGCGCTTAGCACAGAATAGGAGTTAACTTAGTGCTTATTCCTTTATCCCAGAACATTTTTGTTACAAACAGGATGCAGTTGTATCTCATCATATCGTTCAGTCATTTTAAATATCCAAGATATGTGACCATTTTCTAAATCTAGAAAATTTTTTCTAAACCAGAATTTTTTTAATTCTGAGCTTGTAGCTATCCATAAAAACAAACATCCAAATAAAGTCTTAAATTTCAAATGATTTATAATTTTATGGGTATACATTTTACTTTAGCAAAATAATATTTAAAAAATCATCTTGTTTGCTTCTCTGTTCCTATCTGATCTCTGTGTGAGTGTGTATTATATGAAGACTTTCATGGGCACAAAGGTTTGGAAACTTATGTGGTTTAGAGTAGGAAGGGGTTTTTTGTTATTATTTTTTGTCAAAATCACGGTCAGTGTTTGTTTTATTGTTTTTCCTTCAGTATCACTCCATAGAGACCTTCCCATTTTTCTTTGTATTTTTCATGACTGTTATGTATTAAAAAAATCCATCATGTTCACATGCTGCCATTTGCTTAGCCATTCCCCAGTAGCTATGTACACATGTTATTTCTACTTTTTTCTATTACAAATAACATTGTAATAACTATTTCTGTAGAGATAGGTTATTTTTTTCCTTTCAAAAATTAGGATACAGTTTTAATAGCATGATCACGGAGGTCTTTGTGTGGACACTTTGTAACCTCTATTGTACATTGTCATATTTAAGCCCCAAATCTTAAGCCATCTTCTGATAGTTAAGAGCAAAGTAAAAAGATTCATGTCTCATTTCAAAGTCACTTCGAGACCAAATTATGAAATGGTTTATTTTCTGAGTTTGGCGTCTTTGACTTTGACCTACCTTCTAGCCATCGTGTTATCATTTCATCTTCCTTCAACAAACAACGTTTCTTTACATTGTGTTACTTTGCAGGGGTGTGTTAGAGCCAGCTCAAGCTCATGAGAGCTGATAGTTAAATTTTCAGCATAGGTATATACACCTCAGAAATCTGCAAATGCGACAAATGGGGGGCTTCATTTTATTATTTTGTTGATTGTCTGACTTAATAGAAAATAATGAAGAAAATCTTAATAATGCAAATTAGACTTTAAAGTGTCTCCTGGATTTTTTTTTAACTCAGAGGGTCTATTGTTAGACATTTATCAGCATATCCCTGCTATTATTTCTTACTTATATTTATTCATTCTGTATTTCAGAGAGGCAAAGTTGTACAGTGGTAAGTACCTAAACTGGAAGTCAGGAAAAACAGGTAATTTAGATTTGGTTCTAAACCTTATTAATTGTGTAAGTTACCCTGGGCAAGTCATTTCACTTTACTAGATCTTAGTTTTTTCAACTATAAATTAAGGATGATAATATTTGTGTTGGGGCAGCTAGGTGGCATGATGGAGTGCTAGGTCTGGAATCAGGAAGACTCATCGGGATCAGAGTTCAAATCTGGCCCCAGATGCTTACTGGTAGTGTGATCCTGGGCAAGTCACTTAACCCCTATTTACCTCAGTTCTTCATCGGTAAAATGGAGACACACTAAAGAAAGAAATGGCAAACCATTACAGTATCTTTACAAAAAAATACTCCATGGAGTAGTCCCTAGGGGTCATGAAGAGTCAGACATGTCTGAACAACCTAACAGCAACAAGACCATTTTGCTCCTTGTTTAATTCTATCCAACAAACATTCCAATCTATTTGTGTGAGTTTCATGTGCCCTGTCTAGGGTCAGGAAAAGGTTTTCTTACCATCTGTGTCCCTTACCGATCAGGGTCCCATAGAGAAGCCTCAATGGTCTGTCATGGTTGTCCTTGAGGGATGATCTTCTGTTGATTTCCCTGTCTTCATATTATCTTAGATTTATCTAAGTTTAAACTTTTCTCAAATTATCTTGAATTTATCTGTTTAAATGTGGTATTCTCCAGGAGAGTGTAAATTCCTTGAAGACAAAGACTTCCCCATATCATTTTGCCTTTGTATCCCCAGTACCATTCATAGGGCCTTATTATAAGAGATGCTCTGTACTTTCTTATTGAATTTAATCAAACTCCATTATTACTAAACCCATCAACCAGTCAAAGATGTAAGATCAGCCTCTGATCACACAGATTTCTTTCTGAGGGAGAATAACCTTGAAATTCCATCCGTACTTGAGAATTGGGTGGGGAAAAATAGAACAGAAGAAGGTAGGATGAAAGAGTGGAAAGGGCACTGAATTTAGAATCAGAAGACCATTTCAAGAGGCAGCTACACGGTGCAGTAGATAAGGTGCCAGGCCTGGAGTCAGAAAGATTCATCTTCCTGAGTTCAAATCTGGTCTCAGACACTTATTAACTGTGTGACCCTGGGCAGGTCACTTAACTCTGTTTGCCTTAGTTTCCTCATCTACAAAATGAGCTATACTTTTTTTTATCGTGGTTAAAAATTGGACATTGAAGGGATACCCATCATTTAGGGAATGATTGAACAAGCTGTGGTATATGATTATGATAGATTATTGTGCTATAAGAAATGACAAGTAGGATGATTTCTGAAAAACCTGGAAAGACTTATATGAACTAATGCCAAATGAAATGAGCGTGAGTAGAACCAGGAGAACATTGCACACAGTAACAACAGTATTATATGATGAAGAACTGTGAATGACTTAGTTATTCCCAACAATTCAATGATCTAAGACAATTGCAAAGGACTCATGATGAAATACACTATCTGCCTCCAGACAAAGAACTGAAATTGTCTGAATACAGACTAAAGGATGTTATTTTTCACTTCCTTTTTTTTTGTTTGAGTCTTCTTGTACAAAATTAATAATACAGAAATCTTCTGCATGATTGAACATGTATAATCTATATCATATTACTAACCATCTCAGAGAGAGAGTAGGCAAGGGAAAGAGGGAGTGGGTGATAGAATTGGAAGTCAAAACATTTTTTAAAAAAAAATTGCCAATTGTTTTAACATGTAATTGGGGAAAATAAAATATTATTCTAAATTTTTTTTTGCAATGAGTTGGTGAAGGAAATGACAAACCATTCCAGTGTCTTTGACAAGTAAACCCCAAATGGGATCATGAAGAGTCGGACCTGATTGAAAACAACTGAACCGACCTGATTTCAAACATTGCCTCTGCCCTCACTGCCTGTCTGACTTGGAGGATATCACTTAATGTCTAATTTTTTTTGGTTTCCTCATCTATGAAATAAGAGGGTTGGACTAGCTGACCTCCAGGATCCCTTCCAGCTCTACATCTATGACTTTCTGAGTTGTATGACCTTGAACCCTGGAAGCAGGGTTAGCCATTTCTCTCTTGACCTCAGTTTCTTTTGGACCAAGTGACCTATGAGGTCTCTTCCAGATCTCAGTCACATGAGTTATATGTCCTTTCTCTATCAAAGAGACTACTTTAATGCTCCATAAGTCATTTATCCCTGGGCCTTAGTTCTTTCTTCTGTAACATCAGGAGATTGGACCAGATTATCTCCAAGGTCCCTTTTGGCTCTAATGCCCTTATGAAGAAACAGCCACCTATAGCAAGTACAGACTATAATGTCTTGAGCAGGAAACTGGTGAATTTAGAAGTATAGAAAGTGCTTTCATCTTTTCTTCCAACTAAACTTTGGGACTTTAGAATTTCTGGATTGTAGGAAGGGTCCAGGCCATTAAAAACAGGGAGGGGAAGTGGAGAAGTAGGCCTATGTTACAGATTAGAAGAAAACAACGAAAAAAATTGGGTCAGATGTTTGACAAGAATGATATGATGAGAATGAAAGACAGGAAAAGAAACGACTAAATACTCTTACATTACCACCATCTTCACTGTCAAGGAAAGGGTAGACCCAAAATGACTAAGAGAGGATGGTACAGTGAAGTACTAGATGTCAAATCAAAGGGCATTGGTTTGAATTCTGACTTTGCTGTTTACTGCTTGTGTGACTCAGGTCCTAAATCATTTATTTATCGTCCTCATTTTCTGTTTTTAATCTTTAAAATTAAGGAGTTAGATTAGATAACCTTTAAAGGTGCCTTCCAGGTCTTAAATAGACTATAATCCATGCTCATAGGAATTATAGCCCATGGTAAATGAAGCCATGGAAATAGAGAACGGTCCAATCTTTGCTTGAAGACACAAGGTTCAGATTAAGTCTATCCTAGGGCACTGAAAGAATTCATACATGTGGTTGCTGAACTACTGTCAGCAATCTTTAAGGAATTTTGGAAAAAAGGGGACGTGCCAAAAGACTAGATGAGCAAATATTGTCCTGATTTTCAAAAATGAGAAGAAAGTGAACTCTAAAAACCATATATAGATAAAACTTCAATGCCAACTGAAAATAAAACTTCTGTAAGTGATACCTGTATGAACCTGGGCAAGTCACTTCCCTTTGGGCCTCAGTTTCCTCTTCTGTAAAATGAGGAGGTTAGACTAAATTATTTTTGAGGACTCAAAATTTATGATCTTATGTCCTGTGTGATCCCACTGGGTAAGTCACTTCTCCTCTGATACTTAATTTCCTCTTTTATAAAATGAAAAAGTTGGTCTAGATGACCTAGGAGGTCCTTCTCCATTCTAAATCTACAACCTTATAATCTGTGTAACTTTGAACAAGTCACTTCTCTCTTGACTTCATTTTCATTTGGACCAAATGACATATGAGGTCTCTTCCAGATCTCAATCAGTGATTATATAAGTTATAAGTTCTTTCTTTATTAAAGAGACCATTTCAAAGTTCCATCATACCACAGAAATTAGTCAAACAAGGTCAGGGCTGGACATGAAGAGTCAGGGACTTAGAGATGATACTTAAAGACTTGGAGCTAAATAAGATTTCCAACAAGTACAGTGCAAAGAGAAGATAAGGTGGTCAAAGGAATAATCTTTGGGTATATCCACTTTAAAGGGTTCGGGAAAGAATGACTGACATTGATAAAGGCCTTAGGAACCTCAGCATTCATGGTGATGATAATAATAGGGTCTTCTAAATACCTAACTTCC